>NW_026643121.1:1928750-2571666 GCF_028827895.1 Penicillium longicatenatum | reverse complement strand
TCCAAGGTCAATGCAATTGATTTAGACCCGGAGTTGGTCGGAACAGCCAAATCAAATTTAATAGGATGTTTGCTTTAATGGCTACATATTCCAATTGTCTACCTAGCAGAAGAGTGAGGCCATGCCCGGCTTTCTCCCATATATGTAGTCCGGATGCCACCTAGTACCATGGACAGAACCCAGTAAGGGTTCAAGCTGCCAGAGACTATCCTTGGAAACACGAATTGTCTTCCAAAGTTCCAAAATTTATATCTATGCTTCCCGAGGTAGTAGGCAATTGCCCACGAGCCGCCGTACTGAATACAAATTTGCATTAGAATAGTATTCCTGTGCATGAGCCTGCATCTCTGTGCTCGTGGTACCCGGCCATGCGCCCCCCTCAATCCTCTGTCTCATCTTCCGCTCCAAGCCGGTGAGTGGTGCCAGACACCGCATCAACAAATCATCTGCCCTACACGTGTCGAATCAGCCAAGACAGTCTAAGCCTCAGAAGGCGCCAGAATATTGGCTATTATTGGGACTCGGCTGAAAAGGATACGCCGTTCCAATCACAAACTCGATCCGGTGGTCCCCACTAGCTGAAACGGGAATAGTGAGTACGTACTATTCGATGCACGATTCTGAATGCAAAACAAGCCGAAAAGCTAAAGCTCGCTAAGCTTGGCAAATCTGGGACGAATCGCTGGAAAGCTCTTCTTAGCCCTGGTAGTTTCACAAGGGTGGCGCGAGGCTGAGGAGGGGTTATAAGGCTTGCGTCCCTCTCTTGCTCCTACTCTTTCTCTCTCCATCCACAGCACATTTCTCTACCCTATTCTACATCACATAACATCTATCAAAATGGCTTGGTTCGATGGTGAGTGCCATATAGCATCCTTCTGCATTTGCAAGATCATCCAGGCCTAACAAGTTTCCTTATCACAGATGACAGCCACGAGGCCCGCGCCCACGAGGAGATGACCTACCGCCCTCACGAGGCCAAGTGGTCTCACGAGCTCATCGGTGGTGCTGCTGCCTACGAGGCCATGAAGGCCTACGAGGAGCACGAGGCTCGCGAGGGTATGTATTTCAACAGGGATCTCAAACAAGATTCATGAAGTAACGTCTTTTACAGGCAAGGTTGATAACCACGCCAAGGCCAAGGAGATCATTGCTGGTCTTGCCGGTGCCTTCATTGACCGTGAGGTTGAGACCAAGGGTCTTGACTTCATTGACCGCGAGAAGGCTAAGCACCACGCCAAGCAGGCCTACGAGAGCCGCATGGAGGAGAGTGGCCGCTGGTAAACACCAGCTACCCGAATGACCCACAACAAACACTTGGCGATCTTTGGGAATAGAATCAGGAATTAAATACCACGATTGAATGAATGTCTTTTCATCAAATCCCTTGTAAGCCTGGAAAGGATCTACGTAGACGGATATATAAATTTTTTTTGTGAACATAAGCACCTGGACATAGACCTCAGGACGGGTGCTTGCATGACATTTCGGAGACTGTGCCCATGGGGATCATAACAAAGTAGGGCAGGACCAAGTCGATCAATCTAGGCAGAGACAAGTCTCGACAAGACATCACCGCATCGACCAGATGTGGGGACCGAGGGACGTGTTACTAGACAATTACGCTAGGTTCAACAGCTTCAATTCATGGAACGAATCATATTTCAGGAAATCTATGTGAGAAAGCACAACTTCTTCTCCAAGCGACCGGACAAGCCGATGCAGTTGATGAAAAAGTGAGTTCGCGTCGATCGGGGGTAGTGTGAGCCCGATGACACTGTGCAACCAACGTGCGCAAGCACAGAGGTTGGTTGCGAGATCCAAAAATGAGAATAATCAATGTGTTTCCCGTAGGAAACTTTCAGAGATTAAACTGAAAAGAACAGATACTACACTTGATCTAAGCCAATTGGCAAAGAGAGCTGGAAAAGAAAAAAGAAAAGAGGAAATGGGGGAGAGGGGGAGGAGATATTTATACCCTGGGGAGACCACGCTAGTTGTCGCCTCGCGTATTTTGACCAATAAGAAACCAATTTAAAGCGGGCCGAGGCACATCTCACGTGATAGAACTCATTTATTGCCGCCGTTCACCGACAATGGGGATTTGCGTGACTAATCATTCAGCCCCAACCCTAATCACCCCCAAACAGGCTAAGCGCAGCCCACGGGTGGGCAATTTTGGGATTTTTTTTGCAAGTTCGACTAAGGGCTCCACCACGAAGCCCGATAGATCTTCTTCCGACCATCCCTCTCGCCGGCGCAGGATATTCACCTCTTTGCGACCTTACCCTTTTCCGTCTCCATCCCCTCCCATCTATTCACAATGGCTCCCGTTGCTGCTGTACGTTGAAAGACATCCCGTGAACGCTTTGCTGTTCCTCCCCACCGGCTATGCAGCAGAAAGTGCACCACCCAACATGACTTCGGCTGGGTATTGAAATATCTATTCGGCCGTCGGAAATTGTGTGGCCATGATCTACTGCGACTGCCATCGGGGAACTCGACATGTTGGAGCAGTAGGCTAATTCATTTTTTCTCTCCGGTAAATAGGCCCGTGGTCGCAAGGCCCAGAAGACCACCCAGAAGGTACGTTACTGCAATCCACAAAAAGCCTCTGTTCAACGCAGTGGGATGCTTCGGAGCGCGGAAATCTAACATGTCGCTATACAGTTCATCATCAACGCTTCGCAGCCCGCTAGCGACAAGATCTTCGATGTCTCTGCCTTCGAGAAGTTCCTCCACGACCGCATCAAGGTCGAGGGCCGTGTCGGCAACCTTGGCGAGAACGTCGTTATCAACTCTATTGGTGACGGCAAGGTCGAGGTTGTTGCTCACATCCCCTTCTCCGGTCGCTACCTGAAGTACCTGTACGTTGATTATTGTCTCCATCCTCGGTAATCTAGAACCGTTTCGCTGACTTGTTTCTTTTTCTTTTTTCCAGGACCAAGAAGTACCTCAAGAAGCAGCAGCTCCGTGACTGGCTCCGTGTCGTCTCTACCTCCAAGGGTGTCTACGAGCTCCGCTTCTACAACGTCGTCAACGACGAGGCTGAGGAGGATGAGGAGTAAATTCTCCCTCTCTCGACTGACTCTTGACCTCATTGTCGATCGATTCGGACTGGTATATGTGCATTCCTTTTTGGCTTGGGATTCTTGCCGGACAAAAGTGTGAGAGCCATGGAAAGTTGGGTCGTGGATTTGTGAGGGTAGATTAGCACTTAATTGCGCTATGAAATCAAAAATTTTTATACCCTTCACACATTTCTGAACCGTTCGTAGAATGTCTCTGGTGAAATTGTAGAATGCTCAGTTACAAGTATGTTATCAAACTGGGTCTTGAACAGCTACTACACTGAGCGTAGTATGCTAACGTTCTCAAGTTGGATCGATTGACAACGACAATATGGTCATAATTGGCTTAAATCGTAATAGGCTATGCTATGTGATGCTTGAATTCCTATTCTGGGGGACGCCAGTTCCCCGTGCAGCCTCTCTCATGTTCTGGACGTCTTGACCAGGAGGTGCAATCAAGCTGCCATTCTGAAATTTCCACCCTTTCGCCTCTAATCGCTTCCATATCACACCTGCCTTCACCCGCACCAAGTCACCCGTAGCAATCGAATCTTCCTTGGAGTCGTGACCCTTATCTCCTCCCATTTGAATGTCACGGTCGAGATGCCTTTGTGCCAGGGCTTTAAGACTCATACGATTGGGTAGACGACCTCTTGGGTGTGGGTACAGAAGCACAGTATCAATGATAACGGGATGAATGATTCGGCAAACGTTTAGATCATTATCAATTGCATGGCCGATCAAGGGTGTATCAGGTTGAAGGAAGTTGAAAAGAAGGGATCGCGCCGCAGCAGGAGAATCGACAACCTGCAAGGGATTGGTGCCTTTGTCGTTATTCTCTTGAACGGCAGTCGAGGTGCCATAAGGAATGGCAGTTGCATAGTGTTCAGGGAAAACACCCGAATATCGTGAGTTGAGGTCCAGCACTTCGCCCATAGGCTTGACCAAAACATCCAAAACATCACGACCCTCCGGCCAGCTGACAGCCGTCAGACGAATGAGCTCCATGCCCAGAGTTGTGTAACCCATTTCGCAGTCAAAAGAAATCGGGTCTAGAGCTCCCTTATCGGGCTGTGCTGGGGTTTCTTCGAACTGGAGGATCGATGCAAGGCGCTTTACCTCTGACACTTTGAACACGTGGGTTTTGGCTTTCGTGCAACCTGAAGAAGCGCCCATAGGTTCAGTGCAGCATGGAAAGTAAGCTTCTTGGGCGCCGGTAACATTGTCCGTTTTCTTGCGCGGCGGATACATGGGTCGGCTTGGGTGATAGGTACATTGACCGCCGCTGGCTAATGCTCCATCCTCACGGCGTCCAGGGAAGACCTGGAAACGTCCACCACACCGATCACACTTTTCCCAGCCCTTAGACTCGATGGTCCCTTTCTTCGCAGTTTCGATTTCTGCCGCAGTAGGTGCTTTGGTGACATAACCAAATTCTTCAAGGCCAGTCACTGGTGTGACTAATGCCATCGCAAGCGCAGTCTCTTCCTTCGAAGATAGACCTGTGTTGATAGGCCTTGATGGCTTTTGCGTATTTTGTTGGACTGGCTGGATTTTATAGTACCGGGAGTTGAGATGAGCCATCACCTCTTTTGTCCATTCTTCCATAGTCATCTTCGTCAATTTTACTATCCGAAGCTTGATGACATTTGAGTAAACCCCAGGATTCTCCCTGGCTACCTTTTCCTCCTCATCCAGGGCCATTGTCACAAGCTCATCTTTGTTGAGGACAAAACATTTGTTTGAAGGCTCCTTGTCCTTGGCAAGTTTCTCATTGAGTGCCGACATGCCGGAATGGAGCTTGGTCAGGATAGCCGTCCGGACGGCATGATTGGCTGGAGCCTTGGGAAGCATTCGAGGATTGAGACTTTCTTTTGGCACCTTCCGAGGAGGAAGCTGTGAAGATGCACGCTCTGAGGAATTTGCCGCAGACTGACCCTCAGTCCTTTGGCTCGTAGTCTTAGACTCTGCACGCCTTGGTGGAGGAGAGACTTTTCGAGAAACCGATGACAACTTTGAAACGCCCGAGCTGGCGCTTTGTGATTGCTGCTTCAACCCAGTCGCGGTCACTGGTGGGTGTGTTGAAAGTTTTTGAACCGGAACATGAGTAGAAGGTATTGATTTTGATTCTGATGATTGTGTGGCGCTTTCAACCTTACGCCTTTTGGAAATATGCTCGCTGTCGACTGAATTGAAAGTACTCTCAGCCGCAGACAGACTGGAAGCTTGGGTCTCATGCGAGAATAGACAGGTTATAAGGAAGCACTGCGTGCCCTGCGGGCATGGAACACCGCCGAATAAACCCAGAGTTGTAAACATTGTCGGTTGAAGATTCGTCCTTAGCTAGACTCTCAAAGACATACGATTTGTTATTCGTGCAGTGACGCGTTGATCCGGAAGTCAGTTTCAAGGGAGTATAGTAAGCATTGATGAATAGAGAGAAGCTTTGTAAGCTATGTTGGGGTCGGTGCAGGGGCAGAGAAGCATAAAACCTTCCAACTCTTACGACGTGCAAATCATAGCCCTCGGGATGCAAATATGAGCATCACCGGGTGTTTGTGAGATAGCACGGGATGTTTGATGAAACAATCAGGTCGGCCTCTTGTTATGGATTTGCCATCATGAAAAACCACCAGAGATACATGGAACCAAGTGATGTTGGAGAGGCCAAGGCCAGAGTTGATTAAATGTCGAATGGGTTGCAAACCAAGCCAAACAGACACCTGAAGATCTAGGCCACAAGGTGGTCGATCTTATCACCGGCCTTATCGGCTGGAGGTTCGTATGTCAGCCTTAACTCCGACCAGCACAGTGGCTGAGTGGCCTTTTATCTCGTCAGCCTGGCCTCCTGAATTGATTTTTTCTTTCACAAATAATTCAGTCGCATACTATAGAAATGTCAGATACTGAAGCTTCGATCAAAGCCGACCATCTCTGTGTCCTGGTGCATGGGTGTGTCCTGTCCCCTGGTTTCGGATGACGTCGTTAAGCAAGCTAACTCGTTCTTTGTGTAGCCTCTGGGGCAAGCCATCGCACCTTGACTATATGGCAGCGGCGTTGAAGGAAAGATACGGAAAAGATCTTCACATTCTATGTCCAGAGGGAAACAGCGGCAACTTCACCTACGATGGCATCGAGGTGGGTGGCGAACGCGTGGTGCATGAGATCGAAGACACCCTAGAGAAATTGGAGAACAAAGGGCAGAAGATCAAAAAAATCAGCGTTGTTGGCTACTCTCTAGGAGGTCTGGTTGCTCGATATGCCATTGGGTTGCTTCAAGCCCATGGGTGGCTAGATAAAGTGGAACCCATGAACTTCACAACATTTGCCTCACCACATATTGGTGTGAGAACTCCCCTCAAGGGGATAAGAGGTCAAATATGGAATGGGCTAGGGCCGCGACTGGTCTCCATATCTGGCCAGCAGTTGTTCATGGTGGATTCGTTCCGCGACACCGGCCGGCCCCTGCTAAGCATCCTCGCCGACCCAGAGAGCATTTTCATCCAGGGATTGAAGAGGTTCCAAAATCGGAGTGTGTATGGCAACGTTGTGAATGATCGCACTACGGCATTCTACACGACTTTGTTCACGAAAACGAATCCCTTCAGGGACCTCGAAAAAATCAATATTAACTACGTGGAAGGTTACGAGCAAGTGATTGTTGACCCTGATGAGTTCTTGCTACCGCTCAACGCAAAGGAGCCTGAAGATCGTGCGTCTGAAACGTGGAAACAGACGAAAGATTTTGTACACAATATGCCTTTTTACCTGCTTATTCTGCTGTTACTTCCCCCCGCTTCCACAATTTTCTGCATCAATGCTGCGATTCAAACATTCCGCAGCCAGAAAAGAATTCGCTTGCATGTGGAAGGCAAAAACGGTGCGCTTTTTGGGAAGTACAAGGTACCCTTACTGGTGCAAGATATGCAACACGTGATGGACGAAGTCCTCGAGAATGCCAGTGCTCGACAAGAGCCTGCCTATCTCTCGGGATCTGATGTTGAAGCGTCTGACTCCCTTGAGAAGACCACCGGAAGGGGTTCAAAGCCGATTGAATTCGACTCAGATTCATCGGCAGTTTGCCAGTCCCCACCTATTGGCCACGATGTACCCAAGTCCCCCAAGCTCGCTCTCACACCCGACCAATTCGACATGATTGATTCTTTGAATGACGTGGGATTCCGGAAATACCCTGTTTATATTCATAAACACCGACACTCTCATGCAGCTATCATTGTTCGAATTCAAAAGGACAGTTTTAACGAGGGCAAACTGGTCATGAAACACTGGCTTGACAATGGTTTCATGGTATAATTCTGTGGTACGCGGCATCATTTCGGGAAGGAAACAATAGAGTCACAACATTCTGGTTTTTTTTTTTTTTTTTTTTTTTTTGAGAGTCTTTAGGCACTAGCAACCTGTATACCAAATAATAGATTAACTTACACATTCCATGTCTATTACATAAGATCCTGGCCAACGACGGATCACTCAACACTTTCCTACACTGAGCAACTAACTCCATCTTGAGATCGAGCTCAAAACCGGGAAATATGATTCAATTGAGATATTGACAATTGAGCTCACCACTTCGATCACTCATCTAGCCGATGCAGATGGTCACACTGACCCACACGTCGATCTTGCCTGAGGCCAATCAAAGATCAACCTCACCACAGTTCACGAGCGAGATGGCACATATTTGAAATCAATATATCTCGACTCAAGCGTGTCTGTACACTGCGCAACTTACTATTCATTTGACCTTCATTCCTGGCGACGTCTATCTTCGCGTCTTCAATCGCCTGCTAAGGATTTCTACCGCCCAAACCACCCTGAAGAGCCACTGCTGGCTCTGAACGTCTGTAAACAGCAATCTGCGGGTCGTGTACCTGTTCTATTCCAAGTAAACCCATACCGAATAGCTACTGTTTGGTCATTGGTGTGATACTCAAAGCTTGGAACGCGCATAAAGCAAACGCATAACCACTATCTCTGCATCTTGGTATTATGCATGACTGCTTGTATGCACTATGACGATAATTTTGATGCTATTTGGAATGAGGATTTGAACCCTTACCCTGGAAATTGGGTACGGTTGATTTTCCAGGCATCTACAGGTGCCAAGTCTATTGGTCATCCTCGGTGAACTTTGTTTTTGTAATGCAGTGTTCCCCAGACTAGAGTACCGTTGATAAGAAATTCTATTACGTGTCAATTTGTTTCACAGCCTGGTATGCATACTCTACCATGTGCCTAACAAGGCTCGCAGCCTTGCTGTTCATGAACTAGGGACGTGATAGGAGGCCTGACCCCGCATATGTGTCAATCTGACCTGCATATACGACAACAGCCCCGAAGTGGGGCGTGTTGAATTACTGTGCTTATAATTCTACATTTTGCTGAATTTGTGATATTTAAACGTTCTCCGTTCCCACTCAGTACTCTATTCAACCAAGTCTATTTTAAGAAGCCTCCACACCACATAACCACTTCAATGACCCTGAAGGTTGCCACTCAAGATTCGGCTGAGTCCGCCTCAGCTATGGGGGGTTCTGATATCGAAACCCGCACAATCGATGAGTGCAAAAACTTGACTGAGAAATATCAGGCCAATACACCTGCCGAGGTCAGTGACCAGGGGGTTTCTGTCAATGGAAATCATATGCCAAAGATTGCACCCCCGGATCCGATTGCCATCTGTGGTATGGCAGTACGTCTACCCGGAGGCCTGCATTCACCACAACAGCTATGGGAATTCTTGATCGCCAAGGGTGACGCCCGCATCCCTATACCTAAATCAAGATATAATGCTTCTGCATACCACTCCAAGACGGCAAAGCCAGGTACTGTCAAAACTGAGTATGGATACTTCCTCGATGTCGATCCAGCTTCCATCGACACGTCATTTTTCTCCATGAATAAGGTAGAAATTGAGCGGGCGGATCCGCACCAACGGCAAATGCTGGAAGTTGCCAGAGAGTGCATGGAGGATGCCGGTGAAACCAACTGGAAAGGACGACCAATTGGCTGTTATGTGGGTAGCTTTGGTGAAGATTGGAGCGGCATATTTTCCAAAGAGAGCCAACAATACGGCTTATATCGAGTGACAGGATACGGAGATTTCGTACTAGCGAATCGTGTCTCATACGAGATGGATTTGATCGGGCCAAGGTTAGTTAGCCAGTGTTCACCTGCCACTTTCTTTTTGGTCACTGACTTCGAGAAAACAGCATGGTAGTCCGCACTGCTTGTTCCTCATCTATGGTTGCCTTGCATGAAGCATGTCTGGCAATCAATAGAGGCGACTGTGAGGGAGCTATTGTTGGCGGAGCCAACTTGATATTAAGCCCAGAGATGACTATTGCCATGACGGAGCAAGGTGTATTATCACCTGACGGCTCTTGCAAGTCGTTTTCCGCTGACGCCAATGGGTACGCACGAGGAGAAGCTGTATCTGCTGTCTTTATAAAACCCCTAGCCGACGCCATCAGGGATGGTAATCCAGTACGAGCTGTCATTCGAGCAACTGCGTCTAACAACGACGGGAGAGGTTCTGGCTCTGGTATTCACTTTCCCAATGAAATTGCTCACGAGGCTATGATCAGGCATGCCTACGAGGTGGCAGGAATAACGGATCCTACCCAAACTGGTTTCGTCGAATGTCACGGTACAGGGACAGCAGTTGGTGACCCCATAGAGACTAGGGCTGTAGGTCGTGTTTTTGGTCCTGGTGAGATCCATATTGGCTCTGTCAAACCCAATCTTGGTCACTCCGAAGGAGCTTCGGGTCTCACATCCTTGATCAAATCGGTACTTGCCCTGGAGAATTCTACCATCCCGCCAAATATCAAATTCAACAAGCCCAATCCTGATATTCCATGGAATGTTGGGCTCTCGGTTCCAACAGAGCCAATGCCATGGCCTAAATCCCGGAGCGAACGTGTTAGCGTGAACAGCTTTGGTATCACTGGCACCAACGCACATGTCATCCTGGACTCGGCTAAAAGTTTTGGGATATCCCCCACCCCGAAGAGAACTCTCACGTCGCCACAACTGCTGGTCTACTCCGCCAACAGCGCTGAATCACTAAGCAAAATGACCGAAGCGTACAAATCCTACGCTTTGAAAAATCCAGGCAGAGTCTGTGATCTAGCGTTCACCCTAGCAAATAGAAGACAGCATTTGCCTCATCGAGCGTTTGCCGTGGCAAGTCTCCTTGCTACTGTCACAGCCTCAGCACCCTCAACTTCAAGAGTCGATGGGACACCTAGTATCGTTATGGTTTTTACCGGCCAAGGTGCTCAATGGCCGCAGATGGGCCAGTGTCTGCTCCAAAGTAGCGCGTATCCCGCGTTCAAAAAGAGCATCCAATCGCTAGATAAACATTTGCGGACACTTAAGCATGCTCCGGAATCGGACTTCAAGCATGAATGGTGCATCGAAGAAGAGCTTCAGAGGCTACCTGATGCTAGCAAACTCAGTTCAGCTGAGTTATCTCAGCCTCTCTGCACGGCAATTCAAATAGCTCTAGTCAACACCTTCGCCTCTGTTGGAGTGGAGCCTGCAGCTGTTGTTGGTCACTCTAGTGGCGAGGTGGCTGCTGCATACGCCGCTGGCGCGATTACAGCGAACGAGGCCATCGAAATTGCTTTTTACCGTGGGCAGGTCACGAAGCTGCAGACAAAGTCCGGAGCCATGGCGGCTATTGGCATGAGATCTGAAGATGTGCAGAAATATTTGCAGCCTGGGGTAGGTGTAGTCATTGCCTGTGAGAATTCACCGAGGAGTGTTACTATATCAGGTGACTCCGAGGCGGTTGAAACTGTGGTTACCAGGATCAAGGAGGCCCATCCAGACATCCTAGCAAGAGTACTGAAGGTTGACAAAGCCTATCATTCCCACCACATGACGGATATAGGCGACGAGTATTACTCCCTGATTGAGGGCAGAGTTTCAGCCAAAAACCCAACAAAATTGTTCTTCAGCAGTGTGGAGAATAAGATTCTTACCCAAGGCTCAAGCCTAGGTCCCAAGTACTGGCAGAAGAACTTGGAATCCCCGGTGCTCTTCAACTCCGCAGTTTCGTCAATTTTGCATCACGAGATTTCGAAGAGTATGGTGTTCCTTGAGGTCGGACCTCACTCAGCACTCTCAGGTCCACTGAGAGAAATCCAAAGCCAGTTTTCTGACCCTTCTTCTCCGTATGTGTCAGCATTCATCCGAAACCAGAATGATTTGGAATCATTTTTGGCAGCGATTGGAACGTTGTATGTGCTTAATTGCCCGCTTGACTTGAAGAGAGTCATTCCCAACGGCAAAACCTTGCCAGACCTTCCCAGATACCCATGGGACCACTCAAAAAGGTTCTGGTATGAATCTAGGCTAAGCAAGGAGTGGAGGCACCGCGAGCATAAGCATCATAGCCTTTTGGGAACTCGGGTTGTGGAGAGTCTCGACAACAATGTTCTATTCCGAAACATTTTCCACTTAGACAATGCACCATGGATTCGTGACCACAAGGTAGGCACGGATATCGTCTTCCCATTTGCTGGATATGCGGGGATGATTGGTGAGGCCGTGCGTCAGATCACTGGAGATCAGATCACCGGAACCAACGAAGCTTTCAAGCTACGGAAGGTCATCGTAAGCACCGGCCTTGTGCTAAATGAAGGCCAGCCAGTCGAAATAACGACTTCACTACGCCGGATTCCCTTGACGAACTCTTTGGAAAGTGAATGGTGGGAATTCGTAATTGCTTCTCACAACGGATCCGGATGGACTAAGCACTGCTCCGGCGAGGCTAGTTTACATAGTGAAGAAGCCAAAAATGCAGAGAAGAGCATTTCTTTCGTGCGCAAAATTAACACCCGCCATTACTACAAGTCAATGGCCAAGTCCGGTCTCAACTTTGGCCCTGAATTCCAAAGTCTTGACATGATCCAGACCGACACTACTACGCAGAATGCGGTATCAGATGTGGCCTTCAAAGACACTGACAGCGAGGAATATCACTATATGCATCCGACTGTTATAGATGCGTCACTGCAGTTGCTCAGTGTTGCTGTGTCTAAAGGCTATGTGACGGCGAAGACTATGGTCCCCACCAATATTGCAGAAATGTGCATATACCGCTGCCATGAGAATGTTCAAGTCCGGGCTTCCGCAAGCTACACTCCAAACGGCTCCGTCATTGGAGGCGGAAAATGCGTCACTGCTCACGGTAAGACTGTACTACACAGCTCTGGAATCAGATTGTCCGTTCTGGATGAACAGCAAGATCCCAGTGAGGTTGGTGACACCACCTGTCGTGCAGAATGGGGTCCTCATATTGGATTTTTGAATGCCAGCGATCTTATAAAGCCACTTATTGACCGCAGTGGAACTATGCCTATAATGAAAGAGCTTACTCATTTGTGTATGATCTACACAAGACGGGTGATTGCGGGCTTGGATACTTCAATTGACCACATGCATAACTATAGATCTTGGATTGAGCGCCACCTTCAATCTACTGATCTCCAAGGTCTCGAGAGTCTGGATAACGCTGTCATCGAGCAGCGAGTGCAAGGCATTATCCAAAGCACACCCCAAGAAGCGACCGATTATGCTTGCATGTTGGCCATGCAGAAAATCTTTAATAACGTTGAAAAGATTTTCACAGGTGAAATAGAGGCACTGGACCTTCTCCTTTCAGATGATACTTTGACCAATGTCTATATATCCATGGAACAATGTGACGAATCACTGTTCTTCAAATCTCTAACTCACACTAAGCCCAATCTGCGGGTCCTTGAGATTGGTGCCGGAACAGGTGGATCTACAGCCGAAATTCTGAAGATGTTAACACCTGGAAACAAAACACTCTACTCCAATTACACCTTCACTGATGTCTCGCCTGGATTCTTCGTCACGGCCAAAGAGCGATTCCAAACACAATCAAATATGGAATATGTTGCCTTAGATATCAGCAAGGATCCATCTACACAAGGTTTTGATGGCCGTAAGTACGATCTGATCCTGGCTACAAACGTCATTCATGCCACGAAGTCTCTCCATGAGAGCCTGAGCAATATTCGGCAGCTGCTAGACCCAAACGGCTGGCTGCTGCTCCATGAATTGACCCCAACCTGTAAATGGCCTAACTATGTCTGGGGAGTTCTACCTGGCTGGTGGGCCGGTCAATCTGACAACCGAGCAAACGAGCCATACGTTAGTACTGAGCGCTGGAAGAGAGAGCTCGAGGCTGCTGGATTTCAACCCAATGCTATGGTTCCCGATTCTGCGGAGCCACATCAGCTAAATACCATGATTGCGGCTAAACCGATGGTCGAGAGCAACCCCACAAAGCGTGTCACGCTCTTAACTTTGTCCGACCTAGACTCAAAAGCCTTAATTTGTATGACTGCGAGTCTGGAGGAACGGGGATATGCCATTGAACGCCGTGGAGTCCAGGATACGCCTTTGTCTATGCCAGTTGGTCAAGATGTTATTGCCTTACTTGATTCTGATGAGGAAGGCCCTTTCTTAGGAGATATGGATGATAAGCGGTTTGAATTCTTCAAAACATTGGTGGACAACCTGAAAAATTGTGGCATTCTCTGGGTCACCGGCCTCTCGCAAATCCAATGCCAGGATCCCAGATTTGGCCAGATAACCGGTATTGCCAGGACAATTCGCTCTGAGTTGCTAGTCGATTTCGCTACCTGCGAGGTTGACAAGATCAACGATTCCTCCATAGGAAGAATTATTGATGTGTTTGAGAAATTTCAGGCTCGCCAGGAAGATGAAATATCCAAGCCTGAGTTTGAATACGCCATTGTCAAAGATACGGTCCACGTTGGGCGATTTCATTCCTTCTCGTTCCAGGACGAACTACTGTTATCAGTTCCAAATGACAAGATCGCTCTCCGCACCAGTAAGCCTGGTCGCCTGAGCGCTTTGGAATGGGCTCACCAGGAGTCTCAAGTTCTCAAGGAAAACGACCTGGAAATTGAGACATATGCTGCTGGTTTGAATTTCAAGGTATGTTAAAGCGCCTGGGCGTCACCTTGAAGATAATGAATCACTGCTAACACCGATGATCTATACGTAGGATGTTTTGTGTGCTATGGGAATCCTTGAATCATCTGGAGATGGATTCGGCCTTGAAGGCGCTGGCATTGTCCTCCGTGCCGGTCCAAACTCTAACATGAAGGCTGGCGATCGCGTCATGTTTATTTCACGAGGTGCCTTTGCCACACGGGTTGTCATATCCGAGAATCTTTGTGAAGTTATTCCAGACGGATTGAGCTTCGAAGATGCCGCTGCCATGCCTTGCGTGTTCGCGACATCGATCCACTCATTATTCAATGTTGGAAATCTGAAAAAAGGACAGGTTTGTTAATTTTCCACTATATGTACTCTTGAGCTAGGTT
This sequence comes from Penicillium longicatenatum, assembly GCF_028827895.1. Lineage (NCBI taxonomy): Eukaryota > Fungi > Ascomycota > Eurotiomycetes > Eurotiales > Aspergillaceae > Penicillium > Penicillium longicatenatum. The sequence goes on along the minus strand of NW_026643121.1, from coordinate 2,557,181 downwards.
CTAACCACTTTTTAGTCTGTTCTGATTCATAGTGCTTGTGGTGGGATTGGTATTTCTGCTATACAGCTTTCTCAGATGGCTGGCGCCGAGATATATACGACGGTAGGCAACGAGGAGAAGGTCAAATATCTCATGGAAACGTTCGGGCTTCCCAGGAACAGAATCTTCAACTCTCGTAACACCTCATTCGTTGAGGATGTGATGCGGGAGACCAACGGTGAAGGTGTGGATTTGGCCTTAAATTCCCTATCTGGCGAGCTGCTGCATGCCACGTGGCAGTGCATTGCACCTTTTGGTAAGATGGTCGAGATTGGCAAGCGAGACTTGGTAGGATCTGGTAAGCTTGATATGAGTACTTTTCTAGAGAACCGTAGCTACTGCTGCGTTGACCTGGATCAAATCTGTTTCACTAGAGAAAAGATGGCAAAGGAGTAAGTATCAGAAATGGAGCTGTGATGTGATATATACTTGCTAACCTATGATCAAGGCTGCTTAAGAACATCGTCGATTTGCTCCGACAACGCCATATCAATCCTATTCGGCCTATTAAGGTTTTTACATCTGATACCATTCTTGACGCATTCCGATATATGCAACAAGGTGTCCACTTAGGCAAAATTGTTGTGTCAATGCGCGACAAGACCGGTCAGACTAGTATTGGGAAGGATGTTCAGCCTCGAAAGAAGATTATGCAATTCGATAGCTCTGGTGCATATCTGCTTGTTGGTGGACTCGGAGGCTTAGGACGCTTTATCTCCACTTGGATGGTAGAAAATGGGGCCCGTCACCTCGTGTATCTGTCTCGGAGCGCGGGTTCAAAGAAACACTTGGAATTTGCCCAAGAACTTTCCAGCATGGGCTGCCGCGCCAGCTTTGTCCAGGGTAGTGTTGACAGGCTTGAGGACGTTTCTAGGGCCATCGCACAAGCTCAAGGGCTCAAGGGTATATTACAGATGTCAATGGTCCTAGCTGACCAAAGCTTCCCACGCATGACCATGAACGAGTGGAATACGGCTATTGATCCAAAGATCAAAGGAACCTGGAACCTTCACAATGCTTCATTGTCCGCGGATCTTGACTTCTTCATTCTTTTCAGCTCAATTTCCGGCCTGTTTGGACAGCCTGGCCAAGCAAATTATGCTGGTGCTAATAGCTTTTTGGACGCCTTCTCTCAGTACCGTTTGGGCCTGGGGCTACCAGCTTCCTCGATCCAGATAGGTGCCGTCAACGATGTGGGGTATCTCACTGAGCACGATTCACTTATGCAGAAAATCATGGCTTCCAACGCCGGAGATTGGGATGTCTCTGGACGAGAGCTCCTTGAAGCGATTGAGGCAGCTGTACAATTGAAGTCACAACCTAGTTTCTGTCTTGGATCTCGCGCGAGTGCATCATCAGGGAGTGGAAGCCGTGCTCCTTGGAAGAAAGATCTCCGTATGGCGGTCTTCAACAATTCTGAAGAGGCTGGCAGTTCCAATTCATCCGGCTCCTCCTCCAGTGAAAGCCTTCAATCTTTCCTAGCTGCGGCCAAGGCTGACCAAGCCTTACTTGACCAGCCCGACTGTGCCCACTTTCTCGCCGTTCAGATCGGAAAGAAGGTTTTCAACTTTTTGTTAAAACCAGAAGAAGATCTGCAGACGTCGTGCTCCCTGCCTGATCTTGGAATCGATTCTCTTGTGGCCATCGAAGTGAGGCAGTGGTGGAAATTGACCTTCGGGTTCGACATTAGTGTGCTCGAGATGATGGGGATGGGTAGTCTGGATGCCCTTGGAGAACACGCTGCTCGTGGAATGCTCAAATTGTATCATGGAGTTGAAGCATAGGGCACCGAATTTAGAAACTGGGTGTGATTAGTCTCGGATTTGGGTAGTTAATCGTTATCTATCACAGTCAAATCATGCCATCTCTTCATATCACATCTCTATAATCACATCATTCCCATTTCAGTCATTCGTATCTTCCAGTTATTTCACCCAGACTGGAAGAACACCATAATTTTCTTCTGCTCATCCTCTTCCTTTCTTCTTCGTCCTCCTTACAGTGATCCGCCATCGCCGACTTTTTTCTCGGCCCTCCTCCTTTATACGACTCGACACGGATACCGGGCCTCAATATTTTTCGTTGGCTCTTCTGTCCTGTCAGCTCGTCCAGTTAGCACAACGCGGTGACATCTGGAATAAGAACTATTCAATGGTATACACAGTACGAATCAAGTGAAAAGAAAAAGAAGTTGAAAGGATTGCACTTTCGTGTTCTTGTCAGGCGGGGGATCATTTTTCATATGTAGGCTAGGCCATCTGATCAGCTTCTATTTGACCTCATATGAAATCCGACTGATTCCACTCTTCCTAGTGATCTTCCGGATACTGATCGAACCAACCAAACTAGTTCGCTCAACATGAGTACCACCACAGGGGCTCTGATCAAGCCCACCAATACTGACCATCCGCACAGGACCATCACCCGGTTTAGCACGGTCATCAACAACCGTACCGGCATCCAACCACGAAATAATAACAGGCAGATCCTGCTGAACCAATTCATCGATCTTCGCCTGAATCACCGGCTTATGTTCATTATACAGCAATCCCTCATATTCCATACCCGCCTCTTTAGGTGTATGGTTAGCCTTGACCTCCTTCATATGCGGCATGAGAATTTCCATTGCCACGCCGATGATGTGGCCGGCCGTATGCAATTGGGAATGATAATCTCGTTTGGCACCGTCAACCCTCTGCACAACACTTTGACCTTTTGAAAAAGCCGACGAATCGCCGTTGCTGGGTTTTCCGAAATGAATGATTGTTCCATCTGATGTCTTACGGACCAGGGACACTGCAAAGCTAGGCTCTTGGTTTGCGACTTCGATGGTGCCAGTGTCGCTGAGCTGCCCGCCTCCTTGTGGGTACAGGATTGTTTGGCGCGTTGTCATTGCAGATTCATCTGAGCCGATGTTTTTCGCTAGCTCTTGCTCATCTTCTGGGAGTGATGAGATGGGTTGATATGACACAATCTCTGTTGTCAAAGTTCGCAGAGAGGCGTCGTGCAGGTATACTGCTTCTGTAGGGATAGCCTGGATGCATTTAGCTGCTTTGATTGCAAAAGTTGCTAGATTTTTACATACCATCTTGTCAACTGGAATATTTGACAGACTCTGCCATCTGATATTCGCTTTTCAGGAGGAATGAGAGCCGGGAGTTGCTCCCGCACTGTGTGGGGCATGTCAATGGAAGGGCGGAGATTAATGCCCGAATTGTCAGGCACCAGTGAGTGGAAGAATAGATGCAACAGCCTCTTTGGCAATTCCAGTTTTGTCATTTATCTACTATTTCCAGAAGACAACTCATGCCAATGATTCTGGTCTTGCAATTTTCTATCTAGGGTCAATGACTGGCACCACAATCTGAACCAACATCCTGCTTAGAATGGAGCTCAGACAGACATTACCGAAACGGTGGAAAAATACATGTAAACACCTAATAATGTCTAGGACTCGGGGAAATCTCCAAATTCAAAGTAGGTCATATTACACACACTTACGGCCAAAATCCCCCTTTAGGCTAACTCTAATTCGACATCCTCCCCACCCCGGATTATTACCCCGGATTGGCTCCCCGCCATGCACATGTGGACTTCCCTGCGCCTTCCAGATCCAACCTAGTTCTACCAGGATGTCAGCCCGGACCTTTTCCGGCTTCACCTAATCTGTCTATTCCAGAACCCCGCATCGGATAAAAGGGAACTTCTGTATGGCTGGAAAGTCATTAGCACAAGGCTAGTCTTGCACACTTCATCTGAATATGAGTGTTTCGGTTGAAGTATCGTCTGAGTAATTACATCATTCCGAGATATCCGTAGGTCTATATTTTCCCAGGCTTGTGATATCACAAAGGCAGGGGCTAGGGTATCTTATTTGGAGATTTGGGGTATTCTGGGCTAACCCTTGCATTGGAGACTAGACTTTCAAAGATCTAATAGTCCATCTCAAAGTGCCTTCCATACCCAAAATCCTCCATGCCCCTGTGAGTACTTGAACTACGATGATAGCTTCCAGAACATGAGATGACCCCTTGGGCTTTTTCGACGCCTTGAATGCTGTTCTTGGGCTTGAGACCCAGTATGAGGAAAGCTCGGACACGCTAATTAAAGATACCAGTCAGATCAGATTGGAGCTGATGGAATGTACATCCAGGGGTTTAGGCTGAAAAGGTTTTTCATCTAACTCTCCCCCGGAATAGCACAGAACAATAGAACCATATTTCAAAACGTAAGGCGGACTGTAGATTGGCTCTCTGCTTTAACTTTACCGCTTCCAATTTATGCCCATAATAAAATTCCAAAATATCGGAGCTGGCTATTCATGCGTGTCATTATTTGCGTCTATTTGGCTGTTCAATCTCCCAGCTGGGCAGACTTGGTTGTCTTCGAACCGGAATTCCTACAAAAAGAGTGGTAAGACAAGCAATTAAGGCTGACATGGTGTTTCGAGGGGATGTTAACATGGGTTGTTACAGTCCAATCTTCTGCTATCTATGTTAATGAAGTTGAATGTAGGGGTATAAGTTGACTCTGTGTCTCAATTAAAGATTACCCCATAGCATAATGTTGGAACCATAACCCCACATTAACCATGCACATTAGTTCATGTCACCCTTCGACTCATGCAAAATATGATCGGTCTCCAAAGCTTTATTCATCGTACGACCAGCAACAAGCGGTGTGGCCAAAAGGCCAAGAGCCCCAATGCCCGTCATGACCTCAAAGATGGAGTCCAAGCCATACACATAGGCGTCCAAAACACCTTCGCGTAAAGCAGAACCAGGGGACAGGGTTTTAAGTGTGCTGATATAACCTTCCGCATTGTGGGCGATGGCAGTAGGAAGACCCAATTCGCTCAGTTTTGTAGCCATAAAATTCTGGAGCACTGTCGAGCCAATGATAACACCGATAGCAAAACCCAGCGTTCGGAAAAAAGTGTACATTGAAGCGGCGTATGCCACATCCTTGGCTGGTGCACAAGCCTGTGCGGCGACCAACAGCGCGTTGAACAACACTCCGTGACCAAAGCCTACAAAGGCGAAGATGAAGATCCAGGAGACTGTGCTGGTGTGTTTGTGTAGGATGATGGTTACGCCAGTGGCTGCGATGGTAGTCACCCATCCGAACCAGAGGGCCCAGCGATACCGACCAGTTTTAGAGATGACGAAGGCGATCACTATACTTGTAGGCATGAGGGCAATGGAAATGGGCAAAAGGCCGACTCCAGTCATGACGCCGGACTCGAATTTAATAGCTTCTAGCCACAGAGAGACATAGTACAGGCACCCGTACATCTGGGATTGAAGTTAGTGAGTGATCGATTTGTTGAGGCTCGAACACAAAGGATGGGCATATCTCACTATAGTGCCTTGGACAATAGCAGCAGCATACACAGCCAAGGAAGATCGATCCGTGAGGATGGAAAGTCTGATGAAAGGATGGCTAGTTCCTAGGAACTCCCAAAGTCCCGTTGCGATGATGCCAACCACACCGAGGCATAGTGGAACCAAAGTCTGGTAGCTTCCCCACGAGTACTGCACTCCGCCCCAGGAGAGGCCGATCAAAAAGATTGATATACTTGCAATGAACAAGACCTGGCCGATCCAATCAATTGAGCGAAGCTGTACCCCGCCTTTTTGGAACCGAACCGAGGTAAACAGCATCACACCCGCTAGGACAGAGAGGGGGAAGTTGATATAGAAAACCCAGCGCCATCCCGTGGAGCTGCTGGTATATTCCTCAAAACAGCCACCGATCAAAGGTCCGAGGATGGTTCCCAGTGCCATGGACACCTGAACGATGGCAGCGTACTTGGGGCGTTGACGCAATGGGACCAGATCGGTGATTATAATCATCGCTAATGGAATGAGACCACCGCCCCCTACGCCCTGGATCGCACGACCCGCCAGAAGGGTAGCCATGTTGTGAGCGACGCATCCAACGACAGATCCAATTACAAAAAGGCCTAGCGACGCAACGAGTGTTTGCCTTCGACCGTATATGTCGGAAAGGGAGGCCCATATAGGTTGGAATCCTGCACAGGGGACCAAATATGCACTACCCACCCACAGCGTGCTGGTAGCATCACCATCTAGATCCTTGGCGATAAGCTGTGTCCACGGGTCAGGCCTGACTTAGATAAGGAGGATGTATCAAGAACTGACAGGGAGAATAGGCAGGAAGATGGTCATATCCAATGATGCCATTGTACCGATAATGGACAGACAGAAGAGGACTTGAAAAACCTCTTTGCTCGCCTTCCATTCTGGCTCTTCGATATCAGGTCTACACGCCTCTGCAGCTTCATTGCCCTTGAAGCTTTCGTCGATCTGCGTTGGGCTATCCTGCGTCATTGCGCCGGCTGTAATCGGAGGGCCAAGGGAAAAGAAACAGTCAAGGCAACCAAAAGGACTCGAAGGATAATGACCTGAGGTTGAAAAAATCAATTCAGGCCTTCGCCAATATCTCACATAACCCTGACGTCGAGGCGGGTGAAGGCTTGCTTGCTCCTTTTATCCACATTGCCTTCAAAAGTGGATATCATTGCAATTTCTGCTAGCCATGACGATCATAGCTGAAAATCAAAGACATCACACGTAATGCACCTTGCTGTTCATACGATGTCGGTAATTTTCTGCAAACCCACAAATTAGGTAGGGACTACTGCAATGTCGATCGCATCCACAATATACTGCATAGATTTCTTGAAAACTTACCATAAAATACGCCATACACATTCTCAATCCAATTTCTCCATAAAACTCGGCATGATTCGGGCGATACCACTGTAGTGACTTAGCCGAGCCGGAATGAGCTTCAGCTGAGTGGATCGGCCCGTAGCCTCGGAAATCTCTCAGCTGAGAGATTGACCCATCATGGACCCCACTCCTGCAACTTGCATATGAACTATCGATGATCAACAATTCTTCGGGTCGTTATCCTTCACCGTGAATTTAGGTTAATGCGGTACGTCAAAAAAAAAAAAAAAAAAAAAAAAGGGGGAAAGCTTAACGATACGAAGACTACATGCCATCGCCATAAGAGTTTTTGTTTTCCTGTATACCGCTATATGCGCCTTTGAATCATCAGCTCGAATTCAGGGAATCTTAATTTTTGGAGATCATTCGTGAATTTGTGTATGTTCATATTAATTATGCAAGGAGAGACTGTGGCGCTATGACCAATCGTTCTTTCAATCGCAAGCTGGTTTGCACTTTCACCACCAACTTGGCATCATAGGTATTTGACTACATACATACGTCAATTTTCCCTCATATTTCCTGTCGCATTTGCATGCAGACCAGGCCGCTCGTATCTAGAATGACACAGCTAATGCGCAAGTTCTATTCTTTGAATTCAAGCGACCAAACTCACAGCTCGGTGTGGATCCAGCTCGAGTTGTGGGACATGTCCATGAAATCAGAGGCAGGCACAGTCTTTGACAGCGAGTCCGCCAAGAACCCCGCAAGGATACTCATTCCAAACATTGTGTATCCGTGACTAAACCACCACGCGCAGTTCTTCTCATCCTTGAGATTGACGAACGAAATAGTAACAGCCAGACTGATACCTCCACCACCAATGGCAAAAACATAGTAAAGCGGACCAAGCTCAGTCAGAACACCGATAGCAGTGAGCAACCCAAGCATTGGAACGGACATGACAGAGCAAGCAAGCTTGGTGCAATTCTGGTATTTAACAGCCATGCCCTTCACGCCAACGTGGATATCGTCAGCCACATCCTGATGCGCGTAGATGGTATCATAGATCATGCTCCAAAGCGTATTGACAAAAACAACACACATAGATGGGGCGAGAAATTCCGGATCCATAGGGAAGACATGTACTGATCGGGCGGACATCAGAGATCCCACGCCAAATGTCGTTCCCAGTACGGCCTGGGGGTAGTTGGTGTAGCGCTTTGCGAAGGGGTACATCATTCCGAGTGGCAGGATCGCTACCAGGTATTTGAATACTGCGACGGGCGCGCGGGCGGCCAGAATCACCATCATGGCAAATTGCACAATAGCCCAGGTATTTGCCTGCGAGCGTGTTACGGCCCCGCGAGCAATTGGCCGCACACTACATCGCTCAACTTTCTGGTCGAAGTCACGATCTACACTATCGTTCCAGGCACATGATGATCCACGAGCGAGCACACAACAGAGAAATATGGTGATGCTGCGGTCCACGAGGAGGAGGAGAGAAGGTTGGACGGTAGCAATTGCGGTTGCGTAGGCGAGACCGAAGATGCAGGGAAGAAAGAAGGTGATGAAGCCGCCTAGTCGATCAAGGCGCATGAGTTCAGCGTATGGAACCCATGATTCTGGGAGGAAAGGGAAAATTCCGCTTGTGGGCCGCTGGTATGCGGTAGGCTTGGATTGAGGTTTCTCCATTGATGCTGGTATAGAGTGCAAAGAAGAATTGTTTCAAGTCGGCCGCAAGGAAAAGATAAATCAAAGTGATTAGCACACGGGCTTACAGCGGTCAATTGTAGGACCTATATATTGAAGTAAGGTCCAATTGTCAGCTGTATCAGACACGCCCTATGCATAGACCGAAAAGGAAACATTCTCTACTGAGCTTGGGTCCCAAAAACCCTGCACCAAGGAATCAATCTGGGCCCACTGAAGATAGATACATAAAAACTTTTGTTTAAGACGGGAAGGTATTGTCATCTACGGAGACAGGTTTCAGACACTTTTTCAATAGAACGCCTTTTCTCCCTTAGTGGACACGGGAGAAGCAGACCCGCCTAGATAAAAACACCACATGGCTCCACTTGAGCACCACCATAAATTACAACTAGTAATTATTTAATATATTTCGATAGACTGATCCTGATTGGAGGTTAAGGATCTTGAAGATCTTTCCATTTAGGTAAGGTGGTCCTGGGATCGGAAAAACGTGTGCTGACACATTCCCCTTTGTTGATCGCCAAGCCCAATCCAACCCGCTTAAATACCCTCCCTTGACAATTACAGAATACGAAGGAATAGTGTATATTACAGCAAATATGAGAGTTGTCATTGTGGGGGCTGGTCTAGGAGGCCTGACCTGCGCTATCGCATGTTGTCGCGAGGGAATTGACGTGGTTGTACTCGAAAAATCACCCGAAGCTCGCGAGGTTGGGGCGGGTATTCAGATTCCTCCTAATGGCGGCCGCATCATGCGGGAATTGGGAGTTCTCCCCCAATTGCTCGAAAGGGGGTCTCAGGTCCAAGAGGTGGAGTTCCGCCGTTATGACGATGGCCATTCGCTACGGATTATGCCTTTTGGTGATGACATAACACACGAATTTGGTGTGCCGTGGTTGTATGTTTTTCAAAGCTTACTTTTGATGTCGCGTGCTTATAAAATTTTATCTAGAATCATCCATAGAGCTGATTACCACCAAGTTCTTCTTCAAGAGGCAATTCGGCTTGGAGTCAAATTTCAATGGGGTGCTGCTGTTGAGCATATCCTTATTGACGGGCCGGAGGTTATCCTCGCCGGAGGTGAAAGAGTGTCTGGAGATGTTGTGATCGGAGCAGATGGTATGTTTACAATCCTCTTAAGCCTGTGTTTCTTTGCTAATCTGAACTAGGAATCGGTTCTACCATTAGAAATATTCTTCTTGGTGACACTGTCTCTTTAGTTGAGACTGGTGACCTAGCTTATCGAGCGGTATTCAAACGAGAACAGCTGGAAGCCCTCAATGATGATAAAGTCACGCAGCTATGTCAAAGAGTTGGTGTGACAAGCTGGTTAGGGCCAGACAAGCACACAATATTTTATCCTGTTCGTGGTGGCGAAGAGCTTAATCTTGTTCTCCTTCGACCCGATACTTTCAGTCAGGCTTCTCATCGAGAGACAGGTGATATTTATGAGATGCGAGAGAGTTACGCAGACTGGGATGAGACGTAAGTCAAACGACACCTAGCGAAGGACCGCGACTAACTCTGTATAGACTTCAGAAGATCATTTCATGTGTGCCGTCCGTTGATAAGTGGAAATTGTCAAATCTACCAGAGCTACCATTATGGACAAAGGTTGGCCTTGGCTTTCAGTCTGTCTCACGAACTTCTTGTCACTAATATGTCATTTAGGGCGCTGTCACCCTCCTTGGGGATGCTTGCCATCCAACCCTGCCGTACCAAGCCCAGGGAGCAGCAATGGCAGTCGAAGATGGAGCCCTCATTGGCAAGCTTCTTGGTCTTTTACACGCCCACTGCACCAAGCTTGAAAGGGATCCATCATTATCAACAAATGAGTCAACTCAGAAGAATATTATCTCTGTGCTAGAGCTCTACGAGCAGATTCGCAAGAAGCGTACGTCTCGAAGCGTCCAAGGAGCGATTATGAATCGCAAGCTATTCCATATGCAAGATGGTCTTATCAGGCGGATACGAGACCTCCTTCTGGGATATGCTGGGGTTACTCGCAAGTCTGATTGGACCTGGCTATCCTCGTTCCGGCAGAGGCAAATTCTTGGATACGATGTTTTAGAGGACTCTACAAAATTGTTTGAGACCTGGGCAGCTTCTCACCTTCCGGTGAAGAGTGAGTAATGCGTTACCTGCGTTCCTTGCATGGCTCTTAATCTCAGCTCACTTTTTCACGACCCATATTACATTGATACAGCAATTCAGCGCTAATCTTTGACCATTTACTTGCGTAATATTCTCCTCTCAGTACTATCCACGCGCCTATCAGCTTCTTGGATCCATGGAAGGGAAGCACAAATATGATCTTTAGCTATCAACATACTACGGATCGAAGCGGGACCAGGGGCCTGTACTAGTAACAAGCATGCAATAGTCGCATTGAGTTCAGCTGACCGTCTTTGTACCCGCAACTGAACCATACTGTCATATACCTTGTTGAGAATTTTGATGTTCGATCCTTATGATGGGACGTACAGCATTACCACGAGCACTCCACAATGGATATTGTCTGTTCCCTGCCGTGTGATCCACCTGATTAGTGGCGCTGCGGACCCTGTGGTGGATCCAACAGCCTTACCGTACCACATACAGAGTAGTACAAGATCGGACGATTAAATGATCTGCATTACTACGTAAGATGGACAGATCGATAAGTGCGCTGTCAACGAACTAGCGTCTCGCTACCGAGCATTGGGATGAGCCCACATGAACCCAAAGCCTGAGCGAACTGACCTCTCCTCAAGTGTCTCAGACGACGCTCCAATGCAGACCCACTTTCAATAATTGAAACCTTTTCCTTTCTGAAATTGATGGCGGTGTAAGAGGTTAAATTGCTTCGCGCCTTGCTATTAGCATATTGTTTCCATCCCTTTACTTTGCAGAAAATCGGAAAGTCGGAATTTATCATGGCTACCCCTTCGGCAATTACCATCGGCAGCGGCTCATTAACGGGCGTATGGGCGGTTGTATGTTTCAACCTATCACGTCCCCAAATGCACTGTGGAAGAACTAACACCATTTCCAGGACAAAAAGGTCTCGCCCCCTCCAGGGCCTGCATTGAAGCTTGTATGTGTAGCGCCCTTGCAATATTTGGAAGCGCCTACTCGGTATACTAAACGTTAATACCATTTAGCAAGGAGTTGGCTGGGCACTGCGCAAAGCTGCTAGTCTAGCAGTGCCAACTCTCCACATATCCATCTCAGCCAGCTGTCCCGATACTGAGTCGCAATATGCTCCACAAAAGTCGAATCTTTCGGTCTTTCAGGTCCCCACAGCCGGGATAGGAGGGATCTCTGAGTTGCGTCTACTGGATTGGGACGAAATGAGCCCGCTAAAGGATTTTGTATTTGGAGCCCGTCAATCTCGGAACCACTTCGTCACCGGTAAAAGGGGGGTTGATGGCCGGGTGGTGCCCGACTTTGTCCTAAAGACAGGAATTGATGACCCTGTGATTGGTCAGATGCTGAGGGGAGAAATTGCACCCGAAGGATCTGACGGGAGTGGATTCCTGGTGGAGGGTGGTGAAGCTGAGGATGCAGGTCTCTGGATCCACACCTTCGATTATCGAGAAGATGGAGCATGGACTGTGGAGCAGGTAAGTCACTCCATGCCGTCGTGGGGCCAGGTTATGCCGCAAGCTGATTGTCATGGGAACAGATTTGGGGCTTCGAGATGATCGGGGGAGAAAGATTCCATACGCGGAGATTCGTGGTTGCGGATAAAGGGGGAAATTTTGAGATGGGTCGCATTGTTTTTTCTTACTTTGGACCTATCGATGGCTGAGCTGAGTGCATTGCATATTGGGGCTAAGCTTTCTTTGATAGTTTATGGCGTTTAGTGGGTCCTTGGTGCCGATCCTAGTCGTTCTTGGTATTGAACGGTACGTAGCGGTACGCTCGGGTGGCTCTCGGGGTTCGTCTATGAATCACGCTAAGATCTTGGGATTGACCATGGACAGGCTTCGTGAAATAGAAATTAGCATGGAGCAGGGCTGAATTTTCACCTCCACTTAGATATATAGTGGACTTGTAATATATTTGGTGAACGAGTACTTGCAGCTGCCAAGTTCGTTCCTGTATTTACATCGTAAACGCCCAGGAGAAACCCATTACGGAGTACAGTACACCTGGTATGCGGTGTGTATTGAAGTTAATTGGTGAAGATACACGGAGTACATAATGCAGCCCAGCTAATGTAGGAGCTTTAAATACTCTAAAAGGTTGGCAAAATCATTGCTACCTCAGACTATCCTTCTCTCCCTTCAAATTCTCCATTCTACTTAATTGATACGAATCGTGTTGAACTTTCATTAAAGTTCATCTCCATCATGAAAATGCCTTCCGCCCTAAGCGAGAAGAGATTATTCCGCAAGAAATCCAGTCAGACCAAATCGCAAATCACAACCATCTCAAAGCTAGTCTCTCGCAGTGGAGCTTCATCGCCAGTCGAACCAATCCAGCGTCCTTCAGAAGAAAAAACAGCAGTCGGAGACTCATCTTCTAGTGACATTCTTCGAAATGATCACTCCCCCAGCCCAAAATACGATGAGATTCTTTTGGATGATTCGGCAGTCCTCGCACCATGCGAGTACATCCGGTCGCTCCCCTCCAAGAACGTCCGTGCAACGGTCATTCAAGCCTGTAACTTGTGGTTCCAGCTGTCTGAAATTTACACCACCACCGTTGTCGACATCATCTCAGACCTCCACAATGCCTCTTTGATCCTGGACGACATCCAAGATGACACCGTCCTCCGCCGAGGAAGCCCAGCCGCACACTGTGTCTACGGAAATGCACAGGCTATCAACAGTGCCCTTTACATGGCCTTCAACAACTGCGCAAGGCTAGGACAACTTAAGCTTACGGACCCAGCGGCCATGAACGCTCTGGTGAATGGAACAATCGAACTATCTATCGGTCAAAGCTGGGACTTGAAATGGAAAGCCCAACTGCATTGCCCGTCTGTGGGAGAATACATGGCGATGGTTGATGGAAAGACAGGAGCGATGCTCAAGTTGATCATTCATTTGATGCACAGCATGTCCGACCAGCGTCAAATGGACAATTTCATGCCTTTATTCGACCGATTGGTGGTCCTTCTCGGACGTTTTTACCAGGTTCGCGACGACTACCAAAACCTGCAGGACGACACATACTCAGAGCAGAAGGGATTCTGCGAGGACCTTGATGAGGGCAAGATCTCTTATCCTGTTATTGTGTGCTGCAACGCTGATCCCGCTGCGAAGGATATCATTCTTGGTATCTTCCGCGAAAAGCGAGATCCTGGTGTCAACCCATTACCTAAGAGTGCGAAGGTTTTCATGTTGCAAGTGATTGATCGCTCCGGCGCATTTGAGAGTACATGGAACATGTTGCAGACCTTGGGTAAAGATACATGGGATGCGCTCTTGGCCCTGGAAGTGGCTACAGGGAAGGCCAGCCCTGCGCTACAACAGATGATCAAGATGTTGATCAACACTATACAGCCGCCTAAGCGTTGGTGATTAACATGTTGGCGAAATTGATTTTATTGGTACCGGGTCTGGTGTTAGAGGTCGTTCTTTTACCTGTTCAAAGATGTTAACTCATAATTCACATTCCTTGCAAGGTTTTTTTATGTTGCTATCAATCCGCTTTCACTATTGGTATTCCAATTTATGTGTATCTTGTTACCTACGTAGATGGTAGTTGGGGAGGCCAGGGACAGCAACAACACAAGTAGGTATCAGACGTAACTCAAATTGATCTAGCTTTTTCTTTCTTTTTTTTTCCCTAGCATGCTAGATAAGGCATCAAGCCACCCGTGGACCAGGATGCACCATGTCTGTAACGTTTGTGACACATTGAAAACAGGGATGCATCTTATCAAAATACATTCCCGCCTCGGCGTTGCTCGTACATGCTGGAGCCCTAAAAGCCTATTCTGCCAGCCACCAAAAAACAGACTCCCACGCCGTATCCTTGCATGACTATTTGGAGTCTATTGATTGCTCCGCCCTGGAATCAGCCTGAAAGTCAAATTCAATACGGTTGCTATACGGCGGACAAGCGGCCACGGTATCGGCTTGTAACTTGGCTTCGGCCAATGAGTGAAGTTTACCGGCAAGACCCGCATGTACTAAACTCCACAAATACCCACAACTAGTGTACCAAGGTACGCAATTCGTGCCGCAACTTAGAATAATCAGGACGTGTCTGCACAATCCTTACCGCAATACAAATTACTAGTCCACCTTTTCAGTGGGGTGGATTGTTTCCCAGGTGGCACTCCTTCCACCAGCTGAGTGGAAAGCTGAGCCGGTGACTCGGATCATATGAAATCCCGGTGAAATTTTGCTTTCTCGGAGACTCCGTAAAAAGTAGGGACATCTTAGATAGGAGTCCCCGGGTCTGTATAAGAGCCGACACCAATAACAGAGTTGCGGTTTGAAGCTGAGCCATATTGCTTAATTTCCATTGGCAAACTACCGCTTGGCATCCCTGTCAATCAGCTTAGGATGGACTCGGAGAAGACACCCCAGTTCAAGGTGCTCATCGCCGGTGGATCAATCGCCGGACTCACACTCGCCAATGCCCTCGCGCGCGCGAACGTCGATTTCATCGTATTGGAAAGCCACGGCCGGATCGATGCTTCCATCGGTGGCGCGTTGACTATTGTTAGCAATGGACAGAGGATTCTCGATCAAATGGGTATCTATGACGACATCAACCCACACCTTGAGCCAGCAGGTGATGTGTACACTTATTTGAAGGATGGGCGGTTATTAGGGGAAATGGATACGCCAGCGGTGATGAGAGAACGGTATTTACTTGAATATACTATGTTTGGTACTACATGGACAGGTGCTGATAGTATTGTAGGCATTATTATCCTGTCGCTTGGTTACCACGCGAGCAACTGCTAAGGATCTTGTACGAGAGTATTCCGAACAAAAGTAAAGTGCTTGTGAACAAAAAGGTCAAGACGGTTGATCACTCAGAAGACGGTGTTGTTGTGCACTGTGAGGATGGTAGTGAATATGCTGGCAGTATGATTGCTGGTGCCGATGGAGTTCACAGTACCATTCGAGGGGAGATGTGGAGACACATGGAGCAAAGCAAAAAGGGAAAGTCCAAGGCGAAGAAAGATCGGAAAGGTATGCGACGCGACTCTTTTTTACTTTTCTTCTTCTTTTTGAATCACGTCAAGACACAGCCTAATGCGATGAACAGCTATCACTGCTGAGTATGCGTGTATTTTGGGAATATCCCGCCCAACAGAGGGTCTGAAACCAGGAGAAATTCATCGGACCTGGGGGAAGAATTTTACCACGTTTGTGAATGTTGGGAAAGAGAACCAGGTCTTTTGGTTTATCTTCACCAAGATGGACAGAAAGTATCAATATCTTGGCATTCCGAAGTTCTCAAAAGAAGACCTAGATGCCAAAGCCAAATCTTTCTTGGATACTCATCTTTGCCCTGGTGTCAAGTTTGAGTCGGTCTATGAAAATGCCACAAGTTCTTCATTTGTGCCGCTGCAGGAAGGAGTTTGCAAATGGTGGAGCTGGGGTAGATTTGCTTGTTTGGGAGATGCGGTCCACAAGGTTTGTCCCCCATGATATTTTTTTAGCATCTCGTGCTGATCGTAATAGACGACGCCAAACATCGGTCAAGGCGCAGCACTAGCCATTGAAGATGCCGCCTCGCTCGCAAACCACATAGTGAAATTGGCCCAGAAAGATAGTGACATAACGTCAGCTGATATCAGTCGGTCCCTCGCACACTGGGGAACTAGCCTAAGACCAAGAGTAAAAACTGTTTGCGACGGAGGTGCTATGTTCACGAGGCTAGAAGCGCTCGCAAACTGGCCACTCAAGCTCGTTGCGCTGTATCTCTCACCTCACCTTGGAGGCATTTTTGCGGATATTGTTAGTATTACTCACCTTGGGGCACCAACATTAGACTTCCTGCCGTTACCAGAGAGAGAGGAAACTGGTTCTGTGACGGATAGCTCTGAAATAGATGAGAAGGCAATAGATGAGGCCACGGGTGAGAAGGCTACGGATGAGAAGGTGACTGCCCGGAAGAAGGTGAAGAAGCCCGAGTTGAAGTTAAGGTCTTATGTTCGGGCATTCTGGGCTGTGAATCTGAGCTTGAAATGAGGCTTCCAATTGGGAGGCTGAGGGAGAGAAGTTGAGCGCATCTGATATTCACATCTCCCGAGGTCGGTGGGGAAGCATGGCTGAACTATATACTTACATAATCTGATATTTAGTTGTAATCATCTTCATTGACAAGGGCAGATAAGCTTCCCTTCAAATTCTTTCACTACATAATTTATCTTGGTGAGCTAATGTATTCTTCAGTGCAAGTGCTGAAGAAAGATCAGAGAGACTCGCACAGAGAGACTCGCAAGAGGCAAAGAAAAGGAAGAAGCACACCAACTGATGGTGGGCAAGAATGAACGGGACGAACAGAAAACAATTGGATTGGTGGATGGAAGAGGAGAGGTAAGTGAAGCAAGAGGCAAAGCACTGAATTCAGGAACAAGGAGAGCGTCACCTGACCTCTCAACGGTATTGACCACTTGGACGTCGGGGTATGCTTGGTGACAGGCATCGGCTCTCATGTCGACCTTCCTTGTATTACTCGATACGTCTGGACGATGACATGATGAATGATCCCTTTATCCCGCCAGCCCGCTTAGAAAAAGCTGAACCAAAATTCAACAAGTCACCAGCAGAGGATCAGATAGTCAGGAGATTGGGGACTTTGAAGATTTAAACTTTGGCCAAGGGGCCGAAACCGCACACAGAACCAACCAAAATCAGCAAATCGATCAGATAACCCCCCTCAGGTGGGCCAAACCGGCTTTCAAGTCAGCACTAGGTCTTTTGGTCTTGGAATTCTCCTTGGCAGCTTCCTTAGCAACTTCTTGGCCTCCGCTTTTGCCCTATCAAATGTGGGATATCAAAGATCGTCACCACTGGTCACCTGAAAGAGGACTAGCAATAATGTGTTAAGTGGATCCTGTCTAACATATGCATTGCTCAGTTTATTATGGTGGAAATTGGAGGTAGAATTTTCGCTCTGGCCGCCACAAGGCTCTGATTATTGAAATATAAGCATGACCCTCCTAGATTCATTTCGAACTCTCTTCTTGGACGTAGTGGGCATATGAATGAATTGACTTGACAGCATGACGATCAGAAACCGCTTCATCAATCTCTTTGAGCCCAGGGCGCATGCGGACGATGGCATTGAGACTCCAGCTGATTCCAAGCGCCCTTTGGATGTTTTGAACGAGATAGATCATTCCTTGGCAGTAGAGGGAATTATTGACGAAAAGGCTCAATCTGGTACCCAGAAAGCCCAGGCAAGTACACAAGCTTGGACAAAAAAGACATTGATTGTGGCCTATATCCTGTAAGTTTCCTTTGTTATTCACATCACAATGAGTACTGTAGCTAATTCGCTTGAAGCATTTGGGTTGTCAATTTCCTAGACTACTTCAGCTCCGGACTCCTCGGCGTACTTTCACCATACATTTACAGCGGTTTCGAGATGCATGCCTTGACAGGTCTCACCACCGTGATCGCTTCATTAGTGTCCGCCATGATCAAATTTCCTTATGCCAAAGTTATGGATATCTGGGGTCGACCTCAAGCCTTTGGAATTGGCGTTGCATTGTTGACACTCGGGCTTGTCATGATGGCTGCCTGCAAAAATGTTCAGACGTATTGTGCTGCTCAGGTGTTCTACCAAACTGGTTTCAGCATGATAGACTTTTCCATGACAATCTTTATTGCCGATACTACGGCTCTGAGGAATCGTGCATTCTGGATTGCATATGCCGCTTCTCCGTATCTTATTACCCCTTGGATTTATGGTTACGCTGCTGACCGAATCTTGGCTCCGGGTGGCATCGGGTATCGATGGGGCTTTGGTGTCTTTGCCATCGTCATGCCTGTGGTCAGTACGCCGCTCTGGTGTCTCTGGTACTACATCCAGAAAAGAGCCGAAAAGATGAACTTCACAGAGAAGACGAGCAGTGGACGATCTCCTTGGCAGTGGTTCATCTATTATTGTGTTGAGTTCGACGTTATTGGCCTGCTTATCATCGCTACTGGATTTTCACTTTTTTTGCTGGCCTTCAATTTGTATTCTTACCAGGCGGGAGAATGGCACTCCCCTATGATCATCTGTTTCATTGTGATTGGGTTCTCTTTGATTGTCGCCTTCACCATCTGGGAGAAGTACTTTGCCCCAGTAAAGTTCATGCCGTGGGAGCTGATCCAAAATCGAACAGTGTTCTTCACTTTCTCCATGGTGGTTTCTCTGTACCTCGCCTGGTATATCTGGGACAACTACTTCTCGTCCCTCCTGCAAATTATGCTCGACCAGTCCGTCACGCAAGCAACTTACATCGCCAACATCTATACCATAGGGTCCTGCTTCTGGTGCCTTATTCTGGGGGCTATTCTTCGGTACAATGGCCATTTGAAGTGGTGGGCTATTTGCTTCGGAGTTCCTCTGACTATTCTGGGTGTTGGCCTGATGATCAAGTTCCGGCAACCCGATACCGACATTGGCTTCATAGTGATGTGTCAAATCTTCGTTGCTTTCGGTGGCGGCACCCTTGTCACCTGTGAGCAGATGACAGTCATGGCTGTGTCTGCCCAGAGAAACATCCCTGCTATCTTGGCCATTGAGGGTGTAGTTGCCAACATCGGTGGTGCTCTTGGTGGTACTATTGCTACCGCCATGTGGACTGGAATCTTTCCAGTTAGGCTGAAGGAGCGTCTTCCGCAGTCAGCTCAAGCCGAATTTTCTCAAATATATGGCTCATTGCTTGTTCAAAAGTCCTACGCGAGGGGCTCGGTAGTTCGCGACGCTATTGATCATGCGTATGGAGATACTCAAAGGTTAATGCTCATTACTGCTACCTGCCTTTATCTGATTACTTGGACGTCATGTTTCTTCTGGAAGGATCTTAATGTGAAAAAGATGAAGCAGCAGGTGCATGGCTCTCACTTTTGAACCAATCGCCGCTAGCCTGACATTAAGACTCTGGCATTTGAAAAACAAAATTTGTATCATGATTTAAGTGAGGAAAGGGCGTGATCTTGAAAAATCAAAGGTACTCGAACAT
Source organism: Penicillium longicatenatum (assembly GCF_028827895.1). Taxonomy (NCBI): domain Eukaryota; kingdom Fungi; phylum Ascomycota; class Eurotiomycetes; order Eurotiales; family Aspergillaceae; genus Penicillium; species Penicillium longicatenatum. Next base: position 2,537,585 of record NW_026643121.1, on the reverse strand, counting down.
TTTTTCAATCATATTGATGCATTGGAATACAAATCTCCGTTGCTTTGAATTCTTCTCTATCGTAACTCGAAGTCTATCGCTAAGCAGCCAAGGGGAAAAGTCATCGCTAAAGTCCTCGCCCAGGATATTCTGGGCTTCTCATTCATGCATCCAAAATGCTTCAGGCATTCGCTGTGTCAAACAAACAGAGAAATCACAAAATATAACTGCTTACTCGGGTGAGCCACAGGTGAAAACACCATGCACAGTGCCAGCATTGTACTTGTTGATCTATAGTCAAATTAGTCTCATTCGAAAACACTTCAGATCAAGGACAGCCTGGATGGCACTTACAATATCGTCAATGCTGGCATAGGTTCCTGCGACTAGAGTAACGATTCCAATAAGGAAGACGATCAGATTGATCACTCCAAAGATGATATTCTTGGGCTCCCTCCAGCTACCCTTCTTGAGGAGCAAGGCCCACATCATTGGCGGGAAGTAGAATGTGAAACCAGAAATGAAGAGCGACGATGAAATCGAGAGCAGGTCATTGAAGAAGGGAATCACTTCAGCAATAATAAACGCAATAACAGTGCCAGCAGCAATAACGGCCAGCCAGGTGATCCAGCCCATCTTCGTGTTGATAAAGCGAATCTGGGAGTTGGCGAAAATGCGGCCATGCACAAGACGACCGAAGACGACCGTGTTGATTGAACCACTGATAAAGATGACTGGCAGCGCAATACCGAACGCGACGCGCTTCAGAAGGGAACCAGCTGAAAGGAGGGCAGGGCTCTGAACGTCCTGTCCGACGAAAGCATAGATCAGAGAACCGGTGAGGGTATAAATCACGATTTCGATAATACCCAAGGCCCAGATAGACTTAACATAGTCTCTTGGTGTGTGCATCTCGTCCATAAAGGAGAATTGGCAGAGGGCAAAGCTGTAGGCGAAGATAATATTTGTCACCGAGACGAAGGCTTCCGCGAATGTGATGCCTTCCTTTGGCCAGGCAGACCAGTTCACAGCTGAAAGTCCACCGGGAGCATTGCTTGCATCCACGCCAGTTGCGATAATTGTAATACCAATCGCGATGATAATGGAGGCAAAGTCGATATAACCTAACACGGCCATTTCGGTGAAGCTAGGAGGAACGGCGAGCAGGAGCAAAATAATCGCAGAGACGACACCAAATACCACTGAGCATACGTCACTCTTTGTGATATTGAGGAAAGCGATTGTTCCAGTTAGACAGTGAGATCCAGTCAGGAAAAGCAATTGAATAGCCAGCATCAGATTAATTAATTCGAAACCAAATCGAGGGCATCCTAGACGTGCACCCATTAATCGACCAACGTCGGCATAATGAGCAACCTCAGGGAAGGCCAATTTGACCTTTCCAATAATCCAACTGGTATAAATTGCGACCAATCCGAGGCCCACCGTGCAGATCACACCGGCAACCATGCCCAGAGTAGCGAAAGTGGAAGGAATAGACAAGCTTCCCAGTGCAATAGCTTCAACAATAAGAACGACAGTGAGACGCTTCCAGCCCAGACGACTGAACTTTTGAATACCACTCTCATAAATATGTCTGTCCGCCTCATTCATGTATCCAACTTTAATATCTCTCTCCTCGAATGGCGCGGTGGGTTGCATTTTTTCTTCTTCATCACGATTCGTTTCGCGGTTCTCCTGACGAGCGTCATTTTCGGCGTGGCCATGCTGGCCGTGAGAGATCTCGTCGTGATCCATGGCGATGAGGAACGTGAAGAAGAGAAATCAGAAAGGTGGGCGAATCTCCAAAACAATTAGGGCCAACAATTTTCGCTCAGGAACCAACGCTTATAAACGGGAAATCTCGGACAGAGTCCGGCCCACTAGATCTCCAATATTTCTTGGCTTGGAAGCCTCGCCTCCACTCGTATGATCGAACCAGCAATTAGATATTGGTAAACTCATCCGCCTATTGTATCATGGAGGCGGGGAAATGCAGCCCAGGTCGAATATGGGGAACCTAAGACTCATTGTACCTTGAGTAGAGGGGTAATCACGTAAAAAAAATTCTGAACGATCGTTAAAAAGTGGACCGTCACCGCATATGGCGTTGAAACATGAACGAAGTCCTAAAACTGAGTTGCCCCACTTTTCCATTAGGGTTTCTAGGGTTCCTCGAGCTTTCGGTGGAAAACGTAATCATCCCGAGAATTCTCCCTCGCTCGGCGCCCGTGTCCAAACTCGGTCCCGGAAAGAGAAATTGTGGAGTACGACTACTTGCCACTTGGCAACGTAGTGGGGATTCATACATTCTTTGATTCATTCATCTGGCCGAAGGTCATTGGGGTAATTAGCGGGGCGCAGGCTCGTAACCAACCTAACCTTTGCCCGCAAGGCTTAACACCAGACTTGGGCCTGGGGAAGGTTCTCCATCTGGGGATCCGTGGGGGTATTGCATTTCGTGTACCTAATATAATCCACTTGATATGCTCTTGTGCATGTTGACATCACAATTGAGATTCAGGGGAAATGAAATCGCAGAATTTGGCTTCCCGGCACCGGGTGGAGGTGAGACCATTTCACTTATTACTACTGCGTACATTAGTAGTAGACGGGTTCCTCCAACAAAGTGACGACTCGGGGTCTTGCATTTGTCCCGAAAATTTCTTGCTTGGACGTGGTGTCATGCCATTCATGCCCCACAGCTCTGAGGATAGCTGGTCTTCCAGCAAATTCACCGCATGGGGCTTTCGCGCCAGAAATCTTATAGGTCGCAAGGCTCGCTATCAGGTCTCACAGGGCACAATGTTTTGTCAATGCCTAATACGCCATTTCTGTTCACATGCTCGCTGGTATTCGACTGTGGAAGAAGCGAACAAGGCATGTTAATGGTGGAAAGGAGAGTATCAAAGGTGAAACAGACACCGGTAAAATGAGAGGGCAGCCCGATTGAACACCTCAGGCACCATAGTCCCATAAGCTTTGTTCACGCGTTCACGCGTTCACGCACCATTCGACTAAATTGGGCACACACTACGCAATCCGACATGGTCGAAGGCAGACATATTTCGAGTTGACTCTATCCATGTGAATCCAGACAATCACATTCAGTCATCGACTCTCAACCAGAATCTGAGTCTCAAGAGATATTCACCACCTAAGTTTGTGACTTCTGAGGTCTCAGGTAAGGATTTCGGTTTATCTAGCTGCGTGTGCATTTCTCACTTGACGTGTTGCCCCGGATCTACCACGCATGACTGCGCTTGGGCCCACGGCACATACGGCGTGACACCTTGCATCCAATGTACGAAGGACGAAAGTATGCCGCGCTTAGATCCGCAGTTGTGCCCGCGGATGATTGGGAGCAGCTACCATCAGAATCAGAATCAGAATCATGTCCAAAAGCCATGTTCGTCATGTCGAGTGCACAACTAGGCTCGAGGTCCAAATCACAGTCACTTTTGGAAGCTGAATGAGAGTTGAAAAGTGCTCGGTTGCGCGGCCACAATCAATATGGCGCCACATGTTTTCCAGCTGCCACTGTTCTACCACAAAACTGGATTCTCGGCATGTCCCGGTTGCGGCATGGCCTTCAGACAAAGTTCAATGCGATTGGTGTACAAGCCTCCAATCGGATTATACTGATGAGTCAGCGCTCGAGACTTAGTAGCATGACGTCACCAATTCCAACCCCGCGGTGATGCAATATGATTCGATCACGTTCCTGAACCAACCTTGGAATAGCACCTGGGCATGAAGCCCCCGGGATACCTTTCCAGGATAGTAAGGGGTCAAAGAACGGTTAGTCAAATGGAAGATACGGTGATTTGTCGGGAAGAACCAAGTCCTGATGGCTTTTCTCATTCACGCCACGCCAATTCAAGCTTGATTAGAGGGAGTGGTGTACTCCGGATGGTTGGTTCCGATTGTTTTACAGAAACACGGTCGTGTAGGCTATACATGATTGGATGACGATAAAAACAGGAAATGCCATCGTCTCCAGTGTGTAAACTTACCATGACCCTACAGTAACCATGAATTCCTTCCCGCGTGCTTAACCACCCAGTCACAACTGGCGGATGGGCCTAGACGAACTCCACTTTGTCAATTGAGGACGTTGGCATTCGTTACCATTCGTACGAGTCAATCAGCGTCTCTGAATAGGGCCTGAGTTGGTTCATACCGACACCAAGGGCAAGCGGGTGTGGATCCATAGGAACAGCCGTCATTATCTCTGGATACTTTAGACTCTTCCGTTCGTACGACCAGTCAGGAATAAGATAAGGCAAAACCAAATGATGACGAAGAGCGAGTCCAAGCCAGCAGGTGGGTCCGCAGGCGTTCAGGAAACACAGATTCCTGATGCCAAAGAGTATATTAAGGGCCCAAGGCCCCCCCGCTTTGTACCATCTGTCTAACTTCCTTTGACAAGATTTGCGCAAGCCTACAGTACATTCCTCCTGCAGGCTGCATATCTCACACCACACTGTTGCCCGGAGGCTCTTGCATTTGGCGACCTTTGTGTGGAAAATCTTTCCAAGTCTGGGGTACCAGCGATCTCGCAGTTACAGACCCGCTCATAGACCCACTATTCCACGCCGCGCGCCGTTCGCAATCCACAATGACGACCAGTACCGGGTTCGGCTCTCAGAGGGCCCCAATTTGCCTAGACGCCGACCGGGCCGACCTTTACGGTGGACCTGATGTCGTCGTTCCGCCCAAATACCTGATGGCTCCCAGTGGGGATGGTGACTTCATACCTTTAGTCAAAAAGACTAAAAATAATGAGGAATACATTTCTGAGGAGGAGGAAGAGTATCTTCAGACAGACACTCCCCTTTCTACCCCGCCAATGACCACCAGCGACGATTTTGCTTTAGCCTTCGATATTGATGGCGTCCTTCTCAGGGGTGGCAACCCCATTCCTGAGGCTATAGATGCTATGAAATACATCAATGGCGAAAATCCATACGGAATTAAAGTGTGAGTCTCATCCTGTACCCTTGAATCGACACCTCCTTTGATCTTGACCATGTACTGATGCCATTCTCGTGTAGCCCATATATTTTCTTAACAAATGGTGGTGGCAAAACCGAGCAAGAACGATGTGAGGATCTCACTCGCCAACTCGGCATCGAGGTAAGCCCTGGCCAATTTATCTGCGGCCATACTCCCATGCGCGAGATGGCGGCGCGATACAATACAGTCCTAGTCGTGGGTGGCGAGGGAGAAAAATGTCGTATCGTGGCAAAGGCATACGGATTCAAGGACGTGATCACACCCGGTGATATCATCAAGACACGACAAGACACAACCCCCTTCCGAAAGTTGACCGAGGAGGAATTCAACAATTCGCGATTTCTCGATTTGAGCAAGACTAAAATTGACGCCGTCTTCGTGTTCGCCGACAGTCGCGACTGGGCCGGCGATCAACAAATCATTTTGGATGTCGTTATGTCAAAGAACGGGTGTCTGAATCAACGGTCGGAGACCTTCGACGACGGGCCCCCCGTCTTTTTCTCCCACAACGACGTGGTGTGGTCCACATCCCACGATTACTGCCGCATTGGCATGGGCGCACTTCGCGCCTCGCTCGAGGCTCTCTACAAGGCCGTCAGTGGAAAGGACCTTAAGAGTATTGCCTTTGGCAAGCCACAAATCGGCACATTCCAATTCGCCACTCGCCTATTACAAGAATGGCGCAGTGAGTCTCATGGCATCGACAAGCCTCCCTCTACAGTCTACTTCTTCGGTGACACTCCAGAATCCGATGTGCGTGGGACCAACGAATACAACGAGATCGCTGAGAACGAATGGTTTTCTATCCTCGTAAAAACCGGCGTCTACCAAGACGGCACCGAGCCCCGCTTCCCGCCCAAGAAGATTTGCGAGAACGTCTACGAAGGCGTCAAATTTGCCGTTGAGCGTGAGCACCAGAAAATGCTCAATGGCGGCCGTTATACCGACGGCTTGGCGGATGTAAATGGAGGCGAAGTGCGAAATTGAGGTCGTGCTCCACCCTTGGCTACTGCCTGGCTGAGCTGAGCTGGTGCCTATTTCCAAGACACAATTTAATTCAACGACTGTGCGATTGACGGTCTATGTCAACATGATTCCCAATTAACGATTGCTATGCCATTTTCTGCCATATTATTTGCAACTGCCGGCACAATATTTCTATTCACATCGCCTCATTTGGATCAATATGAACTATGAACAATAACATTAAATATTAAAACTTCTATCCCAGCTATCTCTTGGATCTGTCCTGTAGAGACTTAGATCATGCTTGTAGGTCTACTTTGCCTATAACAAGCTTTATAAGGCAGATGTCCAAAGACAATAAAGGTTTTCGTGCAATTGTCCCTGTTTTCAATCAATAGGCGTGCGGTATCACTGTATGGACATGGGGAGTTCAAGGGGTCAAAGTGTCTCCAAGTGCTTACATGTGACGCAATGCAATCCTTTCAGGCCCCATTACTACAGACTTCAACAAATTTCACTTTTACATCGCCATGTCGCCCCTTTTTTTTTTTTGCAATTGTGTCCCAATCAAGGACACCATGATTTACGCGGTATTAAATCCGAAGTTTTTGCTGGTGCTTTTCGCACTAGGAGTTGTCGCATGCTTGTCCATTCGGAGGTTTTTCGTCTATCGCCGAATCGTCCGCGCCCATGGCTGCAAAGGGGTGGCAAAGGCAGCGAACAAGGATCCATTTCTGGGAATTGATACAATATTCTGGGTTAAGCGCGCTTACAAGGAACACAAATTGCTCGACAGGAATACGGAGCTCTTCCAGACTTACGGCAACACATTCAGAACCAGACAGCTCCATAAATATTCAATTGGCACCATAGAACCGGAGAACATTAAAACAATTCTGTCTCTTAAATTCGATGACTACGGTATCGGCTTTCGCCTTGAACCATTCAAAGCACTCCTGGGCAAGGGCATCTTCGACACTGATGGCGACCACTGGGCCGCATCGCGCGCCCTGATCCGACCCAGCTTTACGCGTGACCAGATCGCTGACCTATCGTCGCTGGAGAATTTGTTCCAGGATCTTTTCGCACTGCTTCCCCGGGATGGACAGACGGTTGACTTGCAGGAGCTCTTCTTCCGATACACCATCGATTCAGCAACCGAGTTCCTGTTCGGAGAATCGGTCGGTACTTTGAAGAAGGCTCAGTCAGAGCGCGACTTTTCACACGCTTTCCAATATGCTCAGAGTGCTATTATCACGCGAGCCATGCTGGGTCCGCTGAAAGTATTCCATAAGGATCCCAAGGTCGATGAGTCCAATCGTATCTGCCGGGAGTTTGTTCAGCAGATTGTCGATGAGGCATTCCGTGCTGCCGAGGTTAAGGAAACAAAAGGGGAGACCGAAACAAACCGCCAGAAGCATATATTTGCGCAAGAATTGGCGTCACGGACTACTGATAGAATCCGCATTCTAGATGAGCTGATGAATGTCCTCCTAGCTGGACGCGATACCACTGCTAGTCTACTTGGCAATTTGTTCTTCATGCTTGCTAAAAACCCAGCAATGTGGGATAAGTTGCGTCTAGAAGTCGCTTTCTTACAGGGTCGGCCGCCGACTTATGAAGAGCTTCGCAGTCTTAGATATGTACATTGCTGTATGAATGAATGTGAGCAAAAATCATCTATTCCCAGGTTTATACGCCATTGAACTAATTTCACAGCACTGCGTTTACATCCGGTTGTACCGCGAAATGAGCGAGAGGCAGTTCGAGATACTGTACTGCCACTGGGTGGAGGCAAGGATGGTCTCTCCCCAGTCTTCGTCCCTAAGGGCACGATAGTAGGCTACTGCGTATACGCAATGCATCGGCGCGCGGATATTTACGGCGATGACGCAGAAGAGTTCCGTCCAGAACGCTGGGAAGATGGGAAACTACAACCTCGCTGGGGATACCTGCCCTTTAATGGTGGCCCACGCATCTGTATAGGTCAACGATACGCATTGACTGAAGCTGCTTACGTTATTGCTCGCATGGCGCAGGAGTTCAAAGTCTTGGAAAGTCGGGATACAGGAGCATGGGAGGAATGTGTGGCCTTGACCTTGTGCTCGAGGAATGGGGCAAAGGTATCTCTCACGCCTGCTTGAAGAATAATATGTAATCCAATCAGTTTATTGCCGATTCCAGCGCTTCTTTTATGTCACCGTAGGTTCTGTGAGGCTGGCACCTACAGCTGTATTCGAAAGTCGATTTCACATTTTACTCAGAGAAACTTCTTCAAAACCCACATGCTAAGGCCGTGATGAAACTGCTAAGGCCATATCTAGCTAGGCTGTATACAATCTAGTATATATCACTTGGCTTGTAAACTAAAGACAGTCTGATACAATGCGGATGCTTAGAATATTTCACTCGTTTGTGTCTTACCGTAGCGGCACAATCGGGGTTTGAATGGCCTATAACACATTCTCACATTAACACTGTACCATACTAGACCATCAAGTCGATGAGGTAATCATACCTCGTGTGAGCCGAGCAGCTCATCTCTCAAATCATGTAACAATTAGTGCCTGTGAGGTCACCTGATCATAAAGCTGACAGGGGTCCATCATGGCCCCGCATCTTTCTGCGGTGCCAGACCTCAAACATCAGGATTCAGGTACATGCCAGGCTGAAAATGGGCCCCATATCGTTTGACGGCATAAACTCAGGGATTCAAGTGGGAGTCAATCATGGGAGCATCACTTTATCAGCGGGTCAGTTCCCTAATCTCTAAAAGGGGCTTGTCAACGGTCTTGACGATTAGCCTTTACAGAGCAACGGGAGCCCCGCCCTAAGCCCATAACAACTGTGCCACTCCCGCACGATCCAGATTTTGTCAGTCGAGATATACTGTTTGATCAAATTCATCAGAAAGCCTTGATTCCAGGGTCCAGAAAAGCTCTTGTTGGACTCGGTGGTGTGGGGTCAGAACAACTCGTCCTCGAGCCCTGTGGTTCATCCACCGCTTACTATAAAGTAGAAAAACCCAACTTGCGATCGAATACTGCCACCAGCTTCGACAGCAGTCACCTGATACATGGATTCTCTGGATCCATGCGAGTAACTTGGCTCGCTGCGAGAAAAGCCTCCGAGAGCTTGCGGATCGAGCCAAGATCCCTGGGCGGCAGGACCACAATGCTAATATATTCCAACTAGTCGGCACCTGGTTACAAGATGAGGAAATCGGTCAATGGGTTCTCGTCCTCGATAATGTTGATGACGATGAACTCCTTCGTAACAGGACTCAGAGCAATGACTCTACGCAACCACCACTAAGATACCTCTTCCAAAGTTCAAACGGATCTATCATTGTGACAAGTCGAAACAAAGCAGTAGCTTTGGATATCGTTCGTCATAGTGACATTATCGAAGTGCAACCAATGAATGAGGGTGAAGCGCTGAATCTACTACAGAGGAAGCTAGGTAAATCCGCAGAGCAGGGCAGTATGACACAGCTAGTCAAGGCCCTTGACTACATGCCACTCGCGATTGTACAGGCTGCTGCATATATCACATATCATATGCCCCGTTGCTCTGTCCTTGAATATCTCGAAAAAGTGCAAAAAAGTGACCAAAAAGCAGCACGGCTCCTTGATTACGAGGCTAGTCTTCTTTACCGAGACTGGGAGGCCAAGAATTCTGTCCTGCTCACATGGCAAATTTCCTTCGACTACATCAAACGGATTCAACCGTCTGCAACAGACCTGCTCTCTCTGATGAGCTTTTATGATCGACAAGGGATACAAGAAAGTCTTCTGCGACCTCAAGCAAGCCAGGAAGTTGATAAGAAGTCCTCACACTCAGGAAGTCAGGGAGAAGACCTCAGTGATGATGAAGATACCTCATCTGAATCTGACGCAGATGATCCTTTTAATGATGACCTTGTCACACTAAGCCACTACTCATTAATCACGATCGGGGAGGACCCCAGCGTTTTCACAATGCATCGACTAGTGCAGGTAACAGTACGCACATGGTTGAAAGTTCATGGCCAGCTTGAGCAGTGGAAAGAGCAGTTCATAAACCATCTATACTTGGAGTTCCCGACTGGTGAATATAGGAATTGGGGGAAATGTCGATCGCTCTTTCCACACATCAAGTCAGCAGAATCACAACGCCCAAAGTCTAAAGATTTTATACAACAATGGACTACTTTGCTATATAGAGGCGCGTGGTATGCGCAAGAAAGCGGGCATGTCGCAGAATCGAGGGAAATGGCATCTAAATCACGAGAATATCGACAGAAGACCTGCGGTGCTGAAGATAAAAGCACTCTTGCCAGCACTGCGATGTTAGCAGAAGCATACCGACTTGAAGGTCGATGGGAAGAGGCCGAGCAACTTCAGGTGCAGGTCGTGGAGGCTCGCAAGGTGGATTTCGGCGCGGATCATCCTGAGACATTGATAAGTATGGCTAACCTTGCCTTGACATATTGGAACCAGGGCCGATGGGCCGAGGCCAAGCAGCTCCAGGTGCAGATCATGGAGACTCGCAAGGCAGAGCTCGGCATAGACCATCCTGACACGCTAAAGAGTATGGCCAACCTTGCGTCAACATATTGGAACCAGGGCCTATGGGATGAAGCCAAGCAGCTCCAGGAGCAAGTCGTGGAGATAAGCAAGATAAAGCTCGGTGCGGACCATCCTAATACGCTAGCAAGTATGGCCAATCTTGCGTCGATATATTGGAATCAAGGCCGATGGGAAGAAGCCGAACAGCTTCAGGTGCAGGTCATGGAGATAAACAGAATAAAGCTCGGCACAGACCATCCTAGTACCATAACAAGTATGGCAAATTTAACTACGACGTATATAAGCCAGGGCCGATGGAACGAAGCCGAGCAGCTTGGGTTGCAGGTCATAGGAAGAAGCAAGAAAAAGCTCGGCGCAGACCACCCTGACACGTTAACGAGTATGACAAACCTTGCCACGATATATTTGAACCAGGACCGATGGGACGAGGCCGAGCAGCTCCAGTTGCAGGTCATGGAGGGGAGCAAGCTGAAGAACGGCGCGGACCATCCTGACACGCTGATAATTACGGCCAATCTCGCGGCGACATACTATAAACAAGGCCGATTGGACGAGACCGAGAAGCTCTACATACAGGTCATGGAGGCTTATAAGACGAGGTTCGGCGCGGACCATCCCAATGCGCTAGCATGCATGGCCAACCTTGCGTCGATATATTGGAACCAAAGCCGATGGGAAGAAGCCGAACGATTTCAGGTGCAGGTCATAGAGATAAGTAAGACAAAGCTCGGTGAGGACCATCCGAGCACACTGGCGAGTATGGTCAACCTTGCCTTTACCTGGGAATCAACAGGCCGAAGTGCTGAAGCAATAGAATTGCTTGAAACGTGCGTGACCAAACAGCGACAAAAACTAGGTCCAACCCATCCCAGCACCTTGTCCAATTCGAATACCCTGCTAGTATGGAAGGCTAGGCATCTTAAGATAGAGGAATAAGAGTTGGACTTCTATGTGTTAAGTCTCTTGTCTTTCGATCTAGGCCTCCAACACTTAAGGCGACAACAGCGCTCTCATGAATCTTGGAATAATCTGCAACATCACAAGTCAATTTTAAAATTTTCTGCAGACTTAAAGCCCCTGCGTAGAAGTCACAATTCCAAAATCTTATACACAGTCAAAATCGCTATTTACCCAGATGCATAATGCCTAATATACACAGTAAATTCGAAGCAGCCCGCTGCAACCAAATTCACGAAAACGGGAGAAAAAAATATGAACATAGGAATCTAGTCGACTCTAAGAATCAGATCATCTCCTCTTTTAGACGGAGTCAAATTTCTGCTTGTGGGCGATATCCTCCTAGGAGCATCCTCAGGTCGTTTCTTCGGGCTGTCTGGATAAAGAACTACACCCGGGAACATTTCGGATGGATATGGGAGTTCGGTAGAGACAGTACGCGAGGGCGTGTTGCCTCTCCCACGTTCAAGCCAGAAGTCTTCAGGGCAGTATGGGACCACGACTTCGCTGGGTGGGCGTTCGCCGGGTGGGATGCGCTTGATGTCTTCTCCACGAACAATCCGTGGTATAGATACAATGTCTGGTGCTGGGGCTAAGGTGCTTGGTGGTGAGACTTGGGTGGGAGGTTTCCTTTGGGGAGTGCCGCTAAGGATGCGGCCTTGTGCGGTGCTGAAAGGTGGTGTTGTGAGGTAAGTGTTTGATGTGTAGTCTGATAGACCAGAGCTATCATTTTGCCCACTGCTGCTGTTTGAGATGATTGACCTGCGATTTTGGGCGGAGAATGGTGGTCCTAGAGCGCGGGGACCCGCTGGTCTCTCGCGGGGTGATTTGGTTTGTATCGGGCTTGGATGTTGATTCTGGACACGTCGGAATTTCGATGCTGGAAATCCTTCTTTTGGAGCTCGAGGGTTGGATGGAAGGCCCAAGATCACGGGTGATTGTCTCGAATTCTGATACCTCCTCGTACTGGGTAGAGGGGGTAGACTCTTTTCTGCCATGAAGTGGTTTTCGTCCTCTTCGAAAACAGTTCCTGCACTAGCTGGCCGATGCCACAGCTTTAGCGGCTTGGGAACTAGACCAACGGAGGGACTCGGTAGTAGCTCTGCCATGGTATGTTGTGAGTCCACTGTCCTGGGTGAGCCTTCCCAATCTGACTCAGAGGTAACTGCACAGCCTATTCGCTGATTGTGTTCATCTCGAGGAGTCTCTACCAAACGAATACCCGGTGCAGTGGAGTTCTGAGGATATGGAGTTGACTGCAAAGAACGCGGTGGCAGCGAGACTTGGGACATTTCCAGGGGACTCCGCATAGCGTTCAGCTCCGAAGGCCCTGGATTCAAATTCGGTGAAGGTCCTCGGGAATATAATGGCTCTGAGATATCGGACGGTTCGGACATGTCTCCTCCAATTTCGAAATCTCTCTGGTTTTTCTTCCTCCATCTCTTCGTGCAGAAGAATACAGCAACGCCTATTATGAAGCAGCCGGCCACACCCGATACAACAGAGACTCCAATGACAGTGCCTGGACTGGTACCATTGCTACCACTTTTACCAGCCGCAGTTGTTGACGAATTCGTAGGTGTTGCAGTAGATGTATCAGAGCTGGTATAGGGCAATATGTCGGAAGCAGATGTTGATGGGTGGTAAGAAGTAATCTCGGCCGCTGTCTCAGATGTCGTCAAAGTCGAGGTTGTGGGTTTGGATGTCTCCAATGATGTAGTGTCCGCGGCGTGCGTCGTTCTAGTTGAACTGGTCGTCGTTTCGGCCGTTGACGATGTAGTCGTCGATGACGCAGGAGCAAAAGTAGTTGCAGTGAGGGTGGCATGCGTCTCCGTCAAAGCCCCAGGCACCGAGTCGCAAATATGATAAACATCTGTGGTTTTTTTAATCTTCTCCGAGCACAAAGCATATACACAAGTCAAAGCCGCTTCCCCAATGGTAAGATTGCTAGGTGTTTTCGAACGACACAAACACCTGATATTCGATTTCTCGCTGCACTCCGCCGACGTGTACTCAGTCTGAATGAAGTTTTCTGTGCATTTTCGAGCGCAAGCAGGGACCATGTCCCAAAGAGCGGCATTTGTTTCATCGGAGGAATCGCTGCTGGCCGCACAAAACGCGACTAGCAGGAGGGCCGCAGCGAGTATCCTGTAGCCAGGATGGAGGAGCATGCTGTGACGGCTCTGTGGTCGAAACTTGTAAGATACAGTCTCTCTCTTGCGTTTCTGTCTCACACTGACCTGTTCAGATAATACATGGGAGTGACTACCCTTGAAGGCGTGTAGTCCTTGAATCGACCATCATCAGCCCAGCTGTGTTCGATGCGAAAGACTCGAGAGTCACGAGAAATTAGTTAGAAGGCGATCAAGGATAGAAGCGACACAAGCCACCAAACGCCTCCAAGATGGGTAACGAACATAGTTAAACATGAAAAGGTCGGGCGCGTCGCGATCTCAGGCGCGAGACGACTCCGGGCATTATGACGCTGACCAGCTTATCCGGACCAAGCAAATCGTGTTCAACCTGGACCTGAAACGAGGCATTGTGGCAATGCATGTAAGCGCTCTGTTGAAACAAGATGACGGCCTTAGATCCTGGTCTTCCCGCAACGAGCGAATCGTGATGGCCGTGAAGCGCCCTGACTTGGTTGGGTGGCGGGCCCGCTGACTTTACGCGCCGGGCTTCAACAGGTGAGCGCTTGCCTTGCAGCACCCAGTGAATGTACCGAAGGTGTGTTTCAGAACGATCCAGGCGCTGATCGCTGATCTCTGATCTGCTGTTCTGCTGTTCTTGGGTTAGAAATTGTGGTCGTTCACTAAAGCGGTTGGTAAATAAGAGTCGATGGATCCCAGGGCTTCTAGAAGGATACTTGTAATCAATCCATTAAGTCACGAACGTCGATCCTAACTCCTGGACCCTAGTAGATCACGTATCAGTCGACTGCCTAATAATCCAAGGTTCTTGGTGAGAATCCCTGTATATCCGCGGCGTCCGCAAAGCCCAACGGCATATTCTAGTATTCACACAAAATCGTCCCACTACACCCAAGGATGTGGAAATCATCACCGGTGTGAGTGGATTCTACGAACTACGTTAACAGAACCATATCGGAGTCAAACAATTGCCATTCCATCGATCGAAAAAAGCTAACCAACCCCAGGACACAAGCCCGCGGGTCATACAGGATGAGGTGGTATCATTTGAAAGCAAAGAAAATAAAGGAAACCCGCAAAATAATCGCACATAGGGAAATCAAAATCAAAAATCCTTGGCAGTGCCCACATGGCACTACCAACATTAAGGAATTATGAACATCGTGTCGGCCCCGGTGGGGAATGCAGACTAGTCTCGGACCTCTGCGGAATCACGCTGACGACTGCACTCGACCCTTGAGCCACTGCGGCGCATTTCCAGCAGAGCTAGGAATGGCTAGCGGAATGCGACACAAGCGTAACGAATTGTATTCCGGTTGCAGGCTCGGGTAGGCATGGGTCGAGGCAAAGCGTCATGAGTTGTCATTTCAACGTGATTAATATTTGAATATGATGTAGCTGTAAGGGAGAACAACGTTAGTTCGCAAAAATCGCTGAAATTATCCAGTCTAATAGGTGAAGACGTACAAGGCGTGGATAACACCAGGCAACCAACCAAGAATAGTCAGTAGGATGTTGATCAGGAAGTCAGCACCACATCCGCGCTCCAGGAAGACTCCCAGAGGGGGCAGGATGATGGCGAAGATGATCTTGCAGATGTCACTGGGTTCGGGTTAGTTTCAACTTGCTGACAGTGACGTGCGACATGCGACATGGGAAGCCAGGGACCCGAGAGGGTGTAGCATGCGAACAGGTAGCTCGGGGGTCAACAAGGACAAACTTACGAGGCAGTGAAAGGCATGTTGATGGGATGTGAGGATCACGTAAAATTGAGTAGAGGAAGAGAATCCAAGGGGAAAAGGGAATGCGGAGCTCTTTTAAACTGGAAAACGGAACGGACGAGCTTCTATTCTATTACATCATTGATGCCACATGTGGCGCACCGGCACATTGAAGCGTCCCCATTGGCTGGGAGTTTCTCGGCCTGTGGCTGACGTTGAGATAAGCAAGGTTTCCTGCCTTTTTCTATTGAATTTTAAATTAGGATGATCATCATCCCAAGGTTCACAGCCCACAATGTACAGTAGTCTTCTCCATTACACGGTCCCCGAGCAATACGATGGGATTATTGATTTGGTTTTACACTTCCCCGTCTCTCACAGATTCCTTTCTCGGCTCCATTCTCAACCGTCCTATCCGATGCCTTGGTTTGCCGGTTGCCTGGAAAGAGAAGCTTGGCGCCATGACCTGGTTCATGGCTAAGTTAGGAAGCATTTTTCGGTCTGCACGGAGTCGCATGATAAGTGACGATCCCGACGAGGCCGCTAAGAAATCCCTTGTCGTCACCTGTGGCGCATCATAGCCAACGGTCCAGCCCTACCACCCTTAGGACCCCCACCTGCCAAGGCCATGCTGCAGCCACCACGGGCTTGATTGGGTAGCCATGAACTAGTGACTTCACTCTTGGCTGGTTCCTAGCAAGCTGGCAAAGTGTTCGTGCAGGGGTGTGTAACTGAAGTGGCTGAGAAAGCAAGAAAATTCACTCTAAAGTTGAGAAGCCCCTGACGCAAACCGAACTGTACAGGATTTCCAAGGTTCTTTCAGGTCCACTCCTTGTTTGGGGAAGAGTCTGAACTCTAAGACGCTTAGTCAAATGACGCCCCAATAGGGCTGCATGGGGATTATTTTTAAACCTCAGATATTTCAATCTAGTATCATTGCAGGTGGGGAGTAAAATCCACATCCTCTAGCAGCGAGTTCCACTGTGGTACATCTAAATCGGGGGCCACAGCCACAAAATCGGACCAAAGTTTCTGCCAATCATCTTCACTCAAGTCGTTGAGCAGGCTATGGCCATCAATATCGGTTAACGATGGCGGTGCAGAAAAGGTGCCTTCGTCGTGCGCAATCACAGGCTCGTCCGTCTCACATGCCGATCGGTTACCCGTTGAGGACGTGGCGAGTCCCTCACGGGCTGAACCATCCTTTGATAGGGTGGATATCTGCGATCGCTTTTTGTGCAGTGTAGACATCAAGGTCTGAAGATTCTTTTGGATGCCTTCCATCAGATTGTTGGACTCTCGCTTGGATTGTTCCAACGTCTCGTATGCGGCAAGCACTTGAGCCTTGCGAGCTTCGGCATCAGGTGCAACGGGATTAAATGATACATCCATCGCCAGAATCAAAGCGGCAAAGAAAACATGGTGCATGACAGTCCAGAACCTCGCGGCTTGCAATCCTACCTCTGAAGCCACTTCGTCCATCGCTCGTCGGAGTTCTAGAACTTTATGCGCTGAACGGATGCAAACAATGTGCGAGTACGCATATTTGCGGTTCGTTATACCTTCTAGATGATAGGGCCGGTGCAATCGACAAAGTCGGGTATGAATGCTGAAATGAACGCTGATCCGCTGCCAGGCAATGTAGGGCCGCTCTTTGCAGGTTTGCCGACTCTGCTCAATACTTTTTGGATCCAGCTGGAAATAGACAGGAAGGCTGGCAATGTGCTCGTGGAACTTCGTATCCAGTTCCAGGATGGTCTTATAGTCTGGCTCTTGAGAGTCGAGTAGGATGGATGGAAGAGCATCGATCACTTGGCGACATAAATCTGCACCCTGAACTCGAGTAATGAAAGCAGACATTGACGTGGGCACAGACAGTGGAAAATGCTGCTGGACTCCAGCACTCGTGATCAGCTCATCGTCCGTATTACTGGGCATGTTCACGTTCATGTGTTTGGGTTGGAAGATGTATGCGCCTTCCTGGGGACCACCAGAGAACGAAAGAAGCCTATTGAAGTCAGTCACAGCTTATTTGCCTCGGGCGCACTGGGACATTACCAGTCGGATGCTACCATATTCCACCAAGCCCGTCTTTGAACCTCAACATCAATCATGTCGCATCCTTTCAGTCTTCTTTCTTCGCGAGCTCTTGCCGTATCTAGCCGATGGATCTTGAGTTCCCTCGACATCAGCAAACAATGATGACGAAGCATTTGGACGCGGGACGGAAAGCCATCCGTATTCATTAGTATGTGACCCAGCGTGCCGATGGCTACAAGAGCGGTTGTCGATGGCTGTATAATCCGCGAAGGATGGTCCAGGATAGCCAATGCAAACCGACTATACGCTATCAAAGCCGCTCGTGCCCCTTCATTCGTAGTATTGAGCTTCTCCAAAAGGCTAGGTGTCCAGCCCAGGGAGGAACCCGCAAAGATGCTGAAGAGAAGCATCAAATCAGCAGCCGGTGGTACCTCACCCTCAACAATACATTCATATACTTTCTCCATCATAATGCGGGACGAGGGTATATGAAGAACGCCAAAGGTTGGCTGCAATGTTACTGCAAAGTGGTTGAATAACTCCCTGGCTTGCCGTAGTGGTGGCAGCTTCCTCGTCAATTCAACAATGCTTGGGGAATCCGATACACCTATGCTATTTTCATTCGCGGATGAAGTATAGTGGACACTGAACGGGGTGACATAATGAGAAGTAAAAGCCTATGGTGCGAGTAAGTATGCCGAATGAATTGGTTTCGAACGCAAAAGCAAGCTAGAGGTTTACCTGGTCTGGTGGTGTATCTAAGTTCATAAAAATACCATGAGGCTTAGGTCTAGGTTCTTGACTTGAGTTGGGCTTTTCAAGAAAAGCTGCTTCCAATCTTCTTAACCGATATAATATCTCATCAGAATTGCTTTAAGTATGTTAGTAAAATATAAAGAATAATGAGTGTAAAGGCGACCTACTCTGGGGCCAAATTTCCCGGCCGAATTGTTGCATTCTGGCTAAATGTAGTCGAAATAGGTCCCTGTGAGGGCTCTGGACCACTCACGCATTCCGGACTTTGCCCTGGATATTCACAGGGGATATTTCTGAGCACGCAATTTGAGCATGGTTGAGTCCGGTCGCATCGGCGCTTCTTCTCACGGCAAGTTTGACATGATAGAGGTGGCCGTGCCCACTTACTCACTCCTGTTATCGGATTGCGGTTGGCGTCTCTCTTCATGGTGTAAAGTCCATAAATAGTATTGATGAGCGTCTGGCGGAAAGGCGCTGCCACAAGACCGCGGATGTCCGCGGGGCTCTTTATATAGGGCAGAAATTAGCTCTAGTGCCTTCTTACTATAATGTTTTCAAGGAAGCCAATGAAAATGGTCTCTCCAAGGGCAATACTGTACGTGGGAAGAAGGAATCCCTGACGTCCGCGGTTCCGCGGAAATTCTGCCATTTTTGGTTAGCGTGAGAGGTAACACTTTTCAAGTAATTCACTTGATTCATAGTGAATTGTCGTATTATATACAGTATATTACAGTTAGTTTGCACCGCCCAGTTACGGCGCATATAAGCATCAGCAGCGGTTTACAACTGTCAGACCATAATCCTGACTTTTTGAACATTGTATACCCTTCGATATTGTCAATTAAACAGATTCTAAGGTTATTCACATGTATGGTAACTAGGCCTATCTCTGAGCTACCCTTCCAGGCTACCAGGAGGCCTTGCCATAAGACGAGGATGCAATTTTGTGGATTTCTGTTTTGCCAAAAACCCCAAAGCTAAATTGAGAAGCTTAGTATATCTCTGAGAAATAGAAGCATATTGGAATGCTACCTGACATAGTTAAAGTCGAAATTGAAAAGCATTCCCAGCCTCCTAGGCTGCATTATCAATATTGGAAAGTGGTTGTATTCAGCTAAAGCTATATACCGGATTCCTAGCTGTGAGTAAGTTTTTACTCAGTTACTCCTCACAATATCAGCTAGCCTGTATTATGATCTGTACAATGATCCCAATTCATCTCCCATCGATGTTCGATGTATACGCTCAAGTGGATCCTGATGCCGTGCCAAGAGACCACGTGACCGCAACACCAGCGTGGTGGCCTCTGACCTCGTAGCTGGCTCTCTCCTTCCCGATCACCGCTAACCACTTCTTCGGTCCACGCCTATATCTCTCGGATCTTTCCCATCTCATCCAAAGCTCCGAATTCCCCTCGACAACCTTGTCGAGCATCCGCCAGAATGGCCACAGAACTCTGGTACGTCGTCATCGCGGCTCCCGCCCCCTGGGTGACAGCTACCGACCTTCGGACTGCTTCACCCATCACGGGCACACATGCATTGAAAACTCCCGCTAACTTGCAGTCTTCGACAGCCCCGTCTATGCAGTAAGTCTAGCTCCGTCGATCATTGTCGAGTCGGACTCACGGCGACCTCGTCATAACCGCCCCTCGCACCCGCTTTGTTTCAGACGGCGGAATGACTGATATCTATAATAGCCCTTCTTCGGTGCGCTGGGTTGCACCTCAGCCATCGTCTTCACCTGCTTCGGTGCCGCCTACGGTACCGCTAAGGCCGGTGTCGGAGTTTGCTCCATGGCCGTCCTCCGTCCCGACCTGATCGTTAAGAGTACGTTAAGCTTTGACGCTGGAGAATCATCAATCCAGCGAATCTTTCGCCATACCTGAATGCGTTTGCTAACTACCAACAGACATTGTCCCCATTGTCATGGCCGGTATCATTGGTATCTACGGTCTCGTCGTGTCGGTCCTGGTCGCCAACGACCTGAAACAGCAGCTCCCTCTATACACTGGATTCATCCAGCTGGGTGCTGGTCTCGCCGTCGGTCTGGCCGGTTTGGCTGCTGGGTACGTCCGGGTTTCGCTCAATCATGAGCTCTTGCTAACGAAATTTGCAGTTTTGCTATCGGTATTGTCGGTGACGCTGGTGTTCGTGGAACTGCTCAGCAACCTCGTCTCTACGTTGGAATGATTTTGATTCTCATTTTCGCTGAAGTCTTGGGTAAGTTCTGCTTCAAGCTATCTTCATTATATCGTTCTAACATCTCCCTCCAGGTCTTTACGGACTGATTGTCGCTCTTCTCATGAACTCTCGCTCTAAAGCCGATTGTTAAACGAGCAGTGCCTCGTTCAAACGTCGGACATCGCGTACCTCACTCATGCCTGTGAGGTACCATTCCGTCCAACGTGCCAATTTGTGAACCTTGAACCCGACATGACAAGCGTTATTTATTCCGTCCCATGATGTCGGGTACGAGGATTAGTGTGAAGATGGAAAAAGATTTCGGCTATGATAAATTCATTTGACTTGTGAATGGGAATTCTTCTTTTGATCGTGGTATGTAGAATCGGGGGACTCTTTGGATCCCAACGGTTGGACAGATGTGGGTAGATATTGGATTGGCTTACATTGCATGAATGCGCGCGCTGGATACTGTACTTTATATCGAGTCTCTCTTGGGACCCTTTCCTCGCTTTCGTCTTGTGGTTGCAGTGAGGTTGACTCTTGTTGGTTTCGCTGCTGCTGGAGACCCTCCTTTCTCTTAACTTTTTACTCTCGGTTTGGACTCTTGTCTTTTCTTTTGGCTTGTCGGATTCTTGTATTCAGTATGATATAGCAATCCCGAATATGTGCATTATGCTGGATTCTGTGGCACGTCGTAGCTCTACTTGTTCCCATAACTCTAGGGTCCTGGAGAGGATATGTGGATTCTCCCTGTATCCCTCACGCCTCAGCTTATGAATGCCACATTGAAGACTTGGCTAGTCAGCTGAAAACCTACCACATAATTTTGGTTTTATAACTAAGTGGTATTAACCGTGGGATTTATGAAGATTCAGACACATGGTGTTTATCAAGAGAAAGATTCTATAGGGTAGTCCGCAATGCATGAGAGGCAGAATATGCCAAACAGAGGGAAGACAAAGACGGCCAAAACCACAGCCTCTGACCCGACAAAAAAAAAAAAAAAAAGAAGAAGAAAAAGAAAAAGAAAAAGAAATTGGCGAATGTTAGGATAATAGTATAGGGGAAGCCAAGAAAAAAATGACCAGAAATGTAGAATAGCAATGTACTGGAGGGTTTAGAGGATATGCCCTACAACTCGGATACTAACCCCCCTCAACCCAGCAAAGATGCAAGAAGCAGGCCAAAGATGCATCCGATGAAAACCGAAGAAATGACACCAAACAAATGGAAACGCAAATCGCCCCAAGTCTAAGCTTTGTCGAGCTTGCGACGGAGAGTGCGTGTTCTCCGCATCAGCTTCTTGAACTTGTGCTTCTTCATCTTCACCTTGCGCCGTCTCTTGGTGCTAATAGCATGCATGGACGAGTTGTGGCGCAGACGCTCAACGTAGGTCATGCCAGTGGTGGAGCTAGGGGCGTTGATGGTAAGCTCATCACGCAGACCAGCGGGGGCATCCATCTCGTCACGGACAAAGGGACCAGTCGACGCCTCGTAGGTCTTACGGCCGTCGGCGTGACGAGATTCCCGGATAGTGAGGACGGTGGAGTAGGTGGTATCCTGTTCGCTCTGGGCCTCGTGAGACTCCATAGCCTCGGCCTCGGCGCTCATGTCCATGGGGACCGGAGGTGGGGGAGGGTGGAAGGGGCGGAGACGACGAGTAAGCTCCTCAACAGACATGTGTGCCTCCGGGTTATCAAGCATCTGAAGATCGCCGTTGGCATCGCTGGCGAAGCGACCGTGCATCTGGCCGAAAGGATCCTCAGCTTCGGACATGCCGTTAGCGCCCTCCATGGACTGGACAGTGTTAGAGAGGGTGAAGATGACATCGTCCGGTTGGTTCTTCATGAGTCTCTTGGAGAATATCGATTCGAAGGCTTCGTGGCTCGAGGTCGGGGGGACCGTGGTGGTCACGGAGATCGGGCGGTGAATGGAGAAGAACGAGGCGACGTGAACGTCTAGTACGGCAAGAAGATTAGTATATAATGCAACCATGGAGCATAATAAGCCATTCTGGGCTGTTAGGAACTCACCATGAGGTTGTCGGTGCTGTGTCGAGGGGACACTGGGGAGCTTCGAAAATGCCGCATGCTGCTGGCTGGACTTGGAAGATCCGTTGCGGGCACCAGCATCCTTGCCTCGGCGGCGGGCAGCCTTGCTCTTCTCGCTGGAAGAGTTCACACTCTTAGCAGGAGTAGAGGTATCCATCCGCTGGGAGCCATCACTAGGAGGAACTGGAGGTTTGGAGGAGGATGAGGAGTATCGGCGTTGGTGCACATAGCGGGTTGCGCCGAGAAGACCGGTGGAGGGAACATTCTGGGCAGCGCGAGGTGCACCTGAGAGAGGCGCCAATGCGGCCCGGCGTATAGATGTTGACAACATGGTTGGCGTGGTACCCAGGTACTGGGGAGAAGGTGAAGATGATCTTGCTCGGAGGCGAAATCATCGGACCGGAACTCGGCGTCTCTGATCATGCGGAGATTATGTAATTTGGTGCCTGACTCAAGTGGCGTCCAATGGGCTCAAATGGCATTTTTCAAAGTGATTCCACAACTTATGCAGGTTTGGTGAACTTAAAATACACTCTTGAGCTATGATATCCCTACATGTAGTCTTTTTTAACGGGGCCACTCTGGTGTTCTGATGTCAACGTGGGATAATGGGGTGCAGATGTAGCTGCTAGTACATGTATAGCTAATATTCGCATATCGCACTCAGATTGGTCGATAATTTGGCTTTTTTGTCTAATTTTGCAAATCTCCAGGGGTAATGTACCAATGGTTCACGCATAGAAGTAGAGGAGAATTCGAATACTCTCCGTGCCGCCCCCATGTGCAGTTTTCTTTCGGCGTAATCCTCCAAGCCAAAAGTTCAGCCCATTTCGAGTATTACCAAGCCTTACCTGGATTCTATAGAAGGATGAATTGTAGTTTGGGATCCAGAGAGTAATATATCAAGTTCATTCAAGTTATAAGTAACCAAGGAAAATAAGGACCTGTACTAATACAGTCGTCAGGTAAACAAAATAGATTTGCAGCGACAAAGAAGTGAAAAGTGGTATCATCCTGCATAATCAAAATAGACAGAAACAGATAGGAAAGAAAAGAAACCATCACAGAGCTTGGAGCGTGGCATTAGTTGGCGAAATCGAACGGACTTTTGGGATGCAACGTAACAGACCCAAGGATACGTCAGAGGGCCGACGACTCTATCATCAAGACGCCTCATGAAGAAAAGGAAAGTCGAAAATGCAATGGATGCAGAAGTGTCGCGATGACAGAAAGGAAAAAAAACCGCCGAAGTATGCAACCGAAGAAAAAAAAGGTAGGCTCAAGAGCTTGACAAGAAACAAC
Organism: Penicillium longicatenatum; assembly: GCF_028827895.1. Taxonomy (NCBI): domain Eukaryota; kingdom Fungi; phylum Ascomycota; class Eurotiomycetes; order Eurotiales; family Aspergillaceae; genus Penicillium; species Penicillium longicatenatum. The sequence continues at coordinate 2,513,884 of NW_026643121.1, read as the reverse complement.
AATCGACTTCGTGGCAAACAATGACGTTCATAAAGGCCACCGGTATTTAAAATATTCCGCTGCCTTATAGTATTAAGGTATGGAGATTCTTTTGTATGATCATGTCCTGGACTGAGTCCATGGTCGCCTTCAAGAGAGTGGTGTCCGTGGCGTTGGTCTGGTGAATGTAGATCTCGCGGTCTGGGATCCGGTTGATGCCGCGGAACCGGTCGGCAAAGTATCGCGCAGCAGCTTCAAAGTCTGTATCGGAACCGCTGTAATCTTGGAAGTGCTTCGAGATGGCGGAAATGGAGAGTTTTGCTCTGAAAAGATCGATCTTATTAAGGAAGAGGATAATGGGCTTGCGCTTGAACCACTCGCCATTGACAAGTGATTCGAATAGCATCATAGCTTCGTGCATTTGGTTCTGGAGGGCTGTCAGCTTTTGAACATGTTACTGGTATGGAAGGTATGCTTACAGCGTTCTGGTCTTCGACCAAACATTGGTCATATCCAGATAAAGCCACCATGAACAACAAGCACTGGACTCCCTCAAAGCAATGAATCCACTTCTTCCGTTCCGAACGCTGTCCACCAACATCCATCATCCGGAAGTTCATTTGGCCGAGCTCAAACAAAGTTTCGGTGATACCTGTTGTCCTAAGTCGAGCTTGCAGCATGTCCTGGTTATCAGGAAGCCACCCGGGGGTGAAAATACGGTCCAGCGACTCGTAGAAGCTAAGAAAACGTTAGTATAATCGTGATCAATCGCGCGCGAATAATGGACTCACTAGCTGAGGTTGTCATGCAGCGCGAATTCATGCCCCCGCGCCACGGCCTTTTGAACGCCTGCATCAAGCCACATGGCCCTCATCGCATCGCGGACTGTCAAATCCGAGAAGGCCTCGTCGGAGCCGACGTCGGGCTCGGTCTTGTCTAACAATTCTCCAACAGCCTTGGGGGAACGGTAAGCGCGTGAATTTTTAAGTTGGGGGGTAAAGATGACTGTACCTGTGTCTTCTCGTGCTCAAAATCAATGTTTTCCGCTTTCATTATGTCCAACAACACCTTGAACGCAATGACCACATTGGAGTAGATGACGGCTCGTGTTTGGTGACGTTCTTCCTCAGGAAATCCTCTACTGTGAATGATGCGCATCTGCTTGATGATAGTTGACTTCCCCGATTCTCCAGCGCCTGGTGGGAAGGTCAGCCTAATTGATCGCGCGCAGAGCTATTTGGGCACCAGCAGGGGTTCCTTACCGAGTAACAAGATCTTAATAGTCCGATCCATGGTTTTCTTATCGCTCTTGATGACCCGATCAATACGGGCATTGCGCTGGCTGGCATCCTTATCCGCTTCGGCGGGTTTCGAGGCGATACAACCCATGTTTTCAGGGATCCGACGACAATCCTAGATTTGCGCAAATATAGTCAGCGGTTGAGTCCAGGATACAGGGGCAATTCGACGACACCGGGCGGAGCTTCGATCTGAATCAGGGAGGCGCCGCCTACGCCACACTGTCTCTCTCTCTCTCTCTCGTCTGCTTGAGGCTGAGAAAGAGCGCTCTCGAACGCGCGCGCGATTTGGCTTTGCGGAGGGGGGGTGTGATAGGGTGGTCACCTACCAATCAACAATTCTTCAACAGCTTAGTCCCACGCGACGAATGAGCGGGCGGATCCTGTCAACGCTTCGATCGGTTCTTCCAAGGGTTCCCCACACCCAGGGCCTGCCACGTTCCGTTGCGAATGTGTCGTCGCCGAGTTTCCAATTGGGCCGGATTATCCTCCGAGACACCGAGTCCTTCACCTGGTGAGTGTTGATGACCTGTGGGCGAAACGGCTTTTTCGGAAGGGAGGGAGGTTCGGAGTCGCGAGATCGACGGGAGGGATCCAGACTTTAGGTCGCGGGGAGGAAATGGGCAGTTTCCAGTGACAAAAGCACCCAACACCAGAAGTCGGGGAATGTTGAAGGGGAGATGTAAGAGAGGAAAGCTGAGAAGGTCAGTAGCACATCTCTCCCGTCTCACGGGGAATCCACAAGCGGGGAGGATGATGCACCGGGACTGGTGTCTTGGGAGTGTTATCAACAGTATCGTTGCGGAGTGCAGATTCCAGATTCCTACAAGGCCCACCACCACTAAGAAAGAAAAAAATAAAAAACCGGAAAGTTCTACAACTTCCTCACGGAAGAAGGTTTCACTAAAGACTCTTTTTATTTTCCTTCCTCTTTTCTACAGTCCTAATCTCCTGTACGAACGAGTTGTACATACTAGGGGCGCTAGGCCGATCCACCATCATGGGGCCAACCATTTCCTTTTTTGATTTGGCCGAATAATTAAAATACAATGATCAGATTACCGTACTCGATGTACGTCGCAAAGTACGAGGTATGTTCATCCAAAGTACTGATCTACATCTACCTGGATCACATTTTACATTACTGAGCTCTAGGTCCTCAATAGACACAGTCGACCTTCTCAACCTCCCAAATCAGTCGCTTCCTCCGAGCATCCGATCCATCGCGACACTATTGAAAATCGTCGGGCCATTCCCTCGATTTGACCAATCACAATACCTCGTGCACGAAGTTCGAGAACAATGGATTCTCCAGTACTCACAATCCTTGCATGACACTATCGACTATATTCCTATGAGTAGAGGGAAATCAATACGCGGACATACAGACGGAGTACCCAATACGACTTTATTCCCAAGCCCAGGGAAATTGTGGATAATGGCTCCACGCCTTTCGATGGTTCCTTTGCTGCGTGCCAAGGCGCCATGCGGAATGCAAGCTGCAGCGATCGGCGCTCAATTGCTGAAACCCGCATGGGCTGTGCGCAGGATAGACGCAAGGAAATTTCTGAAACGTCGGTGGAATCCTGGCTCGGCTTCCAGTGCTTAGTCTGTTCTCTTCCTGATTATGCCAAGTCTCCACATAGCTACATTTGGCCCCCTGTTAGCAAGCCCCCGCCTGCTCGATTTTTAATGGAAGGGGATTCTATTCTTTTCCTTCCAAGCTTCCGGGGAAGCGAAGTGACGCTTCTCACGCTATTTGATCTCCTCGTTTAGCTGCGCCAATCTCGGAAAAGGTTACCGGATTTCGCGTCTCCAGAGCGGATACATGTTTTCGCTAAAGAAACGCCTTAAGGGACCAAACAGCCACTTTTGACCCATCGGGGACCAACCTGTTCGGCAAGAATAGGTGGAGAACGTCAAGGCCAACTCCACATGCATTCCGTGTTGAGCACGCGTGCCCGTGCTCGTCATTTCATCCACTGATTGGGGTTTGACTTTGTACGCATGAGCTAACGGTGGATAACGCTTTTCCCCTTTAACCGAGGGAAGTCATGTACAGTACAGGTCGTTTTTACTAACCCCGGACTTGTCTTGCTGACCCATGCCGCTCATGGCTGTGTAGCTCGTCTTTTGAAACGCTTAATTCCGGTTCGTTCTCTCCGGTTTCATGACTTTCGGTACGATTTTCACCCGTGCCGTTCTCGCTGCTAAGGCAGGGGTAATCCTTCGTCTGTGGAGATATTCCCTATCACAGGCCACTTGATCGAAAGGTCTTGGTCCCGATCTGATAGATAACCCCTAATTTATTGTAGGAGAGTTGCATTGCATGATGGTTTAACCAAAGGAGACTTAGACTGGAAATCTCGCACAAGTAATATGTATGCAATGCACCGTTAGTGTATGCATCGGTCAAGACGATGTTCCACCATACAAAGGTACCTCTGGGGTAAACATTACACTTGCGCACTCAACCCAAATTTAAGAAACGGCGCCTACCAAGGTTTGCGGGATGGCTTTTAGATTCCATGGATAAATACTTGTTTCCTCTCGACCTTCACGTCTCTCGAGTCCAAGTATGTCACTTCTCAGATCAGATGCACCAGTATTCCCGAAGGCTAATCCTTTCATGGCAGGTCCTCAGCCCACTCCGTAGTCGACTCCGTCCTAGTATCCTGTAGACTCCAAATCCCGATCCCTAACGGTCCCACCCCAACGGTGCCTCCCAAAGTACGTCTGGAGGAAACTCCCAAGCCATATGGACTTCTCACATTGCGACGATCAATGATTCCGGCCACAGCAACTTAAACTTCCGACTAAAGTCTAATAGCCACAATTATTCGTCAGGGGGTCAAACCCACCAAAAAAAGTAAACACCAAAAAGCCCATGCTCACCCCTTGGAGATATCCAGCGGTGAACTCTGATCTCTCCGGAACCAGGAGCCAGGACCGTTTTGCAGTGGGAATCCATCGGGGCAAAGAGCCGAAAGGCGCTGGTGGAACCGTAGCAAATTAAACGTGGTCGATCAGCATTTGACAGCGGGCCAGACCCCGGTCTCTTCAGGGGGCTCGGCTTTGCTTCGGTACTGCACACGTTTTTTTCCTCATCACAGGTTCTTCCTTGATGGCAGGGATTGCGTGGTATCTCTATATTTAGACCCTCTAATGCAATGCATTCCTGGCGACTCGCTAACGAAGCCACAAGGTCCTTATACTAAATCGTTCTAGGGGAACTTATTACAGAGCAAAGATTTGTGCTATGAATAGTGCCCGGGTGACATGGAGTTAGTGTTGTTTTTGAAAACCAACGTCATCAATGCTCAGTACAAATTAGGCGAGTTACTCCGCCTGTTGTCCATGAGTACACGAATGCAAACAGTACTTTGATATCGCATCACGGATAGCTCATTCCTTCGGTATACAGTATATTGTCTTGAGGGTTATAATAATCAACTGATACCCTCACTTACGACCTCCAATATATGTTCAGGCGGTCATTGAGCTTACATTAGATCTCATCAATGTGGACAGTGGAGAGAGAAAAAAAATTTAATAGGAAAGCACGGGCCAGATCGTGGTGCAATGGAATTGCACGGGCGGCGATGGACGTTTTAAGCAGATCAACAGACCTAATATCGTCGGAGAACGGAAAACCAGTCTACCAATGCTGAAATGGCAAATGATCCAACCTAATTTGATGTCGAGAAAAGCCCTCGAAAAATTTAGGCAGTGACAGAATTCTGTTCAGTGAATTTTTCCCATCTTGATATTCGAGCTCCTCAAGGTGAGCAACGTCTCATGCCACAAATGAAATTATCCGAACGAGTCTGGGAATCGACATGGTGTACTTCATATATTAAACCTGAATAATCCTGTATAGGTAGTATCGTTGGGCAGGTTTAGTAACTCCAGGTAAACTGGTGTTTGAAAACAAAGAGTTATGGTCGGCGTGATGAGATGATCCTTTTTACTATATTCTCTCCGCATATTGCAATTTCTCGCCTGAGCAGATGAAATTCTGGAGGTTCTCTTAGGAAACTGCGAGCTCTAGGATGCTAGAAGAAATGAAAGGTAAATATGAATCGTTGTTTTGAATAATGCACCATTATATACAAAGAGTTGAAGAGAAACACAATATAGTACAAGTCTATGTCTACCCAAACCCGCTGAATAGGATATCTCATGCAACACGACAGCGCTAGGTGACGAAAACCAAAAAAGAGAGGAGAAGAGTTGAAAGATCGTCAGACCTTTGCGATGATTATATTTTTTGGTGCCAATTCTGGTTGCGACGGATTGGCACGTGGATGGCGTTTTGTAATCTCCACGTCAAGGGACGCGGGATGCCCTTCCACTCACGGTCTATGACAGCCGCGGCTTGGAGCATAATAGAAACAGAGTTGATGGGTTCGTAGGTAGAGGCACCGTATCTTATGTCACGGTCAACGAGGTATTTGGCCACCTGGAGCTGGTGGAGACGGTCTTCGCCATGAGGCTTGTAGCCAGATGAGAGGAACGATAGAGGCATATCGTGGAATTCTGAAGGGACATTTTTCAAGACGGATTTCCGGATCCTATAATCCTCGAAGTGGACGTCCATGCCGACGATAATCTTGCCGGCGTCAAGACGCCATATTTCACTCATTTGATTGCCCTTCTTATATGACGCGTTGCGGGTCAATGAGCCGAGTACAGTTTTCCTCATGTCGCTGGTCACCGATCCGTCCATGCATGCATACCGCCACAGCACTCGGCAGATGTTGTAGTGCTGGCTTTTGAATGCAATGAGAAACAGACGCTCCCATATTTGAGGCACAAACCGGAAAGAAGGAAATTTGGCGCATTCGTATGTGTAGTGAAGTGCAGTAAGGATGTTGGCACGGCACATAGGCAAAATCTGATTGAGGATAGAGCTGTCAACCTCAAAGCTTTGCTCGGCGCAAATCTTCAATAGCGCGTCCACGGCGGCAAAATTCTGGCAGCGCGCTGCTACGCTGACCATTTGTCCAAGAAGGGATGAACTAAACCAACCCGCACCGTGAGTCTTCTCCATAAGAGCGACGAATGATTCAACGTCCTGCCCGCTTTCTAGGTGTACAAGGAGCGAGTCTTGAATCGTCAGTTGAAGGGCGGTTCGAATCACCTTGACATCAGTCATGAAGCCGTTCTGCACCATATGTGTAATGAGTGACGCCTTGGCATTGGAAGTGGTCAGAGCCGATAGCAACGCAAGCCATGTATTTGGGTTGGGACGAATGTTCGCTCGAGGCATCAAGTTCAAGAACTTGCGAAACGCCCAAGTATCGTGACGCCGTGCCGCAGACCGCAAGAGAACATTGTAAGTATCGACTGTCGCGACATGCTCTGCCTTGAGGAAGACATATCGAGCAGCATTGAGTTGTTCGTGCTCACACAAATACTCCAAAGCTCGATTCAGCGCAGCAGTAGATATGATCTGCTGACCATGCCGAAAGAGGTCTAAAAGCAGGCGGGAGATCTGATTGGCATGCGGTGCCCATTTTTGATTCCGAGATGCTAGAGCACCAAGAGTAGGTGGCCCGCGTGCGCTCGTTAAATCCTCAACACGTTCCGCGAATTCTTTCACGGAAGTGAGAGACGAGCGCAACGCAAGGACATCCTTAAGCGTGAGTGGTACTTCGGCATGGCGCTGCCAGCTCCAAACTCCGCGAATCAATGGAGCTGGAATGTTTTTGCGTGAGAGGACTTCTCTCTCCATGAACATGGGGACCGGCGGCTTCCTAATATCGGCCAGAGGGTCTCCAGAATCCTGTGCAGTTTGAGCACTTCTGATACGTGCTTCGACGAGCTCCATTACGTGCTCCGATCCGGTCAAGATGGCCTTACGGTTGGCTCCGTCACCCTCCCTCGGGTGCAAGATTTGTACCTTACACCCGTTCCGTACATGCACGTACCAGATATTCTCCTTCATACTCGTATCCATGATACCAGCAAGAAGCGCTACCGTCTCTTCGGGGATTTGCAGCTCCTTGGATCTGGTGCTTTTCTTGGGCTCCGTACGAGGATCGTTCTGCACCTCCTCTAATAACACCTTCATATCATTCCATCCATCCATAGAGCCTCCAAATAGGCCCTGTCCACGGGTCCTTCTCACATAATCTCCATACCGGAGCTTTCTCCTGTCTCGAACGGATAACTTGCTTATCAAGATCTTTCTTGACTTGAACTCCGTCCCCGGTTCTGTTTCGTGAGTATGATCGGCTGCTTGCCTCTGGCCTGTCAGCCGTTTTTGTCGCAGTTCCCTGCGACTTAAATTGCCACGACGTCTATGTGATTCGGAGACATCGGACGCGGTCTCGAGAAAACCATTGGACTCCCGTGACAGTCCCACGGGAAATCCCATGATGTCATGGCTTGACTCAGTGGCATCTCGGTCAGCCCCATCTCCCGGTAAACTTGCACTATCTTTCGCAGGTGTGGACAGGTTTGGAGCGAAGCTGTTGGGAGATCGACTCGTCGCATCGGCGGAGCTCCATCGGGTGGTCTGGGGATGAAATGACGAAGGGGATGCATACGAAGGAATTGTGGCACGAAGCGAATTGCTAGGAGCTCGATTGCCTTTTATTGGAGCTGCCGCGGGCGTCAGGGACGCGATCGGTCGTCGTTGCTGCAGGGCAGAGGCGGCCCATCGGGGGTAGAGGAAGAGGAGAGGATCTTCGGGGCCGGCCGCGACAGTGTCCAAGACGGCAGAAAGGCGCCTTCTTAGACACGGGTGGCCACTCGAGAGCATATGGATCGGTGCACTAGTGGCATCCGGTGCTTGAAGCAGAGGTGGTAAGAAGCACAAAGTGTTGAGAAGTCCGATCTTTTGGCTCCGAAAAATCTACGCGGGAAGGGAAGGCGGTGGCCCAGGTTCCGACAGCACGCGACTATTTACATAACGCTTGGCTTGTATAGAAAATGCCGAGATTCATTGTGTTTAAAAATTGATGCTGAGGTCGTGTACGTAGCTAATACATGTCAAAAGAAACAACCGAATGTGCTGGTCGGCTATTTAGCCGGGTATTAATAGATGTGCCCTTCGTGGCCAACTTCCGCGGCCCTGGGAATGCCGGTAATTTCCTTCACTTTCATTACATGCAATGGCTCGCCAGTAACCTGCGCTCGCTTGGACAGCAAAGTATCATGTCGAGAAACCGGTGTCAAATCGAGGAGGTCAGATGCCAGGTCCCCGGGATTATGAGTAAAGACATCTGGCCCGGTAACATGTTGTTTAGCACTCTCAACCGCTCGAATTAGGTTATCTTTCTTGCGCTTGATCTTGTCGGCATCTTTGTTCTCCGGATCATCCGATGGAGTGGACAATTTATGGATGATGTCGACAAGGTATGTCACGAATTGCCAACGTGATGCCTGGAATAGGAACATGGACATGATCTCTGGGATCTTTATAGGCACGAAGTAGTTAGCCACCATCCATGGAAAATGGGATTTCATACCCCAAAGTTTCGAGAACAGGGGCATGTTACCTTATCGTTGAGATAATAAATCTCCTCCCCTCCCTGCTCAACAAACGTCTTCAACGCATCGATCCTCTCCCGATCAATAGATGCCAATTTCAACGCATACATAAGCGAAGGAATATCCCCAATTTCCTCAAAATGCTCCTCTTCATCTACCTTGGTATCCACCCGGCTCAAATATCCCGACTCAACCGCCGAAAGACGCGCAATGCTCTGCTCACGACTCCTCGCTTTGGAAGAATGAATAGTAAAGTAATCCTCAGTCAACATATGCCCCTTCTCAAATTCTGAGCGTTCACGGTGACGTCTCTCCGGAATCTTCTGGCGTAGCCGAACCCAGCGCCTTCGCCGAGCAAACGAGTGAAACCACGGATGCGTACCATGCCATTGGGAGGATCCAAAGGAAAGCGAATACTGCCATCCCTGTTCGTCGACATCGCCCGACATATCTACATACCACGTTCTCCAAGCCCATTCCCAGCTGGGATCGGGCACTTGGGCATTCGTGATATTGACGGGACTGGGTCGTTTCTGCTGGGTCATCCAGGCACTGGGATCGAAGTTGAGGAGTGAGCTGTGGGAGTAACGTGGAACACCGAATAGAAACCAGCCACGCTGGTTCTCGTATAATATATCTAGCTCAGTGGTGGGGGTTGCGATTTTATCGGAATCGGACTGTTGGCCTGGTCCTCCGTTTGAGTGGGTAGATTCATTTGTCAGGCTCTGGGTTTGCGAGGGGGGAGCAAAGTCCAATGTGTCGACCCGGGTGGTTTCTGTTGCGTAGTCTGGCTGTACTGGGTTGGGCTCATTTGCCGGTCCGGCCGAACTATCTGCTGAGACTGACCCGCGCACTTGCGACGACTCCCTGCTAGGGGATGTCTCGGTGTCCGTCGAAAGGCCGAGTTTGTCGGGTTGCCATTTAGCATATTTGCGCTTTGCTAGCTGCCCAGAGACCGCTGTACGACTGATATGTTTTGACAAGCCGCCTTTCTGACCTTGTTTCGAGGTTCGTCGTGAGGGTTCTCCACTTAGCGGCTGTTGCGAAGGAACAGTATTGTCCACCAGGGATATAGTAGCAGGATTCTCCATAGTCGTTGTTGTCATCTTGAAAAGGCTCGAGCATATGCTTCAACGCTTTCTTCGGTATCTGTCACGTCGATCATAAAGGCATCATCCTTGGAATGCTTGCATTACACCACTGCTGCCTGGTTCGTCCAGATCCTGCTGGACAGAGTGACGACAGAATGACAAGTATATCAAAAAAAAAAAGAGATAAGGGCTGGAAAGAAAACCAAATGCGATGGTATAAGGAACGAACACAACCTCACAAGGTGTAGTGAAAGTTAAGATGTAAGCTCTCCAGCTGGAACCAATCGATGACATCGTTTGCGGGGACCAGAACGCCAAGACCTGCAACACCAAACGCGTGAAAAACAATCTCCTCATCACTCTAATACCTCCCACCATAACAGCCTATACTATGGCCGCTCACCAGCGCAAAATTGAGCTGCAGTCCCCAGCAGACTTGACTTATCTGTATGCCAATACAGTTGCGCTCTCACGCAAGAAACTCGACCTCTATTTCCCCCCTTCCGCAACAAACGATGAGACACCAGATCCGATGCGCGAACGCGTACGAGAATTAGTGGATGATGTGAGTCGAACAATTTTGAACCCGGAAAGAGAAGACATGAACATGTTTTTCTTCCGTTGCTCCTCAAGACAAGGAGACCAATCCCAGAGCCAAAGCGGATAAGCTAGAGGGGCAAGGCTGACAGGTCATATCAACTCAAGTACATAAACCGCACATTCACAACAGCCTCATCATCAATCAGCATAAACGGCATCGATTCCTCTCACCCGCAATTTCCATTCCCGGCATCCTTCACCGCACCCGAGACAGTCGAATACGAACCCTATGACACCGAACTAGCATCCCGCGTAACAGCCCTGTACGCACAGTTAGAGTCCCTCACAACGACAGTTGCACAGCAGAGACGTGATGCGCCACGACAAGCGGCAAAAGACTACGCGGCGCAGTTGATACAAGTACTGAAGGAGGACGATATCGATGAGGAAGATGATGCTATGGATGTTGATGGCCAGTCACAATCTCGTACTCATCCGGATCCTTCGTGGGAATTGCAGATCCCGCTCGGTACGGAGGCGGAGGCGGAACGTTGGCGGAATGGTGATATGGCGGAGGTTTATGAGCGTGCTCTAAGAACCTTGCAGCGGCTTCAAGGTGAGGCCGAGGATGAGGAGGGTTCTGAGGGTAATGCATTGGCTACGACTGTTGGGAAAGCTGAACGGGCCGGACGAGCTGCTGATGTCGTGGAGAGTATGTAAAGGTTCACAAGACTGTTTGGGCGTTAAGGTTTTGATTTGATGCGAGGCGTTTCGGTGCCAGGGATCATGATACCATGTCTTATTCTTTTGAGGCGTTTTTGGGTTACAGACCCGATCACCACGGTTACATTGTCTAATATTACAAGAATCTATGGAACTCTTTATTCAGTCTGTAAAGATTCAAAGGACTTCATTCCTTCCGCAATTTCGCTATGTGCTCAGTGTGTACAACCCAAATAAACAAAAGCCAGTTTCAACTTCACTCCCCAAACTCGCTTTTGAAATCCCAGACTCGCCCTTCTATATCAAGCGCAGGCATAGTCGCTTGTTCAACAGGCAATAATAGGACATGTAAAACTCTCCATGATATCTAAATCGAACGCAAAAGGTAAAGGGTAAAAGGCAGGGGGGCAAGGAATCCACGGGTCGTGTGGTGGGGTGGTCGGCGATGATGTGGTAATTTCCAGGAAAGACCCGGTTGTCAAGGGATATCAGATGCAAATCCCACCCCAGTTGACAGGATCTCATATCGATAAGGATATACCAAACTTATCGTGTTTTCTCTTTTTCTTTTTTTTCCCCCCCGAGGAAACTGGGATGAGGGTTGCAGTGCATCAAGACCCCCCAGTGGATGTAATTAACGAGTGAAAAAGGGGAAAAATGTTCTATGATTCCATTTATGCGCTGGCCTGAGCACCCTCCTGGCCCTCGACATCCTTCTTCTCATAACCGGGGTCCTGGTTCTCGATGACGGCAGCCCCGTCTTGCTTGGGAGCAGCCTCCTCCTTGAGGGCAGCCCAGGCGGGGGTACGAGCCCACTCAGCCTCTTGCCAGGGACCCATGTCGGAGAGCTCACAGCCACCCTCGCAAGAGCAGGTACCGCCGAACTCAACGGGCAGGTTCTCCGCAGGAACCTGGGAGAGTAACTCCTTCTTGTATCCGCTGCCAAGAACGTGAATCTTCTCGACGGTGACGGGGTCAAGGAAACCCTTGACGAAGTTAAAGGCAGCACCGAAGCCCCAGGGAGCGTTGATGAGGTACAGCTTGCCCAGGCGCTCGGGGTAGTAGTTCTGGGAGATTTCAGAAGCCTGACGAACGTATCCATAAACGGAGGGAATGCTAGTGACACCAACGCCCTTCAGGTCCATAATGGTGCAGCAGGTCTCCAGCAGCTTGCCGGCCTTGCGCGAGCAAGCGGGCAAACGGGGGTCGGCCAGCTTCTCGTATTCGGTGACCAGGTTCTGGAGCATGCGCTCGCTAGTGGTGATCTTGTACATGGCGTCAAGGTTAATCTTGCCTAGCTTCTCAATGTAGACGGGACGGCCATCCTATTCCAAAGAACGTTAGTTCTGCTTCCTGAGCTACCCAATAATACAGTATGCTTAGGGTGGCGTTGGCCTACCTTGTCGGTCTTGTGGTAGTATTGAGGGTAGAACTTGAACACCTCAGCCTTTTCGGTATATTCGAAGACAGCGGGAAGCTTGTCAGTTCCGAACTCCTTGCGCCACTTCTCACAGTTGGTGAACCTAGTAAAAAAAAAAATTAGATGACCTCAAGTCTTCACATGCCAAACGCAAGACTCCCCGTGGGGAGAATGTCAATAGAGGATCGTCAAACGTACATAGCCTTGGCGTCAGCGATAACAAACTTGCGGGCACGCAGGAAACGCAGAAGCGTCAAGGTATCCAATCGCTCAGTGTAGCCCTCCTTCTCGAGCTCGGCGCGGAACTGCACGACTTTCGCATCCTGCTCCGGAGTGGTGTGGCCAGGGTGACCAGTATGGGCTTCCGGGGCGGTGGTGGGGAAGGTGTAGTGATCGTACTTGGGATCAATGGGCAACTTGTGCTCAGTAGCGGCTGCCATGGTGAATGATGTGGTGGGAGGGGCGAATGTGGAAGATTGGAAGAATGGTTGTAGGAGGGAAAGGCGGAGGGGAGGCGTAAGTGGCCACAAGGATAAAAACCACGGAGGGATCGGCCTCACGGTAAACAAGCGCCCGGAGAGCAATAGTCGTTTTTTTTTTTTAGGCTGCAGAGCTAAATGTTCACCCGGTAAATGATCGCAGCAAGAGATAAATTAGAAAATAATTAATGGTGCTGGTCCAGTCAAAGCTTTCGAAATCAGGGGGCGAGTTGTCGGCTTCGAAGACCGCGAACTCCTTTTTTTTTGTATGATTATTACTCAAAATGGTTGCATCGAAGGAGGAAAATAATCATCTGTAACAACGCTATTGTTGATCTACTTATCACGTCACTGTCATGTAGCATACAAACCCAGTTGTCCGCAAACGGCCCAACCCTGTATGCGGCCTTGACCCAATCCTATGACATTCGAGATCAAAAGCCCGTGCCAGAAACGTTTGAAAACCCGACATGCCAGGTTTTGACCCAATCCTATGACATTCGAGATCAAAAGCCCGTGCCAGAAACGTTTGAAAACCCGACATGCCAGGGTGAGGGGCAAAGAGGGGCGTTGAGGCGGTGTCGTGTCGATGCATATGCTAAAACTTTGCCCTAAACTGAAAAGATCATGACGTTTAAATTGACTGTCGACTTTACCCAGCTCCGGCCTACAGGTATATTCTAGGTGACCTCCATATTGTTTACGTATAGCCCAAAATTCATTGATACCTGCTGCTAGGCTCTGTACAAAGGAAATCATCAAAAACAAATACGGGTATTGAATCCAAACAACCACTCATAAAGACAAACAAACATATTATTATACACAGCGCAAAAGACCCGAGAGCCAGAGCGGTGAGGGTGCAACAGAACCAAGTGCCAGAAATCAAGATTACAGGCGTAAAAGAGCCCGAACCAACCCACAAAACACAAAAAATAAATCAAGACGCACTGGGTATAACTTGCAGACGACAAAATCACAATACAAAGGAGATGGTCCGAAATGTCTTTCCAAAAGATCGTCTGCTGATCCCGAACCAGCGGGTCAAGCGTTGATCATCCTCCGTCAGATATGTCCGTGTTTCAACAACATTCACACTAGACGCATGGCTCAACTGGGAAAGAGCAAGAGCGTCAGAATCATAGCAGAGGAGCATTTCATTCCGTTCATCAACGGTCGAGAATGGACGGTTCATGTATAAATCGGATATAGATCCGGGTCCATCATATCATCAAAAAAAGATTAGGTGGCGAGACTAACCGCCAACCGATGCATCTCAGGTTGGAGAGAGAGGGCACGGTAGGCCCTACACTCAAGTCTCATATCAATCATAAAAGGGATCTGGGGCGCATAACCATTACCACCCCTTCTTCCGTGCAAATCGCTTGTTCAGAAGAGTCAGGACCTTGCTGACGTTGAACTGGACATATTCCAGGTCAAGATCCTCCAGGCTGTCCTTCTGCATCTCCAACAAGTCATCAAGCTTGAGATCAAGCTCCAGAAGCCCACGGGCACGGCCCTTGTAGTGCAGGCTAATGACAAAAGTGCCAGGAAGCGGGCTCTTGAACATGAAATAGATGTTCGCCCTGCGGTTCTCCGGCACGTTACTGCGGCGGATGACACCCTCCTTTTCCAATTGCTGGTGCGTGAACTTGTAGGGACCAAGTTCCTGGTGCTTTTCCTTCTTCCGCTGCTTGCCCTCGGATTGGCTGCGCACATTGTGGAGATAGGACTTGTAAGTTTCAAGTTGGCCCACCAGATACGCGTTGTGATCGCGGATCGTGGCGAAAACCTCCTCGAGTTTCCGTGTTTCCTCAAGCACCTTCTCCTTCAACGAACCAAGGTGCACCAACTCCTGCTCCACCTCATCACGGAGAAGACTAAACTCATCGGAACGATCGATCACACCCATATCTTGCAGCTGACTCAGCAATTCCATGGTGCGAATACCCTTTCGTACCATAACCGCGTCATTCTTCAGGGTGGCGGCGGCTTCGGCAATGCGGTCTAACCGAAGAGGTCGACGCGCGACCGACGAGTTAGGAGGCAAGGACCGGAGGATCTGAACGAAGGTCGACTTGGCCTCCATGAAGAATACCTCTTCCTGGGTAATATCCAGGGCGGCTGTCAAATCATCCAAGGCAGTTTCCCACCGACTGAACAAAGGCACGGTAATGGTTCGGTTCTCTTTGCGAGGAACCTGTGGGGGCGCCGCTCCCAGTTCCTGAAGCAGCAGAGAAAGGTGCGAGTGCTGGTCTTGGGCCAGCGCCGCAGTGTGCTTCTCCAAAAGGGCGTGGGTGGCATACATTTCATTCAGGGTGATCTGGAGCTCGAGATCGCGCTTGGAGAGAGCGACGTAGTTGTCCATTTCGAGACTCTCGTAGAAATCCTGAACTTCACACAGATCGAGCAGGAACTTGTTCACGCGCTCCTTGTTGGACTCAATAAAAGGCTGCAGGTTGGCCATGTAGGGCTCTTTGGCGTATGAAGGCTTGTTGGCCAAGTTCTGCAGCATCTTGGCAATTAGCGTCAAAGTCCGTCGGGGCTTGTCGGTAGGAGTAGCATCGATCAGCATATAAGAGCGAGGGGTCACAATGGCGGGGTTGATAAAGCGGAGGAAGAAGAAGCCACCGATCAAAGTACAGATGGTCTGGTCCTGTGCATCGGGGTACTTGCGGCGCGACAGACTGCGAATCTGCTTGCAAATCCACCGGATACCGTACGGGGTCTCGTCTACCGAGTCAATGATAGTGGTCAAGAAACCATTTGCGATATCGGATAGCATCTTCAAGCGAGGAGCAATGATGGCTTGCACCTGTTCATTCGCTGCAGCATCCTCGGCAGTGACAGAGCGGGCAAGGTAATCTGGGAGGGTGCCGGTCTCTTCCTCGATCTGCTTTACCATGCTCTCGTAAACCTTCAGGGGATTGATCTCTAAATCGACATCACGCAATTCGATCAAGGAGTTGATGCGATCGGCGAGGACCTGCTTCAAATAACTCTGACCGGGGCCACGTCGTGTATATGTGGTCATCATGCGAGACACAGGGGTATTCTGGCGCAGGAGGGAGGAGTATTCAGGGGTGTTGTCGAATTGATAGGTAAGAACGGATTGGAACATGGTGAGTAGAAGGTGTTCTTCACGGCTCTCGTACTGGTTACCGTAGATGGTGAACATGACGGTCTGCAAAAGAGAATCAATCTCGGCCATGGAAACAAGTCGACACAGGTGAGCAATGTGGCGGGGCTCCGACTGCAGCAGGAACAGGAGGTTGCCGTATTTCTGGGTTCGCTCATCGTTGGGAAAGAAACCTTCTTGGGGGTCGGCCGTATCGTCGAGATGGCTTGCGACTTCGTTTTGCTAAGGGTTGGTGTAAGTGGACAGTTCGTCCGCGGGAGTTTGAACAAATCTTACCTCCTCGAGGGCCATTCGGTTTTGAATCAACAAGGCAATTCGTGAATCCAGGTAGCGTACATCCTTTTCCAACACGAAGTTCTTCTTGGATTGGGACGAAATCTTGGACTTCAGTTCTCGCAAGTGTTTCTGTGCTGCGCGGGAGTCAGTAAGGACAAGGATGTATCAGGGGTTCACGGCGTACCTCTGGCCAAATCATCCGAAATCTCCAAATCCCTGTCCTTGGCGGACATGGACAGGTACAACGCGGTGACTGACATCCGCTTGGATTGGCGGAGCGACCGAGTATCGTGAGACGACATGGTGTTCTGTCGTGCGACGGGTTGAAACGAGGAAGAAGAGGACGAGGACGCTCGGGATACTCTCGATGCAGGCTGCAGCATCGTCGCAACTGACATTGTGTGGTAGGGAAGAGGAGGTCTTCGAAAGTCCGATTGCACTTCCGACGACCGTTGTTGTCGAGGTCGTTGGCGCGAAACTGGTAGATAAGAAAAGAGAAAAAGTCAGAAGGGCGAGAATTCCTGACAATGAAGATGTTTATTTTTCCTCTCTGGACAAGAAGGAACTGAATAGGTCAGGCGGCCAGTGAATTAGTTCGCATACCTCACCCCGAGCTGAAGTGCTTCTTTTTTCTCCCACAACAGGGGGTCGGCAAAGAAGGTTTTTGTCGCGACCACGGAAAGGGGAGCGGGAAAAGCGGTCGAATGGCGACGAATCACGGTGGGTGCGAGGCGCGCAACGGCAGGGTTGAGAGAAGAAGAGAAGAGGAAGCCGGAGGGGTGGAAGGGAGGGGAGAATTAGAACTGATCGGAGGGGGAGATTATTATTTCGTTAGTTTGCTGTTAGGGCGGTTCTGGGGAAAAGGTCAAGGACAAGGTGGATTCCCAGTGGAGCTTGGGACCATCACGATTTCCTAAGTTTCTCTTATATGATTAATCGATTAATGATTTATGATTTAGTATTTCCATTTCCTGATTTACCGATTTGCTGTCGAGTACAGGACGGCCAGTTCCTATCGTATTAGATCCATCCCTTATGCAAGGGGAACCATATCCCATATCTTGGGGATTTTAGTTTCCTTTCGTATTTTCTTTCTTTTTCCTCTTTCTGCGTAGGGTGTTTTTCTATTTTTGATTTTTCATCAATTATCCAATTCTTTTCTGCGGGTTTTTTAACCCCAAATTCGTGAAATGTATAGGTGCTTTTAGCACGGAACCCTTTTACCCCTGGCCCATTGTAATGCGTTCGCCACTTGCGAAACATCCCCCCTTTTTCATCTGTACCAGTGGTACTTGCCCAGTAATTCACGGAGTATGTTACCAGATTGGAGACTTGAATTCTAATTGATCTACCATTCCAAGGTTTCTACATGATCGTCCCAACCCTTGTCTCCCGTGTCCCCTGCCCCCATTCGCCCTTGACGTCAAGCAACGGTGCCACCAGCCTATGCAATCTAAATTGCCTTGACCCAGCACCTGGACAGGTACCTGCATCCGGAGGGGCCATAGCCGGGCCGCACTGACTTCCAAGTGGGGATTCTAGTCGAACCACCAATTTGACGCTTTGTCCACGAGACCTCCATGTGGACGCTGCATTACTAGGTTTCAAGTTAAGTTGTGTTTTGCTTTTATGTGTCTTGCTTGATTCACTCTATCCTTGGTTCACTTCTGGGGACGTCGGATGCTTATCCAACTCCACTGTTCCTAATCCATAGAGGGGACTTGCCTACTGCAGGTGCATCAGTCGTTCGACGCTATCGGGTGTCTCAGACGCAAGGACTTTAGCGGATCTCGCAGCCGGATTGGCACGCCCGGTTTCTTTATCCGACATCGTGCGGCCCGCGTGGACTTGTTCTCATTTTTCGTTCTTCAACTCCCACTTTTCCGAGATAAAAAAGGATGGCACCATAGCATCCTGCAACATCATGGAACATTCATGTCTCGTCTGTCGCTGTACATGGTAAACCCTTTCAGTCCCTAACTCCAAATGGATCAGATAAAACCCCTGGGCCCTTCGAGTGTCCCAAGCTCCTACCATACCAAATTCGAAGTTTGTATGCGGGGGTGCACTGGACACGTAGTTATCCTCATTGCTTTTTTCTTGTCCCCCTCCTTCGACTCTAACCTTGCACGCTCTTGCATTCCTGGTCAGTGCTTCTGTTCAGGGGTAAATGCGCACGAAAGTGGATCCGGTGGGACTCGGGATGGAGACTCGAGAGTTCCCTCTCCGCAGCATGAACTCTACAGGGAAACCATCCCACGTCCTAAATCCCTAAGCCCGTTCCAACTGCCGTCTACCCGTGTCTGAGACAATTCTATGCACATACTTCAGTGTGGCGTGAGGGAATGCAACAAAAAATCATTCTTCGCATACACATGCACACGAACTTGATTTCATTTTTTTTTTTTTTTTTTTTTGGCATTACCCACATCCGCCATGCTCATCCTAGCCCGGCCGATCAACCACACGGGCCACATGCATCCCATCCCGTCTGTCATGAAACACACCAAGCTCCGTCGCAGATCCGTTGCAGCTCACCCCCCTATTTGATGCCGGGGGCTGCCGTGCAAGATTCACATCTTCTAGGCAGGGGTACAGGAAAGGGCTGGGATCGGCAATGCATGCACAGTATTACAGTAGCATATCTCGAGTGCGCGCGGAAAAAGATGGTGAATCAACGGGCCGCTCCTCCTGGAGCTCGTGAGCGGGGCGATCATCTCTATGGGTTAGCGCATATTTACTCGGAGCGTGCCCGTCCCATCTTGACATGTATTTGTCTGCATTCTTTTCTTCAACGTGGGGAATGGTCCATGCGTATAGGTCGGCTGACTGCATGTCTGTGCTGCCATCGCGTTCGGAGCTCGGTGCAATGCGAGCGCTTGAGGGATTTTGATTAACCCAGGTAAGTTTAGCGCTAGTTATCGAGCCTCGAAACGAGTCGGCTAGTTGCGTGTTGACGCAATGCTTTGGATCGGCAGTCCACGCTAGTGAGTGTGATTGTCGTTGTTTGAGGGCGGTTGCCTTTTCGCAGCTTGCGGCTGGACATGATGCAATGCCTTCTTCTATCTTGAAATCTAGGCTTGATACCGCAAGGGGCACATTATTGGTATTTGAAACTTGCCAAGACACTCATATGCATCCTGTGCCAGGGACGGCCCGCTTAAAGAGGTCTTAGGTTTTAGAGTCGGATCCGTTTTTGATCAAGGTCGTACAGAGAGAGTCGCCAAATGAGCTTCTGGTTGGGAAAGCTTTGAAACGCCTAGGAAACACTTGTAGCACATTCCACGGGGGGTAACTTGGAGTTTTACATTTGAACAATGGTCAAGGGTCCACATCCGTATACTATATTCGACTCGCAAGGTTGATCTGATAAGCCGTGCGAAGTATATATGAAACACAGTCTAAACATATCCAAGAATAACAGATACTCGTGTACCTTCCTCATCAAGAATCTGTGGATGGATGGTGAGAAGAGAAAGAAAATTAACATGATACTATTTAAGACAGTGATAGAAGTAGACATCTCTTCTCAACAACCTGGACCTAGAACAACTAGCCCTTGCCACATGGCGACAACAACAACCCCTAGGGCTTGGAACTTTCAAGGTTCGCCCAGGTGACCATCAGATACCCCCAACCTTGGAACTCCCTCCACCCTTGGACGAATTCCCGTCCTCAATTATCTTTCTTCTCCCCCTCTCTCCCTCCTCTCCCCCCTCTCCCCCCTCTCCTTCCCCCTCACTCTCCTGTGCCTGCATCCTAGGAATCCAAAATCGACTGATCATCCCCCCCCAAAAACTTCTGATCAACCCAACCCAGCAATCCATAAAGGATCCATCCCCACCCCCAAAGCGACACACCCATCATACTAGCAACCAACAAGACTGGCCCGAGAATTAACAACGACAAAACCGCCCACAGGATCAGCGCAACAGCAGCAAACACAAAAACGCCCGCCAAGAAAATTAACAGCGGAACCCCACAGCAGATCATCTGACATATAATAAACGTTGTGGCAATAGGTCTCTTCATCGCAGCCTCGTACACCTCTGCCTGCTTCTGCGGGGGGAGGAGGTACATCACGAGCCATTTCATGAAGCCTTCGAACCTGTCCATCGTTGACGGGAC
Source organism: Penicillium longicatenatum (assembly GCF_028827895.1). NCBI lineage: Eukaryota > Fungi > Ascomycota > Eurotiomycetes > Eurotiales > Aspergillaceae > Penicillium > Penicillium longicatenatum. The sequence goes on along the minus strand of NW_026643121.1, from coordinate 2,493,311 downwards.
GATATTTGAGAACCATTCCGTGATCCCGCTCCAGACGCTTGTGAAGGTTGAAGGGGGGGTTGGTTCATGTTGGGTGCGGGGTGTGCCTCCGTCGCGTGGAAATTCACCTGGGACTATAGGGTCGGTTATGTCTTTGGTTTGCTTGTGGACTTGTTTCACGGGTCGGTCTAGTTTTGGGATGTTTTTGGTAGGCTTGGGAGCGTCGGGTTTGTTTACCGGGACGCGGTTGAGGCCGCCGGTGACCTGGTCCAGAGACATGGTGTGGATATGAGAGGATGGAGGGTTGAACCTTGAAATCAAGGACTGAGGTAAGTCGGAGTAAGTTTGGTCTCTGGGATAACGTACAATCTGAGGACGTAGATCTATATCAACCGTTTGATCGGTATGACGTAGGGGGCGCCGCGTAAACTTGTTGTAATATATTAATTTGGCTATCCACTCTGCATTGATGTAACTAAACAGGCTCAGATAACAATAACACAATGACAGGGAAGACCGTTAAACAGGAAACTCTATTTAGATGCCGGTGTGAGCCACTTGCTGTCGTGGCTACGTGTTGTTCAGTTGATCCACGTATCCAAGCCCTCGGGCAGTAGACCTCTTAGGCGTTCGTAAGAATCTTCATGTGTATCTGAGTGGGGCAACTGCCGGATTTTTAACTGAGAGGCGGGATATTTGGTATGTTTTCTGCTCTTTTTCGACATTTTATGAGCTTCACGAAAAATGAAGGCGAGGAGGCCGGCGATGTCCTCATGGAAATATTCATGTGCTGGCTCAAGATGTGTATGGCTCCACTGGAATTGTACTCAGTAACCATACCAAATATCCAAGAGATCGAAAGCTCACATTGCTCTCGTTATCGACTTGGTAAAACCAGAAATCCTTAGAGTTGGTAGCAAGCCCGTACACTGTACAGTCATTTTTGCCCCGGCACTTACGTGCCTTGTGGACCATGCCTATGAAACATTAAATAAAGAAAAGAACTAAGCCAAGATTTCATTGCTTACCCATATATGCATGTACGGTTGCCTCATCGGCATATACTGGTGTCTCAGTGTGCACGACGATAAAATTTGTCGAAAAGTCCTCGACCGGGCCGTACCACAGACTATAATATGGAACTCCATAAAAGCCATAATGCTGACCGTAACATTGAAGACCCCGAAAGGTGAATTCGACGTCAGACTGAAGGGTAAGTGAGTAATTAAACTCTTCATTCACTCTTCTAAAGACATGGTTGAGGAGTATATCTAGCCGGGTTCTGCGGATGGTTATATTATTGGGTTCATGGAGGCGGATAGCATTCAATATTCTCTCTATGCAAGGTTAATTATGTTTAAAATATGAGCGTAATAGCAGAATAAGTACCAAATGTCAGAGTCAGAGGCATGTAGTGACGAGACTGCATCCATTTCCTTGTGAGCTCAGCTAGAAAGCGATGTCCTGGGTGCCCGGTCTCAGTAAACAGAGTACCGACAGCGTCGAGTTTCAGATTTTGTGCTGGTACTAAGTAATCATCGAAAAGACGAGTGGAATCCCATGAAGCCCTGTCCGCCGTTCTTAATAGTTGTTTGGAGGTAATCTTGCCCTCCTTTCTATCAAGCGCTGCTGCGAATACTCGCTTGAGCCCCTGCTCGAGCTTTTGGATTTTTGTTTCTTGTTGAACTTGCATGGTGTTATTTGACATAATAGCGATGTAAATGGTGAATGAGCGAGCGAGAGAGACTTTTAGACGAGAAATGCTTTAATGTCGGCCTATACGTCTCGAATAGGCATAGTATTTGTATAGGACAAACCTGGTCGGGACGCGGAACTTGTCCATGGTTAAGTACCGACACAAGATGTGATATATATAGATAGCTTTAAAATACCTAGCAGTGGAGTCTGTTATGTTATAAATAAACCTCAAGAAAGTGTTCGGTAGTATTACTCCATTTTCATTTAAGTTCAAAGGTTTGGATATAGCACAGAGAGCTTTGAGGAATAAGCAAAACCTCCCCAAAAGAAAAAGCCTTGGCAGGAACAACAGAAAGCTTCACGATAAAGTAACAATGCTTCCTGAAAGCCCCTGGGGAATTTTGTCATCCCTTTAGACATAATTCATTGCAGTTCACCAGGGAAAAATGAAATCATTTGGTCTATCTTGCGCTTTTATGTACACCTCAAATTCAAGGCGATGATGAGGCCTTAATTGAAAATGGCGACAGTATCAAGACCAACAGAATCATAAAGAATGGCCGTGTCAGACCAAAGCCATCTCATTCGCCTGGGTGCTAATTCAAATCCTAGCAAAAGAGTATCCTGACATTCAATCCAGACGCCGGTTCCATATAAGAATGCAAATCTATCTTTTCTGGTCATTTCGCATCATGGCACATATTTGATACCAGCAAACAAGCTCCGGATGTTTCTTCAATAATCCTCATCACCAAGGGCTTCCATTCCCAAGACCAGTGATAGCAGCGGGTGGTTCTGTCATCACAGGCAGCGGCGGTGGCACGTAGGATTCATAGGCAGGTCGAATTGAGCCAACTCCTTCTTTGAGATATAAAACAAGCCGATAGGCAGAGTTTCCATTCAAGTAGTATCGATGGAGTCGCTTGCTGCGAAGGAAGCCAAGCCGCTCGTACAGTTTCATCGCTGCAGTGTTTGTCATCTCTGTCTCGAGGACGATCTGTTTTACGCAACCCTGATTAGCAAACAACATTGCGATAAACTCCCGTGGAACCAAAGACAAACCTCATCGGCATTCCGCTCAATCATTGCATCAATAGCCATGCGCACCAGCTTTGTCGCAATGCCCCGACCCCGGTACTCCTCGCGCACGGCCAGCATGGCGATATATCCACGTAGAGGACCGCTGCGATGCGGCTCGAGCTTAGAGACCACGACTCCAACCATCTCATTTTTGTCGTCCATTGCCAAGAAACAGAGGTCGCCCCACTGGTAGAGGAAATAGCGGTAAACGTAGATGCTGTAGGGCTCAGAGAGATCCTTGGAGATCAGCTGGCGCATTGCAGCGACATACTCGTTTTCGCGAGCACTTTCATACCGCACATAGCGGAGGGGAGAGACATCTTGGCTCATTCCGGAGTCATTGAAGGTCCAGGGGTGCCCGGTTGGTTGGAAGGAAGCTGGAGGGGGAGGTGGGGAAGCGATAGCGAGATAGGAATCACAAGGGCGGAAACCACGGACTGATTGCCATGTGACGCCGATCGTCCCCGTTAACGATACATCGCATTTTATTTGTTTTAATTTTTCCCTCTTAATCCTCTCTATTCTCCCGCTACCTGTGTACATTCTTTCGGCGTGCGTCTTCCTTCCGATCAATTGGATTTGGTTTGGTCCTCGCCTTCTTTTCCTCTGAGCGGTCGCTATGTTGCGCCGCCGCACAGGCAAGGACGACACCTCGTCCAGTGACGGCAAAAAACAGGATCTCCAATCACAAACTGAAGAGGATCGCCTTCGCGCAGAGTTCGATGGCGCCAAGGTCAAGCAGCTGGTGATTCAACCACCGCGGCGGAGTAAGCGTCGCAATGGGCTGATCTTCGCCCTGGGCGGCCTCTTCGGCATCTTCATTGCGGTGTTTTTCGCGCAGCAGCAGGAGGTTATTAGCTTGGAGTCGCTGTTGGACTTGAACCTCGATTCTCTGATCGATGTTATTCCACAGGGAATCATGCGTGACGCGAAGGAGTTCTCGGTATTGTGCTCCCATTGTTGTGGCTTGCTGTTTACTATCCGGTCAAACCCGCTAATCAGTCCGGCTACTGCAGCAATTCGAACGCGATGCCGTCAATTACGATTCGTTCGCGATCGGCCTACACCTCCGATCGCAAGGCGTTGAAGCTAAACACCCCGTTGTGATGATACCTGGGGTTATTTCCACGGGCCTCGAAAGTTGGGGAACTGGAGATACTTCGCGTCCATACTTCCGTAAGAGACTGTGGGGCAGTTGGAGCATGATGCGAGCACTGGTTATGGATAAGGCAGAATGGAAGAACCACGTCATGCTTGATCGTGAGACTGGCTTGGACCCCCCCGGTATCAAGCTGCGTGCGGCGCAGGGCTTCGATGCGACCGACTTCTTTATCACAGGGTATTGGATCTGGAACAAGATCCTGGAAAACCTAGCGACAATCGGCTATGATCCAACAAATGCTTTCACGGCTGCATACGACTGGCGGCTCTCATATTTGAACCTGGAAGTTCGTGATCAGTACTATAGCCGGCTCAAGTCCTATATCGAGACCGCAGTGAAGGTGCAAGGCGAGAAAATCACTTTGACATCGCACAGTATGGGGTCACAGGTCGTACTATACTTTTTCAAATGGGTAGAAAGTGAAGAGCATGGCAAGGGTGGTAAGGACTGGGTCAACAAGCATATTGATTCTTGGATCAACATCAGTGGATGTATGCTGGGTGCTGTTAAAGGTCTGACGGCTGTGCTGTCAGGAGAGATGCGCGACACAGCGCAGCTAAACGCCTTTGCCGTATACGGCCTTGAAAAGTTCCTGTCCAAGGAAGAGCGAGCTGAAATCTTCCGGGCCATGCCAGGCATCTCTAGCATGTTGCCCAAGGGCGGCGAAGCGGTGTGGGGTAACGCGACATGGGCGCCAGATGACCAGCCAGGCCAGGCGATGAGCTTTGGCAATTTACTAAACTTCCGCGAGACCAACTCGTCTTGGACGCAACGCAATCTCACTGTCCCTGAGAGCCTGCAGTACCTCCTGGACCAAAGCGAGGACTGGTACCGTGACCAGGTACTGGGCAGCTACTCACACGGTGTCGCACACACCGCAGCCGAAGTCGAAGCCAACGAGAAAGATCCCCGCACATGGCTCAACCCTCTTGAGACTCGTCTACCTTATGCCCCAGACTTGAAGATATACTGTTTCTACGGCGTGGGAAAGCCCACCGAGCGCAGCTACTGGTACCAAGAGGAGACCGACCCGCTAGTCAATCTCAACGTCAGCATCGATACCACTGTCACAATAGATGAAAATGTTGACCATGGTGTCAACATGGGTGAGGGCGATGGTACAGTGAACCTACTCAGCACGGGCTATATGTGTGCCAAGGGCTGGCGCATCAAACGCTATAATCCAGCCGGCTCAAAGATTAAGGTCTTTGAGATGCCCCACGAACCGGATCGCTTCTCGCCTCGCGGCGGACCCAACACTGGTATGTCCACATTCTGCAAATCATCGTATCCAACCACTAACCAGATAAATAGGTGACCATGTCGATATTCTTGGTCGTGCCTCGCTGAATGACCTTATCCTCCGTGTAGCCGGCGGCAAAGGCGATGAAATCGAGGAGACATTTGTGTCTAACATCCGCGAGTATGCGGAACGTGTACAAATCTTTGACGATAAATAGACTTGTAATGCCATACCCGTGTTTATGATCGTTTCTCTTCATTTCCTATCTCCGTAACTTTATCTCATGTACTGCCCAGCCCAGCCAAAATGATGCAAGCCAAGTTGGTACAGATGACACAATTGATACCGTGGATGGATAGCATTTAGACAGCTAAGATGGGCTGCAAAAGGAACTAAGGATAGCATACGCATAGCTTTATTCACACCCGTTAAGTTGTCCAGCAAACAATCGCAACCGTAGAAAAGTATTAAGATACCGGCTTTAAGCTCCGACACAGGTTATCGCCGACCATCAAAGCCCCACAGGGCGTACCTAACCCGTGGACAGACTCTATGTACCAAACAACAAGTACATAGACCTCGTTTTTTAAGTTTCGTATTACAAGTCTAAAGTCACAAGATTTATTACTCTTTGAGCATGCACAAAGATAGGGGCCTTTAAGCTAGGGATGGAAAAGCGGAGCTCACAACTTAGCATTACTCCGTGGAATGACCAGGTGACCTTGACGATATAGCTGCTTGAGTGGTTCAGTTCCTAACCTGGGAACAAGCTTAGAATAATGACCTTCGTATCACGTCAGAATGAGAACTGTAATATAGTTAAGTAGTGAATATTTTAATTACGATAGCTTGGATAAAAGGGTATTGGCCGGAGCTCATGCAGGTTTGATAAGCTACATCAATCCAGAGCATGCATCCCTGTACTATTCCAATAATGTACGCAGATATTGAATAAGGAAACATCCCCGACTAGGCGAAACTAAAGGGATGGATGTTACGGCAGCATTGCATCAAGTAAGGATTTTCCCCCTAGCGTTTGAATTCGCTTCCAGCACACGATGTATGCCCGAATGTGAGAAGCCTCGGGAGCGCACATGCGATTTGGTCCGTGGGATCGACGAGGGAAGAGAAGATGACTGGTGATCTGCGTGATGCAAAAGCGGGGGGCCAAAACTTGCTAGGGTCATGATGATCTGCACAGAGCCAGATGAGTGGTCTGAGTGGAGCGAGGGATACGATTACGGGCTGCATGATACCTGGATTTTCTGTATTGGGTAGGAAGTTTAGGTACAATTGGATTTACGTATTTATGTAATTATGCAATGTTTTACATGGAGGGTGTGTGGGATAATAATGTAATGTACAATTCATAACTTCATCCTCTAGAGTTTAAGAATAATAACGATATCCAACGCGATCGTCCCCGGAGTAGGTAGGCCGGCTGATCGCATTCACCACGCCCTCTCAACAGGGAGAGAGGAAGAACACAAGTATTAGGTGTTTGGGCGGGGTTGGGTGCATGATGCCGTGAGTTGGATCGTGCCTTATTCAAAGCCAGAAGCGAAGAGATCGGCATGTTAGGAAGGAAAAATGAGCTCCGTCGAATCCCATTTCCCTCCTAGTCTGCCGTAGTAGTCCGTGCTGAAAGTTCATCCGCGAGGAATTCCTTGCCAGTCGGTAGCCACTTGATGTTCCCAGGGATAATTCTTAAGAATCACCCGATGCAGTCGCCGGATTTGACCTGCCAGCGGCGAAGACACCAAAACGAAGGTTAGACCGATTCAGTCCAAGTTATAACCCTTCTCTATGTGCCGATGCAATAATGTTCTCAAAAGCAAAAATATCCAAAGTTCTATTGCACAGCGAGTGTAGTGCAAGCAAAGGCGCCGAAACTTTTTTGTTCCATAAAAAGTCGTTTCCCAGACGCCGGTCATAAGCGATCGACACGAATGATAAAATGTTTGTGCAAGTGCACGAGCCGAGAAGCGAAGAATAGGTGGCCCGTGCAAAAAAAAAAAGTCGTAGCGAAAGACATGGGTCAGAAATGAATAATAGCAGATCGTCCAGAGGACGTCTGAGTCTGTACAAGCGAATGTTTCCAAACAGTGGCAATTGCGAGAGACGCAAAGGCCCCAGGTAAGGCCCGCCACCGGAATTAGTATTATAGACGGAGGTTGTCACTCGAGAGTGACGAGGCATGTACAGCCAGAAGGTAGATAACCTTCGGCTCAAGGCGGATTGGGTGCCGCGCGAACCGGAGGTTTCCAATAGGATTAAAAACCTTTAGGTGTCGAAAATGGTTCAATGCAGATAGTGGTCCCAACATGATCATCAAAAGTAGAACGCCGTGAAAAATAGATGCAATAATCAACAAGTCGAACAGAGTATTTGCATCCCCCGGAATTAACGACCAGCTTCAAGGTCATGGTGGTCGTGGTTTGAGGTGAGGGTCTCGCTTTCCCACGTGTAGTGGTCGTCGACGGGGCTGAGGGAGCCGGAGGAAACGGAGGAGGAAGAACCAACGGTCCACTCATCGCTGTCCAGATTGAAGTCGCCATCGAGGCTGGCAAGGTCGTAGCCAAACTCGCGCGAGGCGTCGCCAACCTCCACGTAATCGTAGTCCCAGCGGAAGTTCTTGTCGAGTTGAACGCGGGGAAGGAAGCGAGTCTTGGCAAAGTAGAAGGCCACAGTGGCGAGCAGACCACCACAGACCAGATCAACCGCATAGTGGTGAGAAAGGTACATGGTAGCCCACCACATCCAGAGGGTATATGTGACCCAGAGGGGCTTCAGTCGGGGGAAAACGTGGCTCATGAAAAGAGCCGCGAGAGTGGAATCAGCAGCGTGGAGTGAGGGGAAAGCACCGAACACGACAGGGGACTGCTTGAATCCGGAGGTGTACAGGTCGATTCCGAGCAGCTTGTCGATGCGAGCAAGACCAGCGGGGTTTCCCTGCATCGAGTAGTCTGCCGGAGCGAGGCCGTACAGATTCTCATACCACGGTGGGGAGCATGGGAACACCAACTGAACGGTGACAGCCACCATGCTGATATAGCCGAGAGTGCGAGCGAAGAGCGGAGTAGTACCAGGAGGACCGAAGATGAAGAGGATTAAAGAAACGACAAAAGGCGCGCCATAGTGGCAGAGACCGTAGGGAATCCATGCCAAGATATCCAACACCACGTTCTGGTGGGCGGAGAGGATGTTGCTGATGTTGGCACCGTATAGAATGTTTTCCATGGCTGGTAGTACTCGGACCCAAATTGCGGGTCTCCAGTCGCTCGGAACGAACCTATTAAGGCATTTGTTAGCTTCCTTTTTCTGGTGATTGACGCGAAACTCCTCAATTGTCTTTCACGGTCTGACCACCAGACGCGCAATTATAACGTCACGTGGGGCGAAAAAAAGAAAAAGGTGAGGTGGACATACTGGCAAGCATAGAAAAAGATAAGCCACCCAGCAATGGGCAGAAAAGGCAGAAAGAACTGCCGTGTAATTGGCATGAGTAGCGAGAACAAGAGAAGGCTCGAGATAGCGGTCTTCCCAAGCGGGCCGGGAGATTGCATGACGGTCAGGGAGAAGATGCCGATGATAAGCAACAGGAGGTACTGGAAATCGTACACCGTCCATCGGTGAGATTGTAGTGAGCGCAGAGTATCGAAGGGTGAAAATGAGGTCTGCAATGTCGAGATGGACGAGGTTGGCGATAAGCGACTCCGAAGCTTTGAGCGGATCTTGCGGCGCATGCGATGCGGCACCAAGAGCTTGAATGAGCGCCATGGCATTTGGATCTGAAGTTTGCCGAACTGATTTTGTGTGCGATCCTTCCATGATGGAAAGGTAGTCATCTTCGCGGCGGGAGTCCCCTCTAGGAGACTCTGAAGTCACTCGAATGTAGAAGGGGGGCAGGAAGGGTTCGAGGGATACCGCGGGATGAGACGGAAGGAATTCGCGAGTTCGGTAGGTTTTCAGCGTTGACCGACCAGCATGGGATGGGAAGAATGGTGACCGGATTGAAGTAAGGCGCCGAGCCCTAAGGAAACATAAAGAGCAAACAAGAAAGAGAAATCAGAGGGGGGAGTAAGGATTAAGAAGGGGAAGAAGAAATTGGGAGAGGGTTTCCGTAATTTCCGTAATTGTAATACACGGTTCCAAGTTTGGCGCCGCAAATAAAAGTCCATGGCGTCACTAGTTCTCGGCCCCTATTGTAACCATGTTCGGTTTAGGGAATTCTTGGGCCCAATCTTTTACATATCTGCATACTCGTGTAGCTTTGATCTTTTCTTGATCTATTCCTCTCTAACTGATCTGAATTCTGGCTTATGATCATATTGTGGACAATACCGATACGAGTCCCGACTGTGCCGGGCGGATGCGACGGAACGGAGTCATGGGGGGCCGAGAGGCTGATGCATGAGAGATCACAACGGAGATTATGAACAAGCGCATCCGATGCTTTTCGAATCTCCAAAGCCCGAGGTCCAAGAGATGAAAATTTTTCCTCGTGTTTTTCTTATTCTCTCACACAGTTCGAACATCTCTTCCAAGGTTCTAACCTCATCTTTGTCACTACTAAACCTGGGTAGGCAGTGAGTACGGGCAGCTTCGTATAGCGATACAAAAATCAAAAAATAATACATGAAAAAAAAGGGTCAAGAGGGCCAAAAGGGCCAAAAGGGCCAAGAAGTTGAGCCTAACCAAAAACAGCGGATTACAATACACTGCAAAAAATCGACTCAGGACCCAGGTACAGTTACCAGACCCAGGTATTGGTTGAGACGCAAATTTTCAATATAAGATCCATAGCAAGCGGCCGATTGGCCCACCCTGCGGCCCCATCGTTCAATTACATCCAACAGGAGGCGCCAGATCCTCATGCCCAATTTCGCTTAGTCCCTTGTTGTACAGCGTCCATGTCCGATTCAGCCGTATTACTCTGTCGTCCCTGGTGATTTCAAGCGACTCTACACTACGCGTGTGACTGTTTACACGGTGTGGTCCACGGGTGCTCAGGTACGGTAAGGTTCTAATGATCGCCAACGGTCGCGGGGGAGCGCGTGTGTGGCTTCTACTATTGGTTCCTATTTTTCAGTAAAAGCAGGTGGTCGCGTTGTTCGACCTCTAAACCTCAAGATGGTAACCATTACTAAAACTCCGGTACAAACTCTGCACGGCAAACTATTGTGGTTTAGTCCCGGGCCGTAAATGAAGATGTGCAGTTACAATATTAGGTGTCTCAGGGATGCCCAGCCTCTGTTATTATCATTCTTGAACTAGTTATGAACGTGGTTTTTCCAATAAAACTCCGGAATCCACTCAACAATCCAATTTCCCGCAAACTTTCACTAAACACGGGAGCTGGATATCTTGAAGCCGATCATGGCCTAGTTTGTCGCCCCCAGTTTCAAAATTCCCAAGTCGCACAACTATGGCCAATCACAATCTCTTGAAGGGGCCAAAGCTCCGACCTGACAAGGCGACCTGTCAGCTATTTCGCAAACTTTCTTTGTTTTTTTGATTCGAGCTATCTCAGGTCTGAGTAGCCATGCACCTGCACAGTACAGTAAGACCATTTTGACCTACATCTGGAGACACGTGTGGGACGCCGGTACTGGCATCGTTGTAATTACATGGGCAGAAGAGTGGATACAGAGCTGGATGCAGAGCTGGGTTTGCATGGACGGGGCCGTTTCGATGGGGGTTCGATGTATGGATTCTCGCAGTCGCTTGGTCTATGCTCCTCGATGGCTTTTATCCCTTTCAAGTTAGGAATCATGCTCAAAATAGCTGATACTCGTGGGTACTTACGCTTGGATGTCCTGGTTGTCCACCAGCAATACACGGAGTAAAGGAAGATGCAACCGAGAAGAATGATTCCAATCATATTCTTTTGCGCGAATGAATCTGCTGAACTGGTCGCTTCTCGATCAAGCTGCGCTTGATAAAGTTCAGGTGTCGTCGATGCTAAGACCCTTTTCTTCAAGGCCAAGTAATCCATTAGTTCGACCATTAGTTCGAATTGGTGAATGCGGCTATAGAACTGGATCCGAAAGTTCACTTTCATTTGTAGTCCTAGAGTTATCCGGATACTTATCCATAGTTCTACACTGGTGTTACAGCCGCCGTCCTTTTGAGCAGCCGATGCTGGGTTGAGTTGAAAATACATGGAAACAAAGTCAGAGCTTATCTACTTACACCCAAGAGATCCAGTCAAAAGCTTGCAAGAAGCGACCATTTAAATCTGCAGATAAAGTCAATCTTGGATCTTCGAAAGTAACGATCGATCTGAATGGAGGTCCGACGGTCAAAAATGGAACGCATCTCTACGAGTCTAAAAATGACCCCGATCTAAATGTAGGCCCGGTGGCCAAGAATGGACTTCATTTCTACTCAAGAATTATATTTAAAAATGACGTTTTCACTCAACCCCATTGGATAGAACACTATTGAAGGACCGTCCTAAGCTCCCAGGATGAATTAATAACCCCCGTTTCAGATCTCAACGTCGCGCGACCGAGGCCAATCACAAAGTAATACCAACCAGCCTCACCCCGTGGCGCTTACGTCAAAATATACCGTTCTGTCCACCTTGAAACATTCACGTCACGAATAATTAAATCGACATCTGTGACAGCGTAATACTACCACACAGGGCTGTGTAGGTAAGATCGTATTCGTTTCTTTATTGCCATATCAATCGTGTGGTTGCCTGGAGTAAAGTGGATACAGCTATCTGTAGACGTGTCTGCGCCACAAGTTGTGGAGACACGTATGAGGTCAGACTGCGCGAGAAGAACGTTGAAGCAGATTACTGGAATGGGGCTGGAGCTGGGAGGGCTTACACGTGTACAAATCATGAGCTCGGCTCTACCGTAGCTTACGGCTATTTTGGGATCGGAATTTTAAGGTTTGCGCTTTGTTGCGCTGCATAATGCCTCATTTGGGTGATTGCATTCGAGTGAACAATCTTTTGACTGCGTTGGAGCCTCATTGTCTGGGTGCTATAGGCATCAGATCGTTGTCCTTGCTCTATGCATCATTCCTTGCGCAGAACAACGGAGAGCGCATACAGTAGTACACAGTGACGGGCAGGACTTGGTGAGTTATGGCCCCTGCTTCACCCTTATCCCTCGCTTGACTCAACGAGGGTCTGCTTATGGAAATTGTGAAGTTACGTTAGGCCACCAATTACAGTGGCTGAGGAGCTGGCAAGGTCCGTTGGAGTTTTTAGTATACTTAGCCCTGTAGACGAAACCACCTGGGCACAGCCCTGCAAATTTGGGGACCAAAGAGTATCAAAATCATAGGGTAAGTTACAACCTTCTAAGCCCTTTCACCAAAATCACATACAAGGGAATTCGCCTCGGAGCTTGCCGATGCCCAAACGTGCTTTGAACCAAGTGGCTATGCTCATAGGGCAAAGACAACTGCCCCTTGCGGCAACATAACCCCCGTGCTTGGCATAGCACAGCCAAGATTCCTAACAAGTTTCAACATCGCACAATCAGCCTTGTAGCCACAGTCAATCCTTAACCGTAGTGTAGCGTTGTATGATCAACAAGGGAGTCATGTGCATGGTAGATCCTGTTGTGAAAGAAGCATGCCATCATGCCACACTCCCCACATCTGGTGGGGTACGACACAGCACCATGCTGGTATGTACCGCATTGTCTCGTTATGAAAGGAGAATAAAAGTACACTTACAATACAGACTGGTCTGAGCCTTGCGTTAGCAAACTTGACTGATTTCATCGGGTATCGTAGCCGGTTCTGGGTTGGCTGTTCGTTGCTATGACGCAATTGGATGGTCTTATGCATCATACCCGGGGAAATCAAGACGGACTTCGGTCGGGTTAATGGAGGAATTACTTGTTGGCATTTAAGTGGGTTTTCATGTCTTATTTAATTCCAGGGCGCAACGAATCAATCTTCCTTGCGTACCGATATCCATGGATGTGCATGAACGGCTCCCCGTGGTCCAAACAGTTGAGTAGTCAGAATGAAATGTAGATCAATAATGTAATGATCAACATGAAACCTTGGAAGTAGCCGACGCCGATATACCCCGGTTTTTTATCAGATCCCCCAGGGGTCTGAGACCTTTATCCGATGATCCTACCTATCGTGGTCTCCATCTATGGATCGTGCTTTCTGTCTAACCTGAGGATTGTTGAGTAATCTGTAGATTATCCTTAATGGTCTCAATGAACATCCATGGGTCTAATTATTCCGTGGAAAATTCTGACTAGGTACCTCTAAACCTTTGGAATGTCTTTGACAATCCATCAATGCCCACGATATATACTGGCAGTCCGGACCTTAGATGAAAGCTCTGAACATTAATATCATTTAAAATCTTCCGATACCTAAATTTTAAAAGGCCTCAAGCCTACATCCATGAAAGTAAGAACGCAGAGATGTGACTTTGAAGATTATGCTGTACGTATCACAAGACAAAGGGGTTTCCACTGTCATTTTGCAGTGATTCTGGGAAGCATAACCTCGCACTGAATTATTACCACAATCAATGCTATTCAATCATGCGAGAATATGTGAGTAGTGAAAATCCCTTCGGTTGGTTCTGATATCATCATATATTCATATTTCATCGCTCATGTAGCACGGAGTATCTCCAAGGCTATGTCGTGTAATGCAAAAATTCAGCACCGAGATAACACAGCGACTCAATTACTGGGCTGTAAGATGCACGTGTAGACTGCGACCGGAAGATTACTGTAGTAGCAGAAGCCTGTTCTATCGTCCTTCACATTTAGTGAGCCTATCAAGGACAAATAGGATGATTTGAACCGACGGGGTAAATGCTATGACTTTATACTGAATCTTTGAGGCTGTATTTCAAGGGATTGGAGTGATAGCCTTTCATCAAGAGTAGATGTACAGAGCTGAAGAAGACAAGAATAAAGCAATTGCCTATTCGTAGGTCCAGACTCGAGGGTATACATCATTTCCCACCGTTGCTGCGTAAAATCCATACAGCTCGGTTGGCTTTCCTTCCTTGCTCCTGAGGCGTAACACTGCACCTCATAACGGTGGTTGAATATGCCAACATGAGGTTTTTTAGACGGTCAAATTCAAATGCAATTCACAAGGGAATGAGAAAGAATCCAAATTCGGAGACAAAGGCATAAATTTGTGAGGTCGAACAGCTTAGAATAACTTTTTCAGAAAAAATAGTGCCTTGAGCTTAGTGAGAAGCTTGGGCACCGACTTCAGCGAGAAATAGAATCTAATTTAATTGTTTGCAAGGAACATTTTTAGTAATTCTGTTGAGCTTGCCTAGCAGGGGTGGTTCATATATTCCTCTAGAGTCGGTTTAACCCAGTCTAAAGATGAAATTCTCCTTGGATATCATCCACGAATCAACTCATGGTCTGTTTGAATACTAGGACTACCTAAAGCTATTGGCGCACCTTCATTGGGTCTCGCTGGCTCTGATGGAACCGGGTATCAGGAAACATGATACGCGAATAGATCGTACACCTTCATTCTAGCTCAGTGAAGAACTTCAGCTGTCATGTTTGGCTGACTTACAACACCTATATAATGGTAATATCCTGCGGCGTATGTTCTACTAGAACCTCGCCTGTACAGATCCCCAACAAAGGATTTATGGCTTTCCATGCACTTGCTATGCAGTTGGGTTGGTCAAATGGCCTAGACAATCAGGATATGTGCTATCATCGTGCCCTCTAAGATCGAAGTGGGCGAGGCAGAGCTATAGCCGTGGATGACGGTGCGATATACATTTATAGGGAGAGTAGACAAGAACAGCTACTTTTCTATCGCGTAGAAGCATCGAGTGTATAGTCATCGCTATGCCCGGGTGGATATCTTGTTAGTTATTTGAACTTCCGTGTTTTTAGTAAGATACTGATCGTCTGACAAATGAATTACTTTGAAGCCATTGTTGAACAAACAGAGAGGAAATGTGCCAACTTGTCAGACCTTGTAAAGATTTCGTCCTGGAGCGAGTCACTGGCAGTAAGTCGCCTGTCTGAATCTGAATGATATTGCGACCATGGGACGGTCGACGGATTTGACACTAGCTATAATACACCACAATACTTTGCTGGTCTGGACAGCCAGGTTCAGGCAATTACTTTTACGCTTGAGCACAAATAAGACTTGGGGTAGAAGGATTTAGTTCCTCAAGGCAAACTTTCTCTGGTGGCGCATATATAATGTCTGATGCTCTTTGAAGTTGTCTCTATTGTGATCCTTTCTTCTCTCGCAGCCCTCTTTGAATAATGAACATCACGGTCTCTCTTCCTACTTTCTATAACAAACGTCTTCTCTTTGTCACCAGTTTGCACAATATAGTGGGGGCCGTGTGGTCTAGTGCATGCAACTAGACAATCAAGCATTTCTTTTATCTCCCAAGCGTCCTTGTGGCCCCCTTCCAGATAGCCTCCAGCCCCCACAACTCTATTCTATGTTCACGCCTCGTGTAATCTTGAAATTCTCTTGCTTATCTTGTGGAATCTGTTGCTTACTTCAAATCGCCGCCTGCAATATGATCTGCGTATATAAATAGGACTTCGTATAAGCTTCATTCGTATTGTGTGGATCACCTAAGATGAAGAATTATCCTCCATGAGCTTGCCTCTTGCCACCGCCTCAATTCATGCAGTCTTGTGGAGACGTTTCATATAACTCCTATGGCTTTGGTGGCGAGCCATTTAATCAGGAACATGATGGGGGCTGGGCAGAGCCAAAATACGATAGAAAAGATCAATTGAGTACCAAGGTAGTGGTATTTAAAGTTAAGGAAAGGCAGTGAATGTTGATCTTATCTTTATTTTGAGGATTGAATTATGTTAGATAACTCAACCCACGAGAAAAGGCTGTTAACTGAGGATTGTTTTGACCCAAGACCACCTCCAGCCACAACTGTGGAAGTTTGTTAAAAAGAGACACCGCTAAACGCCCATTTCACATGATATTGAAAATGCCCATTCCACCAACACCGTAAAAGAAAAAAAGAGCAAATTAAATGGCTTGTCAGATAGTTCACACTGCGATCATTGATGGTCTGGGTGACCAGGTTTACCACCATCAGCCAGCATCGAGAATGCTTTGACAAGACCCATTGCTGAGCCTGCCGCAAGTCCTCCTACCAGAACCATCTGGATGCCGCCCACTACTCCTTTACGGATGTTTCGGCGACCACGCCAACCGCTGACGAAGCAGGTTTTGCCGTATCCGAAGATGAAGAGGGCAATGACCATAGTAGCGATAGACCAGCGGAGAGCGACGAAAGCCTCATGGGGACCGACGAAGAAATAAGGCAGAAGGGGGACGAAGCCACCGATGAAGTAGCCCAGAGCAATTGTTAAGGCGCAGATGACGGCACGCGATTCTGATGGTTCAGGAAGTGTGTGTTGGAAATTCATGAGGAAAGAAGGGAGTAGAGGCGAGGCGGAGAGATGCTGGGTGAGTTGGGAAACCAGTTCAGATGGGAGCTCATAAGGCTCAAAGATCTCGGAGATGGTACCAGTGACTGAGGCTGGGTCGGTCATGGTTTGTGTTTGGGTTTCCTTGAGTGTCGCTTTGTATGATTCCCTGCGTGGCGTTAATGTTTGATTCTATTTGAGTGCTTTGCAGGCCACTGTTTGACTGGGATCTTCGTGCGGGGTACATACTCTTCGCTTTTAGCACCCAGATAACCACCAAGACCCATGGAGATAGCACCCGCAATAAGCTCGGCCATGCCACCAAAGACAACGACTTTGGTGTCACCCAGCGCAGAAAGACCTGCAGTGAGAGCAAAAGGAACGGTCATGCCGTCGGAGAGGCCAATGATGGCATCGGAGACGGTGCGACCATCGATCCAGCGGCTTTTCTTCTCGGCAACCTGCTTCTCACCAGCTTCCACGTCGGGATTCAGTCGGCGGTGCGATTCCTTTTCATCCTCCACGGACGAGGTGCGACCAGACAAGGGCGAGTAGTTAGACATCAGGCCGCTGATTGAGGTAATGGACATATTGTCAAGCAAGGGATGAGGGTTTGTTTTGAAATGTAGCGATCGAGAAAAAGCAGAGGAAAATCAGCAATGGCCGGACTTAAGAGGGACAATGAGCGTGTGCCTCGCTTGGAAATGTTACGTGCGGAGACATAAGCCCATCACAGCCTTTCGAGGCAAAACGTGCTTGGCGATTTCTGTACTAAAATCAACATTGGCCCCGGGCGAAATGCAACACCAGGCACGTGCAACGCTGATTCGAGGAGGATCTGCTACATGAATGACCAAAGTGGGTATTAGTGGGGCCCGCTGGTGCTTATTTAGCCAAAGTTGAAGATACCCGACCAATCACAACAAAAGCAATGTCAGCGGTGGATCACCAGAGGCCCACTTGCCGTTTCCTCATTCGACACACATTGCAACTGACTAGATTGCATCGATGCGGAAAGCATAGGCTCTAGAAGCCATGCCGCAGCAGGTACACGCGATCGGATCATCCGTCAACATGCACATGTACCTGGAATTTCGGATCTCTTCCAGCTTCCCTCAATCAACGAGTATTCGCAAGAAATGCATGGGGGTTTTTTTATCTCGTCCGCACGTGTCTAATCTTTTAATTACATCCCGCCTCCTAAGCGAAATGCATCCTTATCAAGAAGACGCTAGCTTGCCTCTTCACCCCACTTTGGCAAGAATGGGGAATCAGTTGCACAAGTCGTGTGGATCGTGCCGAATCCTCCGACCTTGATAGGACTTCGGCTATATCCCTACTGGTGGGCATAGGCAATTAGCGGCCGACCTTTCCCTCGTGCTCGCTCTAGCTTCGGGCTAAGCTGCTTAGAACAGATGGGCTGCGCGTGTCCACCTTGCCAAACTGGAGAATAAACGGAG
Organism: Penicillium longicatenatum; assembly: GCF_028827895.1. Taxonomy (NCBI): domain Eukaryota; kingdom Fungi; phylum Ascomycota; class Eurotiomycetes; order Eurotiales; family Aspergillaceae; genus Penicillium; species Penicillium longicatenatum. The sequence continues at coordinate 2,475,275 of NW_026643121.1, read as the reverse complement.
CACGCCGATGTGGGAGACGAAAATGTAGGCAAAGTATGAGCAATGGGCCAAGAATCCGTGGTCAGTTGTATGTAGTCTTCACAATATAAAAGATCTCTTCTTCCCTCCACATCTTATCTTGTGGAGAACCCCAGAAGAAATCCTTGCATTCATTCACTGAATAGTGACCGCTAGCATGAAGACTACGACGTTAGCTTCGCTCTCAGCTCTGATCGCGGTGGCTTCGGCTGCTCCGACGGGCAACACTCAAGTGTGGAACAAGCTGCGCAAGAACGTACGTGAATACAAAGTCAACATTGATCTGTCACTCACTTTGTCTTTACATAGATCAAGCACGTTATCTACCTGACCCTTGAGAACCATTCCTTCGACAACATCGCCGGTTACTGGGACTTCCACCCGGACATTGACAACCTGCGCAACCGTAGTTTCTGCAATGAGTACACCAACTCCAACTGGACTGTCTGGGATGAGCCATTGGAGATCTGTGCTGCTCCTTACGAGACCGAGGTGCCATTGACGGACCCAGACCACAATTTTGCTGGTGTCAGCTACGAGATCTTCCGCAAGTGGAATCCGACTAACGATGATACTCCTGAAATGAGCGGCTTCATTGAGCGCCAGTCGGAGAAGTATAGCGAGACTCCCGGTGATGCTTCTTTTGTCATCATGGCCTACGATGAGAAGAAGACTGCAACTCTGGCGGAGTTGGCAAAGAACTTTGCTTTCTTTGATTCTTATGTACGTTGCGAGTTGGTAAGAAAGCCGCTAATAGGGCTAACAATCAAATAGTTCGCTGAGCACCCTGGCCCAACCAATGTCAACCGCCAGTTTGCGACTTCCGGATCCTCTTGTGGTCTTGTCGACAATACCGTCCAGTCGTCCGGGTTCTGGAACAATGTGACCGGAACTACCTGCGCTACATCTATCTTCGAGTCTCTGACCAAGAAGAACATCACCTGGAAGAACGTATGTTGAAATAAAACTATGATGCTCAATGGAGACTGACGATTTGATTTTAGTACTATGAGACTGACATTGTTGATGCGTTCATGTACAAGGTAAATATATATAAAACTGAAACGATGAATTTCAATTGCTGACCTTTTGCAGTGGGTTCAAGACAATGCCATGGACCGCCTCGATCACGCCAGCCAGTTCTACACCGACCTCGAAGAGGGTACTCTGCCCACCTTCTCCTACATTAACCCCGAGTGCTGCACCATCGACTCCATGCACCCGACCAGCCCTATGGCTTCTGGCGAGCAAATGATCAAGCACCTGTACGATGCACTGCGTCGCTCCAAGTACTGGGACAACGCGTAAGTACCACTCTTGCACATTTCAAATGGGACACTAATTCAACTTGTAGTCTGCTGATCATCAACTTCGATGAGCACGGTGGCTTTGCGGACCACGTTCCCCCTCCCATGAACATCCCCGCACCAAAAGACGGCATGACCTTCAACGGTACCTCCGACGGCCATGTCGTGCAGTACGACTTTACCCGCCTAGGAGTCCGGTATGTGATTTTGTCTCCTGATACGAACTTGAATACTAATGGGGCTTAGCGTTCCCGCTTTCCTGATCTCGCCTTACCTTTCTGCCAACACTCTCATCCACGATCAGGGTACCATGTATGAGAAAGACTCCGCTTACACCCACAGCTCTATTCTGCATTTCTTGCAGGAACTGTGGGAGTTGGAGGGTCTTAACAACCGTGTTCAGTGGGCGAAGACTTTCGAGACGGTCTTCACTGATGAGCGTCGTACTGATACGCCCGAGAAACTTACTACCCCCAAGTGGTTGGGTGGTGCTGGACAGCCGGAGCCGGATTCCTTTTACCTCCTGAACCAGGATTACAGCTACTATGCTGATATGTAAAGCGACACGCTGCATGGTGATAGAGGATGGGCTGTAGTCATTCCAGATGGATGATATCTTCTGCTATATGCGTACCAAATAGCCCTTAGGGTAGTTTCAAAAATTAATTTTTCTCATATAAAAACGTTACAGTATGTCCAACCGAATTTTGATCCGAAAATGAAACCAGGTCATGGCAATGCCAGCGACATCCCAGTTCTGAGTCATACAATGTACCCATGTAGGGAGTCAGGCGAGGATCCTGGGCGTACGAGGCATTATCGTAATCTGTGCATCATGACATGATTACCACTAAATCGTATAAAAAAAACCCCCGAAGTATATCAGAAAACGAAAAGAACAGGTAAGAATCGAGATGAAAGATCAGCCTGTGCCCGTAGGCTCAGAATATAAAATGAAACGAAACGCGGGTCAAATGCCGCTATATGCACGCGAGCAATAGATCGAAGGAACCCCAATCGGGTATTTTACAGGGTCCATGGGTACTAAGATCGGCAATCCACAGTGGAACTGGTGTCTACTTCGAGTGCCTATCAAATTACCAGGTTAGATTCCTCGCGCGAACTCCAGAAAGAATCCAACAAGGGAGACGTACGGCTTGCGCTTCTCAGCACCATTCTCAGTACTGGAGCCTGATGACCCCGTCATATCCCAAAGACGACTTTTGTATGCCGGGAAGGAAGTGTGGTTCCACATATTAACGAGAACGCTGTAATAGAGTCAGACAAAGTCCAAATCCAGACTAGTAGTGGCTAAAAATCGCGGGGAAGGAAAAAACCAAACCCCACAGTTCATCAGGGGGAAGTTGTCGCACAACGTAACGTACCTCTGAGTTCGATCCTTATAACTCTCATCATTAATCTCCTTCATGCTAACCTTCATTCCATCCCTCGAGAAAGAAACGTGCTTCCGCTCCATTTCCGCGCGCGTATTCTTCTTCACATCCAGAACGACGGTCCAGACAGCATATCCCACGAAAGCGACGATAGCGACGAAAAGGAGAAGGAGGATAAGAGGGATGACTTTCTTCAGGCCGTCCATTTTTGCGAATATCTCTGGTAGGTATCGAGATCGGCGCGTGAAGAAGATGGGATGTGTGGCTTTAAAGCGATCGGGCTGAAGTGGAGTCGGTTTTAAAAGGTCTACCGGCGCCAAGGCTGCAGATGGGGGCGCTTGGTGAATGTTGCTGCCTGGGAGCAATAAATAATGAAAAGAGGGTATCCGCAAGAGAGAATTCTGTAGGAGTGCCAGATTGAATCAGGTGTCCATCGTTCTGGGGCCCCTGTGACGTTGATTGAGGGGATTGTGTGGCGGTGCAGAGCGGTAGTTTCCTTAAAAGAAAATATGTGGCTGGCGCTTGTCCTGTTTTGGCATGTGGAATAAGAATACGTAGTTCGTTCAGTCTAGCCCGATGTCTAGGTCCATTCTTCAAAAATGGTGGCTGGTGTTGATGTCCAGGAACTGAGATGACTTGCAGGTGGTATCTATTTCAGTGCGTGAGGGTCTCGTGGCCCAATTGGAATATTCGTGTATAGGGCTGACTCCGGATTTCTGAGTCAGCTGGAGCCGCTATGAAGGGAAAGTATGTTGGCAAGGATATCCCTTCAAAATCAATAAGCTAGAACGGCCTTGGTACGCTAATATATGTGTTTCACCTCCGTAGAGCACGCGACTCATGTAAGAATACAAGAGGCCAAAGAGTCCGGGGATCCTGCACCATCTAAAGTCAATTCTCCAAGAGAATTTTAAAAAGCCCGTGGTAAAATTTATCAAATTACAAAACACCAATCTCCTACAATAGCTAATAACTCAATCAAAGTTTAGTTATCTTCTACCTTGCTTGATCACAATCTCGATGCATACAGACTACAGATTTCATGCAAGTCTCCACAATTATCCGATCGGACTCACTTCATCTGCGTCATAATGATAGAATCTAAACTCAAGACGAGTTCCGGCTCTGCAATCTGGGGAAAGCTCAAATAAAGCTACGTAATAACTCGAACCCTTCATTTCTTTCAACGAATATCCTCAAGCCTCAGTGGACTCTATCTCTCTCCACCCCCATCCCTCATTCTCGACCTCCACCCACCATAATGTGTGACGTCCCTTTTATTCCATTCTTCCCTATCTGCTTCCAATGCGGTACCGACCAGAATCCGTGTCATTGTAAGGTTGTTGGACCGACTCTCGGTAAGTTAGTTTGCCTGAGCACGTTTCGCGTGGGTATAGGATGTACTAACGTTAGTCTCATTAGGGTTCTGCTGTACGATTGTCGCCGCTGTATGGAATAAGACATCTTATGTGACTGCTATTATAGACTAACTCTGCATAGGTGTTTTGTTGGCCTGCTTCGATTTTCTGTGGTTGTGGATGCACGCAGACTGGGAGAGAGTATGCTATACATCCACTCTTGGATGTAGCTTGAGTATGGTTGCTAACGGGCTTTTAGTGTGTTGGGATACCCGGTCAAACTTAATGGGCAAGTCAGTAATGCTATACCGTTCTGATGCCCATCAGGTTTCCGAGAGCTAAGGTGGGGAATTTTTGGAGAGCACATGAGTCTTTCCTAGATTTAGGGGAGTTTTACTTTTATATAATATCACATATCCACAGGAGTAATACAATCCTATCATTCCAGACTATACTTTACGCAACTGGTGGTGTTTGTAAGGATGAAACACGAAATTGCATTCGATGAAAGGCACTATTAGAGGAAGACAGAATAAGGCTTGCTGGAGTACAATGCGGCAGTGCGTGCAAATGAGGTATCCAGATCGAAAACGATCAACACAGAAATAAAAGACAAAAAACAATGAAATCATGGACGATTAAACCCCCAAACAAGCGAAGGAATCTCCCAGTGACTATAGTCACCATCTAAAGCTTTGAACTTGGCATGGCATCGAAAAGAAGGAACCACCGAGAGAGAGATTATTCACGAGGAGTATTTACTTCAGCTTCTCCTTGAGTTTGTTGAAGAACCCGCTCAGGCGGTGCTTCTTCTTCTCGTCCTTGTGGCTACTCTGAGAACCAGCAGCGGGAGCAGTTTGCTTGGCAGGAGTACTGGTTTGGGCGGTCGGGGTAGTTTCCACACCGGTGGTCGTAGTAGGTTGAGTCTGAGCTTTGGTCTCAGGCGCGGAGGTAGGAGGGGCTGAAGTAGGTGCAGCGTGGCCTGGGGGTGGGCTCGAGGTTGGGGACACATCGGCGGAGTCAAATCCACTGCCAGTCAGATGAGAAGCAGTGAGACCGGCACTGGTGGCGGCAGGGGCCTTGGCAGTGGTGGCAGCAGTCTCGGTGGGGGCAGGAGTGCCAGCAGACTCCTCCAAGTCGACCTTCTTGGTAAGCTCTTGTTCGACCTCCTTCTTCTCTTCAACGGCTTCCTTGTTGGCTGCCGCCTCAGGATCCCGGTGCGCCTCACTCATAGACTCCTTCACCACTTCGGGGACGGCGTTCACCGGGGCGGTGCCGTTTGTCTGCTTCTCCTTCTCCAAGGGAACATCTGCGGCTAAGGCAGCGGTAGTGGAAGTGGGGTGGGCGGATTGAATGGCGGGGTCAGTCTGCTTCTCCTTCTCCAAGGGAACTTGGGCGGCCAAGGCAGCGGTGGTGGAGGAGGGGTGCGCAGATTGAATAGTGTAGCCTGGGTCAGCCATAGCGGCTTGTTGCGCGGGGCCTCCGGCTTGCAGTTGTTCTTGTTCAGTAGATGCAGCACGCTGAGCAGGCCCGCCCATGGGCAGGCTGGATTCAGGGATGATGTTCTTGGAAACTGGGGGTAGGTTGAAAGCACTTGGACCAGCCGTGTCAATCTGAGTTCCAGCACTGCCGAGGGGCACACTGTCACTCTTTTCATAGGACTCCTTGTCCAGTTTCACGGTTGAGTCAACGGTGTTGCCATGGATCGTGCTGGGTTCGGGGACCTTCTCGCCAGGGTTCAATTTGACCGGGTTCCCGTATCCACCCGAGGCTGGGATTGGATTCACAGAGAAAACTTGATCGGACTCTTGTCCCGGGGTGTCAGGGAAGGCGCCTGGGAGGTGTCCATTCTGCTCCTCCTTAGGGACATTGGCTGCCAGCATGGCGGTAGTGGAGTCAGGGGTCACGCCAGACATAGCTGCAGTGGCAGTGGTTGGGGTGTTTTGGTTCTGGTCAAGGGTTTGAGGTTCGGTCTGGGTCGGGGTCTTGGTTTGGGTTTGGATCTCTTCCGGTAATAGCACGTTGTTAAGATTATCTGCACCGTCGTTCACTTCGCGTAAACGTTTGTCGGTAGTCCAAATTCCGTCAACAACAAACTTGAGAATAAGTCAGCGCAAGCCCCTCTTGTGGCGTGCTCAAGGTGGTCTTATAGTTTGAGGAAAGCGGCACAAGGGGAGTGACGTCAGCTGAAAGCAAAGGCGTCATACAAAACTGGGGTTGGTGCCTATTGTGGCCTGAGGCAATACAGCTCACCGCATCTTTTATCTACGGTTGAGGCGCATTTCCTATAGAACAACGGGGGAGAAGAATAGAAAGGGGGAAAATAGGCAAACGTCAGACAAAACAAGGCACCTACCTTATACTGGACACTCTCCCCGATCGGAAGAGAGACTTCCTTTGCGAATACGTCGCCTACCCGGTCCAGTTTCACGGTCTTACCCCAATCATCGAATGTGCCAGTAACGAACACCTCGTTCGCGGGAGAAAGCCTACATGCAAATGCGAGGAACCGTCCAGTCAGCGATCCAATTCAGAAAGAAGTCTGTGCCACAGGCGTAGAGGGAAAGAACCCGAGCTCTTCACGTTCCCGGACGCCCCAGAAAATTCGATTTGGACGAACTTACCATTGAAATGTGTAGCTACCCATTGCTGCAACAAAGACCAGAGAGGTCTACTGTCAGAAAAAATAAATCGCACAAGAGTTGGAAGAGGAAAGAAGGTCAAAGTTGGAAGGGCGCTTCCAAGCTCTAAATCGGGTGGGGTGTGACACAGACCAAGCGCCAGGGCCAAAGAGTTCGGACTGATCAGGTTCCTGTCAGATAAAAGAAAAAAAAAAATTTGACAAGATTATATGTCTTCAATTGGTCCAAGTCCTACTATCTACCATGAGTACACACTGTAATTACTCCCACCTCAGGCATATCATGAATTTGCCAGAGCTTTCGCACAGGGTCCAGGGTTTCATCGTTGGGCCACCATCTAGACCCCGGAACCGGGCGCCTTCCTAATTACCTATTTAGACATATTATACAAATTTGCAGAACTCACCATGATTGACGTGATATTGGAGAATCAATTTTCATTATTATACCTGTCATTAATATTCATGGGCTTGAAGCTAAGAAAAATTCAAAGCTGGACCAAGAGTATGCCTGCTCTGCGTTGTACGTGACTTGGGGCAGCGATCGACACTACCCGTCTGATGTAGGATTCTATTGATTACTTTGTGCGGATAATACGATGACTGTAATTATTTTCATAGTTGAATTTAGATTTTAGATTGAAGACAATTATAGCTTTATAGAGAACACTGTAATCTAATAAAAACCCTGCAGCCTGCAAACGGCGACGTTAGAGGTATCAATTTACGAGACTAAAGTACTAAATTCTAAGGTAACTTTGACCAAATGCATGACTTCAAGAGTCATAGCCCAAATTTGCCACCGTGTCCCACTATAGTGGCGACCAATGCCAATGATCATCGGCCGTGTTCTAGAAGACACTTGGAAGACTCGGGCGTCAAGCTTCTTTTTTTTTTCTTTTTTTTTCCTGCAGGCCTTGTCCACTTTGATTGAAATTATACTTTTTACAAGACCAGATTCTGCCACCAACTATTGATCATCGAGCTCTTCGATTGGATCTTTTCTTTCCCAAACCTTCCAGTTGAACCAAAGATGGGAACGAGTGACGTCGATCACCATAACTAAGGGAAAGACCGCTGATCGACGCGAGAGAAGCTCAGACCAACCCGCCCCAACTTTACTCCTCTTCGCCTGTTACCCCTCCTTCTCTAACCCTTTCCCTCTCTTCCCCGTCCAATTGATTTGCACGAGACCTGGAGTTCTTCCTGCTCGGCTCATCACTTCCTTTTGGATCTCCGACTTCTTTTCCTTTTTTCCTTCATTATACTGTGAGTTGTGTGCGCACCTTCCACCCTCTTTACCCCGCCAGGTGAGACTGTTTCCAAGGATTTCTGTTCTACACAAAATCCTTTCCGAGACCAGTGTCATCAGATGCAAGTGTCTAGGATATTTATCCACGCTGCCTTTTTCAATTAGACTATACGTCAATGCCCATTTTTTGCCTTGCCCGAGACTACCGCACCTGCCCATTGCTCTACCTTCTTCACATTTACAACTCAGCCTCCGCAGCATTTAAACATCTGCGGAATTTTGTTTCTGACTGCATCACAGCTGGAGAAGACCAGACACGGATTTGCCCGCTTCACACAATACTCTAATCCACCCCCTCTTTCAACTACCCGGCCGGAGCGGCCTCTCCGGCCCCTATCAACAGTTCAGTCATGGCTGAAAGCTCACTCCCGGGGTCTAACCCATACGTCCACTCCAACAGACCCGATAAATCTTCCAACTTCCAGAAAATCTCGGAGGATGATGAATTCGAGGTGACGTCACCCACCGATATGACTTATCGACAGGCCAACGTAGGCGCCTTGTCAGGGACCGCTCTTTTCGGAGGAAGCGCATTCAGTGAGAACGGATCACAAGCCTTTGGTGGCTCTTTGTTCGGCCGGGGAAGTCCTTTCGACTCGGGACCAGCATCGGGCGGGGGCAACGCAGGCGACGACGAGCCTGGCGATCTACCAGTCCCCGCAGGACAGGGAATCCCGAACAATTATGCGCTAGGTCGTCGCACCTCGGTATCGGCAGAGTCCTTGAACCCAACATCAGCCGGTGCAGAGGGATGGACACCCCCGCGTCACCCCAAAACGCAGGAGCAGCTGGCGCGGTTGAGGACCGCGGTCAGTGGGAACTTCTTGTTTTCTCACCTTGATGACGACCAGTTCAAGACTGTACTTGACGCTCTAGTCGAGAAGCCTATTCCTGCCAAGGATATCAAGGTGATCTCACAGGGTGACGCTGGTGACTATTTCTACATTGTGGAGAACGGTAACTTCGACATTTATATTCACTCCTCCGGTGCAGTGCAGCCCGGCCCAGATGGTCTGGGTAACAAGGTTAGCAGCACTGGACCTGGTGGCTCCTTTGGTGAACTGGCCCTGATGTATAATGCCCCACGTGCGGCAACGGTTATTTCTACTGAAGCTAAAAGCACTCTCTGGGCATTGGACCGCATCACTTTCCGGCGGATTTTGATGGATTCCGCATTCCAGCGACGCCGCATGTATGAGGCCTTCTTAGAGGAAGTGCCTCTACTCTCGTCTCTCAAGCCCTATGAGCGGTCTAAGATCGCCGACGCCTTGGATACAATCAAGTACCCTGCCAATGCCACCATCATTTCCGAAGGTGACCCAGGTGATGCATTCTATCTTTTGGAGTCAGGCGAGGCCGAGGCGCTGAAGAGTGAAGTTTCTGTGAAGAGCTATCATCGGGGCGACTACTTTGGCGAGTTGGCCTTGCTGGATGACAAGCCGCGTGCGGCAAGCATTGTCACCAAGACCGATGTCAAGGTGGCCCGCCTTGGCCGGGACGGATTTAAGAGACTGCTTGGGCCTGTGGAGGACATCATGCGCCGCGCCGACTATAAGGTAGACGCGTCCAAGTCTCCCGGTGACTCATGAATGTGATACGATACGATGAAATCGAAGTAGGACATGGAAAAGAAGCTAGAGCGTGATGCTGGGTGTGATACAATTACTTCTATTTTTTCACTCTAAATCCCAGCCATCCTTCAAATATCCAGTGTTCCTATCCTCGCATGCCTGTGTTTGTTGCCTTTCCGACTCTCTCTATTCCCAGACCTCGACACTCTTTATGATTCTGTGTATCTACAAATTCTTGTCTCTTTTACGTGTTACGTGCGGCGCGGTTCCCTGACACAGGTACCTACTATCGTCCTTGTCATACTATCTTGCTGTATTACTTGAATTCGTCGTACTCTCTCCCTATAGTAGGGCAGAGCAAATTGACTAAAATTCATCTGAGCATTGTCAATACCTAGATCGTATTTTATGTTTTCCGCTAATGCAACCCCCATAACGCCAGTAGAAAATGCCTCAACTGAATATATAATCCCATCATCGAGCAACAACCAAGTCACTCCGCAGCACCCATTTCTCTCCACCCGTCACCTCCATACCCTCGTGCAGCATACAATGGTCCCCATGTCGATGCAAGAGCGCCATCCCGATCTCTGGTGCCACAGCTATTGGCTCCGGGTTCCGATTTGCGCGTGTCGGTTCGGGATAAAATACTGTCTCTCCACCAGAGCAGGTAGTCAAATAAATTAAGAGTGTCCATGTAGTGCGTGCGGGGCAAGCTTTCGTAGCAGATGGAGGCAAAAAGGTCAACGAATTGGATTCATCGTCTAATCACAAATTAACCCTGTGCCAACGCAATATCATGCAAGAAAAGAGGCTACTCACAGTGCTGAGCAAAGAACTGCCCAGCTGAATATCGATAGATCCGAATATTCGGATTCAATCCCAACGGCTCCCCGCCCCAAACCTCCTTCGCCTTCTTCGCCAACTCCTCCGCAGCCAGAGGCTCATATTCTCCATCCTCATTATAGGCCTCGTCATCGGCAAACCTCGTCGTAACCAGCTCCTTCAGCGCAGTCCCGCTCCACAACATCTCCGCAAACCGCGCATCCTGCACCTGGAACCGATCGTTCACGCGCACTGCCTCATCCTTCTTCGGTTTCCCGGGTGTGGTCGTCAGTGGCAGGGACGCGAGGAACGAGGCATAGGCCTTGCACAGGGAGCTCGACAAGAAATTCTGGATCAGATAGATCTGGTCGGGGACGAGAGGGACGAGACTGAGGTCTGCGGCGGGGAGGAGGGGGCGGAGAGGTGGCCAGTTGGGGATGGTGGGGGTGGGTGGTGAGGTGCGCGCCTGGGCTTTGGGATCGATCTTTTTTGGCTTGGGCATTTTGGTGGCCTACTAGGTACTACTGTACACAGGTTTTACCTGAGTGGGTTGAGGGGGTGTGCGTCAACTGCTTGATAAGATTGGTGACATCCCTGCAGGTCATTTTTTACTCCAAAAAAGCTTTTGCTCCGCTTGTCCCCGCAGTTTGGGTGTTGCGTCTTAGGTGTGTTTAGTTGGGCTACCTAAGATAAGACTTGATGAGCCATAGTAAGATAGAAATCTAGCTATTTACTGTGTATGGAACTCTGTCTTATGTTTATAATTTTTTTTTTCCCCCCTTAACCGGGAATTGGCTATAGATTGTACGTCCCGAATTCTGCAGCGGAGACAAGCCACCGAATATCAGTAGAGGGGTATTCTCCACTTGTACGGTCTGTTGTCCGTCAAATTCAGAGATATGTAATGCATTAGTAGGTAACTGAGTCATATCAATCATACCATGTATAAGTTTTGAGTATCTCTTGGCTTGTGGGAAACTGCGATCAAGATCTCGAGAGATTAAGGATTGGGTTCTTTGTATCTAGTCGATCCCTCGAATCGGTGAGGAGCCAGGCACCCAAACCAGTGGATCAAGTCGGAGAAAGGAGCGGGGCGGGAAGAGAAAATTTGACCCGGAGGATCGTCTACCTATGGGACGGTGTCAACCTTTTTCTATTCAACCTGAGATCTCGCTTTCGTTCACTGGTATCCATTCATTTCTTTGGTCGACTCCATATATATTCGTGATCATGCAGGGCAGGTATTCACGCTAAGAACGATCCTTCAGCTACGGCCACGTGCAGTGACCAGTCGGGCAAATCTACTCTCACCGCCCGGCCCCAAAAGAGAGAACTTCAGCTTTTGCTTCTTCCCTTCTCTCCTCTCCAGAGCCATGTCGTCGCAGACCATGACGGCGCCAGCGGTGGGCCATCGACCGCCTGATCCAGGCACCGATACGCCCATGTACGACTATGGCGGCTCACAGCACGACGCTTCGCCTCACTCCGACCCTAGAAGCGACTCCGCAATCCCCGACATGCATAATTCTGCCCCAGCCTCGAAAGGCTTGCCCGCCACTCCGATTGGAATAAAGAGAGAGTCGTTCGACAACCAGGACTTCGCCATGGCTGAAGACACCAAGGATTCGAATGCCCAGTCAGCTGCCGGGGCGCTATTGGCCCAACTGCTTGGAAACCAGTCCGCGCCAAATCCCTCTGCGCCAGAGCAATCCGTTGGGCAACCGATCAAGCAACAGGATGAAGGACTACACGACTCAAATCGCCCGTCACTCGATCTAAGCGCTCAATTCTCGACGAACGCCGATTCGAACCTACCACATGATCCTACCTCGGTATCTACGGAGATGCCCAATATGTCGAATGGTGATTTTCCGATGACGGATTTCCTTGCAGGGCTTGGTGCACCTTCGCAGGAAGGAGGTGGAGTAGGACATCGATTATCAGACGCCATGGATTCTCTCTCCGATCCGATGAACCCCAAGCAGAGTCTGGAGCAGCCATCACTTCTGCCTGCTTTCGATTTGGCTGGAGCTCCGAAGAATGCTTTTGATGCCCTCCAGCAGAATGAGCTTTTGACCGCCGCGTATCTCTCACAGGGCGCTGATTTATCAGCGCTTGGATATCAAGATGCATCCGCATCCATTGCTGGTTCCGAGCCTCGCATCCAGGCATTTGCCAAGTTGGAGTTTGATGATGGACATTTCTACTGTAATACCTACTCTTTCATCCTCGGGCGAGATGTCCGAGCCGCGCGCGCCGCCCACCAGCGAGAAATCCAGTATCGGCAGGCCGTGCGGAGCTCTCGGGCAAAGAGCTCAAGTGGTGGTAATGCTTCACACACTCCCAATCGCATGAAGCGGGAGGAAAGTGCTGCCATGATGGGTAGCGTGGTCAGTGATCGTGGAGGTATCATGGGCTTTGATCCAGATGTCCCCCCGCATCTTCCATCAAATTTAAACATCAGCCGACGGTCATCAAAGTCTTCCCTCGGTGAATCGTCCATGCCCTTGCATGCAAATCCGGCCCAATTGCAGACCACATCAACGGACTACAATGCGCTTGCGATGCAATCTCTTCAGGATGGCAACGCCGACCCTAAGCCAGTTGATGCCTTGGCTTTACTCCCATCCCCTGACTCTTGTCCCACCATTCCCATTCATCCCCCATCAACAATCGATGGCAGTGCCGCAGGTCACCGCGGAATCTCGCGCCGGCACGTTCGTATTGCCTACAACTTTGACAAGAGTCTTTTTGAGATGGAGGTCATGGGTCGAAATGGAGCTTTCATTGGAGCCGATTGGTTATCACCAGGTCAACTCCGGCCGTTGCACAGTGGAGATTACATCCAAATTGGAGGTGTGCGCATTCGATTCTTACTGCCAGATGTGCCCATTGGAGAGACTGGTGCAGATCGCTTGGAAGAGCAGGCAGCAGAAGAAGAGGATGTTATGGAATCTATCGATGCCGATGCTGATGCTGACGCCGATGCCGACGCCGAGCATGAGCTTGATGATGATATGGGAGGACCCTTGAGCGACGGTGACGGCAAGGATTCCAAGATGACTAAGATCGTCCTCAAGACGAAGGATTCCGACTCGAAGGCACAGTCCGTCGAATCAGGAGATCAACCGGCCCGCCGACGTGGGCCTGGTCGGCCTCCCAAGGATGGCATCATGTCCAAGCGTGAAAGAGCTGAACTTGCTCGGGAGCAGAAGATAGCCGCTAAGCGCGAAGCCAATGGAGGTGTCACGCCGCCACAGCAAAACCGGCCAGCCAAGTCAGGCAAGACAGTAACAACTACCGCTGTCACTCAGGAATCTGTTGGTGCTGAATCGCCCCCATCATCTGTCAAGCCCTCAGAGAAGCGGAAGTACAACAAGCGGAAGAAGGATGGCACCTCGATGGACTTCCCTCTACCTTCAATGGAAAGTGGCCAATTCCCTGCAGAGCAGCGGCCCGAGGAATACGTGAAGCCTCCGCCAGTCAAGAAGCGCAAGCCCTCTCGCTCTCCTTCTCCAAATTATCCTCCTGAGTCTGCTTATACGCAGGAGGATCTGGCTAAGCCGCCTTACAACTACGCTGTTCTCATCTTTGATGCTCTGACAGAGGCTGGCACCCCGATGACGCTGAAGCAAATTTACCGCGCCTTGAAATTGAAGTATCCCTACTTCCGCTTCAAGTGTGAGACGGAGGGATGGACCTCAAGTGTACGACACAATCTCAATGGCAACGGCCACCTGTTCATGCACGCGGAGCGAGATGGTAAGGGTTGGTCATGGCAGCTCCGGCCTGGTGCTTCCGTCGAGAAAGAAAAGAAGAGAAGGCCCTCACCTCCTCCACCGCCGCCGCAACAGCCTCCACCACAGGTGTCGGCACCAGCTCCCCAGCCATATATGGGACCTATTACTCACTCCTATCCTCCTCCGTCTGGCGGACCACCTTCGATGCAAGCTCAACATCACAACTTTCAATTCCCTCCGATGCCATCTACCAACTTCTCTGCGCCACCGCCGGCTCCTCAACATTCAAGTCCTTACGCAGCACCACCCCCTCCTACCGCCGCTGCTCCTGCTCCTCCTGTTTCTGCACCGGTCACTTCTGCTCCCTCTGCTCCTCCTGCTGCCCCTACTCCTACCCCTGCCCCTGCCCCTGTTTCTGCACCTGTTCCTTCCCCTGCCCCTACTCCTACCCCTGCTCCTGCTCCTGCGGCTGCATCCTTCCCCATGGCGAGCACTATTCGCAGCAGTCTTCCGGCGGCCTTTGCTCGAACCATCCCGTCAACCTACACATCTCCTTATGCAGTCGATCCACCTGGACAGGGTGCTCAGGCTCAGCAGGCCCCAGTTCCACGAACTGGACAGGGACTACCGCCTCAGCAGCAGTCTCCCTACCCACCTCCAAATCCCCCTCAACAACAACACATGAATCCACAACCGCAATCTTTCCCACCTCCAGGGCCTCAGTTCCAACCCCAGCATCAGCAGCCGGTCCAGTCGCAGCAACAGCCGCCTCAGCAGCCTCATCCTTCCCAGCATCAGCACCAACAACATCAGCAGCATCAGCATCAGCATCAGCAGCCGCATCAACTTGTGGTACCGCCTCACCACCACCAGGCACCAAAGCAACCACCTCCGCCACCACCTGGTCCACCAACGCATTCCCAGCAGCAGCAAATGCCTCCGCGACAAAGCTCTATGCCGCATGGACCACCGGAAACATCCTCGTTTACCGAGCGTGCGAACAAGGCTATCGATGACTTTGAGGCCGTTCTTATGGAAGACTACGAGGACAAGAACTACATCCGAGAGGTGCTTCGCAGTGCCCGTGCCCGTGTGTTAGGCAATGCCACTGAAAGTTCGTTCCCCGGTGGAGAACCCAAGGACGAGGGTGTCATCATGGACGTGCTTCGCAACCTGGTTGGAAGCTTGAAAGACGAGTAGCCGCTTTGCCGATCTTTCTTCGTTGGTTTTTTCTCGTCACGACTTACGACCCTTTGCACGTTCTTGGGGAATGGCTCCCCTGGAGTTTTGATCCGTTCTTTTTTTTTTCATCTCTTCCATTTCGTCTGTTTATTCTGATCAAAGTTTGGTGCGACCCGATCTGCTTGGGGATGCCCCGGGTAGATCGGGGGTGTTTCTTTGGAAGAACTCGACCGGGAGGGGAAAGTGTTTTCCTCCCTGACGATTTATCGAGTATACGAGTCTATGTCTTTGTTTGTGACTGGGTTCTGTTGAATCTTAATGATATCCCTCTGTTCGGGCATACGCCTGGACATCATTTGTGTATTCTTTGATTTTGATTTCTTTCCACTTCGTCTTTTTTTTTCTTCTCTTTCGGTTGGCACATGGGCATCATGGCCACAGGGGAAGGCTCGGGCGCTCTCGAGCCTGTGTGTTGTCTAACCACCCTTTTTTTACCTCCCGACGCCTATAGGCGTGGGCATTTTCAAAAAACAAAACCAAAAGCTAGCACTATAGAAATACCAATCCATATTCCGCAGGAAAACTAGACCATGAACTTCACATAATCTTCTACAGGCAAAATTGGTAGCATGTATTGATATGTATCCAGAAGTACCATTTTAATCAATGCTTCCCAGCCTCCACTATCCGGGAATCTTCCTTGTTTTGCCTCTCCCCACCCAAAACAAAACCCAAACAGAGAGGGGCGCCCGGATTCTTCCATGGCGGGGTTAAAGAAATGTTCTGCCCGACGCAACGTGAAGGAACAGTTGGGCCGAGTGTATCCGGGCACACGATTCTCCACCCAAAAGGGGCAAGTTTACTAAAGAAGGCTTAGGGAATTTCTCTGGCAAGCTTGAAAGAGCAATAAACCAGAATTTCCAGCCAAGCGCTAAGTTTAGCGGCTTAGGCCTAATGCAGCTCTCTTGAAGAAGGTGCAATGAATTTGAGGTAATCAAAGCTTTGACAATTTGGTAGTGAGGACAAAGCAGGGCGGGATTTCATTTTTTATTTTATATTTCTCTAGAACGACTCCTTTACGGACCTACACATAGCCCCAAGGCAGTGTCCACTGTCCAGTGTGACCAGATCTGGAGACAATAATAACCGGGGCCCCCAATAAGAATCATGAACAACGCAGTAAACCTTCGGATGGGGTCCCTCCAGTTGGCCGTGTGCATGCCAGGTGTACATCCCGTACTATGGGACCCTCCAGTCCAATGAGAGCATCTACCGCGGGCCCCGGTGTCAGTTCGACACACCGGTGTTGCCTCCCCCTCTCCTGTCACTACTGGCCATGCGGCATGACGCTATGCAGGCTGCAGGGATTTATCATACTGTCATTTGGTCTGTGACTCAGAGGGGGGACTTTCCCTTACTTGGTTGTACCGGGTGATAAAGGGACAGCGGATCTAGGGCCTAAATGATAGCTTACTGCATTAAATCCCATAGTTCCCCCCTCCGTACTTCATTGTAAGTACTATTGTATTGTCGAACATTAACAATATGCATAATATGTAGTGACTATAAATATCAAAGAATGAACACATAGAATGATTACATTGAAAGGAGTCGAGGACACCTTGTAGACTAAGCAACGGGCTGGAATGTTTTAACGCTTGGGCCGTATTTTAGTAATTTATTATGGGGTTTTATTATGGAGACTATGGGGGTTCAACACTTTTTTCTGTTACCGGGGATTAGTCAGGTGGAGTCCGCACGAGTTCGTTTTTTTTTTTTTTTTTGGTCTTTTTTGGTAACCTTTTTTTAGATTTTTTTTTTCTTATTGATTTAGGGGGAGTGACACGGGCGTTGCATCACCGATGATTAGGGGTGGTGCCCCCCATAGGTTTTATCTTACGCGTAGAAACAGCCACCAGGGAGGCAATATCCAGAAAAGTAGTTTCTCATATCCTTGTACACCATAGGTTGACATTGTTCATTTCTAATAAATGTTTAATTTATTTTAAATCGCGACCGGGGGATTCGGGTTTCGGGTTAAGAACTCAGTGAAACGGTGAAAAAAGGGCTTGGGGTTATGGTTTTCACTGGTTTTCTGTTTTTCTGTTTTTGGGAATGAGTACGGTGAGTGAATGAAATTTTTTGCCGCAGTTCAAGTCCAGGCCCCCGTCACGTATTGTAACACCCACGGCCACTTCCACCCACACACAGTCTCCCTTTTCACCTTCTTCAACCTACTCTTCTCCCCTTTTCGTTCTCCTATCCAACCTCTCCCCCTTCCAACGAGCTTTTCACTAAGTGTCGTTGCTGATCTCACGCGAGTGAGATTTGCCTCTACGCGAGGGAAAACCCCAAAAACTTTTTCGTGATTCATCTTTGTATCGCGGATATCCGTTGTGCGCGCCCCCCAGAATAATCTCTAGAGATACTCTTCAAAGTTTGCGATTCTGCTCAATCTTGTGGATCAGCCTTCTCTCAGTCGCAGTATTCTGAGCTTCAAGAAGGTCCCGATTTAACCACATTCCTTCTGTCTGATTTGTGTTTCTCGGTCCCAGATTGATTGAACGACTCTCAATGTCATTCGATTAGAGACGCTCCCTAGGACCACAACTGAGCGATACGCTCGCTGAGCAGCGCTCTCCCTTACCCAGGATCAGAACGGCGCGGAGCTGTAGACGGTTCGTCGAACTTTTCTTTCTTCTATTGCCACGTCGACTTCACCGGTTTCGCTCGAATTGTTCGCTGACTTCAACCCGACGCGACAGCATTCACATTCGTCTCGCCTCCCCGTTCTGAGCTGGTGTTTCTTTAACTCCCCCCTTGAAATGCCGTCTTTCTTCGTGCCAGGCCACGGCCTGCCTCCTACCCCTCCTCACGTCAACAGCAGTGGTCGTATGGACGAACCGTCCTTCTACCCGATCAACCACTCTGCGTTCCCTCCCCGCTACCATCAGAGTGGCTGTGAGTTTATTGAAAATTACTCCCAGTCTCGGTACACCAAGCCCAACTCGATGAACCTGCACCACCAGTCGGCGAACATGATGCACCCTACTCGGGAGTCCTTGCACGGCATGGCTCAGCAGCCCATGTACGGACCGATGGCAACTCTGCCACCGCTCCGCTCCAGTGTTCAGCTGCCGCCTATGGACAGTGCCATTCCCCCGCAGTACCGTCGTCAAGATATCGCCCCGATGCAGCAAGAGCAACCCCGTAAGGAGGAAAAGGCAACCGGAGGTGTTGCCGCCCACCTGGATTACGAAATGGATCGCATGTCCGACTTCGTGGCGGAAATGACCCAGGGAATGTATGCATTGTACAACACCAAGATCACCCTTGCAGATATTGACATCATGCGAAGCATCTCCCCAGGATCTTCGGTACCCCCTCAGTTCCGGAAATACGTCTACCAGATTTTGTCCTCGACCCGCCTGCCTAGCTCGACCATCCTTCTGGGCCTGTACTATCTGTCTTGCCGCATGCGCCAACTCTCGTCTCAGCGCGTGTTTCAGACCAGCAGCGGTCAGATCTACCGCATGCTCACCGTGGCCTTGCTGCTCGGTAGCAAGTTCCTCGACGACAACACCTTCCAGAACAAGTCCTGGTCGGAAGTGAGCAATATCCCCGTGTCCGAACTTAACAAGATGGAGTTGGAGTGGCTGTTCGCTTTCGAGTGGAAAATCCACAACCGCATGTATGACGAGCAGGATGGATTTTCCTCGTGGCGCCGACACTGGGACAGCTGGCGCGCCAAGGCCAATGCGCGGGCTCACCAAGAGTCTCGCCAGTCTTTGGCGCCCCTCGACACTAATGTTGTTCGACAACAACAACAACAACACCAACAGACTGTCGCCAAACCCCTCATGTCCCCCGAAGGCCCCATTCCTCCTCAATACCAGCGCGGCGAGAACTCGTGGCTCAACCCGGCCGCATCTGAGTACTCACCTCCTTCGGCTCCTCACAGCGGGCCCAACACTCCTGACTACTACGCAGCTGGCACCTGGACATACCCCAACCCACCACCGCCCTACTCGCGGGCCTGGATTCCGCCCCCGCAGTACCTACCTGCATCAGTACCTCGGTCACAGCCTCCGTCGTACCACCACACTCCGGCTTACGGTCTGCCCTTCGCACAGAGTGTTTGGACTGGTCACGGCTCCTCTTGTGGCTGTATGTACTGTGCCAAACACGTCGAGCACTACATGTGTAACACCGCCTTCCCGGCTCTGCAGCCCATCATTGCAGGTTAAGCCGTGTCATTCCTTGATTATCCCTACTCGCTGATTCATGACTACGGATGGAAACGGACGACACTTGTTAATTGAGTTGTCAATGACCCCGTCGACCTTTTTGTCCTCTTCGGTGCAGCCTTTTTAGACTTTATCTTTTACCTTGCGATGGTTGAGTGATTTTGCATGGTTTTCTTCTCTTGACGATACTGTTATTTCTACTCTGTTCGCTGCTTCCTGATCTGATTCGACGCTTACGCCCTTCTGTCATCTTTTTTTGACTCGCCTGGCCTCACTTTGATCGATCTGCATTCCGCGTCCCCTCCGAAAAGTCTTTATTTGTTCTGCGTCTGCTAGTTCGTGTCGGCTAAGCGAAAAACTCAAAAACACCAAAAAAAGAGGAAAAAACGCTCCCCGCGGCGACATTGGCACGCCCCAGCCAAAACAATCTACGATACCATGCCAATCGTCCGGTTGGACATCGTGTCACACCAGCCAGGCCCACCGGGTCTTTTGAAGTCCGGCCCTGGTGGCTGGGGACGCAGTCACGACGATCACGAATTCATAAAATCTGACCTTTGTTTATTACCCATGACTTCGGTTCATATCTTCGTTTCATTTCTTTTCTCCCTTTTTTCTCTTCATGCCTGGCATTTCTTCGTCTCGCTTTGATTACCCATAGATTGCCTTTTTTTTCTCTCTCTTGTTCTCTTCCTCTTCATGTCGGTACATTATTTCGATTTCAATTCCCCACGCTACAGTCAATTCCCGGCGTTAATATCTTCTCATCACTCTCGGTTTCCAACCTCAATTACCGAAATTCGACCAAACAAACTTGATATGATTACATTCTCCTTTGCTCTCTTCGATTTACGACGTCTGCAGCGCAATCGCTCAGTGATCGATTTGACGTGTTTTTTTTTTTTTTTTTTTTTTTTTTCCCCATGATCCCTCATCAAGCTTTGCAGAGCGACCAATATGGGTGCACTTGATATCTCCTTTTGCACATGCATGTTTTCCAGTCTGTCTAGCTCTGGGGATTCAGTCAGTTCCGTGAGGGTCTGATCTGTACGTAGTATCGATGCTTGTCTTCCATTGCATGTCATCGCCAATTTCAATGTCTTGACTTGACGCTTCTCCTGGTCGCTGGTTCGCTTGTCCGTCCGTGAGTCTTTGTCATTGTGGTCTTGTGTGTTGAACGCGCGTCATGGTCCAAGCCCAAAATACTTGACAAACTATTATTTTTGTCTAAATGTCCTCTCTTTCTCTGTGTTTGATATAGGATTTGATCCACGTGTAGTATACTTGCTGAACTCGGGATTGTCTGGGTCATGGTGCATGATGTCTCAATATTGGGAGTTGAGGTCTTGGATGCTTATTTGATATAAGCCTAACATTGAATATAAATCAAACAACCTACAAGGTTGGAAAACAGTATCAATATTTGAGGGATTTGGCCTACAGTCATGCTTAAATCTTAACTGTAGCCAGCGACGAGCTTGGTTAAATACGCTAAAGCTATAGAGCTAATTCGCGGAAGAATGAATGTTAATACACTGTGGAGGATGTAAAGCATAGCGTATAACTATCAAATCTGAAATCACAATTTAAATATGCCTTAGACTAGCTTAGTATCTAATCTGGTCTGAAGCCTGAACCGTTCGTATTATCGTCGCAGTCGTAACGCTAAGTCGGATAGAATGCATCCAACCAATATCAATGATCCCTCGGCCATCCGTCATATATCCGTATCCAGGTATTGTCAGAGACCCGAGGAATGCATGTGAACTGAAGCACAAAACAGAAAGAAAAGAAAACAAAGTAGAGAATAAGAGTTCTTGGTCTGGGGCAATCAGTATATGCTCCCTTGCACACTCTGATCTTGTCGTTGCTGCTCTTCCAGTGTAAGGTTTTCTTTTTCCTCTGGTTCATTATGGTTCTTGTTCGAAGACTTTGTCTCAGGGTTTCGATAACTTGATTCGGGGGTATGTCCGTCAGAGTGTTGTGAAACATCATCGCCGTCCCCAAGGATATTAGCCATGCGGTGCAGCGGCTGCGATGAACTTGTGGAAGAGCTGTAGCGATGGTGAGAAGTGTGACCATGCGAGTCGTTCATAGTCTGGTGGTGGTAATGATGATGAGTGTAATGATTATTGTGAGGGCGAACCCTTTTTGCCTCCTCCGTATGGTGCGCGCTGAGCTCGTCATCGCCGTCATCTTCTGCATTTTGCGAAGGAACGTTCAATGCGGGCTTTGATTGGAGATGTGCGGAAACTGGCTGTGTTGTATAGTTGTCTTCTGCCTCGTCATCAGATGGGGCGAGGCTGTTTGCGCCGCTCATGGAGCCACCTCCGTCACGGCCTCTTAGGTGAAGAAGAGCTAGCTTTAGACATGCTGTGGATGACGTTGCAGCGGTTGGGTGCTGGAGATTGTCCTCACTATCTCGACGAAGACCTCGAGGAACTGGTCGGATAGGGCGAGAAATATTGTTGATTCGCGAATCGGAACTGGAGTCACCGGTTCTGTATCTTTTTGCCTCCTCGGCCTCGACTTCGGGTCGAGGATTGGATTGTGCATGATCGCTTTCGGAGTTTTCTTCATTGAAGTCAGAGCCATCTTGTGAACCGCCTGGTTTAGATCTGTACGTTTGATCTGTGTCTTTGGAAGCCGATGTAGCCGATTTTGGTTCAGCGCCTTCCCGGTTGTTGTCATTCTCTTGGCGCATTGTTTCGAACATCCTCCCCCGGAGAGTCTTTTTGGCATCAGCAGACAGGCCATGGGTACATCCATCAGGACAGCCACCCCATTTTCGCCGTATGGGGATATGCTCTGGGGGAGGGGGAATAGTAGGACTCAGCCCTTGTGCTTCTCGTTCGCGCTTCTTCTCGGCATCTCTTTCTTTTCGTAGATCGGACCAGGTCCGGAGCTTGTTCTGCAATGTGTATTTCCCGTTGTCTTCATTGTGGGTCATGATTACAAACTCGCAGTGGTTTATGTTGCGAAGATCCTCGAAGTACTCCACGCTCCAATGGTACCATTTCATTAGAAACACCCGAGTCATGAGACCATGTGTAACGAGGACGCAAACACTAGCGCAGTCATCGTCGCCAAATAGTCGCCACAGGGACTCGTTAAACCCACTCACGCGGTCGTATGCGTCTGCCGCCGACTCGCCGTTGGGAATGCGGTAAAAGAAGTGGCCGTAGTCTGCCCGTTCCATCCACATTCGCTCCATTTCTGTCGAGCATGGTTGGAAGTTTCCAAAGTCCTGCTCTCGTAGCCGGGGCTCCTCGTAGACTTGGATCGTATTCCGCGGGAACGGCGAGGGGTCCGGGTCGTCTGAAGTTAATGAGTCTAGGATACCTTCAGTGGTCTCCCTCGTCCGGCGATAAGGAGACGTAAAGAAATGAAGGGTATCATCGGGGCGGAGAAGTTCTCGTAGTCGTCGGCCTGCCTCTTGGGCTTGACGGTATCCATCGGGTGTGAGTTTGACTCGGTGATCCGGGGTTGTCTGGTGGATATCGCGGTTCTTGTTGCCTTCTGACTGCGCATGGCGGATAAGAATGATCATCTATAAGAAGCCAGTATTAGATTTGATGCTGTATCACTGTCGGTGTTCAAGGCTCACCCGTGGTTTCCCCATGGTTGATGGGACATATGGGACAGAGAGTCAAGATACTGGAGATGCGGGGGAGGGGGCCCTTGTCGGAGAAAGTAACTAGAGAACGAGTAGGTGATAGAACAAATTCTACCCACGAGGTAATTGCAACAATCCCTGGCACCTGAACTCTTTACAAGGAAGAGTTTGGAAGAACTAAACAAGGTTCTCGTCGCCGATACGTTGTTTCTTGTCGCACGGACCACCCGGCTCTTTCCAGCACGCGGCTTTTACGCAATCGCCAGCTTCAACTACATACATTTACTTCAACTTTGCAACATGGCTGACTCGTTGTTGGAGCTATTGGCTCCGCATCTTGAGACGCCACCATCTAGTGATGCCACGACTTCCCAATATCTTAATCGTTTGTCCACTTTGTCCTTGCAAAACCTCCAGACCACCGAACCTCAGTCCCTCGCCCAATCCGCCCATTCGACGCTTCTCTCGCTTCAAGCATTGTCCAACCGCTCTCACCGATCCTTTATTACGTCCGCCGATAATTTATCTACCCTTCGCGATTCCATCCCCAAGTTGACCCGAGAGGCACAACAACTCCGTGATGCTGTCCCCAAGTTGGACGAAGCGGCCGTGGGATTCTCCACGAAGTATAGCAAGATCACCGACAATGCTGCCTTAGAACGACGGAAGAAAGCTATGCAATTGACACGCAATGTGGATCGATTGTCTGATATCCTCGAATTGCCCTCCCTCCTATCCACCGCAGTGTCCGCGGCATCGGCCAATTCAGGAGCGGGTGCAGCATCCACAACCTACTCCTCCGCACTCGATTTGCACGCACACATCAAGCGACTACAAACATTATACCCCGAGTCGCCTCTGATCCAAGATGTAGCGGCCCAGGCCGAAGACGCGATGAAAGAAATGACCACCAATCTCATTGCGGGGCTCCGAGCCCAGAACTTACGACTCGCGGCGGGCATGCGAACAGTAGGCTGGTTGCGGCGAGTCGCGCCAGACTTGGAGACTCTGCAGACTGAAGGAGCCACAGGGACAGGAGAAGGAGCGCTGGGCGCCATCTTTCTGATCTGCCGGCTGGCCCATCTGGTCTCAACTCTGGAGGCACTGGATCCCTTACGAGAACTTGCCGACCAAGAAACACAGCGGAGGACAAATGGCAAGGATAAGGCAGATTCATGGTCGGGTGGCCAGCAAACGGACCGCTATCTGAAACGATACATTGAGATCTTCCGAGAACAGAGCTTCGCCATTGTTTCATTATACAAGAACATATTCGCTGCAGAGCAATCGGAGCCTGAGTCTGCTGCGCTAGGGCTACGGGGATCTGATGCCAAACCCAAATCGTCGGATTCATTGCAAAATCGCCCATCTGCTCTGGCGACCTTCCCCATGCACCTTGTGCAACTCCTGACCGATACTATGAGAACATACCTTCCCAATGTCCGGGACCGGAGCTCGCGCGAGAGTCTGCTCACACAATTGTTGTACTGTGCGGCTAGTTTGGGTCGCCTAGGGGGCGATTTTGGCATGATTCTTACGGAGTTAAGTGGGGAGGAGGAGATCGAGTATGAGTGGGAGGAAGTGATGCGCAAACACCGAGCACTGGCAGGACGACTGGAACAATTGACCAGTCGGGTGGCAGTGCATTGAATGCAGTAAGCGCATTCACGGTGTTTTTATGATAGCACACCGATATACTGTATTGTAGCGCCAAGCCTATTGAACAAGCTAATGTCGGGGCGAGTCTCCGCCTTCCCCCCGTGTTTGGACCTTGTGTCACTTCTCTCTCTTCCTTTCATTCAACTCCTCTCTCACTCTTCACTTATACACTATTTTCGCCTTCTCTCCTTGTTTCATAGAGGCATATTATAATTCCCAAGGCATACCTTATTTTGTCGCGCAACCTCTTCTATCTTATCCTCAGTGGCGAAGCCATGGCCGCCCCCACGCTGATTGACCCGACCAAGCAGGCCGAGTACCCCATTGTCCTGGGTGAACGGCTAGCCGATGCAGATCGAAGCCGATTGATCAATGTCAACTACAATTACAAGACCAAGCATGTAACACCACAACAACGTTCGACCGTTACTCCCTCCGGCCGATCGCGCGATCTCTACGACCTTTCCGTCACCGATAAGGCCCCGAGTGCCGATCACAACTTGACCTACGCCTACAAAGGCAGCGAGGACCCTGACAGCGAGCGCAACCTGGTCCTCGTATTTGATCCCGACCGCAAGGTCTTCGTTCTGGAGCCTGTGGCCACCAAGTTTAACTTCAACCTGCGATCGGCACCGGGGAAGACGGAGAAACAGGTCATTGAGCAATATGAACAGCTCCGCATAGTACAGGAGGATGAACACACCTCAGGGGACGATCGCAATTCCGGCGGCGTCAGTGAGGACGAGGGTCCTGCTGACGACAGCAATCCATATGACTTCCGACATTTCCTTCCTAAGGAGGGTGCGGAGGACTTGAAGCCGGCATCAGGACACAGCACCCCGGAGCCAGTCTATACCAGCAAGACAAACACCCCCATAATCCCAGTCACAAAGCCTGCCCCGAAACCTATGGCCCGACCGAGAAAACAAGCAAACCCACTGCGAGAGACGAAACGCCCGGCGCCGAAGCCACAGGCTCGGCCAACTCCACCTAAACCGGCCCCAGAGCCGGTCATCGAGCCGGTCATCGAACCCACTTATACAGATCCTGACCCACATGATAACGACGACAGTCGCTCCGCTGTATCAGACACATCGCAGCATACTGTCCAGTCTGCTGGCTCGAATATCATTGTCGACGGCGATTTGATTATTGACATGGGATCGCCACGCCCATCCCGAACATTGGTCAATCCGGCCTTTTTCTCCAATGATAACACTCCCGACGAAGACAGGGAGGATGATATTGATAGCTTCCGGCTTCCATCACCGGCACGAAATACTCAACACCCTCCGCCAGCCCCGGCTGCCCCCGCTGGAGACTTGGAGGATGAAGATGATCTACTCGCAGCGGAGATGGAAGCTGCTTTTGAGGAAAGTGCTCGGGAAGAAGAGGCTCGCCGTCAACAGTACAGTCAGCATGCTTCTGGACGATACAATGTGGCCAGTGATGATGAGAGCGAGGTCAGCGAAGAGGAGTAAAAGCCTTGTGCCTCGTGTACTCTAATCTTTCTTTATCTCTTTTTTTTTTTAGCATTGCATTGCACTATCAGCGTGGGCGCTAGGGTACAGGACCAGAGATACCAAATGTACATGGAGAATTTTCTTATTTGCCCGTTCATTCAATCTCTACGAGTTAGTAGAGTGCTAAGCCGTGTATGAAGTAGAAGCGCTTAGGGAGATTACTTCGTACAGCTAGTCCAAGATAAAGACTTGCATCGGAGATATCTTACGGCACATTACATCATCAAAATTTTCTTTTACATTTAATATCTGCTCGCTTTTCTTGTTCTTCCCTGATATGGTTGTTTTGCCAATTGCGGTCTATACTTCGGCTGGGCTCGGAGCCTGAGGTTATTCCGTTCCGAGTAGCTTTCACTTTCACTTCCCTTTGAACGTAGAGGCTCGCCCGTTGCTATAAGCTCGTTCGGTTCCTAGGGGTAAACGCTATTATCCACCTTATATGACAGTCACCTGATCCCGATTATACCCCCGAAATGCGATGAAAAGACCCGCTATGCTTGATTGGACTGGACAACTTTTTAGCCTCGGATCGCCATCTATAAACTCCTTCAAGCGCGCAGGCGCGCTTTCCCGGCCACGTTCCTCGTGAGAAGCAGGCACAACCTCCATCCCCTGTCTTCAAACCTCTCGGCGCTCTTGTTCGCTTTCCCTCCCCACTCCAACTGTTCTTGACACGACCGGATTGTCCCAAATGGAGTCTACGGCGTCTCCGGCGCCGCCAAAGCACCGCATCCCCGGTCTGCCCAACCCTGTGGTGGCAGCAGCCGAAAAAAAATGGTTGTTCACAGAGGAGGATATGGAGCGAACCCCGTCGCGCTTAGATAAGATCAATCGTGAACAGGAGGATTATATCCGGCACCGAGCTGTCGAGTTCATCTGGCAGGTGAGCATGATGCTTAAGATGCCGCCACAAACGTCAATGACTGCCACCGTTTTCCTGCACCGATTCCTTATGCGCTACTCATTACGCGGGCAATATCCTGAACAAGGTGGGGATCTGATGCATCCAAAGGTCATCGCGGCGGTGTCGCTCTTCGTCGCGTTCAAGGTGGACGAGACCATGCGCCGAATGAAGGACTTTGTCGTGGCATGCTGCCGTGTTGCCATGAAGCAGCCCGATATGATTGTCGATGAGCAATCGAAAGACTACTGGAAGTGGCGGGATCTGATTCTACAGAATGAGAGCGTCATGCTCGAATTCCTGTGCTTCGACCTTCAGCTCGAGTCGCCCTACCGCATACTGTGGGATTATTCTCTCTTCCTCAACGTCCCCGACAACCGACCCCTTCGACACGCCGCCTACGCCTTCCTGAATGACTCCACATACACCGTGCTCTCTCTGCTGTTCCAGCCGCGTGTCATCGCCGCCGCAGCTCTCTATGCAGCTGCGCGCCACTGCAAGGTCTCGTTCCCAGATGATCCCCAAGGTCGTCCATGGTGGGAGCAAATCGATGTCCGCGTCGAAGACCTCATAACCGCCTGCAAACTCATCGTCAAGATCTACGAGCGCGTACAGCAGAATCTGAGCAAAAATTACCCAGACTTCACCATCAGCGACGCAGATCTCAACGATCCCACCCGCCTCTTCCACAGTAACCCTCTCTCTGCCCCAGATATCACTTCATCTCTCTCTACGCCTGCAGCAGACTCCCCCGCTATGAATGGGCGCAAACGCTCCCGCGAGCCGGAATCTTTTTCAGAAAACCATTACCCGAGTCCTATCCCCCCACCTCAGAGCCAAACATCGAACGGCGAGCGTTCGCCAAAGCGCCAATGCACAGTTTCACCCGCGCCTAACGTGGCAACTCCCCCGGGCCCACCTACATCTCGTCCTCGTATTCCGTTGCGAGCAATGGCTTCATTGCCCCCAAAACCCAAACTGTCGAATAATGAGGATACCTCTCGCTCGGATTCAAATCAGAATCTAGCTTCTAATGCTAAGGATGGAGCTAGCACGGAAGAGGGTGAGGTCTCAGATGATAGGGATGTCAATCAGCCAAATACTACAGTGACACCAGGGAAAGATGCATCCGACGACGGGGGAGGAAGCGAAGAGGGTGAGATCTAGATTTCTTTTCTTTTATTTCTTTTGCCTTGCCTTGCTTCGGACTGGATGCATGATGGGGAGTTTTCTCAAGGGGCTTCCGTTTCTTTGCTGTTTTGTTCTACCATGATAAGATCATCTAAGTGAGGCGGTTGTCCAGGAGGATATGGATGGACTGTACATAAATGACTCTACGAAGGTTTCCAATGACAAAGATAACTAGTATAACTTTACGAGAGGATTGAGTTGCAGTAACCGAAATTGTATGTTCGAGATCTATGGGAATTGGTCTGCAACAGCAGTGCAACAAATAACAAGAAGACCCTGCAGGATTATCCTCCAGCGCGCCTAACATAAGACAATGGCAGCGGCAGATCGAAAGGAAACAAAAAACACAAAACAATGCAATGCAATGCAAGAAAAGAATGTGGGTGTCAAACGAAACTCCCGAAAAAAAAAAGAGGAGTCCCCAAGGTTGAGGCTGGGGACCTTGATAACCGTGAGTAGCTACATCACTCAGTCATAACACCTAGTCCATGGTCCAGGAGACTGCTCGAAGCAACGAAGCTGAATCCACCGAACATTTCATTATCACCAGAAGCACCAAGTCCAGTGGACAAAGCCCGGGAATGGCTAGGTGCAAAAGGTGATGCGGAGAGCTCGTCAAACCCATTAGCAACGGTAGGGCTAAGAGGAAGATTGATGAAATCCTTAGAGAAGTTCTCAGCAAGGGCCGGATCAGTGACGATAGGCCGGATTGGAGGCTCGACTTCGCGGAGTTCCAGAGCGGCCCAGTCGATCTTGCGGAAGAAACGGTGTTTCTTGATGGTGATCAGATCCTTGGGCATGTGGTAGCCCAAACGTTTGGCTGGATCTTTGCGCAATAGGCGAGTGAGAAGGTCTTTGGCGTCTGGCCCAAGAAAATAAGGAAGGACGAGCTTCTGCTTGATGATCTTCTCTTGCAGCTTGGCGTGATTGTTTGCGCGGAAGGGCGGGGAGCCGGTGAGGAGGTCGAAGCCCAAAGCACCAAGGGACCACCAATCGCAAGCTTTGCCGTACGGCTTGCCTTGCACGACTTCTGGTGCCATGTACTCGATTGTGCCTAGGGAAGAATTGCAGCGTTCGTCATCGTTGAGAGCAATCTTGCTCAGCCCGAAATCGGTGAGCAGCAGATGACCCTCGCGGTCCAGAAGACAATTCTCGGGTTTGAGATCGCGATAGAGGACGCCAACGTTCTGGTGCAGATGCTCCAAGGCGAGCACCATCTCAGCCATGTAAAAAGCGGTGGCATCTTCGTCAAACATGCGTTCCATGGCAAGATGGGTGAACAGCTCGCCACCCTGAGCGTACTCTAAAATCAGGTAAAGCTTCTCGTGATCTTGAAAAGCATAGAATAGCTTGACCACGAACGGGTGTCGGTTGACACTCTCCAGGATCGTGCGCTCCGTCTTGGTTTGCTCCACAAGCTTCTTGTGCACAGTGAGCGAGGCCTTTCGGAACTGCTTCTGGGCATAGAGCTTGCCTGTGATGACATGGCGCACCAGCAACACGGTTCCAAACGAGCCCTTGCCGAGGCATAGAATAGGCTCAAAATCTTGTGCGGTCATCTTGCGACACATCTGGCGTCGCATATCCATAGTCACAGCTGTCCCTGGACTATCCGCCTCTTCGTCTACCGCATCCGTACTGACAAAATCCTGGTCCAGAGGCACTTCATAGCTCGTCAAGATTTCGGTCTGATCACTGTCGGAATAAACACTCGCATTGCTAAGAGTCTCGGAACAAAGCCCACTGGAACCCGCACTAGGTTTGTTCGAAAGGTTCAGAGAATCGAGTTGAAGCTTCAATGCGCTAACTCCGTGGCCACCACGGGGACTGGTCCTTCTAATAGGAGTAGCACTTCCCGAATTCGGGGCGCGCGAGCTTGTGGTTGAGAAATCCGAGTCTTCATCAGCCGAGGCTAATGGCGCGAAGCCGTGTACGGTCGATCGAGCTGGATCGGCTTGGCTCGCCTGCTTCTTCTTCTTCTTCCGGCGCGCCTTCCCGGTCAGCAGGTCTGGATTCAAGGCCGGTGGTTTCATATCGCCATCTCGATTGGTTAGGTAATTGGCCATATCTTTGCGCGGCGACAGCCGGTCTGCCATGTGGACATCCGGGGCATGTTGATTGGTCGGATTTTCCGTGGAGGGCTGCACGATGTCGGCTTGCGGGGTGAACACATCTCCAACGGAGATGTCATCGTGGGGCGCAGCAGATTCCATGACTTAGGAATGGGATCTGCGTCCTGGTCGAGGTTCACAGGGATATCAATGCTGGGGGAATGCCTCCAACGGTCGTTCGGCTAGAGACTGACAAGAGTCGCTATCCAGCAGGCAATTGATCGGGTAAAACGGGAAAATATGGCAAGTAGGTACTCAAGATACCGAAATCGCAACTATTGGACATACCGATATTCCGGTCAGCTTCATGCTTCCTAAATTCGTCCTTTCAGATTTTGGAGGGGTAAATTTGAGCTTTCTTGTTTGGGATTTTTGGCCCCACCAATCGCAACACAGACAAAGCAAATAAAGATCAGAAAAAGAAAAAAAGACGACACGTACCTCAGTTTTGAAAAAACTCACAGCACAATCTCTTCTCTGGTTTGGGTCAGACCCCAACTGGAATGTCTCGAGTAGTTTTACCGTCCGCCCTTCTTCAGGACGGACCTGGGACCCCTACAAGCCAGATCACCTCGCCGGCGGCGGGATCGAAGGCCAAGGCGGAAGTGGTCGGGGCAGGATATGGGGACACGTCGAGGATGTCAGGAGGAACGCGCTGCGAGGGAGAATCTAGGGAGATCAAGTTCAAGCTGACCAGGTAGCTGGTGAGAGGGATGGAAAGCGAAGAGGGCTGCGCAGATAGGCACATAGAGAATCGGAAAGTGAGTAGATTCAAGAATTTTGAAGTGAGTTATCAAAGGTCCCACGAAGTGGAAGTGAATGAGATTTACAAGTCCAGCTGAAGAAAATCATCTCGCTTTGAGGCGGAAATCCGGGGGGCCAACGCTAGCCTCGATCCGGTGTTCACGTGTTGCCCGATTACATGTGCTACGATAGGCTCGTTCAATTAGCTTGTTCTCCCTCTACATAGGGCATTTCCACGTTCCAAGATTGTTTCAGTTGTTCGGCTCTAACTATGAAGTTTATTGCACTCTAAAAAGGAGAAATGTTGGTTTACGGTGGATGCAGGTCCCTGCAGCGATCTGCCTGAAATGTCATGCACAACATACCTACTGTTGAGCCTCGTGATTCTGGAAGAATGCCTTGGATCGGGTGATCTCAACACCCGATCTCTGCACAAATGCCAATGCGCTGGGCTTCTCAACCTTGACTGTCACCCGTTCATTTCCAAACTCCACTGTCGCAATGGAAGCAACCACTGTAGCCAAGGCCTCCACAGTCTTGAAGGTGGTATTGTCGACGCGCTAATGAATTCATAATATCAGCATACACCCATAAATGCATTAAATGCATAACAATTTAAGCATACCTCAGCCACAGTTCTGGTCATGGCCTGGTAAGTCTCCACAACAGTCGATCCCCAAGCCAGCTGTCCAGGACCAGTAAACGCAAGCGAAACGATCACTGCCTGCTTCTCAATGCGCTCATGCGGATTCACGCCGAGGATACAATAACAGCGAATCCCCTCAATTAGGAACTCCTCCTCTACGACAACAGGACACCTCTCCTGTAAATCGCTTTGCTTGTATCCCCAAACCGTTAGACTGCGATACCGCAGTCCCTCCTCGGCCCTCAACAGCGCCTTGGGGAAATGTAGCCAGACCTCACACTTTCCATACTCTGCCTCGATCGGATACTTGGCCGGTGACGCACTCATATTTCCGGCTCCCGGAAACCCATTCCGCGGGCTCGGTTGCACATGCGCCATCCGCCGCACTCCCGCTGCCGTCTCATCTAGCATTCCTAGTCCCGCATTCGCAACCATCCCCGCCGTGGCGCGTGGGTCCTGACCGACAGCACTGGCTTTCATGTCCTCGCGCTGGGTTCCATCCAAGCTTACCATACGGTGGTGCTCTGGGGATGAGGTGGTAGTCATATTGCGGGCATCGGATTCGAGGCGGCGGAAAAGCTTTCCGTAGTCGATGGAGAGGGAGACATCGTCTGTGTCGGCGGAGGCAATAGCGGAGGAATAGGAGAGCTTGAGGGTTGCGGTGCAAGGTTGGGCTTTGCCGGGGCGATGCCAGGCTTCTGGGGCTGCGGGGAGCGGGAGCTGGATTTCTTTGAGGACGACGTTGTCTAGGACTGGTGGGGGTTGAGGAATATGGATGGCAGAGCTTGGTTGAGCCATTTTGGGTACTTTGGGATATGAATTCCTTCTTCAGTGTCTGTATTGGAGGTCGTTTCCACTTGAACCTGCAAATTCCAGGTGGAGTGAGATGGGAGGTGGGGGAGCTTGGGAAGTTTTTTTGGCGGGGCGGCTATCCGTAGATCACAACGGTCCAACTAAGGTTGGACCAAAGTCAAGCGTGCCATAACAAATTTATGCAGCGAACTATGTAAGTATCAAAGTTTTTATGCTTCACGCTTAGGAGGTCATTAATACCTAGGTTGGGATGATTATAGGTGGCTTGCTTTTGCCAATCATCCACATCTGGAGTGGAGAGGCTACTGATTCCTTAAAAACAAAGTGAAAAAATAAAACGTATCGTCCATTTCAAAGAGTAAATCTGGCCAGGAAAACACGCTAAAATCTCGGCAGATGTAAAAGATTCATGGTACCATAAAGCGCAATGCAATAAGTAGCGGGTATTCGTGGAGGAGAGAAGGCAAATCATCTGCGGCAAAGATCCAAAAGGACAAATGAGAGAAACCACCAGGGAAGGATCCTTATCTACCAGTAGCGGGGGCGGTCATAACCAACGTAGTCACTTCGGGGAGGAGTACGGGGACGACCATAGGGACGCGCTGCAAGATATGGGTCCTCATAATGACGCGGAGGTGGGGGTGGAGGCCGGGCATCATACGGGTCATCGTAGGGACGACGCGGTGGTGGGTAGTCTTCCATCCGAGGCCGTGGCGGAGGAGGAGTGCGGCGTCCATAGCCCTCTCGGTCATAATAATCCCGTCGCATGGGAATGGGGGATCGCTCCCGGTAGTGATCCCTGGGGCTGTAGCCACGGGGTGCTGGGAACCTTCTGTCATATTCTTCCATGGGAGGATAGGGCCGACGTGGGGAGCGAGACCGATAGGGGTCCCGGAAGGGACGGTCATCAAAATTGGTCTGAATCTGTGGGGAAGATGAGATGGGGGATCCTTCCTACGGTCCGGGGCAGAATGGATATGGTTTCTTACATCCGCAATGCAGGACACAACAGCGCTTTTGAACTCGCGTTGATCCAGTTTTTCCACGGCAGTCTTCAGGTCGTTGGCGGTCTCGAATTCAACAAACCTTTTCCATTGTCAATTGAGGTTACAAAGCCCGGGTCCGGCTTGAGATGTCATAACCTACCCTTTTCCTTGCTCACGGCCGGTTTCCGAGTAGACAACGTCCAGTCCAGACTGGCGGGCGAAGTCTTTCAGATCCTAAAGAAGGTTGTGAGTCCAGGTTCCAGGAAGTAAGTAATGTGGCCAATGGGTCCAGGGCAAAGGGCAAATAGATTCTACGTCCGGGTATGAGGGAATTGGGTTGGTGGCCATGATTCCGAATCCTCAGCAACAGGTCACTGGTGTGGTATGAACGATGTTCCCAGGAGGAGAAGCTGTCCGTAACACCAGGATCGATAGTGCAAATCGTTTGGTTCCAACGATCAAACCGAGGACTACGGGAGGGCATGGCATCAAGGGAAGAGGCCGAGGTATAAGATCCGGGGGAGATGTCCAGGGAGGAATGGGCTTGGGCTGCTGACCTGCCAACTTGTTTCTGGGAGACCAGAAATTTGCATCCGAAACATGGTACGGCGTGGACGAGGAGCGGTGGGGCGGTCTGGTGGACCAGGGAAGGCCTCCTTGCGCCGGGGACCACGAGCAAACTGCACAGTCAATCGTTCACCCTTGAAGTCGCTGCCATCTGTTTGCGGTTTTAATAGGGTATAGGTAATATTCGAGAGATCATGACATACGGAAGGCTACAAAACGAATTAGCAAGCTCCATGAATGTTAGTGGACAGACTTACCAGGTACAACATCGCGCGCGTCCATGGCGTCTTCGTACTCGATGAAGCCGAAGCCGTTCATCAGCTTGATTTCCGTAATCTTACCAGACCCATGAGTACTGAAGTGTTCTTCGATGTCTTGCTTGGTAACTGCCAGTCATTAGACTCGTGTTAGCAACGCTCAGAAAGCAAAATCAAATGTCGGATTCCCAGGCTGTTTCCCGGTGCCTGAGCTTTTGGGAAAGAGTTGACCACGGGGTGTAGCTCTCCCAGCGGAAAAAGCGAGCTCCATCCATGGGCAAGACTGAGATCCCAATAGGGTTGGTCGTCGAATGAAGTCGAGAGAAAAGGGTGTGGGTGCTGGGCAGCGTACCATTGCGGGGAAGGTTCCCGAGATAAAGTCGGGTCGACGAAACCTCCGTCATGGCTCAGGGAAGGTTTATCTGGTTCAATCCTGAAGGAGAGAGGTAAAAGAAGATTAGTAGACCGAGGAGTCCCAGCGCAACGGGAGGACCGTGGGATACGGCCAAATCAGGAAGATGGCGGTGATGGGCGGCAGGGCGCTTAAAGCTCTTTTCTTCCCCGGCGAGTGGGCTGGACGGGATCCACAGGTAAACGCTTTCTGCAAGTTTCAAGCAGGAGGAAGAAAAGGGAACGGTGCAGATGACAAGAGAAAAGAGGGGGAGGAGAAAGGGAAAAAGAAAGCACAGATCTGGCGGTGGGAGTGATTGGCAACTCTGGCCGCCTCACTTTTGTTTGGTTTTTTTTTGGTGGTGAACTGTATCCACGTGGTCCCCCACTGACAGAGTTTCAGAGTTTGGCGCTTAAATTAAGGATCAACTTTTAGGTGGACTATGTATACATTCTTTCAATAGGACATATAATATTGCAACTATAGGATTGTATGGTCGATCCGACTCGTGGACCTCCACCTTGCATTCCACGGTTCTGCCCGCCCTCCGCCATGGGGCGGGTCTTGTATACACTATTCATGGATACTTCTCTTGACAGCCTTTTATCTGCTAAATAAAAATTTCTATGCTGATTGCATACCAGAGGTCTATGAATACGCAAATAGCACTTTTAGTTTTAGTTCTTGAATGTAATAGGACCGGTCGACAGACAAGTCCAGGTCGGGGCTCTCGAGTACAGTCTCATACCTAGATAGCACACGATCAAATCTTTAGAAATCTCAAATATTCTCAGCGGTGAACCACTGTCCCACTAAGAGTGGAACTAAAGTGGTTAGGAGAGGCGGTCAGCGGCTTGAAAGAAGCGGGAGGAGCTAAAGAGATCAAGACAGGAATAGGGGTAAGTTCATGCAAAGCAAGTGGAAAGTCGTGTATGCACGTGTATATGGAGGCGTGGGCGGAGGCTTCATCCCCATCCCAGGTAGTAGATTACGGCGAAGCAGTGGCAAAAACAGGAGTGAATCCTGGAGATAACTGACGGCCCTGATGGAATCCTCATGTTGAAGATTACCAGAAAAGGCAACGCTTGGCTACCACGTTAGATCGGCGATAATATTGCCTGAACCCTGTATGTACTCCGTAGGTACTCCATAGTTCTTGTTGTTTCGTGCTCAAGGTAACCAAAGTACCTAAAGTAGCAGAAGCCGAGATTACTTAGAAGCGGGTAGCCAATCAGGGGCGGTATGATTCGGAGTTGCCACCCGGCTTCACCGACCCGTCACAACAGGGCGCTGCGATCTATCCAGGATCTAGTCTGTCTCTCGGATAGAGAGCATGGAGTTTATGCAAAGATATACTCCATATAGAATGTAGTCTTTCGAGCAAGGTTGTGTTTGCGCCAGGATCCGACCGTTGAAAAATGCTATGGGTCACATTGAGTCCATCTTGACATCATCAACGTTGGGAGTATCAAAAGTAAAAATCAGTAATTCCAAAGCGCAAACACGGCATTCGAAATAAGCTAATCATCGACTCAAATTAAAGACGCGACATACGATTGGGTTGGCGGCAAGCATTAAGCTTCCCAAGCTATCCGAATCACACGGCATGCTATGAGAATTCGATTTGATTTTTTTTTGTTTGAATGTTTCCCATGGTATTCGATGATAAATACCCTGGAATTCATAGAAAAAGGTGGAATGTGACGATGGCACCGCCGATGGTATTCAGCATACCGAAACCATACACATCCCGAGGTCAGTGATGATCGCATGCCATGAGATTGATCCAAGGCTTGGCGAAAGCGGTGGATCAGATCCGTGACGCGACCAGTCCAGCGCGCAATCCCGTCCCAAATGGCCACCCTGGCCTTTTTGAATTTTTTCTTCCCCCCCCCCCCCCCAAAATGCCACACGAAACTGTGAAGGATTAGTTCTTATTCATTTAGGCTGCAGGTTTTGGTCAGCGAACGTAGGCATGAGAAAATCATGACATTTGGGGCGGGCGCTTCAAAAAGCACCAACAGCCTGTTTGTGGGGAGAAAAAGGGGAAAGAACAAGTTGGCGGGCAACAATTTTTGTTCAGTTGCCATCCACTAAAGCGGCGAGAGGATAGCGCGTCGTACAGGGAGCGACTGTGAAGGATGGAGGATGATGATTGGGGCAAATGGCAGGACGGGGGTGATTGACCCAACTATCAGCTGCAGGAGCGCGACGGACTGGGCAACTACTGGTTGTAACCATGGCGCTGGAAAGGATAAAAGCAAGGGTGAATAAGCCAGTCAGAAGAGGAATTATAGTGGGGCGGATAAGACTTTGGCCAATCACCGATGATAGAGACTATGATTGGCCCGCCGCCTCCGTCCCAGAGCCGCTAGTGAGGGTCCTAGCCATGGGTGAAGGGAGAGAGCGCAGTGCTGCTTTAAGCGCCACCAGCGGGCCCAGCCTCCCCTGACGCGGGCAGTGAGTCAGCACTATATAAAGGGCCATCCTCCCACTTTTCATGTCGCTCTGAGATTCCTGTCCTGGTCTTGGCACTGCTTCTTACTCCCTCCCCTCCCCACCTCTTTCCTTTTGTGGCATCCTGCTGCAATCTATACTAATTCGATCGGTTTTTCTTTCTTTTCTAATCTTGAAAAAGATAGAATCTAAAGATATCACCGATTTGTGGGAAAGAAGGCTTTGTGATTATTTTTATCCTTTTGCCCGAGGATAAATCACTAATCGTCCGGTGCTCCATTTGAAGCCTGTCCCAGTTACTCGCTTCTGCCACTCTCATTCAGGTCGCGTTCGCAGATAGAAACCCAAAAAGAAAATCCCAATTGAAAAAAAAAAAAAAAGCAGGAGACAACAAAAGTGCCCCTTTATCGCCCAACTGCAAAAAAAAGAAAAGTTGTTGCTGTCTGACCTCCTTGATCATAATTTTTTCCCTACCCGTGGCGATCCCTTCTTGAAAACACTTCAGTGTGCTTTTCTGGATTTATTTTCTGATATCTTCCCGGGATATTTGAAATTCGCATTCGTGTCACCACGTCCTGCATCTCAGGGGGATACATTGACTTGTCCATCTCCCAACTTTGCTGGTGAGTACATCTTGCTATTCTGCCATCTCACACCGCCGACTGTTTTGGTCTTGGCTTTTCACCTTGTCTTTGTTTGTACGGTTCACTGACCTGACTTGTCCCCTGTCTCTGCAGTGCTCCACTTCTCTTTGACATCTATCTCTGATCTTTGATCCTTGATCGTCGATCACATTTGCCTATCATGGACTCGCTTACGACTCACCCGTCGAACGCGCAGCAGGCTCGTGCCTTCACTTCGCCTTCCTCGCTGTCCTTTCCCGGTGGCGCTGCTGATTTGACCCCTCCCTCTTCTGAGAAAGAGATCCAAGGTGTCAACGGCATGATGAACGGCCAAGCTGGAGGAATTGCCAACAACGGCAACGGGGTGATGCCCGCTACTCCAGCCACTCCGGTCACCACCCCGGGGGCTACGACCGGAAGCAGTGGCATTGTGCCTACTTTGCAGTGAGTATTGACTATTCTGGCTTGTCTTAAAACCACATACCCAGAGTCAGAATGGCTGAACCAACTGTCTTAAAAGAAACATCGTGGCTACCGTCAATCTTGACTGCCGTCTGGATCTCAAGACCATCGCGTTGCACGCTCGCAACGCCGAGTACAATCCTAAGGTATATTCCACACCCTGAGATTTCTTCATCCGGGTACAGTGTGGCTGAACTTTGAACTTCGTCATCACATAGCGTTTCGCCGCCGTCATCATGCGTATTCGTGAGCCCAAGACCACTGCGTTGATCTTCGCTTCCGGCAAGATGGTCGTGACTGGTGCCAAGTCTGAAGATGACTCCAAGCTGGCGTCGCGCAAGTATGCGCGTATCATTCAGAAGCTCGGTTTCAACGCAAAGTTCACCGACTTCAAGATCCAAAACATCGTCGGCTCCTGCGACATCAAGTTCCCTATCCGTCTGGAGGGTCTGGCCTCTCGTCACCACAACTTCTCGTCCTATGAACCTGAACTTTTCCCCGGTCTGATTTACCGTATGATGAAGCCCAAGATCGTGCTCTTGATTTTCGTCAGTGGCAAGATCGTCTTGACTGGTGCCAAAGTGCGTGAGGAAATTTATCAGGCTTTCGAGATGATCTATCCTGTGCTATCTGGTATGTTCACCCTTTTGATTTGATTTGTCGCGTGCGACAACCACTAACATTCGTATAGACTTCCGCAAGGTTTAAGCACGGTCTCCACCAGGAAGATCAAACCCCTATTTGTTTTCGACGCTGTATTAACATCTTCTCTTATCTTTTTTTCGTCGCTTGTGGGTGATTGATCGGCCGTGGCCTTCAAGCCCGTCTTATCTTTTCTATCCCTCCTCCTTTCACGATTCTTTACGCAAGCATTGTTGGGCGTTTTAGCGGTGCGGATTGTTCCCCAGTCCTTGTTTTTGCTTATTTTCATCTCTTCGACCGTTTACACTTAGAGATTGCTGCACACCGCAGTGAGGCGGTTCTGTGCGCTGGTCGAATGGCTGCCTCTTAATCATGTTACGTCACCTGGTCATCCCCGTTGGCGAGGCAACTTGTCCCGGGCCCAAAAAAATTTTATGGTGAGCTTAGATTCCGTCGCGAGTCTGCCAGCAGCGAGACTGGATCGGCCTTTGCCGTTTCTGATATCCAAAATGAAAAAAAAAAAAAAAAAAAAAAAAAAAACCTTCTCTCCTAGTAAAAGTATTTGTAAGGAAAGTTTGCGTAGGCTTAGTCTTTTTGACTTTAGAACTTGTATGAGTATCTTCAATGTCTCTATTCACTCGGATCTGTTCTATTCACAATTGGACGCCGAAAGTATATATGCAATTGGCACCCGTGGACGTTACAGGACGCTGTCCCTGCGAGCTTTCTTGGTCTTCGCCAACTCATCCTTCAAAATCGATTTTCGTTCACCAGATCGACTGCCGTCACCGTCAAACAGATCTTCAGAGGCAGACGTCGGCGTCGTCCCGGTCCATTCCCATAGCGCTCGCAACTCTGACTCCAGTGTACCCTCCAATGCATCAACAACCTTGTCTCCAAGAACAGGGAAGAATTTATAAGCATGTCCACTACCACCTGTAGCCAGGA
The DNA here is from genome assembly GCF_028827895.1 of Penicillium longicatenatum. Lineage (NCBI taxonomy): Eukaryota > Fungi > Ascomycota > Eurotiomycetes > Eurotiales > Aspergillaceae > Penicillium > Penicillium longicatenatum. The sequence continues at coordinate 2,435,143 of NW_026643121.1, read as the reverse complement.
AGAGACCCTCGTACTCGGGATGGTATGAAACAATAAAATCGCCATCCGGACTGCACAACGCCATTAGCAATCAGTTCGGCACCCACCGCCAACATCAGAATGGAAACTCACGTATCAGTATACCAACAAATCCTCGTATCAGCAAACGGCCGATCCACAAATCGTGGCAGAAGCTGTTTCAGCGCAACGCGGAACGCTTCCTCCCCTTCCAATGGCACCGGCACTCCCGTCTCAGGCAGACTAACCTGCATCGTCTCTCCAGATGACCCAGGCACCGGCACAGTCGTCGGATTCCGATACCCATACGCATGCCGCGCAATTTTAAGCAGGTTATCCCTTGGCGGGATAATGAAAATCCCAGTAGCGAAGTTTAGAATCGTAGGCAAATTCTCGAGCTCACGCTGCTCAGCATCACTGATCTTGATATACGCAATCGCCTGACCCGTGGCAACAGCCTTACCACGCAAATCAACCAGTCTAGGAGTCCAAGCCCCCGTCGCAAGAATAACCAGGTCAGCATTGATAGTCTCCCCATCAACCATCTCTACACCAGTCGCACGTTTTTTAGAGGAAGCAAAAAGCACACGCTTCACCTCTCCATGCTTGAACACCACCTTTTGTTCTTTGTCGAGTAATTCCTTGATGAACTTCACACTCGCACCTGCATCGCTCCACCCAGATCCCCAATTCACATACCCCCCTGCAACATCCAATGTCTCTCCATATGGCGGTACGACACCCAAGACATCTTTCTTGGTTGGTAGGTAAACGACGTTGTCGCCCTCGATCGCTCGCACGTTTGCATAGCTCTTCTCGGCGTACTTCTTAGCGCTGGCGCTGTTGGCTGGGTACACCAATAGCAGACCAGTCTGCGTGTACCGACCCTCCGCACCCCAGGAGGTACTGCGCCATTTCTGGATAGCGGATGCAGCGAGCTTGGAGTAAGCGCTGTTCGCGTAGTCTGCGCGCACGATCCGGCTGGTATCGACAGAAGAGCCATGCGGGTTAGGAATTGTAGGTGCGCTTTCAATTAGGGTTATCTGAGAGTTTGGGTGGCGCTTGCTGAGAGACAAGGCCGTGGACACTGAGGTCAGGGGTTAGTTTGATTCTATTGCCTTGTAGTATATGCCATTGAGAGGGGCCCGCGGAGGGGGGCAGATATGGGGATTTGTGTGGGTTGTGGATTCTGGGTGGACATTGGGGTAATGTTGATGCGGAGTTGGGACTTACGGCCAAAGACACCACCTCCCACGATCAGAATCTTTGGTGGCAGCGCCATTGTAGTGGTCAATGGAGGGGTTTTCTGGGAGGATTGAGAGGTTTGTGGTCAGCAAGAAGGTGGAGTACGAGTTGGAGATTGGAGATCGTGTCAAGCGACTGTCCCGATAACGGACTACTTATCGGCCTCGGCGTGGTTTTGTGGAGTAAAGTGGAGACCAGTCTGCCGATAATCTCGGAAAAATTGCCCTATGCATCTAGATATAACCTTTCCCGACCTTCGTACAATAGCCTCGCTTGACATGGCAATATCATGACTCAAGCCTGGTCTCTGGTACTTTTAGCTACTTCAAACTACAATGTACATGTCTTTCCTATATCTCCCCATATTTTTCATCGCTTAAACTCACGTTAATTTCTACATCAATTACCCACGTTCCCCCTGGTTCAGCTACCTGCTCTTGCACTTCAATTTTGTGGCTGATCATATGTGGGTCAAGTTTGAATCAAGTCAAATGTTGTTAGTAAAATGTGCTGCAGTTGGACACTCACCAAGATCATCCTGTCAGTGAGCATGGCAACGGCGATTGCACCACGCCGCAGATACGCTTTGCAAATGAAATATAACTGCGCCAGCTCCGCCATTTTACATTGTTGTTTCGTTTCTTTTCATATAAATGTCAGTAGAGGACATGATTAAAATTGAAAGGCGTTTTTCTGGGAGGGTGCAATTAGCAAAATCGGGGTACGAAGAGCAATTCTCAAGATCATAATCCACAACCCATCAATCACCTTCATCTCCTCAAATCATATCTTTATGTGATTTCTGTGAGTATAGGGGGATCACCCTCAGCCTTGCGCTTGCTGAAAGTGTCTTTGGCAGCTCACGGAGCTGCTGCTCGTTTTCGGGAGTCTGTCGTGATCCATCTTCGTGGTTTTTGCACTGAAATCGAGTCACGGTATAATATAGGTAGGTACCTAGATAGCTAATCGAATTCATAAGATTTCGGAACCTTGGAAGCAATTTTGAGGTTTATATTTGGGGCTTTGCTTGCAGGGTTTGATCATTTGTTGGTCTCATAGATATATATATCAACCCAGAGGCATTAGAGAATTTGCACTCCTCAGAACTGACTTAAAGCTTGGTGCGATCTCCAATTGAACAAGTCTATTTGAGTGCCATTTTCAAGGGCAACAGATTCGCTGGATCATGATTATTGTTTGGCCAGGAACCAAAACGCGTAGTTAGTGGAACTTTGTCATGTCTTATCGGTACCCGATAACGGAATCACTTATCAGCCGGCTCCCGACATTTCTCCAACTTGCCCGAAAATCTACAGACCGCGGAGCCTCACTATCTCGCTTTCCCAGATCATAGTGGAGAGATCAGACTCGACTCTGGGTACTGAGGCGCGTGGTAAAAAACTGCGATTGATGACGCCGACCTTGGAACACCTGGTCTGACTGCACCCTACGCGCACCTGATTTTTCTTCCTGGCCATTGGACACTGCACCCGCAGTATTACCCCGATCTTTGACAATATAGCAACAATTGGTCACGAATTGGAACATCCAGCTGGGCATTTGGCTGTCAACTGAAGCACAAAGTGGTCCGAACACCGCGATGAACGCAACCCAAATAGGAAGGGTTGTCTTCAAGCCCAAATGGCCTTCCACTATAGCCCGCAGAGGCGTACAAACCCAAGCACAAACACCCCGACCCCGAAGACCTAGGTAAGTCCTAGTCTTGATATATCACCACGCGTCAAAGTTGTAACATTCTATCTAGCAAAAGACCTCCAATCTCACAGAGGCCCTCTAAAGCAACACAAGGCCACCCAAATCCAAACTACAAAGGCCCAACAATGTCACCACGCCTAATGACCTTTCTGGGCATCTCAATCCTAGGAATAAGTAGCTACTGCGGCTTCCTCTACGCGTCCTACAGTCGCGAAGTCTCCAAATCGCAAGCCCTGGATATCCCCACCGATGTCTCAGACCGGTACAACACCACAGCCCCAACCTTCGATGCAGAAGTCGAACTCTCAGAGAAAGCCATGCGCATGGGCTCCAAGCGCGCAGATCTGATCCGTCTCGCACGCGGCGACGTCCTCGAGGTAAGCTGCGGCACAGGACGTAACATCGAATACTACGAACTCGGAGAGCGTCGAGGCGTAGACGAGGATGGCCGAGCCGCGATCCGGGGCTGTCGCACACTTACATTCGTGGACCTGAGTCCGCAGATGGTTGCTATTGCGGAAGAGAAGTTCGAGGCGTTACATCCTGGATATAAATCCAAGAGCCCGCCTGTTACGTTTCGGGCGCAGGATGCTGCGTCGGTTACTGTTACTAGTGGGGCCTCGAGGGGAGAGAATAAGAAGGCCTATTATGATTCTATTGTGCAGACTATGGGGTTGTGCTCGATGCCTGACCCTGTGCGTACGCTCAGGCATTTGGGGGAGATTACGGAGCCGAAGAATGGTCGCATTTTGTTGCTGGAGCATGGGCGGTCGCACTATGATTGGCTGAATCGGATTCTGGATAATCTTGCTCCTGCACATGCGGATAGACATGGTTGTTGGTGGAATCGTGATATTGGGGCTATTGTGAAGGAGAGTGGATTGGAGATTGTAGAGGAGAAGCGGTGGCACTTTGGAACGACGTGGCGGTATGTGTTGCGCCCGAGAGGCAGTTCTGAGTAGAGGGTTTGTCCGTGTGTATGAGTGGCCTTGGCCTCTTGTTCATGGGTTCCCATCTATCGACATGTAAATATCTAGAAGCAATGTACAATATTAGACCTAGGACGGCACATGCATCATGATGCATGCATGTGGTACATGTACGGAGTACCCGTAGTTCAGATTACCTCCTGGCATTGGGCAGTAGGCAGTAGGCCGTCTTTCAAGATTGCAAGTAATGATAGCTGATATCTCCTGCATTGGAGGTGGATAAATCTTCCAGCGTTTGGACCTGTCATATTGCACAACCCCACCGTTCTGGCCGACTTGTCGCAGAATAATGAATGCGGGGCTACTATGAAACCAGATCTCATATAACACGTATGCACTAGTCAAGACACCACCATTACCTTACTACTATGACCTTGGCAAGCGAATCCAAACGGAGAGTTGAAGTCAACGTAATATCCCCGCACTGAGGACGTTGGAAACCTTGAATTTCGCGACTGATCTATCCGAAAACACTAACAACTAGCGTAGCAACTACTGTAGAATCCACCAATCAGCCGAGGAGAGAGAAACACTAAGAAAGGAAAAAGGAAACCAAACAGGATATGTAGATAAGATCGGCTACTCACAGTTGTTTCTCTTTGAAGGCGGGAAACCGATGAAGAGGGGTTGCAATGCGATCTGACTGGACACTGCATCTAGGCGACCCGACATACAAATGACGGCCTCACGGAGCAAATAGCCTTCCAATCTGGATCACTTGTGAAATGCAGGTCGCAGATCACCTGCAGGGGTGTATCTATATGTCTTAAATTTGCCGCAGCAATGCACTGAAGTGCGTGTTGAGACATGACATGAAGCAAGGATTCTATTTGTTTACCACTGGTGTGATTTCCAATGCGTGCATCTGACATGTATTCGAGGTTCCCAGGTCTCCACTTGATATAAAGGTTGCCACATGGGGGAGTCAGGATATAGATTGATGCATGTAAGAAGGATCCATAATGGTGTGAGCCTTGGTAAGACAATTATCAAAAAGTCTAGATCCAGGGTGTGTTACCATATCGAGACACGAATCGGACAGCCCTGAACGATGATGTAGACATATGTAGATCTTTAAGTTTAGTCTGCCCCGGGGGAATGGACCAAGAGTCAAACCATTGCATGGCGCAAAGACCCAGCCAGATTGCAAAACCTAATTGCATCGCATGCAAGCTGGGGGCCACCTACGTGGAGATGCGGAGAATTACCTGCAGGCCTCGAGCGGGCAAGTGCAGAATGCATCAGATAAACCGATCGCCCCTTCGGCCGACAATGGGCTGATGCGACGAAGGTGGAATCCATGGTTGAGGTTGAGCATGTAACTTTCCCCTCCCCGAAAGTGAACGATGTCATCACCGGGAGGATACAAACAGCGCGCTGAGATTGGACCGTTCTACATATCAGTAATCTGCAAAGGGAAAAGATCTCTGGAATGGTTATCCCACACCTGCAGGTGCTGCAATGCTTCTACCCGCCCTTGCTGGACGCCAAGATGAAATCAGAGCGACGTACAGGAGCCGATCTTTGAGGAATTGATGATGGCGACGGGGCTATCGTAATAACAATAATAATGGGGCAACTGGGACTGCTCCATCGCAGCTATAGGGGGGACGATGTATCCCAAGAGGGGCGCTAGGTGCACTAAAATGAAGTTGGCATCATATCTACGTCGACGGATGGAGCCAAGGGGGGAAGGAAAGGGAAAACATTTCCCCCTCAGGACATCATTACTTCCTGTTCGCGGGTACCAACAGGATGTGATGTGATGTGTGAATATTATTCGAGTATTTAGTATTTTAGTTCAAAGGACTCAGAAAGTCAAAGACAAAGAAAGTCAAGTGTTGGTTTGGCAGGACGAGGCGTACGGGGTATCACTTCCAGGTGCAGGGTGGCGAGGCTCTCCCTGTTCCCCCCGGCTGCACGCATCCCTTTACTCAATACAATACAGTACGCAGATTCGGCCGGGGATCCACCAAGTGGAGGCTGCCCCAAACGGCGACGCTAGGGATCTTTTTGGGAACCGGTGTTTTTGCCCGGAGGTCTCGGGCTCGCACGGCACGCAAAACGAAGAGTAATAGAAACAATAAAAAAAAGCAAAACCTGGTGTGGTGTCTTCAGTTGAGTCGGTGTCGGATACGATATGTTGATAGGGCATCCGTATCGAAGGAGCAGCGGTCAAGATACTACGAGACGACTGGTCACCTAGCAACCATTGACAGATCTGATGCATAATCGGCATAGAGACCAGAGCTGGGATGCGCCGTTCGCCCAGCGCTGTCTCTCAATCTAGAGAGCCAATGAGATCACTGGGAGACCCATATAATCATCTCTGCCAACGGATTCTGAGTGGTGAAGTGTGATGTATGGAGCTGATGGAGTTCAAGCTGGAGCACTATGGACCATGGAAACCACTTTGGGTGATGGGACACATGGCTCCCCCCACTATTCGGTTTATTTTTTTGCCTCTTGGCTCATCGGCATGCACTAAGGCCCAAGAGGGAATGGATGGTGGACTAACGGCATGAAAGGAAAATACATGATGATCCACTCACCGCCTGGAATTCCGACTCGAAAATTTTTTAACATGTTGCATCCCTGCATGAGGTTCATTTCCCGGATCTATAGTGGTGTACGCAGAGTGATCTTTCATGCGAGTCGGCATATCGAATGTTTAGCATAAGGATGAGTTGAGGGACCGTAGCTCCGAGTAACCGGAAAATCTCGATCGACATCCGTGGTTAAGCAAGCGCATGCCGTAAGAAAAATCCAGAAATGAGTTTCCAGGCCAATCAGCGCCACAGCAATTCTAAATCGCATGTTTTGGTAATTACCATCCTCTCGATAAATTACCTAAAAAAAAAAAAAAAAAAAAAAAAAAACTAAGAATCCACTGTTTCCACTCTCTGCTTGAGATTCCTCAGGTGTATTTCGCCTTCAGTAGCTCGCATCTTCCCTTTTACTTCCCCCCTTTACCTACATCCTCGCGAGACCTCTCCGAGTGAACCTGTGTTATTATTTTATTATTGTTGATTCCTTTGTTATTACTTTGAATCTTCTTTCCCTCCTTTGTTCTAAATCTCCTTCACATCACTATGCCGTACAATACCCGTCGCAAGTCGCTCTCCCTCCCATCGCTAGGCATCCACCTCCCCAACTCGTCACGTCGTGCTTCCTCCGTTTCAAAAGGCGCTTCTGAAGACCACCCGGCCAAGAAAGTCAAGCGGTCGCATACTTCATTATCGCCCGAGCCATCTACGGAAAAGGGATCTATTGTGCGCGCGGGTCGGCACGGAGCCTTCGAACATACACCACCCCCCTCGCCGTTAAATGGTGATATTGCGCCAAAGATTGACACGGAAGGCATCAACGATGATATTGTGGTCGCCGTGATCGATCAGCTGGAGAAGACTGGGAATCGCCCCCATCTTGTTAAGGAGCTGGCTGCCGTTCTAGTGTCGCTGAATGCGACTGTCGCCAAGTAAGTCCCCTAACCCCCAAATTGATATCACTTCATCGCTAACAGGTGGGGTCTGAAAGTTCCGCGAATCCCGCTGCGCTTCTGTCTTCCCGACTAGCAGCGTACATGAAGCGTCCTTGGACCGCCCTCGCGCCGTGTCCTATGGCCAAAGAACTTATTTTAATCCACCCACGCAAAGTGTATTACTATTTGACGACCTTCCCTCGTCAACCTATCCCGGAAAATGACGACTTGACAGTCGGCATTGACGGCAAGCACATTACTCCTAGCGTCTCAAGTCTGGATCAAGACGACGAAGATTTAATTTCGCGGCAGCGCAGCCCCAGCCCTGAGGTGGATCTGTCATCCCCCGACTTTGAAGAGGAGGAGGATGTCGACTTGCACAATTCCGCCAACCGGGGTTCTGCTTCAGACCAATTCCCCGACCCCTCTAGTCACACACGCCTGATGCACTCGAACCGTGCGGCCTCCCCGCCCCTGGAGGGCGACGAGAAGGAATTCACTCAGACCGCCAGTGCTGTGCGTGAGCGTGCATCGGAGGAAAAGGCCAGCCGGGATCAGTCGGAACGGGGTCTCTCCGTTCTTTCCGAAGGTCTCAGTTCCATGGATGAAGATATGAGCATCGATTCTCCTATAAATGGAGGCTCGATGTCTCCCTCCATCCACGGTGAAGAGGAGTTTAATGATTATTTCTCACACATGAACGCTGCCGATAACGGGGCTCAAGATCTGGATGAGGCCGCTGCCGCCACTCTTTTCGGCACCTCGCCTTCGCCTTCTCTTACCTCGATCGCATCGTCCGTCTCGTCTGGAACGAGTATCGTTGATGACTGCGAGGAAAGGGCTGGCCCTCTTCCAGCTGCTCCTCAGATCAGCCTTCCCACCGATCCGGATGCCGCGCCCGTCTCAACTCTCAAGCGATCGCTTGACATGTTGAACAGCGGTTTCCCCGATGTGGATTTGAAGATGTCTGATCTGACTGAATCGCACGAGAAGCTCAGCCTTGGTCCCCGCGCCTTTTCCAAAATGGAGACCGAGACTGTGTTCGCTTCCGATTCTTGGAGAGAGTTGCAGAACCCGGAGACCGTCGAGGTTGACGAGCTTGATGAAATGTTTGGCGAAATCTAAACAATCTTGCTTGTGATATCCGGACTGCTTCATCTCTTTTCTTCATTTTCTCCTCTCCTCTCGCCTCTCTTGAGAGCCACTCTTGTCGTTATACCCTATTATCGCCTTTAAACCTTCGCATATTCGGCTCCCATCTCCCCGCCGTGCTTTTGACCTTTTCCCCTCTCATTCCTATTCTTGTACATATACTACTGTTTTCTGATTTTTATTTCTATTAATCGCCCTGGATGGGTAGATGAGATGGGAGATCTGGGTTTATCGGATTATTATTTTTATTCTATCGACGAAAGGGCAAAAAGCGACCTATTTTTCTTGTATGCTAAAGGCGTCACGCAAATCCATGGAACAATTTCGACAATGAATTCATATCCTTACCTAAGCCTCCTGCCAACTTCCAATCAAAGCGGCACTTCCCATTTCCCCGCCACTCCAACTTGTTTCATCTCAACGGTCGCTATTCTACATTCCATTACATCTCTGCTATCTTTTGGATCCCATCCAAATGTGTTTCAATATTCTGTAGGCCAACTCCGAGGCCGCGCGATCCAATTTCGGCAACCCGAGCCGGCGAATCGCATCGTGCCGTTATCAGAACCCTCCATCGCCAAGAACCTGCGCCCTCACTTTATTGCGAATCCTGACTGCCTAAACCACCCGCTATCATGACAATGGAGGAGCCGCCCCAACACCCGCCGGGGGAGGGTTGCTTAAAACAAGATGGCGCCCCAAAGCAACAATATGAGCTTCCCCCGCCCTCTCCTCTCAACCCGCCTCCGTCGCCGATACAGCTTCCACTGTTGGAAATGGAGGACCGCACGCTAAAGTTGCCATTCCGCGCCACAGAGGGGGTATTGCCCCGCGGTACAATCGCCGAGTGCCTCGGGCTTGTGAATCTTGCCGCCAGCGCAAGACAAAATGCAGTGGCGATACTCCCGTTTGTCGACAGTGCCGTGAACTCAGGGCGACTTGTAGTTACCCTGTTGGATGGAAAGAAAAAACGAAAAAGTAGGCTGCTGATTATCGATAAATCTTTAACTGTGCTAACCACTGCATTCCAGACAAGTCGAAAAACTTACTGAAAAAGCCTACGACTATGAAAATTTGTTGAAGGATTTGGGCAATCTTGTGGAGGCTCGTGTGGCGGACCGGATCAAAAGCTTGCTGGACAAGGTATGCTCATGCGCTGTCGAAATTCATAACAGTCGCTGATTTATTGCAGCATGGTTTGGATGTAGACTATTCACCCAGCAGTGCTCAATCTCACTCTGTTACCCCTCAGGACGAGGTTGTAGAAGCAGATGAGCTGAGCTCGCCTTCATCGATTGGTTCGTTGGAGGCAATCGATCGAGTGGAAGAGGACTTGAACCGAAATGAAAACTCACGGGCGACTGGATATATGGGAAAGAATTCCGAGGTGACTTGGATGCAACGACTTCAAAGAGAAGCAGAACACCGATCGCAAGGGCTGCCAGGATCTTTAGAACCCGGACAGAGCAAGCGACAAGATGATGATCTCGCCCTTCACGCCGTCAACTACCATCTCGATGATTTGGACATCAATGCCCCGGGACCGATTGACGTGTATGCTGTTCCTCCACGAGAGCAGGCAGATCACCTTTTCGATGATTACCTGCGAACCGTCAACCCTTTTTTTCCTATCATCAATCGACCTCTCTTCACTGCGCAGTATAAGACGTTTTATGAAAGCAACGCGCAACCAGGTGATAAATGGCTTGCCATTTTGAACATGATCTTTGCCATTAGCTCCAAACATTCCCATCTGGTTGAGGCACCATGGCGGGGAGATGAAAAAGATCATTTATTGTATCTGAATCGGGCCAGAACTCTCAGTATGAATGGTGATGTTTTATTCAGCCATCCTGATCTTCAGCAGGTCCAAGTAGAGGGCTTGATTGCCTTCTACTTGCTTTCATCAGACCAGATTAATCGCGCATGGAGAATCTCTGCGCTGGCAGTTCGGTCTGCAATCACCCTGGGCATCAATATGAAGAACAGCAGCCCTACAACACCGAATATTTCCAAAGAGGCTCGCTATCGAGTTTGGTGGTGTCTGTACACGTTCGAGCATCTTCTGGGCATAATGACTGGCCGCGCCTCCTGCATCCTGGATGGAATATGCACCACGCCCCTGCCCTTGCCATGGGCAGAGGACAAGCTTACAGAACCAGCGGCAGCTGAATTGTTAAACGATTCGACCATCCGAGATGACCGTATCAACAAGGTAATGGCCAGTTCTTGGGTGCGACATATGCCTCTTAACCCTACTGGAGGCAAAGAAGCTTCGCATCAAACCCGTGCACGCGACAACTCGTGGGTGAGGAACCTGCCTGTCAGCGCTGGTCTCTGCCACCTCTACTACTGTGATTTGGCTGTCGTCGTGCAGGAAATCGTGAACAAAGTGTACTCGGTGGATTGTGTGATGGTACCTTGGTCTCACATTGAGAATCGAATCGGTGAGCTGAGGTGCCGAATCGACCTCTGGTTCCACAGTCTTCCGACCGCACTTGACTTTACCAACAAGGAGGATGAAGGCCCTGAGCGACTCCGGTACAAATTGGCCCTGGCATTTCACTACTACAGTGCACGAATCACATTGGGACGCCCATGCCTCTGCCGGCGTGACGCGCAAAAGAAAAGCCCGGCTGAAAGGTCGGCTTTCAGCCATGACATGGCAGAGCTGACCCTGGAATCTGCCAGACTCATGCTCGATCTCATCCCGGAGGAGCCCAATGCTATTCAACTTTATGAAATTGCCCCATGGTGGTGCATCTTGCACTACCTCATGCAATCCGCAACGGTACTCCTACTCGAGCTCGCCTTTGGGTGTGTTCACATGCCAGAAGAAGAAAGTAATTTCATCGTCTTTGCCAAAAAAGCCATCCGGTGGCTCTTCGTCATGTCCCAGTACAGCGTCGCCTCGCGGCGCGCATGGCAGCTATGTGACATTTCTTTGCGCCGTCTGTCCATCGGCATGAAGTTCGACATCAGCGACATGCCTTCCTATCCCTACCAAAACGCACCTGCTTCCACTGTCTCCCTCGAACATCCCCACGACTTTGCTCAGGAAATCCCCTCCTCCACCTCAGGCCTCTGGAACCCACACTTGGAAGATTTGTCTTTGATCAATCAAGAACCTTCCGAATATGGTGTTGATCATTATTACAACAACTCCGGTTATCCGGATATGCAATCGACTGATCTCATGTCCTCATTCACAGGCGATGCTCAAATGACGGACGATTTATACTTCCCGTACGACCCCATCAGCGGCGAGTTTATTCGCTCTTTCTTCCCATATTCGAATGAAGATCTTAATTGGGATCAGATTTGATCTTATTGCGGAGAAAAGTTGTGCGATTCATGTCGATGACTGATGAAGTACCGAAAGCTCTTTTTCGCTCTCTCTTCATTTCTTCAACCTCCTCTCTTTTGGATTTGACCCTGTATCTAGGCTTGGCCTAGAGTTATGATTTGTAATTTCTTACAATTTCTTTTCACTTTTCGGTGGCTTGGATATTTTTTTTTTGCCGCCCCAGCTTTATACCAACAACGGCGTGCTTTGCATAATCGACATGGAATGGGAGGTTATCTTATTCGGAAGTACCTCTTAACGAGGGAAAGGGTGGGATGTGGTTACTGGCTAGGTAGGCATGGTTGCCAAATGATTTATTTCTGGTGGCGTTTACTTTTTGTTTTCTTTTGGGATGGACGGACGGATGGATGGATGCGTTGGTTTGGTTGTGGTCTTTTCTAAGGGTTTAGGATTTCAAGATTGGCCTCATTGCTTGTCGAATACTTCTTTGACCTGGTTTTGAGTGATGTGATTGGATATGAATATAATGGCATCAAACACGCTTTCCAAGATTGTATCAACTGTTCACATGTTTTACGCTTAAGATCGAGTGAGGCCTATTGCTATGTAATGCTCCCGAAGAGAAGGAAAGGAAAACAAGTGATAATACATCGTATGAACACGGGAAAAGAAAAAGGGTATATACACTGTTTGTCCAAAGTCCAAGGGACATAAATATTATACAAGCGAGGTTTTGGACTCGCTAATCCTAGACAATGGGTACTCTTCAGCCACTTCCTTAACGAAAGTTTCCATCCAAGGAGAATTTTGAATCTCTTTAAAGCGGGTTCGGAGCCGTTTATCTCGTGGCGCAGTAAGAACGCCCCGGCCCCGTAGACGGCTCGTATGGCCCGGAATCTCGATGTCGATAGCATCTTGCATACCGGCACGCATAAGGAAAGCCGCGCACCAATCCAGGACAGCCTCGACCTCCGTAGCGGGCGGTTTGCCACCTTCCAAGGTAAGATACTTGTAGATGGACCTCGAGACGTCGAGTTGGTAGCCTTGACCGCTGGATGGCTCGACCTTAATCTTCTCATGTGGGTTTATCTCAAGCTCACGCATAGCAGCTCGAACGAGAATGCGGATGGTGTTCAGATCGGGAATAACAGCCTTTGACATGGAATGGTTATGCCAAGCATGTTTGTAACTAGGATTTCCCAATTGCCAGTCACGCTCGGCGTGGAGATAGAATCGGGAAACACCGCCTTCTCGCTGACGCCATTTCTGTGGATTGGGTGTTTTCTGAAGCCAGCGAACTGCGAATTCATGACCGACTTTGCAGCCGTGCACGTCTAGGATTGCACTGAGAAGAACGTGGAAAGAGACTGTGGGGACATATGGGAGTCTTTCGCGACTGGAGATTGTGCGGTTGAGCTGGATTTGGCCTGCAAGAACTCCCAGTTCACCAGGAACTTTTCGAAAAATGGCCCGTGTGCGCTCAAGAGCTTTCCATTGGAAAGTATTTGTTCTCGGGAGCTTGCTTCTAGGCGTGTTGAATTCCCCGGAGAAAAATCGATAAAGAAGGTGTTTTGCGCGGTCCAAGCTTTGCCTTAAGGACTTTTGTGCTGTGTCTTCGACTCCACTGGCCTGTCGGAGCTTTAGGGCACCGTCAAGCCTGACTATCTTCGCTCCTAGAGCTAAGATGTTACTGAAGCCCCAGGATTTCAGCCTATAGTCACGCAGGTACTCAAAGGCCAGAATGGCGCGGTCCCAGTCACCAAACTCAATGTGAAGGTTAGCCATTGACCTGAGCGTGTTCACCGTAAGTGGTAATTCCAGTGATTTAATCACCGAGTGGCTCAAGTCGGGATTTCGGGTAGCAGCCGCAAAGCGAAGGATCGATGGGGCTAGAACTTGGGTGCCGTAAACAGCAGGTGGGATCGAGGGGCCATCAATATCTTCGCTGAAGAGCAACCAGTTTCCGAAATCATCGGCTCTGGCAGCAGTGGCCAAATCAAGTAGATCGGCTAATGTTGTGAGTGACACCTCCGGGAGGGACGACTGCGTTAGTTGAGAAGTGTTGAGTTGCTGTGCGTCGAAAAATGGTACATCCATAGATTGGGATCGATTGAGATGCTCAAAGAACGCTTGAATATGATGGACCTTGCTTGCATCAACGATGTTTTGAAGCCACGCGTACTGAGTAAAGGCCTGGGTGGCTTGGCGTTGGTTGCTATAGCTTTTGATATTGTATTGCACTAGGCCAGTTAGAGCGGCTGTCTGGTCATATAGCTGTGCTCTCGTCATGTTATTCAGATCGTCTGCTGAGGGAACTGGTTCCGTTTCCCATGGGGGCACAAGGTTTTGGGTAGACCGTAACACCCTTTCTAACGCCACTGGATCTTCATTTGGCTTTAAACAGCCAGACTCGATTATTCGAACAATGTTCTCAGTCGTAATCCTTCTTGTAGGACGAAGTTCGTCGGCAGCGCCAGGAGGATCAAGCAAGGCGGTCAGAGGCTTTGCGAAAGTGAGCAATTCAGAAGGGGCGGAGCCACGGAAACCAACCCCGTTGTAAGCGATATTAGATAGCCCATTTCGTAAACTGGAAACCACTTCAGAGCTGATTGTTTTTAGGCCAAGTCCGTTGAACGGCAGCTTTTGGGAGCCCCTGTGGGTCACAACCGGATTTTCTTGACCTGGACGACGCCAGACTCGCTCAGTGCTAATATTGGTCTGTTGCACAAGGTCAAGAGCTTCCATAAGAGGCACCCAGCTCTCAATTTTCCAAGTTGACTGAGATCTGCGGCCGCACATTTGACCCACCAACCAAGCACCCTGTTTGTTGAACCCGTGTTCAACGCAGCACCAAAGAATCAGCTCTAACCAAATCTCATGACCTAACTCTCGAACTCCGACTTTGAAAGGAACAAAAGGGGGCTCTTCTCCTGCTTCGGTGGCTGCGGATGCAAGGGCAGACTCGTGTTCCAACCATGCTGCGTCAGAAAGAACACTCATAATGTGGCCCGTAAGCAGATGTAATCCGGGTGGTCGGAGTGATGACAAATTGGTTTTGTCATCTGGCGATTGGTACACTCTGTCGGAAATCAAGTCTAGGTGGTGCAAACGAGCAAGGATACGGTAAACACAGGACATTGCAAGCTCAGACTCAGCTGCTGGTCGATCTGCAGCTTCCAGTACCAATGAACCAAGGTTCACTAATATTTCCCCCAAGAACGTGCGAGCGAATTCCCTTGCTGCTGGTCGTGCTCCTGACAGCATTGCAAGAGGGATGTTGTCAGAAGGCGAAGATATCGGTATTAATTCGCGTTTAATTATAAGATCATCATGAGGAGCCTCTGAGAGCTGGTCAAGAGAGAGTCCTGTGTTTTTCCAGGCAAAGCATGATGTTGGGCGCTGAGGAGTCATGTAAGGAATGAGCACTTCGTATGTGTCGACGAAAGTGCCTAGGAGGCGGTATACATAAGACCATTGGCCCAAGTCAAATCCCAGATGATTGACCAGATTCAATCTTGCCTCAGTTCTCGCATGGTACAGGAATGCCTTCAAAGCATGACCGCGATCAAGAATGGCTGCATGATCTAGCAGTGAAGCGCCAGCCTCGGGCTTGCCCGGGGTGATCTCGCCCTTTTGCGCTGGTGGGACACATTTCTCCAAAAGTGGTATCCAGGATTCGATATTGTACTTTTCCCATGACGGGAGAGGGGACGGTGGTAGGGAGTTGTAGGTGAGTAGAAAGTCGTACTCTTTAGGCTTTATGTTGCATTTCGCCGATGAAAGTCGGGTCTGGAGGGCGGAAGGAGGGGAGACACGTCGAAGAGAGAGGATTGACCCACGACCAGTTCGCAAGAGGCCGCCGGGGCACAGGCACCTTCTCATGACACGGCGAGAAGCCTCGCGAAAGGCGCCTGTGGATAATTCACGGACTCGATGGGTTCCGGTGCGGCGTGGCACATTTCGAGTCGTACATAAACTCAGGTAGGTCACAGAGGTTCTCCGATCCGTTTGATCCGTTTAAAGCCGATTGTAATAGCTGTGAGCCCGTCAACACGGGAGTGTTGAAAATGTTTGAAGGAAAACGAGTCGCTGGAAATTTGGTGCTAGAGGGATGAGTCAGCATACACAAGCTGCAGCCAATCGGAGCCACCGTATTTACTTCGAAGACTAGACCACTGAGAAGCTCCTTTCAAACAAGTTGCTCAAGTGTATGGATTACTAAAATTACTCGAAATTCTACAGGCTGTAGATACATAGCTCCGAGTCCTCAGTTCTAAGTCGAAAAAATTGCCTGGTGCGCGTTCTATCGGCATCAATGAAATTGAAATGATTGAGCACTTCCAAAGTTTAGGCAAGGCGCAGTATTCGAAATCCAGAGCAGTAATATGATCGAGGAAATAACTAGATTCCTAATTAATCACACCCCTGCTTTATACCAGAGAAATTGGGTGTTAGGAAAGGCCTAGCAATGCACCTCCTCGTGCTCACTCAAGGTTTAGCTCATCGGAGACAAACTTTTACCAACATGTCTAGGCAGGAACAAGGCTCACGAAGCTGAGGGTTCCGGTAGCATAAAAAGCGAGACCAGTGGATGGACAGTCACGAAAGCATTGGGAAGCTAAAGGAGCCCGGCTGATGAGCTCGTCCTGAGACAATAGATCCTGTTCCTCCGGAGTCGGCGGGAGCGGAGGTGAGAGTATGAGTAGGTGAAATGGGAAGTATCAGCTACCATGGAGGATGTTGAGGATTATATCAGTGGATATGTCTAGTGTTGAACTATCGATGTGTTCTACATCGGGAACTACAGTGGGAAAATGAGGATGACCTGGCTTCTCACTTTAATTTTGATCTTTCTCACTTTTGGTTTGATTAAGATGTTTCCTGCAAACCAATTCTGGAAGAATGAATACTAGTCTACCCGTCAAGTAAGCAGAGGAAAAGTATATAGGATCATGCCAGAGTCTCATTCGTGGATGCGGTATAGGTCTATATACATATGTACTTTTTTCTACAACTGCACAGCAGCCATAGTAGCAGAACAACCTTTACCCTATCACACAAGGCAGCGAAAATGCCGAAAATGAGCACAACATTCTGCAGACACTTAAACCTGAATGCCACGGAAGTGGCGAGCGTGAACACGCTGGTCCTGCTCGCCCTGGGATCCCTCAGAGGACTCGCCCTGGCTTTGACCCTGGCTCTGGCCCTGGGAGCTGGCCTCGGGAGTGGCGGTAGGGCCGACAGGGACAGTCACAAAGCTGGCCTGACCACCGCCGAAGCCGCCGAAGCCGCCAGAGCCAGCAGAGCCACCGAAGCTACCACTGGGCTGGGCAGCGCCAGAGGGGGAAGCACCGGATTCACCGCCAAATCCACCAGTGGGCTGGGCAGCGCTCGAGGGGAAAGAGCCGCCCTCACCACCACCGAAAGTGCCGGAGGGCTGGGCACCAGACTCACCGCCGCCGAAGCTTCCAGACGGGGCAGCACCAGAGGGGCCACCAGAGGGGCGAGGACCAGGGCGGCCAGATTGGTGGCCACCAGAGCCGTGACCGCCAGATCCTCCAAAGGTACCAGAAGGCTGGGCAGCGCCAGAGGGGGATGCACCACCTTCACCACCGCCGAAGCTACCAGTGGGCTGAGCACCGCCGGAGGGGAAAGAGCCACCCTCACCACCGCCAAAACTGCCGGAAGGGAAGGTACCGGTGGGCTCAGAGCCAGTGGCAATCTGAGAAGTAGGGGTGGCATCCTGGCGCTTGCCGAGCTAATGAATGTCAGCATCTAATCAGAAAACAAGACAAGGACAAAAGGTGCACATACTCCGGGCAGGTGCCAGGCGACGGTGTTGGGAGCCAGGCAAAGGGCAGCAGTAAGGCCGAAAACAATGTTGAATTTCATGGTGAAAGTGTTGTTGAGATAAGAAGTAACAACGAAAGTGGTTGATATAGTCGAAATCAAGAAATTGTGTAATGAATGGAATTGGTCGAGTATCAAACTCTGGATGATCCGAAAAAGCTATTGGAAAAGAAGGAAGCGCGCAGCACTCTGGTTCAAAAAATGTTTCTGGAGGGCTCGAAGTGCTTTATATACCCCAGCTGGGACCTTTTGGCTGGTGTCCTGTCAAAGTGGATCTCCAGCCGCTAAGGTTAGCTGAGACATCTGGACCTGGCCCTGAGTTCTGGGAACGGTGGAGATCAGCATTCTGAGACTGCCGAGCAAAGGTGCTCAGCGTTTTCATCCGTGGTAGATGTGTCGAATCAACAGTGATCCTGGCAGAAGGTGGTCAGACGAAGCCCTAGGAGCCCCCGAGCATATTGGTCCGTTGTATGTGGAGCCGATACCTGGGGAAGGCCAAGACACGCCATTCAGGGATTCAAAATTGCCGAAGCCCTAAGCCTAAAATACTGTATATTAACGCTGCTTTTTTTTTATATGAAACGTTCCTGCAGGAACATGTCAAGCTGGTGTTTGATGTTTGACAGAGGCCGGTTATGAGGTGTGAAGTGTAAATGTGAAACGGACGAGTCATAGCTGAGCTCCACTAAGGCTTACGTCCTCTTGTCGATCTATCCGCTGCCTGCTTCAAATTGAGGAAACGGGGCGATTGATTCTGGATGGCCATTGGACCATTTCAAGATCCGGCGTGGCAAGCTAAATCCAGACAACTCCGCCAACCTTGGCTTTAAAGGCTTTCTAATAGTCAAACACCGCAACGCCACGGCGGTCTCACGCTAAGTTTGCTGCACAATCGTCCCGCCCATTGCGCGTCCCCCGTCAAAATAGGAACATTGTACTCGGCAGTTAGATCATTCAAAAAGAAATGGTATTGTACAGAAAGAAATACTCCGTAGACCTCAATTAACGTGATACCAAACAAAGAACTCCACACGGAAATCTCGTCACATCATGAAGGCGCCAATAGTGCCTCTTCATAATTCCTCCTCAGCAAGTGGCATGTCACCTCCTAACTCCTGCTCCACCTCATCTACTACAAAGCTCTCGTAGTCTTCCAGGCCCTTTTGGACGTGCACCTTGAACCGGATGACATCGTTGAGCATAGTCTCCACATTGGTGTGCAGTTCTTCCCGGAGTGCATTTGCCCGCAGAGTCAGCTGCTCATACTCAATGTTGGTGTTCATCTCCCGCTGCTCCATTAGTTGGACACTGTCGCTGAGGGTGGCGCGCATCTTGGCAAGCTCCTTCTCCATCTTCTCAATCTGGGCGTCAGACGCCAGCTTCTGAGTGGTGGTGATTTCCTTTGTGCGTTCAAACTCCTCTTCTGCCGCCCGGCGCCGGTGCTCCAAAGCCTCGACTTCGCTCCGTTTCTCGTCCATCGCCTCCTTAATATTGTCAAGTAGATTGCGACGGTCTAGGTCATCGTCGATCCCTTTTTTCCGCCGTTCATTGATCTCTTTACGCAGCGCCTGTAGACTATTACGCACAAAGCCCCGGAGATCAAGATTCAATAAGTGCGCCGGGTGATAACCTGTGAAGGGCTCGGCCAGGAGACGATCACCCTCGGATGAAATGCGATTGGGTGGCCCTCCAACCTGACTGGCGGAGAAATTGTTCTCGTTAACATTCAGTTGGAGCTCAAATTCTTCACCCTTGGCATTCTCCGCGGAGGAAGGAATCAAGCTAGTTTGGTAGCCCAGGGTGTTGTAAGTCTTGACGATTTCCTCCAAGTCCTCAAGCTTCTGGCTAGCCTCTGCCTCTTTCTCCATGACGCGGGCGTGTGTCTCTTCCAAACGAGCCATTGTATCTTCAAGGCTTTTTTGGAGACGTTCCCTTTCGGTGTTCATGCGATCAATATCCTGAATGGTGATGCCCTGTTGATCCACGCTGGCTTGAAGATCAGCTCGCTCCGTTTCAGTCGTCTGAAGTTCAGCGTCGGTTTTTTGGATTTCAGCGTCCAGAAACTTGATTCGAGTCTCGTATTTCTCGATCTTTCCTTTGACGTTCTGGTTATAGTCTTCGAACTTTCGCTTGTCATCCTCTAGAATTCGGAAATGCTTGTCCAATTTGGCCATGTCGGGGGCATTCCGTTCCATCTCCTCGATTTGTGCACGGAGAGCTTGATTCTCTGCTTCCAAAGCTTCCAACTCTTGCACATACCGCTCATTGCCACGTGCAAATTCTGCGGACATGTTCTCAATGTGCGGGACTAACCTCTGCTCAGCCATGTCGTCATCCTCATCTTCGCCACCCTGAAGCCAGTCATGGTAGGCTTGAGTAAGAAAGCGGAAGATGATGCGATCGCCAGTCAGATCAATACCAGCTTCTGCGCAAGCCTCATCATACTGCCCATGTACATAGCCCTCCATCATCTGCGCCAATTGCATTAACCAGTGTAGCATGCCAAGGAACGTTGACCAGTTCTGGCCACCAACAGCTGCAATCTGGGACTTCGTAATTCCCTTTTCGTACGGATAACGTAGTTGTTTGAGAATAGGAGGCACTTCGGCATCCATAGCTTTCTGAAACTTGTATCCGGGATCAATACGGTGATACAGCCACTGGAAAATGTAATTGAAGTCCTTTTGGGTCGGTGAACGGAGGGTGTTTTGTCCCAAACTATGCTTCATTTCCAACTCGAATTGATTGGCAGTCAGATATTCCAGTAGCTCCTGTCCGATGCGCGCCTGGAAGGATCGATCCCGAAGTGGGCGCGGATCCCTGGGGACACCCGCGACGCTGGGGACTTGGTTGAAAAAAGACTGGTGGCCCATCGGTCCACCCATTGATGGTCTTGAAAAGACACTGCTCCGACGTTGTAGGTTTGGGGGGGCAGGATTCGACGAAAGAGAGCCTGGCGCAAAACTTTGACGACCCGCACTGGCGCCATGAAACATGTTACTTGACACGGATCGGCGAACGGATGAGAGACCAGCCTCAGCAGCGAATGGACCTCCGGTGGAAGCGCGTGCGAAGTTGGGCTGCTGAGGCCTGCTTGCCGAATTTAATAGCGACGTGCGGCGAGCATTTTGCGACGTGAATGGAGGGTTGTTAAACCCAATAGAACTTGTACGTTTTAGAGCAGAAGCGGGCTGTGGGATAGCGGAATAATTCTGTACACTCCCAAGCGTCTTGAGACTATACGTCAGCTTGATTTTGTTTTGCGACCAGAAGAAATCCATACCTCTCGGGGCCCCGGGCGCCTGACGCTAAAAAGATGAGTATCTTGCGACATTGTGACTGCAAAAGCCGCAAAAGCGGCGTGTTGTGTCGCGCTGATTCCAGTAAATAGGCAGAATATGTAGTAGTCTCAATTTCGTCAAGTCCAAGTCAGCATGCACAATTTCGCTCGTGGAGGGGGGGCATTGTTATCGTGCAGGCTTGGGCAAGAAGATGTAAACAAGAAGCGGGTCGCGACCAAATGAGGAAGGCGGTACCGGGTTGAAGCAAACAGGACAAAAAGGGACACAATCACGAGACTTTCCCAGATTCGGTGTGGGGAAGCTTGGCGGTCCTGACTTCCGAGGTCCACGGCGTTTACCGATGACGGTCGCCTTCCCCTACTCCATACTGTCTTTCCTTTCTCCATCCTCCTAGGTCGAGTTGACTCTAATCCATAATGGCTCCTCGTGAGGAGCTGATCACGTCTGCCGTAAGGATGAAATTGCCTGTTTTCGATATTTAATGCTAACATATGCCTCTAGGTGACTTGTATGAATATATCGCAACCGTCGCGTGATAGAGTTGGTCGCTGACGATGAAATAGTTCTCCAGGATCCATCGGTCGCTTCGTCGCCCATTGAGAAGAGAGTCGCATTCCTGCAATCGAAGAATCTCACCCAAGAAGAAGTCGACCTCGCCTTATCACGAGTGGGTGAGGACCCAGCCGCCGCCGCAGCCGCCGCCGCAGGCGCAGCATCATCACCAGCCCCCTCTTCACAACAGCTCGCCTACCGGCCACCACCACAAGTGCCGCAAGGATATGGCTATCCTCCATACAATCAATGGCAGCCCCCTCCAGAGTATGCACCACCATAAATTCTTATCAATACCTTGGTCTAACCGCTCAGCAGGCCGCCGAAGCGTGACTGGCGCGACTGGTTCATCATGGCGACAGTTGTGGGTGGCGTAGGATATGGACTATATTCTGTAACTAAGGTATGTTCATTCCGAATGGACAGTAGGGCATCGTGAGCCATGCTAACAAATCCAGCGCTATATCTCCCCATTGATTGCCCCGCCAACTCCTCCTCAACTGGAGCAAGATAAAGAGAAAATTGACGAGCAATTCTCCCGGGCATTCGATCTGATTGAACAGCTTTCGACTGATACTGCAGCCTTGAAGGCTGCCGAAGATGCTCGTACTGAGCGCCTGGATACCGCTCTCAAGGATGTAGAAAGTCTTGTTGCAGATTTGAAGACATCTTCACGGCGGAGGGATGATGAGACTCGCCGGATCAGTGATGAAGTGAAGTCGCTAAAGGATGCCATTCCCAAGGCTCTCGAAGGTGCCCGGGAGGGTAACGAGAATCGATTGAAGGAACTGGGTACCGAGTTGAAGAGCCTTAAGGTTCTTTTGGGTAACCGTCTGGGTGGCAGTGGCGCCGCTCCTGCGGCTGGCAGAACTCTGGGTAGCTCTACCCCCATTCCCACTCCCGTTCCTACTCCCAATCCTGTCCCATCTACTGCATCCCCATCGACCCTAGCGGATACAACTGCTACTTCCTCTATCCCGACTACCAATGGTCTCCAGGCAACTGTGACCTCACCGGAGCAGGAAACCCAGTCGTCGGCCAATACCCCCGCCGCACCCAGCCCTCTTTCGCAACTCAATCGATCGGCTTCTATCCCAGCCTGGCAAATGGCTGCCGCCAACCGAACCAAGAGCTCCTCGCCATCGACTCCAGCCATTTCGACTGATGACAAGCCAGCCGACGATGAGCAGAGTGCTCCGCCCAGCTAGATCTGGGATGTTTCGGGTCGGTTCCCTGTATACCTCTTCGCTTAGATGTATTTATCACAATGGAATTTTCTCTTCTTTTACGTACTTACTCAGTGAATAGACTCAAATAACTTTGACTTATTCACTTTAGTGGTTTAATAAATTCTGAATAACTGAAAATCAATTCGGATATATAAATAATGCATGGGAGCTTGCCGAATTCAACGATAAGATAAGAGATAAGATAAGCGCAATACCTTCCAATCCAGAAGTCGCTTTTACATGCAACATTTATTCAAATATGAGCATAATGTCATCACCTAAACCCTCCCGCAGATCTCACTCTCCATCCACGCATGAGAAGGGCCGCCACCATCATCGTAGTCGACATGGCCACTCGCATTCCCACCGGCACCGACACCGCGATGACGCGCGCTCGCGCTCCCCCCATCGATCCGACCGGCACAGGTCAGACCGCCACCACCGTCGACACGATCGAGACCGAGATCATCATGATCGCAGGAGCAAGGATGCACCCGCACAGCCCGTGATTCTGCCGTTGCAGGCGCGAGAGCTCTCGAGGCGTGATTTGGAGGTGTTTCAACCCATGTTCGCGATGTACCTTGACATCCAGAAAGGCATATTCATCGAAGATCTCTCTGAGGAGGAAGTGAAAGGAAGATGGAAAAGTTTTATTCACAAGTGGTATGAAAAGAAGACATCTATAATGGATAGCTCAAACGTTAATTCGTGACACAGGAATCGTGCGGAATTAGCTGAGGGCTGGTACGATCCAGCCACTTTGCAGAGGGCCCGGGAAAGCATAACAGAAAGGTCTCCACCCGCAGAGGCCAAGAGAGGCTCACCGGATTATGCACGGGATGAACAGAAAGAAAATGTGGACAACAAGGCACCGCCAACCGCCGAAGAAGATGATGATGACGATGACGAATATGGCCCAACACTACCTCAGCTCAACTCAGGAAGAGGCTTTACGCAATCTGGGCCGACAATACCGAGATTGCAGGACCTCGAACTCAAGAGAGGTAAGCTTTGCCTACTCAAATGAATTATCATAGCCTGCTGACGAATCCATACAGAGTCCGCAGCTGAAGATGCCTTTGCTGAGCGCGAGGAATCACGACAGCAGTATCGTAGTGACATCCGATCTCATAAATCGGCAGTGCGGAATCTTGAAGACGAAGTTGCGCCCCGAGCAGAAGCCGGGACGAGGGAGAGACAGCTCGAGAAGCGCCGGGAAGCTGCAGCAGCTAACCGCGAATTTGCAAACGCTCGAGGCGCGTCACCTGAGGCTGCACCGGAAGAGGAGCTTATGGGGTCTGGAGACAATGATCTCGCTGCTTTGAAGAGGGAGAAGGAGAAAGACCAACGCAAGAAGAACGAACGGGAGATTCGTAGGGAGGAGATTCTTCGGGCACGAGTAGCAGAGCGAGAGGAGCGTGTTCAGGCCTACCGTGAGAAAGAGCAGGAGACAATTGGTTGGTTGCAGACTCTTGCGAAGCAACGTTTTGGTTAAGCCTAAGTTGAGTTCTAAAATTTCCATTACCCATATACCTTTGCTACTTGAGCGATCAATGAATCTGCGAGTTTTCTAAATATGGTACACTACACCAGTAGTCAGGCTCCCCGAGTATGAATCAATAAAAGTCTATAATATGGTTGGAATATGCAACCTGTCTATATATTTTTCTTTTATTGGATCGAAGTCTGAGTCCGTTTATACCATGGATGTAAAACCAGGCTCCTACGGTCAAGCAACCAAGAAATCACATGTTGCCATACACTATTACTGCCCTCGCAAAGCAGCAAGCGAAGAGACTTGCTTCCCATTCACAAAGTTCGCCGCATCCAACCACTTTTCAAACGACGCCCGCACGGCAGGCCATTCAGAATCAAGCATAGAAAACCACGCCGTATCCCGATTCCGGCCCTTAATCATCATATGCTGACGAAAGACACCCTCAGCCGTGAACCCAAAGCGAGCAGCAGCTTTTTTGGACGGCTCATTGTGGCTATCACACTTCCACTCAAAACGGCGGTATCCCAGATCCTCAAAGACAGCCTTCGCGATAAGATAGAACGCCTCTGTTGCAGCGGTCGTACGCTGCAGCATTGGCGAGAAAACAACGTAGCCGATCTCGACTACGCGGTTCTTCTGGTCGATGCGCATCAGTGAGAAAAATCCCACTGTTTTGTTGGATGGCGCATCGATGAGGGCGTATAGATACGGATCAGGGGACTTAGAGAGTCGCTCTATGAATGGGATGAATGATTCTTTGTCTTGGAAAGGCCCATCGGGGATGTAGGCCCAGACTTCCGTGTGCTGTCCTATACTTTCCCAGAGGTCGTCGGTGTGTCGAGGGTCTAGCTTTTCAAGACGAACTGTGCGGCCTATGAAAGTGGCCGCTGGTGGTGGTTTCGCGGGATGCGTATCCACAGGTACTCCAAATTGTCTAGTCATCTTGGATTGCTTGTGGTATCAATGGAAGTAAATGCGAGTCTGCTCGGAGGTGGTGAGCTTGAGATAAATCAAAGTGGGTTAAGACAAGGTTACTTAAATGAGGAGAGATAATTGACTCACGAGCAATGTGATTACTCAAGGCCAATGGTCTCTCAATGTAGCGAATATAGATACAATTCCAGATTCAGTCGTTGGATCAATTAGGTGACTCACCAGGTCATCAACTCGGCCGTGTTATCGAATCGCAGTGGATCGGCGCCTCGGCGCGGGGACTCCCGATAACAACAATCGGAGACGTCAGATATAATTTTGCGCACCACAAGATGACTACAATTTCCAAAGCCCTTCAAGGCCTCAAACGGTTCACCACTTGCGACGTATGCGATCCCTCGACCAATTTTACTAGAACCAATTTGCCATGTTAACAACTTCCTGCAAAATTCCAGATTGGCGACGCGCTTGTGAAGCTTAAGCACCCATACGGTGGCTTCCTAGATGGCTTGAAAATGTACTCCCCGGGTGGGGGAACGAGTATCTACGGGCCTGCCATCACTGTGAAGATGGTAGAGACAAACAGTCCCGGCCCCACGCCTCCCTTGCATTTTGCAGACGCGAACAAAGAGGGCCACATCATGTATATCCAGCAGCCCAAGGGCTTACCCTCCGCATGCTGGGGCGGTCTGATGTCGACTCGAGCCCAGAAACTTGGTAGCCTAGGGACCATAATCGATGGCCGTATGAGGGATGCACAGGAGCATCGCGACATGGGATTCCCGGTAAGTGTATCTCAGTCGTGGCAACCCTTTCTGAATGTCCCCGCAGACTGAACGTTTCGATAGGTATTTGCTCGAGGTACTGCCGTTCTTGGCTCTAACACCTTTACTCGTGCCTCGGAAATCGATGTCCCGCTGCAGTACAAGGGTGATCTTTGGATTTACCCCAAAGATATCTTGGTGGGTGATGAAAATGGTGTGGTTGTTGTTCCGCCTTCATTGCTCGAGCAAGCCGTGGAGCTGTGTCAGGAGCGGTTTGAGATCGATGAGAAGACCATGGAAGCACTCCGGGCGGGTGAGTCGATGGGTTCGATCATCCAGCGGATGCGTAAGTAGCTGGTATGTACCCATATGAGCCTATATGGATCTAGAGGCCATAACATGGGTTGAAGAAGATTATGCCGGCCCAGACATGTGGGTGCATATTTATCCGAGTATGAATTAGTTATTCGTGCTAATAATATAAGTTGGGGAAATTTGACACCAGACTCTATGTGATTGCAATTGAACCTAGTATTCAAAAAAAGTACAGTATTCGTTTGTTTTAGATCCAGGGCCCACGAAACCTTGAAATGGTGGGATATTCCAAGTAGAAACAATGCAATTGGGAGGTCAATGTTCTGGTATGTGGTGTATTTCTGAACGAATACACTGGTGTTATCACCCGATATATACATGGATTAACACATCTTCATCAGCTCGGCTACTTTTCATCTGGTTAGATCGTGCAATCGGATTGGGCGGACGACCATGGACTTCGGGATACTGTGGGACCGTGTGTATGAACCACAAAGCAATACACGACCCACCCTTCTAGACTGACAAAATCGAATGGAAACACAGGGAGAGAATCTGGACCTATTCTTTGACACTCCTAACGTTACGCGTTTGCTCATACCACAGTCGAGCCCCGCGTTGAAGCTGCACTACTCATTCAAGCATGGAGGGCTGAAACGCCGTAAACCAACTTAGGTTTCATGGCGTTCCGCTAATGCTCGACAATATCGACCAGAGTGAACCTCTTCAGCTCTTTACGGGAAAACTACTCTAATACCCTTACCCGGCCTTGGCAGTTTGCGCCGTTTCTTTCCAAGGACCTTCCAGGGTTTCCATGGATCCGAGGCTTGATGTAATCTCCCTAGCGAGGCGCCCACCGACGTAATTTTGCGGCGGGGATCTCGGGTTGGTTGCCCACCTGAGAAACAGAGACCACTTCAAAATTGGGACATGTGTGGTGCCGTCAGCATATTGCTAGTATTAATCCCACCATGCTAACGACATTACAGTTTGAAAGCGTTGTTTTTGTTGTACGGGTAACAATTAGCCCGCTAATTGAGACATCCTTTTCTTAGACCAGGTCCGAGATATCCGCCAGCCAATCTTCAGTCTTGTTGGGGGCCGGTATGATGCCTAAAAATCCCGAATACAGTAACTAAGTAGTGAGATTGAGTTTGAGGGTGGGGTTTCCCGGCGCAGCACCTTCTGTTTCTCTCAGCAAAGCAATACAATACCGGAACAAGATGTAGACAAGAAGCACCCGAACGGCCTGATGTTGGGCTCTGCAGGGCTGTGGATGCCAGGTCCACAATCACACGGTGTCGTTGGCTGGAGACTACTGTTCCTGTTTGGACTGATGCAAGTTGAGAATCCAGACCCGGACAACGACCGAATCTCGCGTGGTTCTAGGCTTCCGTGGCAGGGAAGTGCAAAACTTTTCGCTGGTCCTCGCAGGAACAGGAGTGATCCTGGAACAAAATGCAAAAATGAGCGCATGGGGAAAAACACCTCTTGTTGGTTTCTTTTTGTTTCTTGCTCATACCATTCCAATAACCCTTTTTTCCCACCGGGGAGAAGAAGTGAGTGGCAATGGCCCAGACCCACAGCAAGCAGCCGTAGAGTGACTCTAGTCGCTAGTCTGGTGGCCCTAGTGGGCATAGCGTTCGTGGAGGAGTCCCAGTCGATCGAGTCCGCTCAAAGGGTCTCTCAGGGCCATGGGGAAGATGATGGCAAGGGTCTTGGTAGAAAAAAAAAAAGATACAAGAAATGAGAAATAAGCTAAAGTATTCTCAAAAGAAAGAGAGATGGGATTCATCTTTCGAAGATCCTTACATGTTATTTTCCAGGTTTATCCGTATAGTAATTCTCCCACTACGGCGCCCCCTCCCCGACCTTGTATTACCGCCGTCACACTAAGTCTCAAACTCGGTCACTCCCCTTCCCTCCCTCTCTCACCTCATCTCCGACTTCACCCTATCTAACCAAATCCCTTCACCACTCCACCACCAACGCAGCATACTTACTCTTCCACACGACATCGAGGAAGAGTCATACCGTCTTTGTGCCTTATTCATAACCGCCACCCATTCTTCTCGGGGGTGGAACGGAATCCGGATTGAATCGAAATCACAGAGGTGGCCCGACAGGGCTGCCAGAGCAAGGAGATATGTCTGGACACATTTCATCCGACCATTCTCGCTCGGCATCGAGGTCATCGCAAAACCCACGGCTGTCTCAAGGGCAATATGAATCGATGCCTCGCCAGTCCTTCGGTCGCACATCGCGCGTCTCCAACCCCAATGTCTTCTCCGACGAATACTCTTTAGAACCCATCTATGTCGACCAAATTGAGCGCGCACCCAGCCCTACCTCCTCTGTCGCCTCTTCAACTACATTAACCCACCCATCTCAAAAAGCGGTTGGTGCGACCGCAGCAGACAACGATGATCCATTCGCCGATGATGCCCAGTCTTCGGTTGACGAACCACATCGATCCAGCTTGCCCCAAAAGGGAGGATTCGCTAACAACCGCAATTCCATCACATCTCAAAACAATCCTGCCTTTGCTGTGCAAAGAAACCAGAGTGTCTCTTCCCGCTTCTCTATACCACGCGCCCTCAGCCCCTACAACGGCGCGACCGGGCCTAGCCATCCCTACTCTATGTACCCCCAGGTTGGTGTCAGTCGCTCCCCGAGTGTAGGAAGCACTTCGACAATCCGTCCAATCGATCGCCCCTTAGGCGAAACAAGTGGCCCTCAGCATCCATATGGAATGTACTCGCAGAATGTTGTTGAAGAAGGGATAGACGACGAAATTCCGGTTGGCTTTCCCGGTCTGAACTCACCATATCAGCCGCCCCCTAGTCGACGGATTGATGACGTGGGCGATATCATTGGACCAGATGGGCACACGGAGCCGTTACCTCCTTATTCACGCTACCCTACAGGAGCCGTACCTAAACCTCCGGGTATGGAGATGGAGACCTTGGCGGAAGGCAACAACAGCCCTGTTGATATCCACCTACCACCACAGGAAGAACAGCAACTAAGCACGGCTACAAGGGAACAGCCGATCTCAAATACATCATCAAGAGCTCTGATCCCTGAAACATCCGCGAACAGTGGGCCTAATTCAGGCCCGGCTGTGGCCGGCGCTACGGGTGCTACAGCAACCACAGGTATCATGGCATTCGAGGAGAAACTCAAACAGAAAGGTAAAAAGAGAGTATGCTGCGGTCTTCCTGTCTGGACCATTGTCCTTATTGCGACAGTCATGTTGATCGGAGGGTCCATCGGTGGTGTGATTGGTGGTGTTCTCGGCACGAGAAAGGCCCAGGAGGCCGACCGCAAGGCACAAGCCCAACAGCAGCAGGGCCCACATATTGTGACGGTAACTGCCTCGGCTCAGCTGGACTACTCATCGTACACAAGTACGCCAACAAACTTTCAACCTGCGCCGACCGGCCATTATCTGATTCCCTCTGTTTTACAAAACTACTCCCGCATGTGTGTTGAGGATCACGATATTAAGGAAGTCTGGAGCTGCCTGGAAGAACCGAAGGATTTCGAGATTTATGTCGGAAGTTCGGATGGCCAGCAGTCCATCGTTTTTGCCAACGACGTTGCAACGGCCGCCTCTACCTTCTCTTATGGAGCTCAGCAACCGATCCTTCCTACTCCGACGCAAAATCTGAGCTTGGTTATGGATACTAGCGACACAGACCTTGGTCCTGCCCTATTTTTCTGGTCCTATATCGACAAGCTTGTCATTCTCCCTGAGTCTGCTCTGGACTCTAGTTCTGCTTCGAAGCGAGACATTCCAGCAGAGCTTTTGTCAAATTACATGGAACGAAAGATGGTCGTTCAGTCAGGAGAGAAGCCTTGGTTCTGCTGGTGGAACCAAACGGTTATGGAGTTTTTCCTCTATGTCAATCAGTCTGCAACAGATACTTCTTTTGATGCTACTGCTGTCACTGGTGGCAATCTCGCGGCAAGCATGGCTACCGCCCATACCCAGTCGAAGCGTGATGACATTACCAACTACCCTCGAATCATCAAGATGGAAGAACGGCGTGATCATGCAGGGGCCTCGTCACCATATTGTCAGCAAATGCAGCTGAATGATGACCACATCCAGACCATTCCCAACAAAGTGTACTCAGTCCAGGAGATTGAGCCTACGCCGACCACTACCTACATCAACTCCGCCCAAGGCTCTAGTCAGACATACACTGCGAAAGCACAGTGGGCAACACCATGTTACTGTTTGTCCTTGTTTGATTAGTCTGATTTCCTGGCATTTGAGCGGTTTCTTGTTCTTCATTGTGGTATTGGTACTGGGACACTAGCGTTGGCGTTGGATCAGGCCGAGGAGCTAGCATCGGGTTACGTGCACACGATTATATTTCTTCTCCACTTTGTGATTCTACCTCTTTTCTTACATCCCGATGCTACTGGCCTTTTGAGGGCCCTTTTCTCTCTTATTCTCCCCGTCACTCCCCATATCTACCCCCCTCTTTTTCTCTTTTTTTTTCCCCCACCATTGTCTGAATTTCTTTCGAAACGACACGATTTCCCTCGCGCAAGTCCCTTTTTACGGGGTCATATATGGTCAACTTATTCTCTTTTCTGGCGTTCATATCGGGTCAACTGGTACGGTTCGGGTATTCCGACATGTTTGGTCAAATTTATTGTTGTCATGTTACCATTTTGTGTTTTTTGGGCCATTGAGCCTAATTCCTTGTATTTCAGCATCTGACATGGTGCCACTAGTACCTACCCTATGTCTTAGTCGAAACCAAGATGGGCATATTTGAAATATATCATTGTCTCCTGTACATTGTCTCCCGTGGGCACCCTCATAACCCGACCTCATCTGTTCAATACTAGGGGAAACAGTCCTGCCCAGGTGGGTTCAAAGTGGGCACTCGAGGCACCTGATTTTGTTTGACCTAATGAGCAGGGGGATAAAAGTAATCAGCATGGTTGGAACCCTACTTGGAAGGTGTAATTTTTCATGAAATAATTTCCTCCGGTCATGATTCCCTTTATACTCCAATTGGATGTCCATCCATATGATATACATGGCCTTTGATTTATCTATACATAGTCCCCAAACACGCATCTGCATGAATCACAGACCTTCGTGCTACCCAGGCACCAGATGCTCGCAGAATTAGGCAAGTCATCACAAAAAATGGATTCAAATTGAATGTTTCCCCAAAGCTGACCGATATGGCTATTTCATGATCCCTAGAGCGGCTATGTTCACGACGGGGTGAGATCCTTTCGATCTCGTCAACAGGCTTGAAATCATTACATTTTCTATGGGGCTCTTGGAACTTTAAGTGTTTTTTTTACCCTGTATCTTATGTTACTTCCGCTGGAAAACCCAGACTATGCCGGCTCTCTGAATCTTCGAATGTATTCGCATGGTAAGCACTCAATCTAGAGCCACGCCCAGGCCGAAAGTAGGTGCATCCTCGACAACCACACCAATGGTCTTAATTTGAGCG
Source organism: Penicillium longicatenatum (assembly GCF_028827895.1). Lineage (NCBI taxonomy): Eukaryota > Fungi > Ascomycota > Eurotiomycetes > Eurotiales > Aspergillaceae > Penicillium > Penicillium longicatenatum. Next base: position 2,403,318 of record NW_026643121.1, on the reverse strand, counting down.
TAGAAAGTGCAGAGAACGGTGAGCAAAGGTTAGACTCATGGTGGAGAATTGGGTAGATTATCCCTTACACCCACAATTCAATGAATGATACTGACTTCGATGTAACTATCCCGTGTGAGAAAAGTTGTTCCCAATGCAACCGGTTTTTTGACGGCTAGATAGATTGTACATATCTGAATGGTACTCAAGGTATAGCCAACAATGATATTACCCATTCGATTTCACCCTGAAGAAGCCAAATGGCCTCGATATGCTACTCGAATTCTTCTCCCAAGACATCAAATTCCAACAGAGGATTTTAAAGACCTTATAGTAATAAACCTAACATTATGGACTGGTGTTCCCCTATTACACAGTATGCCTATAGGGCTATAAGCGAAGGTTGTCTTGGGTACACCGTCGAGCCTTTGAGGGCTTCATCTCTAGGGTTACACACAGTTCCTATGGATCAATTGAGATATGAAGTGGAGTGAAGGCGATAAGCTCGGGAATTCAGCAGATATATAGGGGCCGGACTAGTACGACATAGGTGAACAGAAGCATTTCAATGACCACAAGAAAAGACTAAGCTGTAAATGGCTTTTAGTTAGGGTAAGCATGAATGTTTCCAACTCGAAGAGTAGGGTCTGACAGAATGCATTTCTGTTTCGCTTATGAAGGATATAGAAACGGCCTAGCCATCACACCTCCATAAGCACATGGGATCTCAAAATTGAGGAGAAAGAGAGTTTAAAGTGAAGTATCGAAGGGGTCCGCAGCGTGAGTAAACCCGGGGAAGCCCACTTGTTCCACTTTCGGCAAGGAGGGACAATGATGACTCAGCACACACGGCAGGTCATGTGAACGGGATATGTACATAGTAGAGCAGAGGTGATGGATACTCCTGTGGATAATGGAGAGGATCAGGTCGTTTGGCCCCCTGAAAGTACTCAGACTTGCAATTAAACGAGACAATCAGTTTCCGGACCCCCAAAGAATGATTTGACATCTTGGCCAGCGACGTGCCCAACTGTGTATGTTCACGCCTAAGCTCCTCCCTCGTGACACCTGAGGCACCAACGCTTCCGACACCTCGCACCTTGACGCACCATTCCTCCAACCTCTCCTCCATCGCCATCCATTCTCCCATTCCACTCCCCAACCCTCTTCTTTCACCCCCCGATTCTCACGATATCGCATCAGATTATCCTTCGGTCGATCTTATCGATCGTGTCAACTGCGCCCGCCCGCTTAAAAATCTGTCGTTGGACCCTCCAGATCAAATGATCGCGTCTCCTAGATGACCTTCCCTCCCCCTCACCCTTCCGCCCAATCGTCGATTGCTTCTGGCACCGATAAACCTTCTTCGACCAGGACTGAGATTGGTGCCTGGGGTAGGTCCGCGTCGCAGTCCGGCATTCGTCGTGGGTTAACTCCTCTCGCGACCAACCTCTCCTCCGCTCCCGCTCCCTCTGCTTCCTCCCGGGGCTTGGACGCAGGCCCTGGGGTCTCTACACCATCATCTTTCTCTGCCGTTCTGAGCTCCACCAGGGGTCTTTCCGGCGGTAGCCCCAAGCCCGCACCCTCGCCATTCACCTCGCTACAGACTGGCTCGCAGCAGCAAGCCCAGTCGCTTTCTTCACCCAAGTTTCGATCACACACCCCATCCGCTGGGTCCTATTTCGCCTCAGCAACAGGTTCCATCACGGGTGGTGGAGGCTCAGGGGGAGGTGGTGGGCCGGGTTCTTCCAGAGGTGTCGCCTTTTCACCACTGTCGTCCGGCACAACTGTGAATTCACCCACGGGCTTCGCTTCAGACAAGCCTGGATCGGCAGCTGCCCATTCTAGTCAATCGTCGCTTACCAAGATTTCGATTGCACAAGTCTTCCTCCTGTTAGACTCAATCACGGAGAAGGAAGGCAAAGAAAAGTGGGAGACAAAGGCTGCTCAGATACATAAGGTAAAATTCAGGCTCCACCAATTATCTTCCTGAAGGAGGCTAATCCTATATCACTTCAGCTTGTGACATCGAACGGCATGGAGGTCTTCTCGAAATACTTCCGCCGCCTTCTTACAGGCAACGCGCCCCAGATTTTTCCTGGAGTGAATAAGTCCGTCGAAAATGCGGGCAACTACCCCCTTCTCGTGCAGGAAATGCAGAAAGTTTCCTCGGACATAGAACAATCCCAGAAGATCGCAGAGACAGTAGATACATCCGAAGGTGACATCTTCCGTGATTTCGATTTGTCCACCTTCCTGGATCACTTCCGTCTGGATCCAATTGTGAAGGTTGCTCTTGCTTTGGCTTTCAAGATGACAAACAAGTCTGATCTCCGAGCCAAGGGTAAGTTTCCTCTCGTCCTTGCATCGCTCGAATGAGCCTGCTAACCCCTCTGCGCCTTTCAGCGGATGCGATTCTCTCGAACTCCCTCAATCCGTTTTTGCACAGCCTCTCAACTTCTTCCGAGGCAAACAAGGATTTCCATAACTCCTTCCTTGGGATGACGATTGAACGATTCATCCTTTACCCTCCCCGAAACTTCACAGACGATGTTAAGGCAAAGCTGGTCTACGCAGCAAACATGCGATATCAGACCTTGGGCATGGACATGCCATTCGAAGTTTCCTCCGCTTTGCAAATGTTCAACTTCGTGAACCCCCGCTATACTCTTGTGCGACAGCTCCACTCTAAAGGACCCCGTGCAACGAGCAACGTTGAGGCAATCACCGAGTTGATCAATGCGGCGGGCCCAGACAGCTGGACTGAAGAGACTCTTGCTAGTGCTCTCCTCTTCATGATTCTGTCTCAGTACTGGCAACAGTTTTCGTTGGAGACTCTTATCAGCGCCTATGCCGAGAAGCAGCTCAACTGGTCCCTCGTGTTGCGGCAATTTGACCGAGAGGGCCTGAGAGTGGATCCGGGGCAATTTGAAAAGCTGTATACAGCGCTTTCTGCTGCCGCCGTCGATAATCCTTCCCTGGACGTGCAGAAACTTTGGGGTGGTGAATGGGATCACCGTGATACTCAAATCTCATTCTTGACGGCTTTAGTTGCTTCCCGTATCGACCCATCTCAGATTCGCGACTTCCGCGCGACATTCCCTTCTGATTTCTTCGATGACGCCCCAGAGATGGTCAAGCTGCAGGGAGAGCGTGCAGCTAAGTCGCCTCTTCGGTCCATGGATGCCATAAAAGCGGTCTTTGATATGGCGCTGTTTTCTCAGGCCCACTGGGCTGCGAAAGAAAGCCAGCAGCTTATCAAGGCTGTGGTGCAGTTTGACCTTCCAGTTTTTCTTATTTCTGCGTTGGCTATTCCTCAGCCCTGGTCGAATGTTCAACAAAGCTTCGTTCTTCGAACTTTCGTGGTGTTCATATCAAAACAAGAAGATGGTTACCAGCTTGCTCTCCATGGAGCCTGGCGTCAGGATCGGCAATGGGTTTCAGAGCAACTGTTTGCAGCTTTCAGCCAAGACCCCACATCGACTGCAATGATATATGAGCACGCTGTCAACTTCGGTTGGCTGGAATATTTGCTTGGATTCACCAATGGGCTTGCTCTGGATCTTGCTTGTTACTCTGATCGTAGGGGCTCATTTGATTTGGGACAGTGGATTCGCATTACTGCCCAGAAAGGTCAGGTTGACATGGGTAGCCTCCTGTCCAAATTCTTGAGAATCAAGGCAGAGGATGAGCTACATGTGCAGCGGAAAGAACAGTCTACTCCGCAAATGGTTAGCCTTTCTGTGAGAACTGTTTACACTCTTCTTTCAGTCCTGGAAGAATTTGTCGGAGATCGTGAGAATCTCACGCCTGTTCAACGTATCTGTATTCAGACCTACCCTCGATTGATCAACTATGGTGAAGGGTTTGATGACATCATCGACGCCAATGGCGAAAATGGCAACACATTACCGGAGGTGATCGACAAGCAGATGCAGGCATTGTTCGGCAAGATGTACCATGACGAGCTCTCACTCAGGGAGATGTTGGAGCTGATGCGGCAGTATAAGTCATCACGCAACCCCGAGGAGCAAGAACTTTTCGCTTGTATGGTGCATGGTCTCATCGATGAGTACCACTGCTACCACGAATACCCACTTGATGCCCTCACAAAGACCGCGGTCATGTTTGGTGGTATTATCAATTTCCGTTTGGTTGATGGAATCACGCTCAAAGTTGGACTCGGCATGATTCTGGAGGCCGTCAGGGAGCACGAAATCCACAACCCCATGTTCAAATTCGGTGTAGAGGCGATTGAACAGCTCATGGATCGTCTCTCTGAATGGGCTGGCTTCTGCCATCTGTTACTTCAAATCCCAACCTTGCAAGGCACACCAATTTTCCAGAAAGCCGAGGAGGTTCTTCGAGCCCAAGGCAAGGAAATTGCTGATGGAGAGGCCGAAAAATGGAATATCCGTCCGTCTCCCTTGCCCAATGGTGATAGTGATGATCGCTCTGTCGATGGTAGTTCCTTCAAATTCCGCTCCGTTTCAGTGGACCCGCCACTGCGGTCAGAGCTTTATCAGGACCCAAGTGAGGACACGCAGGACAAGATCTTGTTCGTACTGAACAACGTATCTGAACAAAACATCGAGGAAAAATTACGGGATTTGCGTGAAGTATTGAGTGACCAACATCACCAATGGTTTGCGGCATATCTGGTGGAAGAGCGCGCCAAGTTACAACCCAACTTCCAGAAGCTCTACCTTGATCTCCTTGATCGAATTGGAGATAGGATTCTCTGGGCGGAAGTCCTTCGAGAGACCTATGTCAGTGTCTCCAAGCTGTTGAACTCCGACGCTACCGTCAGCTCCTCTACCGAAAGAGGCCATCTCAAAAACCTCGCTGCCTGGCTTGGCTCGTTGACAATCGCCAAAGACAAGCCGATCAAACACAAGAACATTTACTTCAAGGGTTTGCTTTTGGAAGGCTACGATGCTCAGCGCCTCGGGGTCGCAATCCCATTCACTTGCAAGGTTCTTGTCCAAGCTGCCAAATCCACCGTATTCAAGCCCCCCAATCCGTGGCTGATGGATATTCTGGGGCTTTTACTGGAGCTCTATCACTTCGCTGAGTTGAAACTCAACAACAAGTTTGAGATCGAGGTGTTATGCAAAGAAATTGCTCTTGATCATAAGAAAGTTGAGCCCGCTGTCATTATCAGAGACCGCACTTCCCAGAGCGATGAAGTTCTACCAGCGACTGCGATTCCAGAAGGACTTGAAGCTTTCGAAGAAATGGGCCTTACTTCCATCAACCAGGGAATCCGCAATGAACGGTTATCACCTGCTGCCATCATGTCAACCTTGCCAAGCCTCGAAAAGATCCTTGTTCTACCTCCATCGGCGAACAGCATGGTGGACGCTACTGTGTTGAGAACAATTGTCACTTCTGCAGTGGAGCGTGCCATTGCTGAAATCATTACCCCCGTTGTGGAGCGCTCGGTCACCATTGCCTCCATCTCTACTGTCCAGCTTGTCTCAAAGGACTTTGCCATGGAGCCCGACGAGGAGAAGGTGCGACATGCCGCCGGCATCATGGCTCGACAACTTGCTGGAAGCCTCGCCCTGGTCACTTGCAAAGAGCCATTGAAGGTCAGCATGACCAATTACATCCGAATGATCCAACAAGAGGTCTTGGATCAGCCTATGCCTGAAGGGTTGATCCTGATGTGTGTTAATGATAATCTGGATGCTGCTTGCGGTATTGTTGAGAAGGCCGCTGAAGAGAAGTCGCTTCCTGAAATTGAGAAGATGGTCGAACCCCAGTTGGAGGCGCGCCGTCGTCATCTTGCCACTCGGCCCAATGAAGCCTTCATGGATCCTTCAATGAATCGTTGGGGTTTCTACATTCCAGAGCCTTATCGCCAAACCCCTGGTGGTCTCAACAAGGAACAACTGGCCATCTATGAAGAGTTTGCCCGCCAATCGCGAGGCACCACAGCCGCTGTTCACCCTCAGAATGTTTCGGCTGATTCTGGCCGTCAACTTCCTGATGTACTCCAGGAATCGTACCCGGCTATCCCCAACCTTTCTACGCCCGCTGAGCAGCCTGCTGTCCCTCACCGGACACCCCAGGCGCAGGCTGTTTCACAAATCAGCGGTGTACACACCAATGGTTTCATCGACACCCAAAATCCGCGAGAGAAAGTCGAGTCTCTCATCGCTGGACTGCAACAAGCCACTCGCGAGGCCTCAGAGGAACGTGTCAAAGACCTTGGCCGGGATAGTGCTGTTCTTCAAGAGTACAATACGGCTTTGCGCACCATTTTGGCCTCACCAAATGGCGAAGAGCTGGCACGATTAACCTCTCTGAAGGTTTGCACCACTCTGTACTCGCAGCCATCGGGCGCCTTGGAGCTCGAAGTTCTTGTGCACCTACTTGCCAAGCTTTGCGATATGTCTACGCTGATTGCACGCTACACATGGGCGCTCTTGGCGGAGATTGATGATGAACACATGTTCAACATCCCCGTCACTGTTGCCCTAATTGATGCTGGTCTCTTAGATATCCGTCGTGTTGACATGGTGCTGAGTCGTCTTATTGCCCAGAAGGACGTTCGCGCATTGGAACTACTTGATAATTTGATGAGCCGTGTGCTTCTCAACGATGAGCCAGCAGCTCTTAGATCAGACTTCTCTGGCAGCCTCGAAGCAATGAGCCAATGGCTTGTTGAGGATGCAAATGTGGCCCCTGCCTTGGAAATCGTCCGCAAGCTGCGTGACGGTGGCATTCCCGAAGTCGTCAATCCACTTTTGACTGATCCTGCCAGGTCTAAGCGAGACCAGATGGAGTACATTTTCAGCGAATGGATTGGCATTTACAAAGCTTCCGGTGCCACTGATCGGACATACCATTCCTTCCTCCAGGATATGCACAATCGGCAGGTCATGAACAACCCCGAAGACTCTGCCGTGTTTTTCCGTCTCAGCATTGATATTTCTGTGGGCATGTTCGAACACGAGTATCAGAACCCCAATGGTAGCCTCGATGAAGCTTTCCTTTACATCGATGCCCTCGCCAAGCTCGTCGTTCTTCTTGTCAAGTTCCAGGGCGAGCACACCGGTGCTGTCAAGGCCAATAAGCCGGCCTACTTCAGCTCCATCCTTTCTTCTCTGGTTCTCGTCCTCAACCACCATCAGGTCATGCGAGGTGAAGCCTTCAACCAGCGCGTTTTCTTCCGCTTGTTCTCCACGATCCTCTGTGAATACTCATTGGCCGGCTTCCAACACCACGAGGAGCACAAGGGCATGATCTTCGCCTTGGCCAACCGCCTGCTCTCTCTTCAGCCCAAGTACATGCCTGGGTTTGTCCATGGCTGGTTGGCTCTGGTTTCACACCGTGTTTTCATGTCGGACATGCTCAACATGCCAGACCGTGAAGGCTGGGCACCCTACTGCGAGATTATGCAAGCCCTGCTTTCCTACATTGGCGAGCAACTCAAGGCTGCTAACATCTCTTATGTTGCCAAGGACTTGTACAAGGGTGTGCTTCGCATCTTGCTGATCCTGCACCACGATTTCCCGGAGTTTGTTGCCGAGAATCATTTCCAATTCTGTAATGTGATCCCCGCCCACTGTGCGCAGCTGCGCAATCTTGTCCTCAGTGCCTACCCATCGTCTTTCCAAAAGCTCCCGGATCCTTTCCGCGAAGGCCTCAAGGTGGAACGCATCCAAGAGATGCGGGAAATTCCTAAGATTGCAGGTGATGTTGCCGCACCATTGGAGCAAGCGAACATCAAAGACCTTGTCGATACTATCCTCCAAAGCGGCAATGCCTCCGAAGCCACTGTCCAGCAGCTTTGTGATGCTGTCACTAACCCTGAGTCCACTGATACTGCTCTTTTGTACGTACCTATCAACGTGGACGTTGTTCTTCTGAACGCGCTGGTTTTGTACATTGGCCAGCAAGCTGCCGAGGAGCAAGCCTCTAAGAGCAACATCCGCAGCGCTTTTGAGAACTCGACTCATGCGGCCCTTCTTGAGAAGCTCGCTCAAGCCATGCAGCCTGAGGCCCGATACTACCTCCTCAGTGCGATGGCAAACCAGCTGCGGTACCCTAATAGCCACACCTACTTCTTCAGCTTCACCATTCTGCGCCTGTTTGGTGTCGACTATCCCGAGCAGGATGAGTCCGACATCCGCCAGCAGATCATTCGAGTGCTTTTGGAGCGCCTCATCGTCCACCGTCCTCACCCTTGGGGCTTGATCATTACTTTGCAGGAGCTGCTCCAAAACCAGAGCTACTCTTTCTTCCGCCTTCCCTTCATCCAGGCGGCCCCCGAGGTACGATCCATTCCCATGTTACGCGCTCTAATTGACAGCTATGTTAACGACTCTGCAACAGATTGGTCGGCTTTTTGATGCCCTCCTCCAGCACATTCAGCAGCAAAGCCCTCGTCCTTAGGCATGAGCTGACTTACACTCTTCCATCCGAACACCTTCCGAGACGACATGATCATACCGTACTCGGCTCCTCATTGTACTTTTTCTCTTTTTTCTATTCACGGGGTTAATTGCTTTCACGTTTTCTTTTTTTTATGCCTCATGTTACGGCCGGGATTTGCCATAGGGACGGTATGCATTTTTCCTATTCGTGTCACGATTTCCGCATGACCTAAGATACTACGATTCTATTTTCGCGGCTGTTTGCGACCTGTAATGATAAAATCGTAAAAGCTGGGAGTTGGGATCTGCATTGACGGCTTGGGATTCCTAATTAAAATTATTCTATCATTATTTAGTACTTATGTATTATATTGGGTCTGTAGCGCTGCATGTGCATGTGTTGGCTGTGGTGTTTTGCAGTATGTAATCTCAGAGCTGCGATAAGGTTGATTGGGCCGAGGAACTTGTTTTCGACCTTCCACTTCCCCCTTCACTACAACCCCTCACGATGGCGGATTCGGAGTACACGGACGATGAGACAGAATATGAGGGCCCCTCCTCTCAAGTCGTCATCTGGGTATGTTTTCTTCAGGTCGGCTATTCATCAATGTGCCTAACGAAAGATAGGACGCGTTCTTGACACCTTTTCGCATGCTATTCTCCAAGACCGCTTTCCGCATATATTTGAACACCCTCTTGTTCATTGGCGCTACACTGCTCCTAGTAGGGATTTCCGGTATTGCTTACGGGATCTTCTACCTAAGGTTCATACCCACGGTCGGCGTTGACCGTGAAGTACATCTGCAATTTGGGTAGGACGCACTTGTTCCCATCAGCTTGACATTGTCGGCCGTTTACTTAAACCCCACATCAACAGCGATGCGAATCCATGGGGCACAGTCTCTCTCGATCCCGAATTCGTTTCCTCGCAACCGTACGATGTTGCCGTGGCTCTCGATATGCCCCGCACGCCATCCAATCTGGAAGTGGGCAACTTCATGATTGATCTGACCCTATATTCTCCTCAAACGAGCTCCGTGCTTCCCAAGTCCACCGGCTCCGTGAACCCGATCTCGCAGTCGCGCCGCCCAGCCATCCTCACTTATAGCTCACCGATGGTGGATGTTGCGCGGAGAATGGCGCGCCTGCCCCTGTATGTCGTTGGCTTGCGTCGAGAAGCAGAGACGTTGGAGGTACCCATGATGGAGAAGCTTGAGTTCGCACGAGGCGCACGAAACCTGCCGCAGAGCTTGCGTCTTGAAATCCAAAGCGATGGAAAGCTACAAATATACTCTGCACGCGTGGAATTTCGCGCGCGCTTTACTGGACTTCGGTATGATTTCCATGTGAATATTGCTTCTAGGGGTCTTTAACTAACATCAAATACAGCTGGTTCATGTATCGCTGGAAGCTCACGTCCTTTGTGATTTTTAGTTCCATGTTCTGGACCGTCTCGATGGCTTCTGCTAGCCTAACCTGGTTCTTGCTGAATTTGGTTTTGCGACCCGAGCTTGTATCGACGGACGAAATCAAAGATGAGGAACACGACAACGTGAAAGAGGAGTCTGAGACTGAAGATATCGGCTCATCCAGAGGAGCTGTCAAGGTCAAGGAGGAGCCTGAGGAAGAAGGAAGTAGCTCCTTGTTACAGAGCTATCTGGCTGGTGATGAAGGGGGCATAGGCTCTGGACTGGAGGATCCAGAAGGCCGAGGCTTGCAGAAACGACGGAGTCATTTGTCGGAATATGACAGCTAGACTGATGTGCTTTGTTCTTTCTCCTGTTTTAGTGCAGCTCGATATACCCTAGTTTAGAAGCTGCTTGCGTTATATAAATGCCAAGTCATTGGAATCATGTCCAGGAATTCACACAAGACCGGTAGGCTAAAGATTAAAAACAGTAATAAAAAAACTCCAGGGTTTTTGTTATATACTACGTACTTGGTACCTGAGTTGGGCGCGAGTATGATGACATCGCGATATGCAGATTCAGGTTCCGATAAAAAGCGCCCCGCGCGGGCAAATCTCCGATCTCTTCCCCTCCATCTACTCACCAATTGATCAGTACTCACCATGCATATTCTGGTTCGCACATGCTATTCTCATCAAAAATCATGGCAAGACTAACATATTCTTATACTAGGTCACTAACGACGACGGTCCACCGTCGAACCAGTCGTCGCCGTACGTGCACTCCCTCGTCCACTGGCTCCAGTCTGCCGGCCATACAGTCTCGGTCATCCTCCCCCACCAGCAGCGATCGTGGATCGGTAAAGCACACTTGGTCGGCGCATCTGTGAAACCGACCTACTTCCGGCCGGGCACTTTACACCAGGAAGATGGAACAGTGCATCACCTACCGCGGGGTAGCAATGGCGAGCCCGATGACGGCGGTGACGAATGGATCCTGATTGACTCAACTCCAGCAAGCTGTGTCCAGATCGGTCTCTTCCACTACTTCCAGGAGCGTGGACCGGTCGATGTCGTTGTTTCCGGTCCAAACTATGGCCGTAATAGCACAGCGCTGTTCGCCTTGTCGAGCGGAACTATTGGTGGCGCCATGGAAGGTGCTGTCTGTGGAAAGCCGTCCATTGCCTTATCTTATGCCTTTAGCTCTCGTAACCACGACCCTGTGGTCATCGCAGAGGCTTCAAAGCACTCGGTCAAGGTGATCGAGCATCTTTGCGCCAACTGGGTGGACGGCGTGGACCTCTACAGTGTCAATGTTCCTCTGGAGCCTGGTGTTAGCCAGAACAAGGTCCTATACACAGACATGCTAATTAATAAGTGGAAATCTGGAAGCTGTTTTGAGGTTGCTGACCCCGCTGAGGGTGGTGATCCAGAGTTGCAAGAGCATGAATTGCGAATCAAGAGCGAGTTGGAAGGACAGAAGAAAGATGCTAATGCCGCAAGTGGTGAGAAGTCGCGCCCGTCGAGATTCCAACACAGGCACTTCAAATGGGCACCCGACCTGCAGGATGTCTATAAGAGCGTCGAGGAAAGCGCTCCTGGTAATGACGGCTGGGCCGTTAAAGAGCAAATGACCAGGTAAGTTGACTGTCGCTAGGCACGCATCTACCTCTCACTGACCATATTTCTTATAGTGTCACGCCTTTGAAGGCTAGTTTTATGCATGCGCCCGGCATCACGGGTGAGATTAAGCTGTGAGTGCAGATTAAGACATGATGGCTGCAAAGATCTTTTGTTTCAGATGTACAGGGTACTTGTGCTTTAGATATCTGGCATAGCTGATAGACCTCATGCTCCCCCTTATTCCCATTGTTTTATGAAGTTTTTCTTGCAATTCATGTTGGCATATTATTTGAGACGATTCTGATGGAGGGGGGTTTCTTGTAGATCAGATAGCCAGCCCGAGACTAGCCAGCCTACGATGTACTCTATCGTGGATTGTGACGTTCCATACGTGGGAGAACTCGTGGAGAGAGCATTGGCTACTCGTTTGGGTGATGCTGCTCATTTCCAACGCATCCAATCGATCTCCGAGTTGCCCGAGTCTTCCGCACCTGTCTTCCAATACCGTGAATACGAGCGTCTTGACTTTGAACACATGGTCTCAAGGTCGTCAACCTCCCTTGGAAACGCCTACGTCATCCGGAAAGCCCTCATTCGCAAACATTACCTTTCCAACACTGTGGCCAATTGGATTTCGAAGCACCCGGACAGCATCTTACGGAAGCATGTTAAGCCTGCATTCGACTTTGAATTGGACTACGCCGAGTTCCTCGATGAAGCGTTACTGGAAGCATACGAGCTTCGCGAGAGCCTGGACAAGAACGAAGAGCGACCTGAATCCGAGAGGGAGTGGTGGATCCTCAAGCCCGGCATGAGTGACCGCGGTCAGGGAATCCGCCTCTTCAACAGCGAAGCTCAGCTCCAAGAGATTTTCGAGGAATGGGAAGAGGATTCGGACGAAGAAGAAAGTGGCTCTGAGAAAGAAGATGCCGACGATGCACCACACGATGCAGGCGTTGTCACCTCCCAGCTCCGCCACTTCATCGCCCAACCCTACATCGACCCCCCACTTCTCCTCCCTTCGGCCTCAAACAGAAAATTCCACATCCGCACTTATGTCCTCGCCACAGGCTCGCTGAAGGTATACGTCTTCAAGGAGATGCTCGCCCTGTTCGCCGCGAAGGAATACTTCCCACCCCACGAAGAAGAAGACGAAATCAAAGACCTTGCCCGCCATCTCACAAACACCTGCTTTCAAGAAGGCGGCAGTTCTAATGAGGGTAGTGTCCGCCGCTTCTGGGATCTCGATCACCATGTGCCGGGTCTCAGCGCGGACTGGAAAGAGCAGATCTTCTCACAGATCTGTGCCGTCACGGGCGAAGTATTTGAAGCCGCAGCCCGGGGCATGATGGTGCATTTCCAGACGCTGCCGAATGCGTTCGAGTTGTTCGGTGTTGATTTCTTGGTTGACAGCACTGGATGTACGTACCTGTTGGAGGTGAATGCTTTCCCGGACTTTGCACAGACGGGCGAGGACCTTAAGGAGGTTGTTGTTGGGCGGTTGTTTGAGGAGATGATCGATGTTGCAGTGAAGCCATTCTTTGGCCTGGGAGATAATGACGGAAAGGGAGACATGAAGTTGGTGGCGGATCTGGATCTTGGTAGACGTGCATAGAAGGATTAGATGGGGCTGGGTGTTGTTTATATTAAAAGTTTTAATACAAAAGTTGAATTGAGCGGTACTTGGTACCTATGTTTGGAGTCATTCTCTTATATCAGGCCACTCTGATCCTGTTCTTTTTAAGCTGACTAGTAAGCGCCAGCGTCTGTACCCGAAAGCCTCATTGATATTGGCAACTTCGCCATTACACAATCTTTACTCGTACATCCAAAGTATTAAACCCGTTTTCAGTACTCTTTCGTCCAAAAGATCCGCCCTTCGAACAGTCGTCGGGCCGTACGAAATACAGTTGCCGATGCAAGTGCACCAGCTGTGTCGAATTTAGCACCGACTAACAAGTTCCCACTAGCATGACCAATTGTGATACCCGCGTTGTCAATAGGATCTTTACCCGCAACAGCAAGGGAAACAGTGCTCCCAAGTACCCTTGCAGCAGCAGCCAAAGCCAAAGCGACAGTGATAGGCACTGCCTTATGTGGCTGCCCAACAGACAAAGCCCGGGCAAGAAGATCGACATGACCGGACGTCTGTTTCATCTCAAGATCTCTCGCATCAAAGGCAGAAGGCGCCGAGACCAGACAGATCTTGGGTATACTTCCTGGGACAGCAACAGGAGTCTCTGCAATGCCCATTTTCACACCGGCCTGACGCCGAATAGAATCTAAGCGCGATAGCAGATCAGGATGGGCATTGATCTCATCTGGAGTCAAATTACCATCCACACCAAGATCAGAAGCCTGGACAAAGACACAAGGGTTGGCAGCATCAATACAAGTCACGGAGATGTCATCGAAGGTGTCAATAGCTTGGCCTGTCGGCAATAATTTACCCGTGACCGACCCAGCTGGGTTGATAAAGTCCAATTGGATACGGGCCGCGGTCCCCGCAACTCCATCAATGGAGAAGTCACCGGCGGATGCAGCTTCACCGTCGACAACAGGGAATGAGGAGTGAATGATCTTGCCGGTATTGGTGTTATGGATGCGAATAGATACTGAGTCGAGATTATCCTGCGACAAGGGGAACAGCCCTGAATCGACTGCAAAGGGCCCGACGGCACTTATCATGTTTCCACAGTTGCTGGAATAGTCAACGTCCATGTTTTTGATTCCCAGTGATACGAAGGTATAGTCAACATCCGCGTCGGGGTGTGTTGGTTTGCCGACGATGCACACTTTCGATAAGCTCGAGATGCCACCACCAAGCCCGTCGAGTTGGCGGCCGTACGGGTCTGGGCTGCCAATTACGCCGCGTAAAATGGGGTCCCATTCCTTTCTGTCGTGGGGAAGGTCATCTTGTTTGAAGAAGACCGCTCGAGATGTGCCGCCCCTGTAGTAGGCTGCCGGCAGGGCTTGTTGTTTATGCATGGTGCGTCGATTATTTGAAAGCAACAGAGACCTAGTACTCGGGCGTCCAGGTACTAGTCTAAGCATTTTGCCTGCAAATGGCCATCGATCGATTCGATATCTCGTTGATTTAACGTTGTCCAAGGTTCTCGGTTGCCCGCGATCGGACCATCGGGAGCGGTCCGTTGCCGCAGGGTAGACAACATCTTCGCAACACACCCGCTAAAATGAAACATCCATTATTCGTGGAATGTGAAGTTTAAAGGTTAAATTGACAAAGGATTGGGTTCCAAAGAATTTCCAAATGAAGAACAATTCTCGATGCTTTATCGTCATCTGCACCGCAAAGATCGGCGATTATGGTCCATCTATGTCCCCTCTTTTTAGCTAACCGCCGACCAACTAATTGCGCATGAAGAGCTCTCCCTAATTGGCTGCTGAACTTTCGTACTTCCTACGCAAGCGCTTTGCTCTGGCAATGAGCCCCGCAGCTTTGGGGCCACGCTGTTTTGGCAAATATTTCCTGCCTAAAATGTTCCATGCCATACCATGCCTTGTTGAACAGGGACATATAAGCCATTACAGCCTTCCCCTGGGGTATAACACTCGCGAAGTGTCTTTGAAACAAGAAAATGGGCATCATTACGAAGCTGAAGCGTTCGGCAAGGTCGAAAGCAACCAATCTATCCCAGAATGGTACGGTCTCATGGCCAGGAACAAGGCTCCGGGCCCTAAATCGTGCTAGTTCTTTCCCGGTTTCTTCAAGCGTCGAAAGATCCTCCAAAATCATCGAACCCGCACCAGAATGCAGGGATGATCCGTTGGTTTCCTCGCAGGATTCCGTTTCGTCACACAATGGCGATCTTTGGGCTTGGGCATATGAGATGGTTGCGCAGAGACAGCCCGCGCTCATGGCAGACTATCAGAAACACCTAGGATCAATGGGAGGCAATGACTCAATTGATGTGGATTTTACTGCGCCGCGGTCGGTAGAGTCGGTTGTGAAGAATATACAGGATGAACAGAAGAAGAAACAGTGGCAAGTCGCGATTCAAGGGAAGCATATGACGATACGAGAACCAACTGAAAAGTTGATCAAGTTTGTCATCTGGGTTGCTCCTAAAATCCAAAGCGCTGTCAGCGGTTTTCCATATGCTGCACTAGCGTGGGGTGGTGTCTGCTTGGTTCTCCCAGTATGTCCATGACTTTCCAGCATCAAAGTTACTACTAACTTTGAAAGCTCCTTTCTAGTGGTATAAAAAACAACGAAGCGATGCTGAAAGGATTCAATCTAATTGGCGATATCCAAATATACTGGGATATCTGTGAGAAGAGACTCCTCGAATCCAAGCACCAAGAGGAGTACAAGGCCCTCAGAGAACCCCTGGCGAAGCTCTACTCTCAAATTATCGAATACCAGGCGCGGGCTATATGCCATCTTTCCAAGGCTCAACTCTCTCGCGCATGGGAGAATGTCGCTGGTGCTCATGACTGGGAGGAAATGACAACAAATATTGGAAATGCGAGCAATGTTTGTATTACCAATATTGATCCTCTCGAGGCAGAAGAAATTCGTAAGAACCGAGACAGTACCCTACAAGAAATTCGAGAGTCGCGGGCCATTCTTGAAGAAATTCGAGAAGTGTTGGAAGTGGGACAAAATGCCAATTCAAAGATATATGAAGATCAGCAACAGGCAGCCCTTTTGCATGATCTTGCTTCTCAATATGAGGATGACAAGAAGGTTATTCCACTCCGTGTTCAGGACACATGCGAGTGGTTTTTCAAAGACCAAAGCTTTCGCAATTGGCGCGACAACGATACTTCCTGTCTTTTGAGAATAACTGCCGGTCCAGGTTGTGGGAAATCAGTCTTGTCACGCACGTTGATCGACGAGAACCGATTGTCAATTACCCCTGCCACGTCAACCGTTTGTTACTTCTTCTTCAATGATGGAGACGAGAACCGCATGCATGCTACAAACGCTTTGAGTGCAATTCTCCATCAACTCTTCATACAAGATCCCACTGGGACTTTGATCAAAGCTGCAGTCGATAGCCATAAACGATTTGGTGCGTCACTGAAACAGAACTTCTCTGAGCTATGGCGACTTCTCAATCGATGTTCTAGCCTGCCAGAGGCTGGAGAGGTTGTTTGTGTTCTTGATGCATTGGACGAGTGCAATGAGAGTAGTGCACGACAATTGATCGAGGCTTTGAGAGGGTACTACTCTCTCCCCAAGTCGCATTCAACTTCGAAGCTCAAGTTTCTGATCACAAGTCGCCCATATGCTCATTTGGAGGTCTCTTTCAAAAAGTCGCCTGAGTCAGTAGCATATCTTCGCTTTGACGGGGATGAGAAATCAGTGGAGATTGCCAAGGATATCGACCGAGTTATTGATTACAGGTTAAATGATATTGCGGGTGCATTCAATGCTCAGGATCGTGAAAGAATTTCGAAGCGACTGAAAGGCATGGAAAATCGTACATATCTTTGGCTGCATCTCACATTCCATATCATTGAGGAAAATCCGAGTCAATTTGGCCGCCGGGCTGATGTCGAAGCCCTTCTGGAGGATTTGCCCGAGCAGGTTTCGGCGGCATATGAGAAGATCTTGGCCCGAAGCAAGAGTCCGGTGCGTACCGAGGCCCTTTTGCGAATTCTTCTGGCTGCAATGGAACCTCTGACTTTGGATGAAGCCAACATGGCTTTGACTACAGAACTGGCGAGGCAAGATTCTCAGCCAGTCTTGGTGTCGGATATGTGGGAGCCGGATGTTTTCAAGGACATTGTGAAGGACTTGTGCGGACTGCTTGTGAATATTCACGGATCGAAGCTGTTCTTCATGCACCAGACAGCTCGGGAATTTCTCGCACATCGAGAGCGATACGGCGAATGGAAAGGTCGGCTGGATATGCTCGGGTCTCACCGCCGGATGTTGCTGATCTGTCTGGGCTCTTTATCATGTCTTGATAAGAAGGTTCTTGGAGAGATACTCACACATGCCGAGTTTTTCTGGGGTGAGCTTATGGGTTACGGTGCTTTTAGTGCCCACAATTCTCAAATCCTCCAAAACTTCAAGGCAGACTTCCCCCTAGCCTTGTACTCTACTCGATATTGGATCGACCATGCAAGACTTATCGAAACTGAAGCCCTTGAAGAGATTGTGTCTTTTGTGGAGAATAATCAGGCATATGAAGCCTGGGATGGGCTTTACTCCATGATAACCGGTGGACGTCTCGGGTACAAGAGGTTCAAGCGTCAGACAACTCCTCCTTTATTACATGCATCCTCCGCAAATCTTCCTTGTTTGACAAAACAACTGCTGGAGAATGGGGCAAAAATTGATGCCGAGGGGTATCAGAACCCGACTGCTCTCTTTGCTGCAGCTGAAAAGGGCCACAAAGAGATTGTGGAGCTCTTATTGAAGAACAATGCTCATGTCAACGCTCGAAGTCGCCCTGACGCCCCTCCTGCTTTCAACGGTGTCTCTCTATTCTCCAACAGTGCCTGTGCTAACTCTCCAAAATCTCAACCAAGCGGTCAAACTGCTCTTTATATTGCTTCTTCGCAAGGCCAGGAAGATATTGTACAGCTACTGCTGGAGAATGGCGCTGACACCACATTGTGCAATGCTGGGACGGAGTATCCAATTCATGGTGCTTCCCAGGGCCGACATATTGGCGTCGTGAAGCTTTTACTGAAGAATGGAGCAGATGCGAGTCCTGGAGGTGGCTTCATGGGGGAGGAGACACCTCTGTTCATTGCTTCAGAAGCAGGCTACAAGGATCTTGCTGAAGTATTGATAGAGGGTGGGGCCAATGTCAACAAGATGTCAGGAACCTTTGGTGGTGGGAAGACAGCACTCATGATCGCTTGCAGGAAAAACCATTTCGATGTGGTGGAATTATTGCTGAACAAGGGGGCAGATGTCAATATGCAAGGAGCGGATTTTGCTCTCCACACTGCTTGTGAAAAGAATAATTTCGAGATGGTGCAGCTGTTAGTCAGATATGGGGCAGATGTGAACATCAAGCGAGAATATGGCAACTCTCTTGCTTACGCTCACAGTCTGGAGATTGTACAATTTCTGATTGATAATGGGGCAGATGTCAACGCAAAAGGTGAAACCAGCAATGCGCTGGTGAAGGCTTCTGAAAAAGACCATTTAGATATTGTGCGAGTATTGATCAAGAATGGGGCGAACGTTGATGCTAAAGGAAGGAATAACGAGCATGGAAATGCTCTGTTCACAGCTTGTTTCAAGGGCAATTATGAGGTTGTCGAGTTGCTGCTTGAGAGCGGAGCAGATGCTAATTCGGAGGAGCCGCCTCTCAATGCCCTTCAAGCAGCTCGCAAGGCAGAATGGGATGACATTACTGCGTTGCTTTTGCAACATGGGGCTCAAAGACGATCGAAATAGGGGAGGAAAGAGACTCTTATGTATGTAGCTCTAGACGAACCTGCATATATGATTTAAATCAATGACACTCGGGTGGCTTTGTTTCAATTTTCTTGAATGACAGCTCTGTCAACCCTTTGGTGCATTGGGGTGATTTTCACTGGCATACCATATTTATCACTTGCTTGAATATCAAGACCTTGAATCTTGAATCAGCATCGGTCAAACTTCATTAGCGTGCTAGTATATGCTGGGTCTGAACGCTCCATTCGAAAGCTGCCATGGCCATCACCATGATGGGCTACATTCTCGCCCTGGTCTTCTCAATCTACGTGAACATCTACAAGAGAGATAGCATGGAATTGCGTCGCAGAACTGAGATCAATGTCACAATCCTAGTGAGTAAAGAGATTGAAATGGAAGAAGGAAGTCAGAGTAAGCCTACCACCGCAAACGGGCGATGAGACAGTTGAGGAAGAGCAACAGAGACATGGATGAAAGCACGGTATGGTAGTGTATTTAGCTAATTATTAATCAGTCGAGTGGTGTCATATGCTGGTGTACACAGGCTATCTTCAAATTTTAGTCTATAAGAGTAATTAGATGAAGCTTCGACTTCAATAGTCCCGAGGTTTGAAAAGGCAACATATCGAACATATTCTTCAACACATTCTTGCCCCAGTCTTTGGTTTCGCTCTGAGTGTCCAGTCAAACCCAATTAAACATTCTCCGAACCCCTTGAACTAGCTCGGCCTTGTTTAAACCGAAGACCCATGAGGAGGCAGGTCGAGTCCAAAGCGTGAAGCAGGCTTTGGGATTAATCTACACAAGTCGGTATTTGGAATTCTGCAACAATGAATTGTTTCTCAGGAAAACCATCCGGTCTTGCAATGAAATAGGTAACAGATTGTATTTGTAAGATGCCTTTTATTAAAAAAAGGTCACGGTACAGTCTCCCCGGATGAAGTGATGTTGAGGCTCAAATACCTGCACGACTGATAAGAGAGACCGCTTTGCTCACCGCCCATGGGCATTCCCAATCAGGAAGGACACCAGCTTCACCTTCTCCACACCCTCTTCTTTCGACGTCGACTGCAAGCAGGCTTCCTACCGCTGCAGGAGCAGCTTCTACTCACCATGCCTGATGATCCAAAAGGGAAAGGATTTCCTGATATTTCCGCCAAACTCTCTGCGCTACCAAAGAAATCGTTATTCGAGCGCCAAAAAGCCGAAGCCGAAGCCAAGCGCGCCCGGGAGAAGGCCGAAACCGCAGCAGTTTACGAGGACTTCGTGAAATCATTTGAGGATGACACACCTACCGGGCCAAAGACACTTGATACACGGCCGAACTCATTTGCGACTCGGGGTGGAGGATTAGGAGGGGGGCCACCGCGACGACATTTCACAAGTTCCGGCCCACGCAGCAGCGGCCCAGGCACACTAGGACTGCCCCCACACTCGTTGCCTGGCAAGCGAACACACGACGGGCTTGCGCCGCTATCGCGCAATCGCGATGCATCACAAGGTGTCCTAGGATTCGATCAAACAACCACAGGTCCGCTTGGTCCCCCGGCTGGATTCAACAGCCCGTCAGACGATGAAGATCACCGAAAAGCCGATGTCAAAGGTTTAGAAAGGGCAGCTGCTAAGCCGACACTGCAGCTAACGTCGTTACCGCCTGGAACGTCTCCATCAGTGGTAAAGGCATTGATCCCCTCTCCTCTAGTAGTTGACAATGTACACATCACACGCCCATCCAGCCAAACCGCCACAGAACGAAAATCATCAGCGGCTATTGTTACCCTTGCGAGTGATACTGCTGCTTCTGATATCGATAACGCGGTCAGTGCACTTCAAAACAAGTATTTGGGCCGAGGATATCATCTCTCCCTGTCTCGACACCTCTCTTCCGCAGCGGTCACTTCGAATATTTCAACTGGTCTTGGCTCCTCAACTGCTAGCCTACTCCCATTTGGTGCAAAGAATATTCAGCCAACCCACGGGGCTCGCCTGAGTCGCGCTCCACCCCCCGGGTCCCATCGCGGGGGTTTCGCGCCTCCAAGCTCATATGGACCTAATCTTGGAAGGGCTGCACCTTCCACGCAGGTTGAAGTCAGAGTACCGGTGGAAATCAAACAACTAAGATTAATTCACAAGACATTGGAGGCCCTTTTACAGCACGGCCCCGAATTTGAGGCCTTGCTCATGAGTCGACCGGAGGTGCAAAGGGATGAGAAATGGGCGTGGATTTGGGATGCAAGGAGCCCAGGTGGCGTATACTACCGATGGAAGCTATGGCAGACTGTCACGCAACCCCAGCCCGGCCGCAAAAATGATAAGCTTGCTTCGATCTTCGAGGGTGGAGCAAGCTGGAACCCACCCGATTGTCGCATAAAATTTGAATATGCTACACATCTTGATGAGTTTATTTCAGATGAGGACTACAATTCTTCAGATGAAGAGCATTCTGACAATGAGGATGAGAGGCGAAATTATGGCGGAGCTCCACCTCCTGAAGGAATCAGTGCCCAACAAGACGGCCTTGGCTACATGAACCCAATG
This sequence comes from Penicillium longicatenatum, assembly GCF_028827895.1. NCBI lineage: Eukaryota > Fungi > Ascomycota > Eurotiomycetes > Eurotiales > Aspergillaceae > Penicillium > Penicillium longicatenatum. The sequence goes on along the minus strand of NW_026643121.1, from coordinate 2,381,990 downwards.
CAAAAGGCCAAGCTCACTCATCTCTTGGCTCGATTGCCGACAACCCATGCTAAGCTCCGCCGAGGTGATGTTGCTCGGATTACCTCATTTGCAATTGAACATGCTGGCGCAGGGGCAGACGAGGTTGTGGATATGATTGTCTTGAACATTTTGACCCCGCTGGCATACACTGGAGCCAACCCTGACCGGGAACTAGAAAAAGCCGCAGCAGACCCGGAGAACGATAACAAAGACGGTGTCAACATGTCTTCCAAAAAAATGGATTTGTCCTCCGCTAAATTGGTTGGACTGTACATTGTCTCCGATATTCTTTCTTCATCAGCAACAAGCGGCATACGTCACGCATGGAGATATCGGCAGATATTTGAATCCTCCCTTCGCTCCCACAAGGTCTTTGAGCACCTCGGCCGACTCGAGAAAGACCTCAGCTGGGGCAGACTGAAGGCCGAAAAATGGAAACGCAGTGTTGGCACTCTTCTACATCTGTGGGAAGGATGGTGTGTCTTTCCACAAGACAGTCATGGGCATTTCGTCCAAATGTTTGAGCAGCCGCCTCTCACCGAGGAGGAGCAACAGAGGGAGGAGGAGAAGGTCAAGGCGGAACAAGCGAAGAGCGCTTTCCTCAAAGGAAAGAGTAGCTGGAAATCCGTGGACGACGAGCCTATGCCTGGGAAATTGGACTTGAGTCATCCTACCCCAACCGAGAACCAGGAAAATGTTGCAAATATCAATGCTCCAGAAGATGAATCCATGAGTGACATTGATGGGGTTCCCATGGAAGACAGCGACATGGAGGACGCAGAGCAGGATCAGCCCATAGAGCAAACCAAACCAGAATTGGGCGAAGATATTTCTGAGGACCAAGAATCTGCACAGCCCAAAGCAGAATCTGAAGAACCAGACTTGGCATCTCGGCGTCTTCGAAAGCCAAGGCCAAAAGCCGAAGACATGTTTGCGGAGGACTCAGCATAAGTCGAATGATATTATCAGGCTAGATATTAACGACTGAAATGAAACCAAAAACTACATGTTACCATCATTCTTGCTTGAAACGACAGGCAAGAAGTTCTACCATAGCATTTTTTTCTAGTGCACGCGCACTACTCGATTCATCTTTGATCCCTCGTGACGTCGTTGTCGGGTTGATTTAATTTCTCTTGGCACAAGGCACCAAGGCATCAACAACAGAATTCGTGCCTACACTACCCCTCCCGCATCAACAAATACCTTCATCCCACCAAATTCGTTTCTTTATACCCCTGATCTCGCATCTCTCGCAACATATCTTTCAAAATGGCTGGTAAGTCCAAAAACTATCCAATCACGCAAATCCCTCTCTCAAGCCACACAGCTGCACCAGAGGGCAGGTATATGTCTGCCCCTCAACCTGCGTGAACGGGTTGCGCGTGGCATTCTCACAACACTACCAGATGAACTTAACTTCTTTTGGATTGAATAGATTATGGTTTTAGCTAACAGTCCCTCTCACAACAGACTTTGAAAGCATCGCTAGTATGTTTCCCCCCATCCTATCCGCATGCGCCTGCGCCAGCACACAATAAGAGTCCTCCGTTGGCGTCTCGATCCTTGCGTAGCAATGAGCCACATATACTCCTAGGTGTACACGTCGCTCATTCTATCCTGTCAAACTATAGAGACCTTTGTTGATTACTACTACCCCACCTTTGACAACAACCGGTCACAGTTGGCGGGCCTCTATGTAAGCTCAGCCCTTGTCCGCTATCAGACTAGGCGCGAAACCCTTCGTCGCTCCAGCCTGAATTATATACCCTGAGATCGATGAATGCTGATGATTTTCTCAATTGAAAGCGCGATGAGTCGATGCTCACCTTCGAGCGGGCCAATGTCCAGGGTGCCGCTGCCATCATGGAGAAGTTCTCGGTTTGTTAATCCCGTCGGACCAAATTGTCTAATTATGCCATGAAAAGATCTAACCGCGAACTCCCTTCAATAGACCCTAGGCTTCAACCAGGTCCGCCACGAGGTTGCGACCGTTGATTCCCAGCCCACTGCCGCTGGTGGTGTCCTTGTGATCGCTGTCGGTGCTCTTATTGTACGTGAAGAACGATATATTACCTGTTTTAGGAAGACGACCTGTATCTTGATAAACTAACTTGATCAACCATCAGACCGACGGCGAGGACCGACCCCAGAACTTTGTCCAGACATTCAACCTTGTGCCCGAAGGCAACGGTGGATTCTGGGTCTCCAACGACGTCTTCCGTCTGATCTTCCCTGCCGTCTAATTTTATCGGCTTTGAATCGCGGATAGAATTGCTTACGACGCGATGATAAAGAGATTTTTTGCGGTGTAGGAGTGATGCACTGAGACAATATTTCCAAGACCCAATTTATTCTGAAGCACAGGATAAAACAACACTTGGGTTATGGAACGAATAAAATAGATTCCATCGACCCTTGGGTTGAAATGAAAAGAAAAATTTTCCCACTTATTCTCCCATAGGATTGAATTGATCCCTAAATTCTCATTGCTGAGTTTATTTCTATATACGCATGCCTAGGTAGCACGTCCGATATCTGCCTGCTGCCGGGGTCCGGCCACTGCTTCCAAGGTAGAACATGACATGCACGAGAAAATCACTGGCTTTGCAACAGTGGGGTCTCTTCAGAAGGATGTTCCTCGGACACCGGCTCCCGTGCCGGCACCTCAGGTCGTTCAGACGAGGAAGGCCTGTTCGATGGCTCATCCTGCTCATCCGGGCCCTCATTCGCGCTTCCCTTGCGTTTGTTTTCGGGGCCAAAGTACTCAAAGTAGATGGCCATCACCAACAAAGTTCCCTGCAAACAAGCCGTGACCACCAATACACCCCAAACACTCCAGCCTTTGACTCCTTCGCGCGCTGCAAGACTGGCAGCCCAGACTAGACTTCCAGGTGTCTGGATACACATCATCGGGATACTCAGACTTCCCACGCAGCGCAGCCGGAGAGTTGTATAAATCTGTGGAAAGTACTGAATGGACGCAAGAATAGCAGCTAAGATCCCGAGGAAGTTCGCCCATGCTGGGAGAGCAGCGGGTTGGCGGATAGCAAATGCCACCGAAATGATCAATATAGCTAGGGCGTGAAACAGACAGATGGCAGTGATCGAAACAGCAGTGCGGTACGTCGGGCCACTGGAGGTCGAAGAGACAGAGGCGGCCGGGTCGGTGGCGGAGGTAGCCCTGGGGAAGTAGATCACGAAGAGGAGTAGGCTAAACATTGTTAGCAGGGGATCTGCACCTGGAAGTATTCAAGCGTAAAGCGCTGTATCGCTCCACTCACATTAAAAAGAAGCTTAGCCATTGCGTTCCCATTTGAAAAACACCTAGGAGCCCTGCGAAGCAGGCCAACCCATCAATCTCCTTGCAGCAAGCAGCATCCTGAGCAGTTTTCGGGAAGACCAAAATATTTGCAAAGGCGCATGTACCCGAAGTGGTACCGAGAAGCACAAAATACGGTGAAATTCCAAAGGAGCTTCGTCGTGTGATGATTCGAATGTGTTGTGGTAAATAAGAAATCAGGATGCCGAAAATGATCAAGCTGATATGGGACGAGTCAGTTTCCAGACGCAGCTGGGATTTACAGGCGGACACATACACAGATAGTACAGGCTGGAAGATGCCAGGTGAGGCCAGCTCACGGCAGATTGGCGATGAAGGATCCATAGGCTGCTTGGCAGGTAATGATGACCTGTCAGGCTGTCTAGCTTCGAAGGGGTTGATTGGTCTTGAGATAATGCCACGAAGCCGAATTATGGCATCTGATAGCTTGAGAAAAAAGGATTGTATCTCCACACAGGAGACAAAGAGATGTGTGGAACGTCAGATTGAATGAAAGATATCACAGGAGTTTATTGAAGAGGAGCATGGAGGTGACCTCAGTCCCCGCAACTGATAGCTACCCGCCTTGGGCTCCAACACTAGTCCCATATTAGTATAGCGCTTCCCACCGCCTAGGGCACGTGAAATGTATGTATTTTACTCTTTGTATATGCGTAAGGTTGTTCTTTCCGGTGAGGGCGATCCACCAGAGCCATGGTACTGGCCAATTAGGAGACTGTGAGGTTTGGATGGAGGGAAGTCAGTAGGGAAAATGGATTTTGTATTAGAGAAATCGTCATAGCTGTTCAAATAGGATCAAAGCTCAGAAATGCAATTTTCACAGAGAACAGTCACATATAAGTCATTGACTCGTCATCTTGTCTTGATACCTCTTTCGAGTGCATCCCTGAGGCATACGGTGACAGAATCAATGTCTGCTTCATAATGAAGTCTAAAATCGTAACAATCTTTGAATGACCACTCTCAGCTCCCTTCCCACTACCAGACCCCTTTCCCCAGAACTCCGCATGGCAGGAATACCTCCCTTCGTCGTTGATCCGGATGAAACGCCATTAAACGCCATTTTCCCCCATTGGTAATTGCACCTTACAGAGTGGAGTCTCGGCCGGCCTGTAGTGGCCGCTCCTGGTGTACACATCCTGGAGCCAAGATGTAGATTAGGAATTGCATCATATAAAAAAGCTATTTCAGAAACACTTACCCATGAATCCCTACCTTCTATTGCTTTCTGGTCTTTTGTTTTTCTTCGACGTCGCCATGCCAAAATTTGGAGTGAGGAGTTGAAGGAAAAAAGGATGATAGTAGGGGAGTGATATAAATATTCACTTGAAATTATGAACTATCATAATAGGACTAAACCTCTTCGGGATAGCGGGGTGCATACACCGCTCCATAGCTAGTCGATGGTAAGTTAAACGCCCCCTGGGATTCACCAGTGATTGCAAAAGCGAAGGGCTTCGCACCTTTCACAATTTAGATATTTAATGAGTCGCATCTAGGTGAGAGAGAGCAGGCCATATTGAGGAGAACCTAAGCGCTGATTGGTTGGGTGAAATTCCATGTATGCCTCAGGCCATAAGGCAACAATGTACCCCGATTTTGTGCATAGCTTGCTGTATATCGTTCAACAGCGGAGAGCTGGTTCTAATAACCTATAATAGACCCAATTTGCGCCTCTTACTAGATTTGTGTCATTGGTTGGTGCAATTACGAGGGTCTTAACCTTGGAAACTCCCCTCCATTACAAGTCCCGTGGTGACACAAAGAAAGTGGAGCCCAAAGTACTGTAGAAGCTGAAAGATTGGGCAAGAACACAGGTATACAGACTTCCATAGAACCTATATTCGGGGGCAGAGTTGTAGGGGCTTCATTATAGAAACAAGATAATCAGATGACGCCAATTCATTTGCTAGGAAGAATGAGCCACTCGATGAATCATGCACTTAGGGAACCAGGCAAATTCCCCAACTACGTCACTGCACGATCATCCTTGCTATTGTTTCCTTGCCTGCATCACCCTTTGAAGGCAAGATCTGACCCCTCGTATTTAAGAGAATTCTTGCACCTGCCTTGCTTGTTCCCTCTTTTTGATCCTCAATCTTTTTTGGGTATGTCTCTCCCCAGGTGCTTATAAAAAGGTGTTCTTGTACTGATTCAACAGCTCTTATCAAAAACAACCAAAGCCATCATGAAACTGCATCTGGCCACCGGCTTGGTGTTTTTCCTTGCGACCGCAGAAGCTGTAGGAGCTTCTAGCTGGTGGAGCAAAGCTGGTTCGTTGCTCTTTGAGAAATGTCCATGCTCTTACTCTCAACGCTAACATTAAAATTCTAGTTTACAATAAATGGCATGAGACAGAGCTTGAGAGATGGCTCTCGGATCATGGTAAGTGTTGCCATTTGGAAGAAAATCATGTTGTGATCTTGAACTGACATCGCATCCAGACATTCCTTACCCTACTCCCGCCGACCGCAGGGACCTCGAAAACTTGGTCAAGTCCAACTGGGACGCCAAGGTCCAGAAGCCCCTCGGGTCAATCACTGATCAGGTCTCGGACGATCTTCACCATGCCAAAGAATGGGTGTTCGATACGTAAGTTGGCTCAATGCACCCTTCAATCCACACGAACACATACTGAAAGTACCCAAGCTGGTCGGACTCGCAACTCAAATCATTCCTCGATTACCACGGCATTCCAGCCCCTCAGCCCCGCAAGCGCGACGCCCTCATCAAGACCGCCCGCGAAAATTACGAAGCTGTCGCAAAGAAAGTTGGCGAGACGGCCTCATACCCTGGTAACTGGTTGTACGGACAATGGTCCGAGTCCGACCTGAAGGAATGGCTCGACGAGCGCGGATGGCCGGTCCCTCAGCCTACCACCCGCGACAAGCTCATCGCCATGGTGCGCCGCAACTCCCGAAGTGCTAGTCTCCAGGCACGCGCCCTCACCGCTTCGGCCATTGCGTCTGCTGAAGCCGCGAAAGCATCGCTGAGTGAAGAACTATTCAACGCCTGGTCCGACTCCAAGCTGAAGGAGTTCCTTGATGAGCATAATGTGCGAGTGCCGCAGGGTTCCAAGCGCAATGAGCTCATTGCCCTTGCTCGCAAGCATCGCGCTTACTTGCTTGACCAAGCTGCCAGTGCATCCGCTGCTGCCTCCGAGGCTGTCGGTGCCGCTACTACCAGGGCCGGAAATGAGTATGCTCGGGCAACGGAAGACGTTAAGCTCAAGTCGGAGGATGGGTTCAATGCTGCTGTCAAGACCTGGTCGGATTCCCGCCTCAAGGCGTTCCTGGATGCTCGTGGTGTCCCGGTCCCCCAGGCTGGTAAACGTGATGAACTTGTCGCCGCTGTTCGTGCTAGTGCGCACCGAGCTGCTGGTGGATGGAACGAGTACAACTTTGATACCTGGGACAAGGAGCACTTGCTGTAAGTTTCCTTCTGGAGAAAGGATGATGGGCAATGACTAAAACTCTATTAGCAAATATTTGTCCGCTGTCAACGCCAAGGCTGCGAAAAAGGCCGATGCTTCTCGGGAAGAACTGGCCAAGTCTGCCCAGGAAAACTACGTCAAGGCCTCCAAGCTCGGCGGCGAGAAATACGCATCCGCTAGTGCTGCTGCGGCACAGGCTTCGGGTCATGTTAAAGATGCCACCTTTGACCAGTGGTCGCAATCTGAGCTCAAGAAGTACCTGGACTCGTACGGTATCCCTGTGTACCAAGGTTCTAACATCAACGAGCTCCGCGCTGCGGCTCGCCGTCATGCTACCTACTTCAAGTATGGCACAAATAACCCCCAGGACACTATTTATGCCAAGGTCGTGGATACCTTGCAGTGGGCTTTGGAGCAGCTCAAGATCGGTGCTTCCAGCGGTCGGGCCCAAGGTCACGAAGCCGCCGAGAAAGTCCGCGAGAAGGCATCCGAGCAGACTGAGCGCGTTCGCAGTGAGCTGTAAAAGCCGGAAATGAGATTAGTTGATTGGTTAATTCTTTTTGATCCTTTTTCGGTTTCTGAGTTTCAAATGTTGGGTCTTTTGGCCCAAGCAAAGAAAGTTGAGGCAGGACGGAAGTATCTTGATATTCTGCGATGACGTTTTCCCGATCACGATGATATGACAATTCTGAATTTGGGGGCCGCTTATTAATCTCGGGTATCTTTCAATAAGTATGCTGTCAATAACGGTTTTCAAGTGTTGGTTCCTCGATGTAAACAGTAGAAGGATGTAGATGAACAAGCCACGTCAGTGATGCTTGTCCAACTGAGCCATGGAACCCCCGTTTCTAAGGTTTTAGCGTCAACGTCCCCTGTGTCACGTGACCACTTCTATTCTGGTGACATCTGCACACGCAGCAGCAGTATATAGACCTATATCGGATGGGAAAAGATGAAGTGAACACCAATCATGCTAGATATGGGCGCGTGATGATACAATATCTTGCTAAATATAGCGAATCAAAGAGGAAACCTAAACCAGCCCAAAGCTAAACATGAAACTTTTAGTCCCTGAAAGCTCCATTGTCATTACTCCACTCGGTCATCGCCCCCATTTTAATTTATGCCTGCTCCACCCGGTGATGCCATGTTGTTCTCAGAAATGGAGGTCTAGTTTTCTTTCCCTCCCTAATTATCCTCTCAAGACGCTCACCAAGCGCTGGCATCCGTGGTCAACCGTCAGACCTTAATTTCTGTGGTCCGGCTAGCCCGGCCTCTTTCATTTTCTTCCCTTTCGTCTCACCTTGTTGATCGAGGTGAGCTTTTCATTTTTTTTGTCGGACTGTTCTTACCAGCCCTATTCAAGATACTGGAATCAGTCACGTCATCGCCAACCCGATCGTCGCAAATAAGAGATGTGGTCGAAAGGAGGAATGAATCGATCGCGGGGGATGGACAACCCCACATTGGGCGATCACAACTCGTCGCACATATCGCCCTCTGCGGATTCAATACGGATAGAGCCCATCACCAAGGGCCTACCTTCGCTGCCCGAGTGAGTATTTCCCGTGACGGTCCGGATATAAATTAGTCTAATAATTCGACTAGGGGATCAGACGATGAGAACGACACCCCGACTCGTGTCAGAGAGGCTTTGGCGGTTACACATAACGGCAACGAATGGCGATACTCCGCCGTTTCCCCCATGGCGTCGCCCACACTTGAGACTGTAAATGACAGTGGAAGCAGCTTCTGTGTATCGCCGATTGATGAGTCGATTGGTTTCCCGCGCCAGCAACAAAGAGCCTCGACCGGAGAGTATTTCGCTGATGCGCAGTTGAATGCACTTTATGTTGATACACCATTGTCTCCAGCCGCAGCGCCTTCGCCTCCACGCCAAAGGAAGGTTGTTGCGTTTGTTGCAGAGCCAGAGCAAATTCCATCCGCCATAGAAAACTTCTCGCCGGCTGAGCCACCGCAACAAATCCTGGAAACGAGTCCTGGTGCACCCATTTGCAGAGATTTTGAATATCAAAAGGCTGTTCATGAACCCATTTCAGAAGAACTGAGTTCTCAACCCGTGCATGAACCTGCTTTCAGATCATTTTCCCCACCACCAATTTCTAGAGATCGCCCTCCCCAAACGCCACCTTCCGAACAGCCAAGCGGTGCACGCCAATATGTCCGTTCTGGCGAACCAACCAACCCGACTGCTGGAAAAGCTGATCATGTCAACCTGCAGAACAACACTTTTCATAAGTCGACTGGGTCAGCATCCAACCTTCTAAGCTGGGGACGCGAGCAGCTTCTGCCCATAAAGGAATTTGCCCAAGCCCGTAGTCGAAGCGGCAATTTCTACAAGAGCGAAATCCCTGTACCTATCAGAGGAAAGGAGAAAAGACGTAAGGACGGTCACCGATCGGCATCACGTGTAGTTCCTGTTGAAGCGCATACCAGACGTCCTGGCGTGAACAACGCGGGCGTGCAACTATCTCATATCGGTTTGATTCCGAGTACCGTGACGACGATCACTGCCGGTAGTCCAAAGGCGTTGCCGCAGAGACCAGCACCACGAGATGCCTATAATAAGCAATGGCGGGAACAGCGAGAGACCAAACCGTTACCAAAAATCGACACGGTAGCTGATACTCTGTGGTCCAAGCAGCCTCTCGCTGACTTTGGTGGTCCCACTGCTGTCCCGAAGCCCGACAGTCCCAGTCCACGTGAAAGCCCGGAAGATATTCCACAAGATACTATACGAGAGACTTCACGAGATAGCCCACGGGATAGCCCACAGGATAGCCCACAGGATAGTCCACGGAATAGTCCACGGAATAGTCCACGGAATAGTCCACGGGAAAGCCCACAGCCCGACTCAAGTGGTACATCTCATACAATGGACGATGCACCCTCTATCATGTCCCGCCGACGCCCAATCCCCATCTCCACGCCGGTGTCAAGGAAGCCGATCCGGAAGCCCACTCCAGCGGAGGCTGTCCGAGACTCCGATCCAGTGCCTCAGCCTCCTACAGATCCTGTGGATCGCATTCGGGCTCTGGAAACCAAACGAGACGGACTCGCACGGCGTCGAGTCAATCTGGAAACAGTGATCAAAGAGTTGACCCGAGTCATTCAACCTAACAATATTGCGTATGACCTTGCCGCCAAACAAGAAGTGAAAAGGAGCGTCCAGAGCATCGAGAATGACATTGCCGAGATCAAGAGAGAGGAGCATGAGCTTGGATTGAAGGCCGCTCGGGCCTGGAGACGATTGGATGAGAATAACAACGGGGATGGCAGCACTTTGTGGGTGAAGCGTGTCACCAGCTGATTTATCGATTGAGATGAAGAACCTCAAACGACATCTAGACCCTTGCTGTTTGTTATTCTTTTTTTCGTTTCCCAATCGTTGGTTTTTTGCGGTCTTTGAGCGTCTTTGTTTAGTTTGGATACCCGGTGTATTAAATTGCTCCTGTGACCTGTTTTCTTAGTGCTTGGTCGTTTAGTATGTTTTCGGGCCGAGTTAATGGAAGATGATCTTACGGGTTTAATTGTAGTCAATTTGAACCTAATCTATACAGGAATATACATCAACCCACAATAGATATGTAAACATCAAACCGAAACATTGTCGGTGGGTATAGCATGGGTGTAAGAATGCATTGCGCTCTCATTGGTGATAAGATTCGTTTGGATCGTGAAATGTCGAGGACCAAGTCCTTCCATGTGATATGCGCCTAGCAGCATTCCATTCCGAATTTATTTCTTGCCCGACTTCTTAATACCCTGTTGGCCAGTGTTCAAAGGACCCTTCTTGCCCTTGGCGGACTCGGCCATCTCCTTCTTAGCCTTGGCATCTAATGCGCCGAAGTGTCAGTTGAATGCTCAGGCAAGAAAAGTGTGGTGAGAATACGTACCAGCCTTCTGCTTCTCACGGAAAGCGAGCTCGTCCTCATCAAGCTCCTTCTTCTCCTTCTTTGCGGCCTTGAGGGGCTTGACCTTGCCACCTAGTGATGAAGATTAGTGGCATATTCATGGGCAAAATATCAAGGAAAGGGAGAGCTGCTCACCTTCTCTGCTAGCGCCACCCATATTTGCAGGATTTAATTGAACGTGGGAGTTGAGGGAGTTGAATGAGGGGTACGTTGATGGCGAAAGCCAAAGTTTTTTTTTTAACGGTTTATCAATGCAGGCGGGGAACTAGACAGACCGCCTGCTATATCCGGGATGGCAAAATCGGCGTATCGTCGATCCAGATCTCAGAGCAGATTGCGCAACTTCTCTCTTTCTCCATTACCTCTCTCCCCATCTACGCGTAATTCGTCCTCATCGAATTTCAACGCGCTCCGTTAATTCTCACAAACCTAGTCACTGAACTATGTGCCTGGGATAATCAAAGCTGCAAAAAGGCTTTGGTGTGAAGGCAGGCCTATCAAGCCGGTTGGACTTTCAAACATCCCTAAAGATACAATATCGCTTTTGTGCTCGTGCTAACTGAGCATCTATTCACCCATTGAAGCCTCCTCCAAAGGCCGCAAGAAAAAAAAAAGGTCTCCTCAAGTACGAAGGAAGCTTGCACCGGGTGCAGATCTGTCAGCAATGGCATCACACCAAAGGTCGAGGTCACTATCGACCCCTTCTGAGGGTGAGATCATCGAGACAGATTCTGAGTTGAAGGCAACTGCGTCAAAAATTCCTCTTAATGGCACCAGCGTTGACCGTCCCCCCAGAGCTAGTGCGCCCAGATCCCCTGCATCACGAGGCAGCCGATCACCACGCCGACGCAACTCATGGACGAGATCGCGATCTCGATCTCCCTCTCGCTCGCCGTTCCGTGAAAACAGAGATAGAGGGTATAAGCGCAGGCGCGATGATGAGTACGAGAGCTCCCGGTACGAATCCTCCCGCTATGGGTCCAGATACGACGACAGACAAGACCGAGGACCTTCTCGCCGATCCAACAAGCCTTACCACGACTATGATCGGGAAGAATCTTATGGTGATGGCCTAAGGTATACGGATGATTACGACCAACGCCAAGACAAGCGCCAGCGCACTCGTAACCGATCTCCGTATCGCGATCCACGGAAGCAGAAACGGTATGATGAGCCGGACTCAGATGCGCATCCAGCAGACCGTAATGGACGTGTTTCCTCCTCTGGTCAGGTAGTGGGTGAAAGGCAGACCCTGGCTGGCTCTCGGGATTCCAAGCTTGGTGCTGAAACACAATCAACTCAGGTGCAGCAGGCTATTCCTTCCCGTGTCCATTTTGCCGATGAGTACGTTCCGCGTTGCTGTGGTTGTCTGAAGAATCCTGAACTAATTTAGACTATAGTGTCAACACCCCTTCCTCGGACGTTGCAGAGGAATCGCAGCCTTCTGAGCCGATTGATGAAGCTGCTGCCTTGGAGGCACGTCGGAAACGTCGTGAGGCTACTCGGGCGAAGTATCGAACCCAGGCAACACCCTTGCATCTCAAAGCGGTGCACGCTGGAGATGGCGATACGGACTCCTCGACTCCTGGTACTGAGCCAAGCAGTGCACAAGATACGGCTAGTAGGTTTCTCGATCCAAAGCATCATGGATATCACTGACCTCGATTCAACTCTATAGACTCCCCATCCTTTTCCCCAGCACAGACACCCAGTCGGCAAATTGGACAAGCTTTCGCTGAATTCAACATTGGCAAGGATTCAGATCTGACCAACTCAAATTTGCAACTGGACGGTGGACCCTCAGCCGCAGATTATGATCCTACGGCGGACATGAAAGAGGAGACACGAAAACGCGATGGTAGCCAAAGCACAAGAGAAGACGTACCATCCGCAGCATACGATGAGACCCAAACTGTAAAGCAGGATGTTCTCATTCCTGATGCTCCCCCTCACCCACCCCCGCCTCCGGCAAAGGATCCTTATGATATGTTTGCAGAAGACGACGACGATATGTTCGCCGAAGAGAAGGAGGGGCAACCAAGCCATGCATCGGCATTGTCAGCCGTACCACAGGCCAAGGAGTTGGACATCAGCATGATGGACAATTGGGATGACCCCGAAGGATACTACAACCTTCGTATTGGTGAGTTGATCAACGGCCGGTACCATGTCACGCAAACTCTCGGTAAGGGCATGTTTTCTTCTGTTGTCCGGGCCACCGACTCCACGACGGGAGCCCTCGTGGCGATTAAGATTATCCGCCAGAACGACACTATGCGCAAGGCCGGTATGAAGGAGATTGGGATATTGGAGCAATTGCACGAGGCCGACCCCGAAGACAAGAAGCACATCATCAAATTCGAACGCTACTTCGAGCACAAAGGCCATCTGTGTATGGTGTTCGAAAACCTGAGCATGAATCTTAGAGAGGTGCTCAAGAAATTCGGGCGTGATGTTGGGCTAAACCTGCGCGCGATTCGGGCCTATTCTCAGCAGATCTTCCTTGGGCTGAGCCTTCTCCGCAAATGTAATATCCTGCATGCCGATCTGAAGCCCGACAATCTCCTTGTGAATGAACAGCGCAACATTCTCAAGGTCTGCGATCTAGGTTCCGCATCCCCCGCCTCCGACAATGAGATCACGCCATATCTGGTTAGTCGATTCTACCGTGCTCCGGAGATTATTCTGGGCATTCCATACGACTATGCCATTGATGTGTGGTCCATCGGATGCACCCTTTTCGAGCTGTACACGGGCAAGATCCTCTTCACTGGTCGGAACAACAATCAGATGCTCAAGTCCATCATGGAATGCCGTGGAAAATACCCGCCCAAGGTTCTCCGTCGTGGATCTCTCGCTCACCTGCATTTCGATGACATGCTCAACTTCCACAGCATAGAAGAAGACAAAATCACTGGTCGGCCTGTTACTCGTATCATGGATTTCAAGAAGCCCACACGTGATTTGAAGACACGGTTGACGGGCAAGGGCACCCGTGGAATGTTAGACGCCGATGCGAAAGAGTTGACGATGTTCTTTGATTTCTTGGATCGTTGTCTGACTCTCAATCCTGAGAAGCGTATTACCCCCGCGGAGGCACTGAAGCATCCTTTCTTGGCTCGCAAGCCGTAGTCAGAAATCAGCGGCTAGTGTTTAGTGTTTACCGGCGTCGATGGGTGATTTTACGATTTACTTTCTCCGGTAGATTTATCATGTTCCTATTGCACTGGGACTGATGATATGTCAATATATGGTGTGACCGTACAGAATTATCACTGAAATGTTAAAGTAACCGATATTGATGCAATGAGATATTTCATTCATTCTATGCTTCCATGTATACTCTCCAATCCTCCAGGATTCAGTCACTAACAGAAATAGATGACAACGAAGTATAATGTTATCGCCACATTATTATAAATAGACAGTTCCACCCGAATCTGTGACAAGGATAGATATCACCGTCGAGTTTCAAATATGATCAAATATAGATGGGCCTCAATAGACATGCGCAGGTCCCAACATGAGATCTTCCAATCATCGACCGCGATGAGATATGTGCGCTGGGGATCAACCCCGACGCTGGATGTGTGGAGGTCTCTCGAAACAGGATGTCCAAAACAAAACCCAACCCAGCAGGGTCCAGACAATGAACCGAGAGATAAACTCAACTTTCAAAGTATTGCGAATTCACCAAAAAGAAATATTCAAATCACTCATCGCCAGTATTCTTAGGATGGAATTTATACCGCGCCCAGTTTTCTCCGACCCACCAATTCGTCACATATGCTGCGTCGAAAAGCCATTGAAGCACCTCCTCGTCGTACTTTTTATGAATGACAGCGGCCAAATCCGCAAGGTTGAATCTCGAAATAGGCTTCAGCTCATTCGGGTCGGTGCTCAGATCCGAAAATCGCCACTCGACATCGTTGACGAGCGGGATAACGAGTCTGTATTGCGGTCGGGCGGCGGATCGGACCGCAAGCCATGAACCACCAGTGTTCATGACTGTGAACTGCCAATCCTGCATACCATTCTGTTCTTGGATGAGCGGGCGAATGAGTGACTGGCCTTCGTATAAAGAAAGAATGTCCTTTGCTGGCTTGGTGGATTTCTTGGAAAGAGATTTGGACTCGATAAGCAGGTCCAGGATCGTAGGGACGATCTGGTCGCTGATGACTGGGGCAGAGATCTCCAGGGCAGGTAGTTGCGGGTGTGCGAGGACGATGGGCACGGCGAAACTGCCGACGTGTGGGTTATCGTAGGGTGTGATGCCGCCGTCGTTGGGAAGCGAGAGACCGTGGTCACCGGCCATCACGAGAAGGGTTTCGTTGGCGACGCCCTTTTCCTCTAGAATACCCATGATTTCGGTGATCCATTTGTCCTGGAAGCCGACGGCATTGAGGTACCGGTTGAAATCTTCGTTATGGCCCTTGGTCGAGCCGAGAATCTGCTCGTAGGTGTTGTTGGGCATGCCCCAGGGATGGTGGGTGGTGCCGGTCAGATGGGAAATGAAGAGACGCTGGTGGTCGCGCTCGGCGTCATCGATGGCGTCGCGGATGTACTCGCGCAGTTCAGTGTCGGCGTACCCGTAGTAGTTGATTTCCTCGGATTTCACGGGGTAGTGCTTTGCTTCAGGGCTTTCGATGATCTCCTTGGTGTACTTGTCCTTGAAACCCAACACTGGTGTCAGTTTGTCCTGGTTATCATAACCTTCAGTGACCGACTGCATCCAGATTGAGTGCCAGGGCCATTTGGTGAAATCATCGGTGTCGCTGGTGATGCCCTCTTGGTTGCTGAGCATTTCAAAGACGTGGGGCAGGCAGGGCTGATAGATGTGGTGCTCCCACTCGCGGTTGAAGTCGGCAACCAATGGAGTTACTCCGCAGAGTGTACCGGCCAAACTCTTGAGGGTGTAGGTGGAAGTTGTATAAGCGTTGCTCGCGCTGAGACCCCCAAAGGCTTTGCGGTCTGCATGGAGCGTGTCGTTGTGCGGGAAACCAGACGAAAAGCCGGTCAAGAACTCGGCCGTACGAGTAAGATTGGCAATGCGGTCTTGGACCTCCTTGGGTATTTCACCATCGTCATACGTTTCCGCGATCCGATTGTACAGGAACGAGTCCTTGCGCACGGGGAAGGTGTCTGCGCGAGCACTTTCGAGCTTCAGCAGGACCACATGTTTGATCTTGACACTTCCGTCGGCGAGAACGCCTTGTATAGACTCCAGCACTGGCTGCTGTAGGTTGGAGATATGCAGGGGATTCGTCTGTGGGCTGTAGTGAACCGATTCATTCGCGTTGGGAAGCTTGGGCTTCCAATCCTCAAATCCTGGACCAGCTTCCTTGGGCATCCAGGCCCAGGACGGTGGTGTGTGCAACGAATCTTGGCCTGCTAAATAGGTGAACTGATAGGGAGGCAGTCCCGAGATATCCACCGGAGACTTCCGGTGACCGCCTTCAAAGAACGAGGCCAATGGTAAGGTTCCTGACAAGTATAGATACACCGGCTCAGACGGGCGGAGTAAGCGCAACGTCACTGCCAAGAAGACGAATCCGAGCACCAGGACCCTCGGAATTAAGCGGTCGGTGGAACGCCTATTCTCCGACGCACTGTTGCCGAGCGGATCGAGCAGGAAGTCACCCTCATCATCATCGTCGGAATCGTTCAAATAATCATCTTCCAAATGAATCTGCTCATATAACCGGGGATCCGGTAATGATGTACGTGACCGTTTTTGGAAACGTTGCAGTAGGGGTCCCACACACGGTCGCAGTCGCGTCAGCACCCAGCGACAGGGCCACGCCAAGACATGCAGAACGCCACCACCAAATCTGTGAATTGGGCGGGCCGTGAACAAGGCGCCTGCAACAAGAAGCGCTTCCCCAATCAAAAATCCGGTCAATCCGGAGAGTAGTGTCCGGAGAGCTGCGGCATCCCCAGTGAAAGTTTTGGCCTGTCGCCAGTGAATCTCAGAGCCCGTAAAGACATAGACGGAGAAGTTGGCGGCAGCCATTCCCGAGACAATCAAGCTGCATTGCGCGTTAGACTACTTCGTACAGATCCCGGAGAGACGAGATCAGAAAGGGGACACGTGAGGATTTACCTAGATGGGAGGACAATAAGTGCACATAGGGCCGCGATGAAACCTGAGGTTTTCTGCACCAAAATGCGAAACAGCAATAAGATCGCGACATCTTGAAAAAAGAACGAAGGTCCCCAGAGGATGAATTTCTGCAAGGGTAGTGAATATAGATGGGCGAAAAGATGCAGCAATTTGGCACTGAACAGGGACCAGAAGGCTAAAGCGTAGAAATAGCGTCGCGAAAAGTCCCAGAAAACCTCGAGGATCTCCAGCGTCCGGTTAGGGGACTGATAAAGTTGGTTGGCCTGGTGGCGCACATAATTCACCACACCGGCCACCTTCTTCATGATGGCATATGTCGAGAGAACGAGAGTGAGGAGAGAAGGAAAATGAGGTGCTCTCTAAGATTGAGACACGCGACCCTTAACCAAGTCAGGGTCTGGTGGATTCAATCCTTTAAGTTGATTTGTATTGGTTGGAATCCACTTGGCCCCATCCGCCAAGATTGCCAAGCTAGCAGTCAACGAGGCTGAAGGCGCGATTTCATCACTTGTTCCCAGAATATCTCCTGTCTGAGATACATGTTAGCCCCAATTTTAACCGCTTTTTCATTGGCAACGACGTGGGCATCCCAAGTCCGAATGTTGGCGCAGTAACATCGCTCTCCCGCTCGGTTCTCCACTCGTATTCGGAGGGATCCTTCTGCCCCCATCCCCCAAGTGGCAATTGGATTCATTTTCCACTTTTCCCCCTATCTGGTTCCCCCCAAATCCGAATCATGCTGGGTGCCTTGGGCTGGATCACCTTGTTGTTTGAGCCCTTGGCCGATTGGTACATTCCACCCATCCAACCTCAAGCCCGATTACGGCCCGAGAACAGACCCTGGCAAAATATCATCACGGGCGTGTACGGCCACCCGCCCCTGCTCAAGATCCACGACCGCACCGGCGATGTCAAATGGAGCTTTCGTCGGGAAGATGTTCATCAGGACCTACCTCCAGAGCTGCAGCGCTGTCTGTATGGCGGTGCCAATGATGCGACCGACATGAAATACATGCGGGGTGGTGAAAGTGTCGCCGCCATCTACAGTGACCTTGCCTTGGTCGTGAACCACACCCCGGATGACCCAACCCGCGATAAGAAAATCACTTGGGCCACTTGTCGCGATAACGAGTTTCTCTGGAATGCCCATAGTGTCGAACCGCTCCCCAACGATCTCCTCGCGGTCTCCACAACCGGCCAACGGCCTTGGGATGGGATTCTTGTGTACAACGTTAGTCTCGACAATCCTCTCGAGGACCATCCGCCCGTCTTGCAAAATATCACAGGTCTCCGCGCCATCCACGGCATGATCTGGGATGAGCAGGGCCAGATGTTATGGGCGACCGGCACCGACGCCGCCGCTGACGGCACAGACCCAATCCCAGCCCATGGGACCATCATAGGCTACCCGTTCGACGCAGCGACGGGCGAACTGCGCAAAGATGACCGGTACATTTATCGTCTTCCAAATGCGTACACCATCGAGACCGAATGGGGTAAAGGGTACCCGTGGTGGGCCGGGCCGCATGATCTCGTGCCCGTGCCAAATGAGCGCAAGTTCCTCATCTCAGAGGATCGGGGCTTGCACGCCTTTGACATTGAAAAGGGCGAGTTCTTCGCTGAGTATGAAGATGTTGAGGAAATGTATATGAAGGGCTTTGAGGTGACGACCCCTGATCGCCACGGCATCAATCACACTGGCCACTTTGAGGAGCTACCGCAGTCAGATCTGAAGAGTTTCAACTTAGCGCCGGATGGCAGCTTCATTTATGTCCAGTCACTCTGGACCAAATTCCGTGGTTTCCATACCAGTTTGGTGGTGAACGGTGCGCGGCGCAAGATCAATTTGGGCGATGAGATTTATCGGTCGCGCTGGTTTGCTGACATTGATGGATGGCCCAAGCCGAAGTAATCGGATCTGCACTGTGTACAGAAACGCTGATAAAGATCTTGGATGCGTGGGCACGCTCCAATCTAAAGCTTCGAGGCCATTTGGAGGGAAATGCGTCTGCCTAAATATCGGGACCCGTTGCACCTCAGCCTCGAACCCTAAGTCCCTTTAGGGCCGGTATCTTGGTAGCCTTGTCTGCTTTTGACTCGAGGCTAAGCCTCGCTCACTCGAAAGCCTAATCGTGGCGTGTCAGGGTCCACTGCTACAGGATCTTCAGATCCATTCTCGAGGGCCCGCATGAGTTGCGTCGTATGGCGTGCTTGATCGGCTTTGAAAGCCTTCAAAACCTCATTGCGTAATGAAAATTCGCCGGTGAGCAGAGTTGAGAGTCATCGTCTACCTTTGGGGTGTCGTTGCTATATACTCGAAAGGATCCCTTGTCGGGTGGCATTCTTATTCGTATTTGAGTTCGCCTTTGCAGCCTAGTGCGAATACGAGTAGGTATACGAGTGCGAAGCCAAGAAGAAATTTTTCCTGAAGGAAACCTTGGATAGAGTAGCACAAATAAGTTCGAAATTGGACCGGACACTTTCATACAATATAATCTCTCATGAACCTCGGAACCTTAAACCTTCTTTAGAAGCCGGTATATCCCTCTTTCGTAAGTTGTACGATGAGTGGTCGAGAAAAATGTTGCCCTAAAAACCTTTCTATCGGTATTTTATAAACGGCGAATATCAGCGGAGCTGGCGTTAAAAGACAGCCACTACCAGTGGCCGTTTTTTAATGTGGTTGTTGTGGGCTCGTCTGCGCAGCGGCATCACATTGTTGGCCTCCACAGCAAATCAACACGATACGAAATGTAGGGCTAGAACTGCCCTTCTGCGACTTCTAGAGTGCGGACATACATCGGCCTTTTTAAGGGGATCGGATGCCCTAGATTATATGTCAGATCACCTGTTGGCGGGATATTATAACAAGCTATAAACCGAACCCAGGCTGACCAACCTATCGAATGCTAAGAGGTTACAACCATGGCATTAAACACATCAATCAATGGTCAAACCCCTGGAATGCAATTGTTACAGAATCATGGCCAGATCATGCTCAGTTTCTACGTCAGAAGCATCATCAAGTCAACTATCGTTACACCAAACCTGCCTACGGGACTTGTGAACGACCAACTAAAGAGCGAATCAAAAACCCCAATGGAAGCCTCCTCAAAAAGTAACCTATACCGCTGGATTCTAGACAGCAAGGAGTTCAAAGAATGGCAAGGCAGCCAGGGCAATGACCGTCTCCTCTGAATCCGGGCAAAGGCAGAACAGTGCTCCTGTGTGGTTTTATTGAGGAGTTGATGTGAATGAAACGAGACAATGTTTTTTGAAAAGAAAAAAAAAAATGCCAGGCTACGGATACCCATATAACATTACTACGGTTTTTTATGTGACTTGATATATTTATATATTCAGTTGCTATAATGCGACCATCTCTTCCTGCCCATGTACGCAATCGATAAGGCCAAGCCGGAAAGGCGCTATTCGATCATATAAACGCGTGGAGTGCACTCCCGGCGATCTTTATAGACATTCTGGGAGACCCGGCCTTGCAGAATTATTGTGTGGTGATTGATGCGCTGGTTGAGTGGGTAAGTGGACATCCTTCTCTTCTGAATTGATCGTTCAGGTATCATCAAGTCACTCAGAGTTGTAATGGGTCGTCTCTAGTCATAATTGGCCTTTGGTCACAGAGCGCCTTGACTCTGCCCAAATATCTCACATCTCCATGAAACTGAATGAAGCGTATGTTTTGGAAGCCGTGAATGGGATCATGCAGCACAAGGTTTAC
Source organism: Penicillium longicatenatum (assembly GCF_028827895.1). Classification (NCBI taxonomy): domain Eukaryota; kingdom Fungi; phylum Ascomycota; class Eurotiomycetes; order Eurotiales; family Aspergillaceae; genus Penicillium; species Penicillium longicatenatum. The sequence continues at coordinate 2,361,395 of NW_026643121.1, read as the reverse complement.
TGATTTATAGAGTTCTCGACTCGGGAAATGCCGGAATTTGTATACAATTGCTGGCTCTTATCTCAACAGTCTACTGACCGATAATTGTGGATGAAATATGCATGATGATTAAAAGGCCTAGTATTATTAGTTATGATCATGAAGTCTTGTCAGAAGCCATAGCAATGTGTGGCTTGTTTCTCGCTTTACGCAACAATACAGTACCGTTATATTTATACCTCAGTCCGCAAAGGAGCCTTTGCTAAAAGAGGCGCCAAATATGGTTTTTCCTGGAGGATTGAAGCTACCTAAGCATCATATGATCTTCATGCGACATTATCGTCTTTATTATAAACACTGAGGTCCAGGACTTCCCGGACTCAGATGACAATGCCAGGTCCAGATCTCCTGAGAGCTGCATGGTATGCGTCTAGTGAAATAAGCATCTACAGACTAGTGGATATGGTCAAATTGTGGACCCCGGCCTTAATGATGCAGGATACTGTATATTGATGGCTTCCTACAAAAGAAATATAACAGGAAAAAGCGAGTCGCGGGTCCTTTTTCATCGTACTTGAGATGCATCTAGGGATTCTAGGCTCATTCAATATTACAGAATGGCAATTGAAAGCAATCCTCTACATGTTTACTAAGCATCTCTCCAGTGCAAAAGAGAGCTTCACGTAATTATGTCTTCAATACGAAAGACTCGGTTGGCTTTTGAATGATCCAATGATAAATGAAAACTGGAGTCTACATATGTCTTCAACCCTTTGAAGGGCACAGTGATGTTATCATCTTGGTTGCCCGGTCGCAATACGGACGTCTGCTTGCATCAGCATCGCGTGCTGATAACCTTGGTATATTTCTCATTCTTGAGCAGAATCAGGTAGTTGGCATTTGATTAGCGTATTTTCTTCTTGCCTCAATGTTTCTTTATTCTCAGAAGGTTCCATTTGGGGATTAGGTACTACTACTCTAATAAATGTCATGCACCTCCAGGGCTGCTTTTCTTTTCTTTGCTTTTTTCCCCCTCTTTTTTTCTACCAGATGTTGCCTTATGGCTGGAAGTATTGACTTTGAGAGTCCGTAGGTTCTCAACTCAGAATAATTGAAGAATATCAGCAAAGCTCTATCATATTTCCACTGAAGAATCACCAATGCAAATCTATGGAGACTAGCTTAGAGGAAGGGGAACAATCGAAGAATGTACAATAGGTAGCAGTGCTAAGCATTGGCTAACCACTAAGACATTCAGTGCGTACTAGGAACTCAACTAATCTCCACGAAGCAGGAGCAGAACCATTTTGCCTTGACCAACTGTTTCACATTATTCTTCTCACCGGGCCGACAGTCTACTTCGTAAATAATGATTATTCAATCCTCAGACCTCGCAGGGCACTAGACATAGTTCTGCATGTCAGCTGCTGCATCTATATTCAGCTTCGTGGCCACCCGGAACAGAGATGCCGCGGAGGCAAATGATCCTTTTGTGATCATCAACAAAAAACTGAAACTATTGAGGGGGGATAAGTATCCATTCGGGCGTACACATTTGAGTCGGTATCATATGCGGGTGGCAATGCAGGCGGAGACTATATGTCTACGACATCATATCCACATTATGTATATGCTTATGTACATACTGTACATCGTCTGGCCCCCAAGAAGGCAAACATTGAATCGATACCCACTAGACTATGTAGCAAGCCCCGATTGACGTAGTAGTTGACTAAGCTATAGTTGGGTGTTGTCAGGGGTGAGCTGAGGGGACTGTTTCTAGAAGCTTCACATGGTCGCCGTTTCTGGGTACAGTAGTTTAATCGGAAGAGGCTCAAAGGAATGGAAAAATCCATCATCCAATAACAAAGGCTTCCTCAGCCAGCCAACCATGGCTTAGCTGCGGACCAAAACGAAACCTGCTGACATGCATTTATACGCCGTATTTCGTACTGCGGGCGTGATAAAGCAAAACTGTGTCAAGCCTCGCCCGGATGGTACGGAGTAGGTCTAGATCAGCGAAAGCTGACATCAACCATGAACGCATCCACGGTGAAGAGTGAGCTGCCGCGCCGATCTCACAGCCTGTCTGATCCATCACAAACGGGCGCCGTTAAACCACGATTCGGATCCATCTCTTCCTCGGGCCCGAGCTCTCTAAAGAGATGACCTAGACAAAAACAAAAACAAAGACCAGTAAAGCCATCTACGTACATACCGCTGGTCTGGGTTAGTGTGCCATATTTCCCCCGCTCACGCGAGGGTCATGTTTCCCGAGACCATGGACGAATGGGCAAACCCGGTGTGATGGGATACTAGGAATCTTTGTCGTGGATGGGAGCCGATTGGACTGGGTGCTGGAAATTGCGTGACCAGTGATATGGGCAGTACATGGAATACGAGGATTTCGGGATGTCGAATGAAAGGCAGAAAGGAGTAAGGTGAATGGTGGGGTGAAGCTAGCCCGGGTGAAAGATGCATGGCGTTTCGGGGCCATGCAGTTGTGGATTATATTGGACGCCCTAGTGGGGGGAGTTGCGCGTTGTACATGTGGTAATGAATGGTGCAACTGGGCAATGTACCTGTACGAGGACGATAACAGATCTGACTACAATCTTGGTTTGCATGGTACAGGTGGATTACTGTAGACTCCTGTTTGTCGCGTACACACAGGGATACTTCCAAGGAAACCCCGAACCAAACTTTTGGGGTTGCATTGTTCTTGTGGAGAGTTCTCGAAGGCGAAGATCTCCGCGTTCCATGGTTGCCACCACATTAGTGGCAAAGATATCCGGGAACGATTGAATACCCAAAGTGGTGATGAGACTACTCATCAATCCATGTGCTGAATGATGTCGAGATGTGTTTATTTTGTGGGGCTGAGGGAAATGGTGATGACTCCAGCCCCCCCTGGCAGTAAGCATCCGCGCCTCCATGCAGGGCCGATGATCGGCTAAGACCAGAATCTGGGAGAGCTATGGAACCAGTAGTCTGATCAATGCCGAACTATTGAACAAGGAGCATGGAACTGGTAAAAAAATTCACAGGTAGCGGTGAGAGAACGCTCGGAAGCAAGCGGTCCAGCTGCATTGCCAATCCTGGGGTGCAGAGATGTGATGCGTCGTGTAGATCAGGTGATTCTCACCGTAGGTTGACTGATGGTTCTGAGCTGTCCACGCTTAGTCCCGGGCAGGCAGAAAGAGGCAGACTCCCAGCCCTCTCTGACACAGTTAGGCGCCTAGGGGGTCACACAGATGCGTCGGCCCCCCGAACTCACCACGTTTGGCCAATCAGTCCTGAACTGACACAGTTGGTCCAGGGTCTGCAGGCCCGTGCAACGAGAGTCGGGAAGGAGGATCCACTCGTTCTCGAAACCAGCAACGCCCTGTTCTTTGATTGGCTACTGGCCCCTCCTGCATTGCCTCACTTTTTGTTGGTGGTCGGTGCTCTCGATGCTTTCTTGCTAGCTCGCACGGGGCAGAATAGAGTTGGGGCCAAGGTGAACCAAAACTATGTATCATACAGAGTAGTTTTGATCCTAGCCCAGGAAACTCCATTTTCCCCCTCCCCCTACTACAAGTGAAACGGAACACGGAACACGGTTGGGGAAACATCTGCCAACAGGTTTTGTGTTTATTTGATTTTGATTTTGATTTTCTTTTTTTTATTGCGGGGCTGGGCATCTATGGAGACACAAGATTGGCCATGTGGGAACGGGATGAAGTGGCGGAGAGGTCGGAGAGGTCTCGAATCAGAATTGCCACTAGGTAGAGCAAGAAAGGGGGCAAGTGACCAACAAAAAAAGAAAAGAAAGAGTGGAAGTTCGATGCCAATCAGGACCCGCAGGTGGCGCATGCAAGTTGCTGTGCTCCGGGCGACAGCGCCATTATGATTGGGCGGCAGTGACTAGTCCCCCCTACTAGTCCCGGCACTAGCGCAGGCTGCACACCGCTTCCTGGAGCCACGGTGGCCTGGCCTAACCACATGGAACACGACTCGACGCATCATCGATATTTTTATCGCCCCCTTCCCCTCCTTATATTGTTTCCGCTCATTACTCATGTTCACGCTCCTTTGGATATACGTGCGTCCTGTTTTACACTTTTTGTTTTGATATTTATATATACCCGCCACCCCTATCCCAAAAAGGCCTCAAATTCGGCCCCTCTCTTGGACTTTTGTGCTTACTTTCTGGAATGGATTCCTGCCCTTGAATGCCGTTGCATTTGGAGAGATTCACTACCCTGGACAAAAGCCCGGACTACTTGGAAATACCTTTTTTTATCGCCACTCTCTTCTTTAATCCTAAGGATTTGAGAGTTTTTGGATCGTTTTGACTTATATACCGCCGGATCTACAACTTATCTTTACTCCCCCTAACTAAAATACTACCATGTATCCGGCCATGCTTCCCACACCACCACCATCTCCCACGCTCCGATGTTATGCTCCCGAGGATCGATTAGGATTTATCTTGGCCAACCGTCTGGAACTGACTGGCATCCTGGGTGTCGGTGCCTATGGAGTCGTCTACACTGCCGTGGACATTCACACCAATATCTCCTATGCCGTCAAGGCCTTGAACAAAGCTGGGCTGGATCCCCGACAACTGAAGTACCAACAGCGCGAGATCCGTTTGCACCACCTGGCCAGCCAACATCCCAACGTTGTCTCCTTGGTTCGCATTATGGATTCCGTGGATTGCACCTACGTCGTCATGGAATACTGCCCGGAAGGTGACTTGTTCTCCAGTATCACCGATAAGGGCAACTTTGTTTCCAATGACCCCTTGGTCAAGCGCGTCTTCTTGCAACTGCTGGATGCCGTGCAATTCTGCCACTCCATCGGGATTTACCACCGGGATTTGAAGCCTGAGAATGTCTTAGTGACGGACCAAGGCATGACTGTCAAGCTGGCCGACTTTGGCCTAGCCACCACGGATTACTTCACTACGGATTTCGGTTGCGGTTCCACATTCTACATGTCGCCTGGTAAGTTTTTGTTTCACGCCATAGATGAGACCGACCCCTCCCCCCATTTTTCCCCGCCCGGACCAACCTAATTTATCCCAAACAGAATGTCAACAGACCAACCCCCGACCCATGTCTTGTTACTCTTCCGCCGCGAATGACGTCTGGAGCTTGGGCGTGATGCTCGTGAATTTGACCTGCGGTCGCAACCCATGGAAGCGTGCCTCCGTCGAAGATTCCACATTCCGGGCATATCTCAAGGACCCCTTCTTCCTCAAATCTATTCTGCCCCTATCCACGGAGATGGTCTGTATTCTCAGCCGCGTGTTTGAGCGCGACCCGTCCAAGAGGATTACCATCCCGGAGTTACGCCAGCTGATCGTGGATTGTCCCGCTTTCACCGAACAACCCCCTGTGGCCCCCTGGGTGCCGGATCAGATTCCGCAGGCCGACTACCTGGTCCAGCCCCAGATGCCCTTCGTTCCCCTGGAACCCCTACATGCCCAACAGTCTGGATCGTCATCGGACTCTTCACACTATTCTGATTTCTCCGACTCGGCCATCTCCGATACGTCTGCCCTGACTGAGGACTATGGCGACTACGCTGATTACAACTGCATGTCGCCTATGATCTCGGAACAGGTGCAGGTACCGGACTGTAAGGTTGTCTTCCCTCACCCCATCTGCGTGGACCAAGGCATGCCCGCGGACACCTTCACGGGAGCACCTATCCTAGTCTGTTAAAACCCCCCCCATCGACTTTACGCAGCTATCACGATTTACACGCCTTCTAAACCCGCTGTACGCATCGGGAGTTCTTTGATTTTTTTATTATTCAAGTTTTCTGGGATCCTTACCTCCATCTGGATTTTACCCTAAAAGCCGCCAAAAACAAGGTCGCCGAGTTGAGGATTATTCCCTGGGACTCGGTTACCATTCATCTTTTCTTCCCTGGATATACTTCTCCTCTCCACTGGACTACATTTTCCTACATTTTCCCTGGACCGTGTCCATTCTTGCATCGTCCACTGGATTTTGGGCTCTTTTTATTTCTCCCGGCCATTTCCATTATCTCCCACGGTTGATTTGGCTTTCGCTTCTACTGTCTTAATATTTCGCACCACATACCAGGAGGCCGGCTTTGTTTCTTGTTATTCTTTTTTATTATTTGGGAAAGTTATTGGGAAGTTCTGGCATATATTAGGAGGCACGACTGAAGACTGCCCCCGGGAGGGCAGATGACATATTCTTTTTGCGTGGAGTTGTTTTAAGGTGTTAAAGAGCTGATCATCACATTTGCTGCGGACTTGTTTTATTTAATTCGGGAAAGGATTCATGTCTGTTTCTGTACCTTTTCATGATCTATGGGTGGTGATTTGATTTCGGATTTTTCGCATATGTGCATAGACTTAACGGCATGGTTGGATCGGATCGGATCGGATTGGATTGGATTGGGATTTCTTCACGATATGATACCGACAATGAAGCGATAATTGCATACCATCTTCACAACTTCCCACTGGTTTCCATTCCACACAATTCCCTACTTCTAGTCTAGTGCAACGTTTCCCCGTCCTACATCGGCAAGGTAGAGAGGCGCCGACTATGCGGGTCGTCTCGTGTGGATGCTGTGGATGCTCCAGCTGCCGTACCACCCATTGCTGCCCAAGTGAGATGTGAGGCATGCGGCATGAACGAGCGCCAACCCTCTCGGGTAGGTCGAGGCTTTTTCCCACGTATTCCTGCAGTCTAGATCTCACGGATTTACGATCAGCGCTGCGTGATTCGTCACAGGTGGTTTAGCCTTTTGCGCCCGGGTTGTTGGATTGGAGTCAAAGTATTTCATGCTCACTGCATCGTGGAACAGCTGCGTAACGTCGATGCCCCAGAGCTTCCCGATCTCTACACCGTTTTTTTTTCTTTTGCTTTCAACTAGATCGTTCAATGGCATTGGTGTCCTGGAGCTCAAGATTCGACTCCACTTGCAAGCTAGCTATCCTCCACAATCTAGAGTTTGCATTCTGCCTTTATACCTAACCATTGCGGGTCTGATGCAGTGTACCTGATTAGGTCACTAATGCTAGGTCTCCACCCTGTTGAAAACTAATTCTGCGCTAGATACTACCCACCGGTGGCGACGACTTCTGCAGTCTACCTGTGGGATCATGCTTGCCCCGCTTCTAAAAGTCGCATTCCACACTTTCACCAACTTGGGCGGTAAAAGGCGTCGCTGGCTAGTGGGGCAATGATAGTTAATTTGGTCGTGGCCCACCAAGTAGGGCCATGAATGGTTGTTCCCCGTGGCCTGATGAGGGCCCAGAAGCGGGGGCTGGGACGTCTTGTTAGGAGGGCAATTAGCTCATACTGGGCTGGAATGAGAAGACAGGAAGAATAGATGATAACTAACTAGAGGAACCTGTAACAATAGTAGGAATAATATTAATAAACCTTATCTCACCGTCTGGTCTCACGGACTAGTCGTGAATGTATATGACGATCAAGTCCCTGAATGCACGTAGTCAGCTGAAGTAGTCACTTAGTACGTTCGCCTCGGGTTGCGTGGAATTCCCTGCCTCAACAAAACTATCTCTCCAAAATGGCCAGGGGTGTATACTTAGATGACCAGGGAGAAAAGTTTCCTCAAAAGTGTGAGATTATTCTATACTTCCATTGTTATATTGGTAGACCGAAAATAAGATTCAACGTTGATTCCAGGCAGGAGTATTAGTTTAAGCCTCGCATTATCTGTGCCGTGGGTTCCCCATACGAGAACGCGAAACCCTAGTGCGTCCACCAATGCATACTTGACTGGAATCTAGACTCTTGCCGGACGGAGATATCGGCAACGTACATAACGGTGCCAAGATTTTGACAACCCCATCTCGTGTTCCCAGGTTATTTCCACCACTTCATTAATTAGCGCTTTGACCTTTGCCTGTTTAAGTGTGATATAGAGCCTAGATCACCCGAGATGACCAGTGGATACTCGGGCTTGCTCACCTCCGCGCAGGCAGACGTTGACGGCTCTGCTGCAACATACTGTAAACGGAAGTTGGTCGGCAACGGTGCGTAAAGCGTCATGCGTCTAACTCATGTCACATTTATGGCGACGTGTGTTTGTGGCTGGTTGGGTGGGTTCTTCCCGGTGCGCATTAGGCTGGCGCTTACGCGCTGCACCTCTACTGAGGGGCGACTCGGAGACAATTAGGGTACTTCTGCTTGTTTATGACCCCGCATATTCTGACGCTGGTTGAGACGGCGAACCTTTTTATCCAGGTATTTGCAGATGTGTTTATGCAGAGGAATGCTCAGGTGGATTAAGCCGCTGATGATACACATCTGTCGATTGACTGAATTTCCCAAAGGTGCCATATCTCTGGCTTCGTGTCTCGGAGAAGGAAGAAAGACAAGCCATCATGCATATTTCGAGCAGCGGGACTATAGGCTACGTAGACGGCCCACCCCTGGAGGGCTGGGAGCCGCGTCGCTCAGGCTCAGGAGCAGAAAGCTGGAGTTCTTCACTACAGGTATATGTCAATGCTCGAAAATGTACACTTCAACTCATGAGTTATGTGGCACAGTCACAAATGACCCATAGTCACATGTGAAACGGCTGAATAGCAAGCCAATTCAATTTACATATTGCGCCCACCGGTGACCCGGATCGTCTCCCCATTCACATAGGAGAAGTATGGGCTAGCAACACCCAAAATAGACCGCGCCGCTTCCTCAGGGCTCGCCGGTCTCCGCAATGGGATATCCGGGAAAGACTCAGCCTTCGACGACTCATCGCCCTTCTTGGTAGCAAGTTGCTTGCCAGGAATGCCCAGCGCGACCTTAGTACCGTCAGGGGTGGTGACGAAGGCGCCCTCCTCCTTGGCAGCCGTAAGACGAGTAGTCACATAGCCAAAGGCGATAGTATTAGAGCGTACCCCGAAGGCAGGGCCCCATTCCTTAGCAATGGTGCGGGTCAGACCAACGACGCCGGCTTTAGCGACTGCGTAGTTGGCTTGGCCACTGTTGAGTCCGATCATTAGCCCTTTGTTCAGCTTCAGAGCCCAGCGAGAATGACTCGAAGTGCACTTACGCATTGCCATGAATACCACTTGTGCTGCTGATGTTGATGACAACCCGTGGCTCCTGGTCCTTGACGCGAAAATACGGCGCGGCCTCTCGCACCAGCCGGAAAGGCGCAGTGTTGTGCACTGCAAGCATAGTATCCCATTGTTTATCGGTGATCTACAGAATCACCAAGGATCAACCTCGTAAGCCCTTCACATGCCTAGCTAGGGAAATGGACAATGGCGATCTCGAGACGAGGATGGATGCGAATGCACCAAGTGAGAGAAGTAAGAGGACGTACCTTGTGAATTACACCGTCCCAAGTGAACCCAGCATTGTTGACAATGATATGGATCTTACCACCACCGAACTCGGCTGTGCGCTTCACAAGCTCGGTGATGTAGTTGCTGTCCAGAACGTCGCCAGCCACAGCCAAGGCGCGGCCAGGCTCGGCGGCATTGATGGCGTCAGCGACCGCGTTGGCTTTCTCTATTTTAAGACATTAGCTATCTTCCAGGATACAGTTTCAATTGAATGAAGGATTGAATTTTGAGGGGAGAGTGAAGAGCCGGAAACACATACTGCCATCGATATCTGCTACTACAACCTTGGCGCCCTCATTGGCGAAAAGCCGAGCTGCCTCCGCACCAATACCTTGGCCCGCACCGGTAATGATGGCCACTTGACCAGCAAGAAGACCGGCCGGGTAGTTAAGGTGTTTGTTAATCTGGTTCAGACGATCAGAAGGTGCCATTTTGACGTGATTTTTTGTTGGGGATGTACCGGGTGAGGTGAGGGGAAAGCTGGGGTCTTATACAAGGCGGTCGAAGTGCCGAGGCTCGCCGCGGACCGAGAGTGTGTGGGGTTGACAGTAATGAGAACCATGAAAATTACTACATGCTATATGCTAAACAAAAGGGTCAAATAGAAGTGTAACTCATATAGGCTATTTGATTCAAATTCGCTGGTCAAAATTAGCCGCTGCACGTGTACTGTCGAGCTGAGCCCTATGTACGCACCAGACCTCCCGTAAATACAACTTGGTGAGCAATGGGGAAAGAGGAATAAACAGAATTGAACGCAGCAAAATATCTCCACCAATGCAAATCTCCCGTATTCACAGAAAGCGTCAAAGAGGCTCATCTCGTCCTGAATATTCAGATCCACAGATACAATCACTCGAGACGGATTGCAGGAACGCCTCCACTGTAGCTTCGTAGCCACCAATGATAGGCAGAAGACATTTGTTTCCAGGACCAGACATCGCACCTGATTCTGGATGGGACAGACTCGTACCAGAATGCCCCGAAGAAGCCCAGGGCTGATTGACTAGACCTTCGCTCTTCATACTCGAATCTGCCGAGCCTTCGCCATCAAGAAACTTAGGATTGTCGAGACAAACAGTATTGACAGCTGTGGTTAACATGGACAGGACATTTTTGCATTGAAGCAGCAGTTTCCGAAGCAAGAATGCCCGGATCTGCCGGTTGTCATCTTGGCCCACCTCATAATATCCATAGCGAATATCGCCAGGCTCCAACTGAGGCATTCGTGAAGTCTCGCGTGAGATCCAATACTCGAATAACTGCAGGGTCAGATTGAGGACAGAGATGACTAGAAGCAGGTTCGCGCTGTCTTTGGTGCATTTATCACACTGCATGAAGACTTGGCATGCACAAAATGTGGCTTTGACCGCCTGGAGACTATGGTCGAATCGCAGAGGCATCGATTCAGCAAGAAGGTGATTCAGTCGATTCATATAGAATATTTGCTTGTCCACACATTCGCACGGCGCGGCTGAGTACGGAGAAGAGACAGATCCAGCCAACGATGGGCTCCCCATCCTATCGATCAGAGGCGCCGATGAGAGAAATGTAGGCGTCACAGGTGTATGTGGGTACCCAAGACCAAGGGGCATTGTAGGGCAAGAATCCATCAGATCGGTGAAGGGCGAGCCATCAATTGTTGCCAGCTGCGAGGGACAAATGGGCGTGTCTAACGCGGCAGCACTACCGAAACTTCGTGGGCTCTCCCAGAGTCCAGGTGGGCCCGGTATCAAGCATATCTTAAAGGTAGATGTTAGCGTAATTCATCAAAAGGAACAAGTGATTTCACTTACATCGTCATCCATCATTGGATCTCCCATATGACTTGGGTACTCCGTGGCAACTCGAGACTCTCGGTTTGCCACGGGAGGCACAATGCGATTACCACGAAATCCCCGGATGGGCGGCTTGTCCTCCTGGAGTTGACCCAGCTTGCGGAGAGTGGCTCGATTCTTACTGCCCTTGGGCTTGCCAGACCGGTTGGCAAAACCGTACTGGCATTGCAAGCCATGCCGCAGGCATCTCGTACAGACGTTCTTCCCGGACAAGTTGCATTTCACCTTGGATTGCCTGCAGTTCTCGCACGCGGTTCGAAGTTTCGGTGCATTATCCCCGGCATAGGGGCTGCCATTAGACTCGGCAAGCATCGAGGGCAGAGAGGGAGTGAAATCTGGAAAGGTTATTAGAAGGATGATTCTTCGCTTTTGCTTGGACCCAAGGATACAGAGGTATCTCACGGGGAAGATCGACACGGGGCAATCAAAGCATAAGAGCAAGAAATCCAAAGAGGGAACCCTAGGTTTAACGTGCATTCAATCCAATAGGACACATCGAGTCCTTCCCCCCCCTTCTTCTGACACACACACCGTCTTCGCTGTCCTCGTATATATAAAAACAAACTCAAGCTTCATGTTCCAAGAAAGCCAGCAAGAAAAAAAATGTCACACTTGCATTCGGATTCCTATACCGGCGGCAGCCGTAAAGAGGTCAGCCGCTGTGAAACCCAAGAAGGCTTCCATCTGATCAACTTGGTCTGGGATGGCGACAGGCACTTTGAAAGTAAAATAAAGGGGTTGCCCTCCTTCCCCTCTCTCCAACCCCCCACAGGGTCGGGGATCGGGCCACATTGGAGAGCGCTTTGGGTCCAGCCATTGCTCGATTGGAGCATCGTTCGTGATAGGTAAAAGCAGAAAGGCAAGTTTGGGACCTGGAGCCCCCAAGGGGTCCTTACAGTAACACACCCTGATGCAACATCGTAAATGACCCACGGCGTTAATTGTTTCAATTATTATTGTATTTTCTCTCATGAGATTTATCTTGATTTAGGGAATATGACGACCACCGCTGCTGACAAGGGCTATTCTGGGGGACTGCTGTCGGCCAGGCCCGCATGCACCACCAATGAAAACGTATCTACAATCCCTCCAGTGACGAGCACCATGTGAAATCTTGAGCGTTGGAACTCGGCTGACCGGATTCAGCCCGTGGCCTTTCAATCTTTTCCCTGTCAAGCTATTCACCGCTTCACTCGGGCTGTGGTCATTGTTGCACATCACGAACCAGGTCAACGTCAGCAGGGACCTTCACCGTTGAAGAGCATATCCCCTTTCGCCACATGTGTGGAATGTTTCATTTCATGCGACCTCTGGAATTGCCATGAGCATGCTGTCCAACCTCATCTTCTCCACTCGACTGATGTCATAACTCAGCCGCGTGGAATCTGACAAATCTCGGCAGTCCCACTGTGCCGATAATCGAACGCTTTCAATAGTCCAGTCAGGTGAGCCACTGCAGCACACACGACCAGTACGTGGAATATCTGATGTGAGCTGCCAACGAGATCGAACTTGCCGGGCCACAGTCTCTCCGGTACCCGTGCTGCATATATCGAAGCTCCAGTAATATACAAGAAGCCTTGGAGCAGGAGCCAGGTGAGGCCAATCTGCTGTCGCATACGGTCGAACCCAAAAAGAGACAAGCCATGGAGTACGGGGAAGACGGCGGACAGGCCCATCCCGACAAACATGGCGGCCCGGAACGGTCGCCAACGGGGAGTCCGGAACCTTGGGACGATTGAGACACACACGCAGCCCAGCCCAATGGTGCAGATCATGGTCCAATACCGATGTTGGAGCTCGGGTACACAGTAAAATCCATAGAAGACACTGGGTACAAAGCTGCCCACAATAAGCCCGACTATGCCAATGTAGTCAAGTGCATTGCCAATGCGAGCCACCACGGGTGAGTGGTTAGAGATCGTGTGATATGTTGCAGACATTCCCAGGCAGAAAGCAGCACCGGCGAAGAAGCAGCAAAACGCAGCGATGTCGGAGTCTGCTGCAGTCTGGTAACGAGGTTCCAAGGCTTTATAGAGCTGATAAGCTGCAGGAACGGCCAAAATGGCGGGCAGAAGGTGACTGTAGATATTGACGGTCTCATTATGAAAGTAGCCCAATGATTGGAACGAGGCCCAAAATGAAGATGAGGCTGGTCGATATCCAGTATGGATGTGGTGATTGTCGCGCTGCCAATGTGGTAACTCATCCCAATGAAGAAGCTTTTTCACCATGCGCGGAGGAACTTCAAGGACTGGGTTAGCCAGCGCAGTTGCTGGACTGTCCAACTCTTTCCCCTGTACTGGGTGACGTTGGCGAGACATCGTCACATGCAGAGTCTATTATAGGACGTGACGTTTAAAACTTGACGGATCAGCCACAATGATGCAAGACATGCAAAGCAGATCAACGGTGCATTAAGAATCTTTCACTCGAACGTGTAGATGGTAGAAAAGAACATTGGATAAGACATTATAGGAAATCTGTAGATACTCTACTTTCAAGGTTTCGTTGGGTGCCGCCGCTTTTGTAGGGCAATTTGACCTCGGTCACAATGTGAGTAATCATGTGATCAGTGAGGGGATCGAGGGGCGATCTATATGAATTCTGCAGTTAATATGACGTCGGGAATCTGTGAATGCTTGGGGTTAGATAGCCTTGTATCGTACTATATCTACCACAGTAAACTTTAAAAGAGCATGGAGGTCATGAAGACGAATATTCAACGCATCTTGGTCGTTAGAGCGGCAAGGGATAAATTACTAGAATAGACAAGAGCGTTGGGGAGTTGGGACCTCGGCGCAAACAATGCAAACCCCGGTGGCCCACATCGACCCCAGATCTGATATGGCTTTGTCCCCTCACGCAGCCACGCTTGCTCGATGCAGTCCGCCAGATCCCAGGGAAGCCGGTTACGGCCTGTCGCCGACCCTCTGGATAGGGTCGGCTTTGTTTCAAAAGGCGACAGGACGTATGTTGTTTCAATAGCATTCATGTGAACCGTTCTGACGCAACCATGGCAGACTTCTTGATCACAAAGAGCAGCAAGACTATTACAACAAGATTCTAGAGCGATACATGCGGTTCTGCTCCGACCACCAGAAAGACTTCGATGCGGCACATGCATCGCTCCCTGTGAGCTCCTCAAATGATGCAACCTCGAACCCACCTACCGCCCAGCCAGCTGCAAGGACCACATTGAACCCTGCAGAGAGGCGCATTCCCCCACCGTCGACGGAGCTGTCAAAGCTCCTTCTGTCCCTCCGAAAGCTCAGAGAAGGCATTTTGGCAACATCGGAAACAACTCCGGCTAAATTTGCGCAGCTTGTCCATTATTTCTCGATTCGCATGTCCATTCTCGCGCAACACCCGCCATCATATTTTCCATCCTTGGAGTACTGCCTAAGCAAGCTGCATTCCAAATCACACCCCATGGCCGAGTCGGAAGTCAAGGACCTGGTGTCATACTTAATTCTCGATTACGCTTGTCGGCAGCAGGATATGGTGTCAGCTTTTGAGCTGCGGGCACGGGCGCGCCGGGATTACGACTTCCATTCGCAAGCTGTCGACCGCGTCCTGACAGCATTGATGCATGATAATTGGATTGCGTTTTGGCAGGTGCACAAAAGTGTTGACTCTTACATGCGCGCGGTGATGAACTGGGCTGTGGACCGAATGCGGAGACATGCCTTGAAGGCCGTGGGCAGTGCTTACCTCAACGTCCATGTAGACTGGATTATAGGTGGGTGTACCGGCGACGATAGAAAATGGACGTGGGAGGAGTTGAGCGAGAAAGAGAATCTTGGCTGGCAAAGGGAAGGCGATAAGATTATAATCAAAATCCCCAAGGCTCGACCACAGGTGAAACCGGACCCCATCCCGGCAGGGAAATGACACCCCGGACATAATTTTGTTTCCTTGACTGGCGTTTTTGGTTGCATGCATGGCATTGGTGCCGGGGTGATACATATTATTATGGGTTGAATTGTTCATGAAACGCTGAACTTGGCATCCTCTGTACACTTGGAGTTTTAAAAGAAGGCTGGAATCAAAGATGACCATACCAGGTCATTCTCTCAATTATCTTCATAGCTTAAAATCGGTGTTTGGTCGGTCCATGTTTGTCTGTCCAGAGACTGGCTGAGCTGCGATAGTGGCCGCCAGCTGCCCCTTCAAGTGACCAGCATTGTCGGAACAGAGCTCGTAGACGGTTGACAAATTGAAAACCAGACTACTGAATGAGTGATTGGCAGAGACTTGAGATTCCAAGAGTTTACGTGCCTGGGAATGCCGTAAGCAAAAGGTCGAAAATTCAAAAAGCATTCAACGTACCTCATCCAGTTTCCCAGAGTATAGAAGACAAACTGCCAAGTTTTGCGCCACCAAGGAGGCATCCGTCCTTGATCTATCTTCTTGTAGAGCCCGCCACTGGTCCACTGCATCATTGTAACGACCATCTGACATGCTCAGGAGCGGCTGCAACAAAGCCGCCTCCTTTGACTCCAATGAGTCACCAAAGATCCGCTGCGCAGAATCAACATCTCCAGTCCGTAGGAAAAGAAGTGCTTTCCGTAGTTTAGTAGCATCTGTATCGGATTCAACCGATTGTAAACTTTCCAGTGATCTTTTTGCTGCATCAAGATCGCCCATCTCGATTAGCGCATTGACGCTTCGCATCCCTAGATCTGCCAGTCTTTCTCTCCAGATCTTCCGTTCTGCCTCCCCGGTTGCTTCGTTCGTAATCTCCCGTCGAGCCTCTAGTCCAATCTCGTATAAACCCCCAATACTTCTGCGGGGGTCGCCAAACCCGATACTTTGAAGTCTCACGGCGAGAACACGCAACGGCCATGGAACTATGTGACGAGGGTAATGATTGGGAATATGGTTGTCTTTGTTATCAACTTCAGACGACTCGCGCCCCACGTCAATGTAGTAAAATGCAGAGTTCAGGTCCTCTAATGCCTTAGACTCCTGGGCCGCAAGAACCGTATTTCCGCACAGCTCTAGACAAGCAAGACGGGTGTAAAACAGGGAAAAGATAATCTTGATATCCGTAGGTGTTATCAGAGAGGATGTCAAGATTGAAGCGGCGAAGTGTGCAGCGACCAAGAAACGACCTTCAACGAGTAATTTTTCAAGTACGCCGAGAGAGGACGAGAGCGGTTCGCCGGGGTTGAGAACAATGAATTCGGAGCGTAGTGGAGATGGAATGTTGCTATGATTTAATGGATGGAAAATATTATGCCGGAGAACGAAAGAAAGGTCTTTGCCCAATGTTTCTGGGAGGTCATCGGGGGCCAGCGGGTCTAATTCGTGAAAAGAATCCCCCGAGAAGGCATCACTATTGATATTTTTGCTCAAGCTGGGCGAAGAGGACGCGCTGACTGAATCAATGACGCTGCATGATTTGTGAGTTTGGATCTGGAATTTTTAAAGTTGTAAGCTTGGTACTCACTCATCTGGTTCATCTAAAGGTCCCCGTGTTGAGCTGCGGGGCCGTGAAGCTAGGGAGTTGATCAGTATTTGGGAACACCACTGGTCTGTAGTAAATTATCTCACATCTGGAGAGTTTGTGGGAGTGTCTAATCGGTGATGCCATCTTCGGAGATTTGTTGTCAGCAGATCCGCGAGGCACGAGGATCAGCTTGTCTGGGGGAAGCTCGTGATTCGCGATAAGTTATCGGGCAAAACCAAAGGCGGTGGGCGACGCCGGATCTGGCCAGAGTTGGCGCGACGCTGCTCCTCCTTCAACAAGCTGTCCGGCCATTCGCTCCCTACTTTCTTTTATTTCTTCGTTGTTGATCGATTCTGTCCCGGAGACACCGATTGAATCTTAATTCTCAATTTCAAAATGGGTGCCACCACGAACAAGTACTCGGTCATTCTGCCGACCTACAACGAACGGAGGAACCTCCCTATTATTATCTGGCTGCTTCAGAAGACCTTCAACGAGAAGTACGCTGGATATCACCTTTTCATTATGTTAATGCGATAGCTGACTCTGCTTCTTTCTCGTGAACAGCAAGTTGGATTGGGAGGTTATCATTGTTGACGATGGCTCCCCTGATGGCACTCTCGAGATCGCAAAGCAGCTCCAGAAACTCTATGGCGTCGAGCACATCATCTTGAAGCCTCGCGCAGGCAAGCTCGGTCTTGGAACTGCCTATGTGCACGGCCTCCAGTACGTCACTGGCAACTTCGTCATCATCATGGATGCCGACTTCAGCCACCACCCCAAGTTCATCCCCGAGATGGTCCGCATTCAGAAGGAGAGCGATGCCGACATTGTGACCGGTACCCGCTACGCCAACCGCGGAGATATCAAGGGTGGTGTTTATGGGTGGGATCTGTTCCGCAAGTTCACTTCGCGGACTGCGAACATGATCGCGGATGTCATGTTGATGCCCGGCGTTAGCGACTTGACTGGTAGCTTCCGCCTGTACAAGAAGCAGGTGCTTGACAAGGTCATTACCAGTACCCAGAGCAAGGGTTATAGTTTCCAGATGGAAATGATGGTCCGCGCCAAGGCCATGGGATTCAAGGTGGAGGAGTGCCCTATCACCTTTGTCGATCGTCTCTACGGCGAGAGCAAGCTCGGCGGCAGCGAGATTGTCGAGTATCTCAAGGGTGTTTTGACTTTGTGGCTGAAGGTTTAAGATACAGCGCAAACCCTACTAATTGACTTTCGAGTCGTGCGCATTTCATTCGGGCCCACTTGGTGTCAACTCTGAACGGTTTGTCCGTTACTTCGATATACCCCATATTGGCCTCCTCTCTCATTACAGTTTCCTTTTCCTTTAACTTCATACTCTTGGGCGGTGTTTGCATGTCTTTTCTATTTGAAACTTGTGTATGTCAAGAGAAAAATCCAATGATCTATTACATGTCCTACGGAGTTTTCCCATATTCCAAAACACGTTTTCCCTTGAACGGATGCTAGCCCTTTCAGATGCTCTGCAGGTACCGCGCCACTCGGCTAATGAGGTCCTCTTGACCATCGCCACTGACATTGTGGCAGGCACCAGGAACGATCCCACCGTTCTGCGTGTCCCAAGAAGTACCCCCAGCCTCAGTCGCTTGTTGCCACTTCCGCAACAAAGCCTCTTTATCGACCCACGGGGGGCAATACTCGTCACTGCCCGAGTACAAAACCAAGAATTTCGACTTAGCGCTTAGAACACGTCGAGAACCAATCTGTCCAAATGTCTCCTGATGACGCTTGTCAGTCAGGTCAGAGCTGAAAAGGTCGTCCGCTGCTGGGTTCTCAGGACTGTCTGGGCTAACCAGGCTTAGGAATCGGCGGGCACTCAGAGGCGCATTGCCCGGTAATCCCAGCAGTCCAGTCAGATTCATTGGAAGGATCGAGTCAATCTTATCATCGGTCCAGGGCTGTCTCTCAGCAGCGCTCACGAGCTGCTGGTAAGCGCCCTGTGCTTCGCTTGGCTGATCGGAAATCTTGATGTGATGCTTGATAGCCTCCCGGTCCGAAACAGGCGCTTGCATGATGGCACCATCAAGCATCGGGCGGGTTAGGTACTTCAGACCGATGTCAAAGTCAGAGTCCTTGGGAAGTGGGTTGGGCGAGTGGAGATAGTGCAGAACATCTTGACTGCCGGTAGAATGGCCCATGAGAACAACCTTTCCAGATTCACCCTTCAGGTTGCGAATAAATTGCACACATTGCGCGATCTCCTCTACATCGAGGTCAAGACTGCTGACTCCGAAGCCATTGTAGGAGGAAGAAAGCAGAATCGAGAAAACGGACCAGTCAGTTGGCTCGAGAGTTTTAGCCAAGGGAGTTACGTAGGGGACGGTGCAAAATCCATCGGTCAACCCGCCCACGAAGATCAAGCTGTTTGGCTTGTTTGGCTTTTCGGGCGCTTTGAACTCAAAGGCTACAAGCCTTGGAGCCTATAAACAAGACAGTCAGCTCATAGTAATACAGCTCAGCTAGACTAGTCATACAAATTCGTGAAGAACACCAGGATGCGATGGGGACGACATTGTTGTTTGGAAGATTGTAGTTTGTGAGGGGCAGATGTGGTTAGGACGATTGACGTACCTGACCCACCGCGGGGCTCGGAGCTTGCTTACTTTGGGCTAGACTTTAATCAGTAAACAAGTGGTCACGACGTCCCAAGGAATGGACAACAACGTATCCCAATCGAATGCAATTGTGACTCTGAAGTTGTTTGATTATGGAGAGAATTAGGAGCAAGGGGAGACTCTAGTGTATCTGGAAGGATTACACCTACACTATTTGGTCAAAAGTATTTCCCCAGATCAGTTTTCAGGCCTACCCCATCAATTATACATATTTACTGAACAGTCCACCAGATCACTATATCTTACTGAAATTCTATTTAATTAAGTACCTATAGCTATTAATACCTACCTAACGCACACAAATGTCGCTTAGTGTTTTATAAAAATTCACCCAAAGCTTTCTAACCACTAGTGGTTATCTCGTCACCCCTTATACTATCACATCGATTTTGATGTATAGTATTACTCACCATAATTCCGCTACGTACCCCTGAAGGTACTATTAAATGATATCATATCTTACTCAGTAAGTAAGCTTTAGATACAATCTTAATATTCGAATTATCTTCTTGAAATACTTCCCTATGGTCATGGATTAAGATAAGACTCTTTTGAAGCGAGCCCTTTTAAAACTGAGTTGTATATGCCTTCCCAAAGTTAATTGTTGGGGTGACCCGTCCGGGCCCGCACTTGAGGAAATATTTACGGACCCCATTGTATACTGGATGGATGACTCGAAAGCAATTGGTCTTCTCTTCGCTTGATGTCGGGAGAACATGGATGTTGGATTGTACACTTTAATATAACCCCTTGAAATTTGAAAATGAACAGAAGATGCTGTTCATTGAGAATTACAAGCTCATTGTAAGTTTTTGTACTAACTCTACCCAATTGCTCATTAACCATGAGAGACTGCCGATTAAGTCTCATGCCGAAATGATACATCATAAATCATGCCTCAGTATCTCCATTGGACGCATAGGTTGGGAGTGCATCTGAGCCTCTCTCGACGTCAGTCGCCACTGCAAGTCCTGATTCATCATACGAGGGCGGCTGCTCGAGCTCCTCGAATTCCGACATACTAATATCATAGCCGAGATGCCTTTTCAACAATTCGTGAGTGACAAATCGTTCGGGTGTATTGCCCTGAGCATCAACAAAGGAGACATGAGGGTTGACCTCGCTGATTCTCTGTAACTCATTTGCATGCCGGTGGTGATGCGGACACCCATCGACGCCAATCAAAAAGATCGTGACATGAACCCAAGACAGACTAAGTAGGTCGAGCTCAAACTCATCCATGTCGTTTGCTTCGCCATCAAGGAGGAGTAGCAGTCTAAGTTTTGGGGTTTTCGGGCCAGCTTGCCACCCGTAGACTGGGTGGTAGGATGCCGACTCTGAATGTTTCTGGAAGTGGAGGTTCTTGACGAGTTGCCATCCAGTCATAACTCGAGTCGTGCCGCCGAAGCTCACCTGACTCCACATTCTGTCGAAATTTTCGTGATTGAGCATCCCGATGTATTTGGCCTCGTCGTGGAAAGTAGCGAGCTGATAGCCAGTTGATTTATGATCATGATGGATCATTGCATCTGTGAAGCGACGAATTATGGCCTTGGCAAGATCTGCAGCATTGGTTAGAATTGGCGAAAGACGGTCAGCAATTATCCTCTGAACTTACCCTTGTTTTTGGGTTGAGTGGACTTTTCATATCCGGTGATAAAAGCCTCTTCATAGACCGGCCGAACAGGTTCGAAGTCCATAGACCCAGAGACATCAAGTAAAATCATCGTATCATCTGATGGTAGCTCCGGCACATCAGAGGGTTTGAAAGGAGTGGGCATAACCTGCTTTGAGTAGTCGTCCGACTTGTGCTGAGCATGGCATACATCATCCGGAGAGTAATATCCAGGGGGAGGCGGGACTGCAGAAGCCATCCTGGAGCGGGCCAGTTTCATCGAAGAAATGGGATCAGGCTTCAATCTTGGTCCCCGGCTTCCTTCCCTGTGATTCAAGACCCAGTATAGACGTTCTTCAGCCGTGTCTTCGAATCCTCTCCAGGCAGGAGTGATTCCTGGCCATCCAGCTACTGCCTCAATTCTAAATTTTAGCGGGTTTGAAGCGAGATTCGCCCAGTCCACCGGAATAGGCTCAAAGTATCCCGCTTGGAGAAGATGCAGATATTGAATAGGGCGCCGAGCTCGAAGATCGGCAATGTTTTGCTTCATTCCGACATTACCCTGGTACTCGGCCACTATGTCTCGCCATTCTTTGTTTGGCCATCGACCATTTTCTTCGTTGAGAATACTGATTCGCAAACTCCCACTCTTAGCGAACGCCTTTTGCTTTCTCTCGGCCTCTTTTTGCTCGGGGGTCTTGATAGATAGTGCTTTTCGCAAGCTAGAAAGTTTGGGAGGTATCACAGTCTCCTCGTTCCCGGCGGAGGTGGTGACAGGATCCTCATTGAGTGCCGAAAGCTTTGGCTCATCGACATGCCATATATTGGATAATGGCTCCTTTCGATTCATGATGACCTGTGCACTCTGGTTCAGTTGCGCATTCAGGGAAAGTACCTTTTCAAGAGACCTTGTATAGTTGTATGAATCCGATCTTGATGTCCTACCACAAGCATTCGCCTTCCCATAGTCACCATACAAAATTTTGGTAGAGGTGCCACCAATGCCGCCAGCGCAATAGTAGCTTTTGATATAACGGTATGGACTGCTGTGCCCCGCAAATGACTCTGTCTCGCAGTCATGGTAGTAATGCTCTCCTATCGAACCGTCAGTCTAAATGGGTCGTGCTGGGATAGTCAATGTGGCTGACCTGGATACATGACAGCTTTAGACCATTGAATCTGGATGGGAAGTCGGGCAACCTTTCTGGCCTTGTAATTATGAATTGGGCATTTGCAGTATACACCCGCTTTGTGCTCCGGCTCGATATCGGGATTATAGATGTCACATTCCCGTTGGATCCTCTGCAGGTGGTTCTGCATTGCTAGCTATATCAGCCAGACTAATTAGCTCATTGCGATAGCAAAGATCAATCGTACGTACTTCGTCTTTAGCGCGCCGCTTCCCTGCTTCAATGACAGCATTTGTATGCGCATACCGTGGAGGTTCACTCATTGTGGATGGATATGGCGGTAGTGTCGGTCCCTTGTCCATTTTGATGGATACAAAGCGTCTTGGCACGCAGGTTCCACTGATAAAAAAAATATGGGTACAAGATTAATCTCCGCTTGGCGAGAATCAGCCTCTTATGCGTTACCAGGTTGCGGGATTTTAGCTTCAGCCCTGCACGTCGCGTGGAATATCCGGGCGGTGGCTGTGGCCATAGCCACAGTGGGTTCCGCTCGGTTGGTGCCTGGCGCTAGACCGGGGGCGGGATAGTATCGGTAATTTGTTTGTACATTTTATTGTGGTATTCAAAAGCACCAATATCAACTTGCTTGAATTGAATTACAACGTAACGGGATTTATTTGAAATGGGTACTTCAAGAGGTTCGATGTTCATAACCCATGCGAGGGCTGAAGCCTGATGTCATTACGGCAAAGCGGCACATACTGTAGTGCTCGAATTAAGTGGCGCTAGCAGAACTGGACATCACTAGTGCAATACCACACTACAGTAGACGCATGTAGTGTAATGTTGTAATTTAGTCCAGATAAAGTGCTGTCTGAATTCTCGGGTATGTGTTCAAGATCGTACTGAGGACATGATGCATAGTATACTATAGAAATCAAAATAGAGGCTGTGGTGTCGAATTAATGATCTCCGAAAAACTTCGCATATTATATTATACTGCTAGTCATTTCACAAATGTAGGTTATGATAATGTCATCCACTAGAGCTTTGGTAATAGCGTTTTTGATAAAGCAACCGTTTGTCCTATAATTTAGGCAGGTCTCGTCGCTGTGACAAACTGCTCACTGAGAAACGCAGAGAGTTTTGAGAGTGGAGCCTTAAACATAATTCATCCGAACTGGAGGACTTGTCTATATCAAACTGTGATAGAGCCAATTATGTCAGCCAAAGCTAAGAAACATGACCAATGGATCCAGATAGTCGAGCAGGGGTCCTGGCAACCGCAGGATTTAGTAGTGTCTTACTTTGCATCTTGCAAGTCTAACGCCATTTTCATGGCATTGACGTTGAGCTGCATACATTAATGGAGTAAAGGAGAGCTTTGTCGATGAACAGGAAGCATCTGTAACCAGGTTTCCCCGTATAATCCATGTTGGGGCCATCTGAATCAGTTGCGACCTAAATAAGCCATGGTGCAAAACTAGATATCATGCACAATGGTCGTCTCATGTCGCCAACAATTTATTTGTTTCTATGCAGGAGGGGCAGGTCGTACGGATTGAGACCGAGATGCTATATGTAGCTGGAGGAGCATCGTTGGGTGTAGCACTTTGCTATCTAAAGCCGTGCCTGAAGGAACGTCACTCAAGGAGAGGAATGGCGATCAAGACAAAAGTATCCAAGCCCGTCAACTTTGACTAGTGCAGAGCTCGACGTGCTTTATGGTAGGCTTGGCTGGCATGTCAATCACTCACGGTGCCAGTGATCTTTATGCGCCCTTTGTATCGTTTAAAACCGGTGAGTGATCTCTGCAAGATGCCCATTACATCTGCTAGTGGCTCTATTATGGTAACAGCAATGCCAAACAGCAATGCCAATCAGCAAGCTTGGGCTTCGGAAGAATATGATGGATTGTGGAAACGCTCTGCAACGTGAATTTCTTTGGGAGGAAATTGGCTGCTAGGCCCCAAACTGAGCTTCGATGGCCTTGACCTCACAAATCATGTCAAGTCAAGGAAATGGGTAATAGGGTTGCATCTTAAATCATCCAATAAGTCCAGGGATGTTTGTGGTGGGAAACATCGTATACAGCTTGTTTACCCGCGCTAACGCAAATAGGCATAGCTGGAAACGGACCCGATCAGGTATAGCGCGTCATGGATGTATTTGCCCGCATCTCGTAATTCCAGCATTCTTTGCTCAATTCTTCTTGAGACCTTTCGTTTCTTTCCGTACGCTTCGATTCTCTACTAGGCGGCGAATCCTCATGTCGGATCAACACACCGCTTTTGTCGCAATATTGGTGTTTTGACTTCACACTTTCCCTAAATGCCTCGCGGCCGCAGATCCGGCCGCGTCAAGGGCCCTAGAGTGTATAATGCGGATCCCTTTGTATCAGCTGGGATCAGTGATGAATCAGGCTCTGAGGTCGCCCAAACTGGTCCCCCCAAGAAGGTGAAGAGTCTGAAACGAGAGGCTTCCATCTCCGACGAAGAATTTGTTGCAGGCTCAGATCCGGACGTCGCCCACACAGAAGATGATGAGGGCTCTGCGGACGAGAATGAGCAAATTGAGGTTGGGTTCGGAGCTGACGACGATGTCATGGATGTGGATGAAGATGAGATTGTGCCCAAGAAGAAAAGACCAGCGCCTTCCAACCCGCCGAAAGAAAAGATGCAAACAGGCTATGGCGCTATTTCCTTATCACCAACTGACACGCATTTTCGGGGTATCTTGGATTCCCGAGATCACGTTTCAAAATTCATGTCTTACACCTTGACTTACGGTTCTGATGACCGAGACCTAGGCCTCACAGTCCACATGCGAGGCCGGTGGCGTTGGGGTCGAGACTCCACGTTTCCAACTCGCGTCTCCTTGGACACAGTTGAGGGGGAGTCCGATTCGCCATACGGCCCAACTTTGGGGGTCTCCCCAGAGGATATGGAGAAGGAACGAACAGTTGGCTGGAGTTGGTATTACGATCAAGAAATTGGCCAAAGGTTCCGACAAAGACAGCAACTCGACACGAAAATCAAAAAGGATGAGGTGCATCGACGTTATTTACCGCGGGCAAAATCCAAGAAACACACGGTTCTCATGGGACCATCAGATAATCAACGAGCATTTCACCTCGAATATCATGCCTCTGTTGATTTCGGCTCGGTCTGGGATGCTAGAGAGTCCCAAAAAAGCGATGGACCAGCGAAGACGCGCGAGGGCTGGCTCATCAACATTGGGGGAAAAATTCAATGCATGGCATGGGCTCCTAACCAAGATGGCGCATCTCAGTATCTCGCTGTGGCTGCACTAGTCACCGATGAACAAAAGAAAAGTTACAAGCCTCCTGAAAGTGATCGGGTCTCCTCGTTTCTGCCATCACCGCCATACCCTGGAACTATTCAACTATGGGAATTCAAGTCCAAAGAAGCTGGTGCTCAGAGCCATACTATTGATATGACTTTTGGACCACAACCCAAGCTAACGTTGTGTTCCGATTGGGGGGATTTGCGACGTATGGCTTGGTGTCCTATGGGACGACAAAGGCGGGGCGACGTCGACAAAGGTTTGATAGACATCGGTCTCCTAGCTGGAGTCTGGGGGGATGGTAAGGTGCGGGTGCTAGATGTAAAGCTACAACAAGGCTCCAACACACTGAAATACGGTGAGTATCTTCATTCTTCAGTAGTTACCATCATGTGTTATCCGACATCTGACGTGTGAGTCTAGCCAAGATCGATTCGCCAGCATTCGAAGCGATGCCATCCTCGACCATCTGTACGTGTGTGACCTGGCTCTCACCCAGCGACATTGCGGTGGGCTGTGGAAATGGCTTTGTGGCCATCTACAGCATTCTCCCTTCCTCCACCCCGGAACCTCAGCCCTACTTCTATCACCCAGTTCACGGAACCTACGTATTGAACATCACATCCATTTATCCGACACATCCACAACTTCTTTCAACAATATCAGTCGATGGCGAGACTCGGCTATGGTCTATTGTTGACCCTCAAAGCGAGAGCACTGGTACGGTTCGAGTGCGATTGGCTTCATCTCATCTTAGCTTCTCCCCAGTCCTTCAGTCGGTCTGCTCCAGTGACGAGAATGAATATGGTCGAATAATGCCGATACGGCGATTTTTTGCCACAGCCAACGCTGTGAAGATCTTCAGCACCGTCTCTGCTCTCGCTCCATGCAGTTGGTGGCATCCCAGCCTCCTCTACGGCGGAACAGGAGGAGAGGTATTAGCGACAAATCCTCTCCGAAAGGTATTGCATGCAAAAGAAACACAGTGGCAACAAATATGGTTTACCCACGACTGGGCCTCAGGGTCAGGCGCCGACGACCCAGGCGCCAGCCGTTTCCACGAGGGGTTCAGTGCGGAGACCCAGAGCACGACGCGCAATGGTGAGCCCCGGCCAATGGGCTTGAGTCTCACTACGATTTACGAAGAAGGAACACACGTCACAGCGCTGGGATGGAATCCCAACCGCCTTTGTGCCGCCTGGGCCAGCGCCGCGCTTGGTTGTGGCCTATTGCGGGTTGAAGATCTTGCCATCTAGTTACCCTGCCACCATGGGCCCCGGCAGTTGGTCGATCAGCAAAGTTAATCAATGACAAGTTGATGAAAATTCATGATTAAATCATACGTACCCTAAGAAAAGAAATTAGGCACCGGTTTTCCCGGATACAAGTAGGCCGAGCTAATGTAGTTGTGGACCCCCCAGCCACGCTTAAAGTGGGTCTCCCTGGCAACACAAAACCCGCGCGCCAATCAACATGCGCATCAACGGTTGTGGCGCTGCCATGTGGATCCTTATGCAGTGAAAAAGCGTGGCTGGTCGACGGCTCTGATGCTTTTTGATCCCCAGCCTTCGTAGATCCCAGCCTACCTATTTTTGGTCCAATGGAATGTCTGCCATGTGGATGAGTTGTACTTCATCGTGACCGACGTGGCTGATCTAGATCGCGACTATTCCTACTTTTAAACCCTGGAGTCCATTTCTCATCTGGTTTTTCAATTCTCTCTAAACATACCTCTACGCTCTAACTTCCTTACTATATTTCTTTCCTCAACTCAAGCGTATTGCATTGTTTACCTTTTTGCGATCTATTGTTCACGCCCTTCTTGAGTGCCCACAAGCAAATTCCTATTTCTCTTCACCATGCATTTCTCCAACGCTGCAGTTTTGCTTGCATTCTCCACTATCAGCGTCTATGCCGCTCCTTTTGCCAATCCGCAAGACGAATTCAACCGTCGTCAGATAGGCTACCAGGTTGTCAATGTTGATGGCGACTCGAACGGCTCTGCTGTCCCCGAGGTCGAAACTGTGACCAAGACTGCCACCGTCGCCGGCGCTTCTGCTGTGCCTGAAACCATCACAGTGACTGCCACTCCTTCCCACATGCCCTACTCGCCTCTGCCATCCTCGTCTTTTTCTGCTAGTTCGCACTTGGCTCCTCCTCCAGGTGGATCTTTCATGCCTGCCAAGAGCAATGGCTTTCTCCGCCGTGGCCTGAACGCCGCAGGCAATCCAGTTCAATTCGCACAGAACTATCTCCCATCTTCCAGTTCTGCCTGGTCTGCTGCTGGCACCTCCCTGGCTGTCCGACAGGCTGATGGATGGTACACTCCCTCTTACACTCCTTCTTTCACTCCCTCGGCTACACCATCGGCCTCTCCTCTGGTTGCTCGACAGTTTGGAAGCTGGGTCCACAGCGCTCCGGTGCCTTCCTCCCCAAGTCTTGTGCCCACTCCATCTCCCTCTGGGTCTCTGGTTGCTCGGCAATTTGGTAGCTGGACCCCCAGCTCTGTCCCCGCCTCCTCTGCTACTCCCAGTGTGAGCCCCTCCGCATATGTGTATGCTCGGGGTTACAGCGCCGCTCCTTGGGGCACTCCCTCTGCCTTCCCTTCTTTCTCTGCCTCGCCTACGCCATTGGCCTCTCTGGTTGCTCCTCGTCAGTTTGGCAACTGGGTCCCCAATGCTCCGGTGCCTTCTTCCCCAAGCTCCGTGCCCACTCCTAGCTCCGTGCCTACTCCCTCTGGCTCTCTGGTGGCTCGTCAGTTTGGCGGTTGGAGCCCTAGCTCTGTCCCCACCCCCTCTGGCACTCCTCCCTCTGGCACTCCTGTTGCATCCACATCTTTCCCGGTCAAGCGCAACTTCGACAACCACTTTACTCCCTCCAGCGCTCCGACTCCCACACCTAGCGCCAGCTTCTCCATCCCTCGCTCCTCCGCTCTGCTTTACTAAAGCAGGTGCGCATGGATGACGTACAATATGATGCACATATTTTTGCATGAAATCATGAATCTCTCGACCTATGAAACGATATGAAAATGACACAGACACGTGATACAAGGCAACGATCTCCGTCGTCAATACAGCTCGGCTTTTTGATATTTTCCCCTGCTCATTGACTCCTGCTGGGGGTCACACTTTACATGCATTCAAGGCGTTTTTTTTTTTTTTGGATGCGATTTGGCTTCGAATTGATCTGTATTTTTTACTTTTTTACAAACATGAGTGGATATGGTTTGAGGGGCTTGAACTACATAGATTGCCTGGACCGATGCCCCGGTTTTATCTAGATTTAGTCATAACACAGTGACAATGAAAAGAAAATGATTATCACTAAATGTCTTTCATGACGAAATCAAGAAGGTAAACACGCCAAAAAAACTCCTAAATAACTTGGAAATCAAAAAACAAATTAAGGTGACGCGTCCGATAGGGCAGCAAGATGGTTACGTAAGGCAGCGTGATTAAGTACATGACTCCCGTTGCCCCGAGAGACGCGCCGATAAACATTGCTCACGCTCATCCCTCTACTCAACACCTTGACATTCAGCGACCGCAGGGTCTCTTTGGGTGTTTTCTTTCCATCCTTCCGGGTTACTCTTAGTGCTTTCATTCATTCTTTGTATCTGTTGTTTTTCATCCCAAACCGTGTATGAGCAAAGGCTGGCCGAGGCTCAATATCCACAACAATGCCTGGTACAGTGGCAGAGGGACCGACGGTCTCCATGTCCTGTAAGATGACATTCAAAGGAATGAAAATTACGGGAGCCTAGCTAACAAATGAATCAGTTGCCAACAACTTCTGGGGTAAAGATGATGCGGGCCTCCAACCTATGCTTGATCGCATGCATGGATCCAAAACTACCAGCGATGAATTGAAAGCCTTTTACAACGGTATGGTAGCAACTATATGGGCTAAACTCGAAGGTCAAATGACTAACGTCGTCTTTTCTCAAAGTTCGAGCTGCGATTGAAGATGAATATGCGCGAAAATTACAAGCGCTCTGTCGCAAACCGTTCGGAACATGCGAGTCTGGATCCCTCCGCGTGTCGCTTGACGTGGTCCGTGGAGAGACAGAAGCCATTGCAAAGGCACATGCGGCAATTGCCGCTCAGATGAAGACTGAACTCGAGGAGCCACTGGGCGCTTTCGCTAGCGGATTGAAGGAGCGACGGAAGATCATTCAGAATGGCATCGAGCGCCTACACAAAACTAAAATGCAACAAACACATGTTGTCAACAAGGTGAGACAAAAAATAGATGCGGGAATGAGCTTTCAGCTGATAATATATTAGGCTCGTGACCGTTTCGAACAGAATTGCCTACAAATCAAGGGTTATCTGGCACAAGGTCACATGGTGATGGGCCAAGAGGAGCGCAAGAACAAGTCCAAGCTTGAGAAGACTCAAATTCAGATGGCGTCAAATAGCCAGGAATATGAGGCTGCAGTCAAGGTGCTCGAGGATACCACTGGGCGCTGGAACAAGGAATGGAAGGCAGCCTGTGATAAGTTTCAAGATCTGGAGGAGGAGCGCTTGGATTTCACTAAGAGCAGCCTATGGACCTACGCGAACATCGCGTCTACTGTTTGTGTCAGCGACGATGCCTCTTGCGAGAAGATTCGTTTGTCTTTGGAGAACTGCGAGGTGGAAAAAGACATTTTCTGCTTCATCCAAGAGCGAGGTACTGGTCAAGAGATTCCAGATCCCCCTCGTTTCATTAACTTCTGCAAAGAAGATGATGATGCAGGATCCGATATTGATTCAGGGGAGGGTTATTCAGTGGCACAGTTTCAGCGAACCATGAACCCTGCATTCCGGACGTCTTCACCACAGCCGTCGACTTACGAGTCTCATCACGATCCAGAGTCTGACCTTGCAGCTCAAATGGGCCACCCGGCTCCTCCTGCAGCTGGTGTGCCTCAGCCATCTCCTCAGAGCATGATGCAAGAGCCTCCGGTCCAGCGTATGCCACAGCAGGCGCCCCCTCAAAGCATTCAGCCAGAACCGCCCCTCCAGCGAATGCCGGCTCCGCAAAGCATCCAGCAAGAGCCACCCGTCCAGAGAATGCCTCAGCAAGCGCCTCCCCAAAAGATGCAGCAAGAGCCACCTCTTCAGCGTATGCCTCAGCAAGCGCCTCCCCAAAATGTCCAGCAAGAACGGCCTCTTCAGCGGATACCTCAACAACAGCCGCCAGCCCAGAGCATGCAGCCAGAATCACCCCTTCAGCGCCTGCCACCGCAGCAATCAGCCATGTATGCTATGCCGCAGCAGCCTGCTCCACTTGACCTTCGCCGAGGTGGACAGCCACCACCAAATTACAACCCTGAACAGCATGGTGCAATCAATGCTGTACCTCACAATGCATACCCTACTGATGGTATGACCATGTTCTGCCGTACCGGACCACCTTCAGAGCGTAGCTCAGCAGCCAGCCCATACAGACCGTCCAGCCGGGATTCCCAAAGCGATGTGTCGAATCCGACTTCCATGTCCAGTGTCGAAGCCGCCCCTGCTCAAGCTGCCCAGAAAGCGGCACCACCACTTCCCAGTGTCATGAAGTTGCAGTCTTCTCCAAAGCCCACCAGCAATACGCCTTCAGCAAGTGCTCAGGATGACAAGAGCCCCAAGAAAAAGAGCGCATTCTTCAGCAACAGCCCGTTCCGACGGAAGAGCAGACATGACAAGGAGAGACCCACTATCGCTGCTGCATCCACTTCTCGAAGCCCCTGGAGCTCGCCCACTAAGCAATCCACCCCAGCTAAGACTGCTCCGTCGCCGGTCGCCCAGTCTGAACGTCCTTCTAATAGTCCTGAACCCGTCGATCCTCGCGCTAACTTCCAGCTGAATGTTGGGAACAACGTTTTTGATGTCGCTTCACCGGACAAGAATGCTTCTAAGCCAGGATCCCAGGCTGTGAATGCAACTGAAGATGATTCGGACCCTATTGCTCGCGCTTTGGCAGACTTGAAAACAACTGGTGGTAAACAGCCCAGCTTGCGTGTGTCGGCCGATCGTTATCATGGAATTTCCACTCCGACTCCTTCAGCACCTTCCTCTACATATGGTGGAGGCGGCTCCGCTGCGCCACCTGCATACAATGACCCTAATGTGAAGCGACTCGGAGCCCCCGAGCCGGCATTCACGGCCAAGCAGATGCAAAAGACTACTCAACGATACACCGGCCAGACTGCAAGCATGCTTCGCGGTGGAAGCAACAACCCGGCCATGACACCTAGGGAGACGGCGAAGCCCCAGGACGTCCCTCGGGCAAGATCACCCGCCCCCTCCCGATCTCCCGCCCCCAGGCGCAGTGCTAGCCCCCAGGTTTCTCCGCGGGTCGACCCTCGCACAGGATACGGTGGTGGCGGTGTCAGCCCTAGTCCAAGCACCTATCAATCCGGCAGCGCTCGTAGCCGTTACAGTGCGTCGCCAACCCCGCGCCGAGCGCAGGAACCGCCTTACTCTCCGAACGATTACGCTCGAAGGGCTGCTTCCCCGGCCGCTTCGTCGCACCGTGCCGTTTCCCCTCAGCCACAGTTCAGACAGCAGGTCCGGCCTTCCAGCGCTGGAGGCATGGAGCTGCAGCTCTCGGCAGGTCAAGATGACATGTATGGAGGCGGTAGCCAATATGGCGGCTCTACTCGAGGCGACGGCCGTTCCCGGTCATACTACGGCGGAAACAACGGTGGCCCGCCCGTCGGTCGCTCAAGAAGCCGGACTGTTGCCGTTGCCGACCCCGGTCGAAAGTTCAGCCGTGATGGACGTCCAATCCTGCATTTCGGTAAGTACTTAATCTCCATCTCAAAATGTGTGAGAATTTTGCTAACTCTCTTCGTAGCTCGCTCAATGTACACCTACACTCCCGCAATCCCTGAGGAGCTCGGCTTCTCCAAGGGTGATGTCTTGTCTGTCATCCGTCTTCAAGATGATGGATGGTGGGAAGCTGAAGTCACGAATGGTCGCGGACACCCTGGCTTGGTTCCGAGCAACTACCTGCAGATCATTTAGATCTGACAGGCTCTACTATTTACGACCCGCCACGATCCTGACAAGCACCTATCCTGACGGCGATCTTTTGTTTTTCTTATTTTTGTTCTTGCTCACGCTTTCACGTAGATACCATGCTTTTCTCCGATTCCCTTTGCACATTTACTGTCCTTATTTCACTACCATTTTTCAGCCTTCGCCTGCACAATTACTCTGGCGAGGCAACGTGCCCATCACTCTGATAATGTTCATGTTTTATGGTTTTGCCTGGAGTACTTAGCGTGTGTCTCTTTTTGATATCTCTGCGCTGGTACATTCACTGGGGTTTATGTTTTGCGCTTCAAGGAGATGACATCTGTTCGAGCCAAATTGCACGAAGAACGATGTGGACCATGTACATGCCTGCGGATTTCATGGTTGATGTGTTTTGATTTTCTTTCTTTCTCTAATTCTTCACAATTTATCATTTCCTTTCAGCGCTTGTTGGTATCTCGGATGGAGGACTTATGAGTTTTATGTAATTGAATGTCTTGTTTATTTGATCCAAAATTTATACATAAGCAGTTTCCTTGGTAGACTTGTGCATTGTACTGTAGTTCTTATCTGATCCGATTGATAGGTGCGTGTCTCGACTCCGTGCACGTGCCGATATGTGTGGTACCTGGAGATGCATTGCAGCACAATGATCATGCTTATCGGTGCCTGCAGTAAACGTACAACGCATCTCTGAAGGATTATCAATCAATTCCCCGCATCGCTTAATTAGCCGATCCCAATCTCCGTTGATTGCCGAAATTCAATCCAGATAAGGGACCTGACACTAGTCCTGATTGGGCCCATGCTACACCCGATTAGGAGGCAACTAAGCCCTTCTCTCTCCAAGTGCCCGCATTTTGATTAGAACTTCATTATTAATGTCGCTTTTCTTATCTTTCTCTTGTCAATTCCTTCATCGGGACATCATCACGATATCTTATCAGTAAACCATTCATTGTAAGTATCCGGAGTAGCCACTATATATAGTCATACTGTGCGTAGAAGACGTTTCGGTCTGAATCTTACTTCCAAAGGAGTCTTTCGTGGAGTCATCATGGTCTCCTCCAAATCATTTGGTCTATCAGCTTTGCTGTCTCTTCTCTTATCCCTTTCCACCAATGCCATCGCGACTATCAGCCTCAAAGGTCAGACTATCGAATTCAATGGCAAGACCTACTATACCCCTCCAACAGCAGTAGCAACACTGAAGACCGCTGCTGGGAGCCAAGTGAGCAATACCAATGGCTTGCAACCTCTCACAGTGATTCGGAGTGATACGTTAAAGCTCACAAGCTCCATCATCGAGTCCTTGATAGAAAATTATCAATCTACAGACGATGTCTTCAATACTGGATTCCTTGAATATATCTACGTTGAGTACAATGGTACCCACAAAAACCCATCTGCCAGTGTATCGACACCACCTTCTTGGAAAAATAAATTCCTTGGATTTGCATCTGCATATGATTCCAAGGCGTCGAAGAAGCTCTCATCATCAAAGAGCTTGCCTGCGGGCCCTTATTTCTTAAATCCATCCAGTGGAGAAGTCTTTGAGGCCTACCTGCTGTATTCAGATACGATGGGCTCCTTTACCCAAGGATTAATTGCAGTTGGAGATGGTGCATACGATGTCTTGTCAGCGAGCCTGCCGGGTTATGCCTCGTTGACGATCGGTGTTCCTTCGAGATTGTATTTCACGAAGACGGCCGAGAAGCCGTTGGCAGGTGTATGCAGCCTCTCTATATCTCTCTATCGGGGTCTCGATCCTAGAAAACTAATACTAACTGATCACACAGGTCCGTCTTGGAGTAAAAGATCTTTACGATATCAAAGGCGTGAAAACTGGCTGTGGTAACCGTGCCTACTTCGACATTTACCCAGAAGCCAACACCACAGGTCCTGCAATCCAATCCCTCATTGATGCAGGAGCCATCATCGTCGGAAAGATGAAGACGAGTCAGTTCGCCAACGGTGAAACAGCCACAGATGACTGGGTTGATTACCACTCTCCCTTCAACGCGCGCGGAGACGGATACCAAGACCCCAGCTCCTCTTCATCCGGTCCCGGATCCGGCATCGGAGCATACGATTGGCTAGACTTAGCAATCGGCAGTGATACAGGAGGTTCAATCCGAAACCCGGCACAGGTGAATGGCTGTTTCGGTAACCGGCCTTCGTGGGATCTAGTCTCCTTAGATGATGTCATGCCCATGTCTCCTCTCCTGGATACTGCGGGTTTTTTGGCTAGAGATGTAAAAGTGTGGAGGGCTGCCTCTGAGGTGATGTACAAGGATGCGGGCTTGAAGTCCTACACAAAGTATCCGAAGACTATCAAGACCATTCAATTCCCTACTAGCGCTTCGACGGCAGCGGATACACTTTTACTTGATTTTGTGGACAGTCTTTCAGCCTTTTTGGGCGGTGCTAATGTTTCGACGTTCGATTATGATGGACTGTGGGAGGCTACTAAGCCTTCAACAGTCTCTGCAGATGAAAGTC
This sequence comes from Penicillium longicatenatum, assembly GCF_028827895.1. Classification (NCBI taxonomy): domain Eukaryota; kingdom Fungi; phylum Ascomycota; class Eurotiomycetes; order Eurotiales; family Aspergillaceae; genus Penicillium; species Penicillium longicatenatum. The sequence goes on along the minus strand of NW_026643121.1, from coordinate 2,326,548 downwards.
TTGAGAGTCTGCTGAATCTCACATACCCTATCCTTATCTCGAAACAGCAGTATTCGCTTGTTGCTGCTCCGCTGTACGAGAAATATGCAGCCGCAAATGGAGGACGGAGACCATTCATTGATCCAGTTCCTGTCTCCCGCTGGGCTTTTGGTCTTGAGTACCCAGAGTCGCAGCTGGATGAGGAAATCTTGCACAAGGACATTTTCACTCGCTGGTGGAATAGTACTGCCCAGGTGTTTGATGAGGAGACCTGTGCGGATAGCCTCATCCTTTACGTTGGGACCGCCGCGACGCCAACTTATCGCAATGTTTATCGGAGGTATCTATTCCCATGTGCTTATTGGTCTATTTTGATGATTTTTTACATGATGTACTAACCTACGCTTTTAGTCTGCCCGGGATTCCCACTGGATTTGCATCCTCTCGTATTGCGAACTTTGCTGGTGTCCCTGACATGGTTGTTCCAAGTGAGTGTTACCAACTAAAGTGAACAATCAAGACATACTAATCCCGAGAATGGCTTAGTTGGTCAAACACTATACAACTCCACCATCACCCTCAAGGAGGAATATTTGCCCGTGGCAGTGGACTTCATCGCGCCTCACGGCTGCGATCTTATGATTTTTAATCTAGTAAATGAGCTAGTAGAGGCAGGAATTGTTAAGGAGCCCGTTGCTGGATCGACATTGTATGGAGATGGTGTGATTTACTATTGATTGAAAGCTGTTATGCCGTTGGGGTATCAATGTTAATACCTGTTATACCTTATGCATTTGAGCAATTTCTGGCGTACATATTTTCTAATGTGAGAAATTATTTTGCGTTTGAGATTCCGTTGATACCTGTTAGAGGCAAGCGCACAATGCCTGGTTTACTTCTTTTGAGATCCCATATACTCGAATCTTCAGAACAATGGAGATCATTACTATTCTATGACTTTGTTTATCTCCACGTAATGCCAAGTCCGCTAAACATGGCGACCTCCGGTCTCTCACTCACCGTTTTTTATGACGAAAATAATAACTAATGCACGTTGGGGTCAAAAGGCCAATCGTAGAGATGGTCCGAGAAGAGTGAACCGAAGAGCGCTTAGCGTAACTAAAAGTAAACTAACGTCTCGAGATGGTAACATTGGTATTCACCCCTCAGTTGGAGAGTCGGGGCTATCTCGGCGGCGCAGAACTTAATTATGCTCTAGTCTAACCCATTAGGCGAGACTACTTCGGCAATCTCGGCAGATCTATCGTACGACACAATGCCCTTTGCAGGCCCTTGAACACCCCGAGCGGCCGATTGGTTCTTTTATTGTCACCTGAAGAGCTAACGCCATGGCTTCAGCCAAGCTACGAACTAAAAAGCTTGGTTAGACCACGCCCGATGGTAGAGAGACTACATACGACGACCTTCATGTATAGGACCCACATTTACCCCGCTTGACGCTACTAGATAAGCTGCATTTGAACCAATAAAAATATCTTGTATACACACGCTCCCCTGGAAACGAATCTTACTGTACGCCTTTGTATCTCAATGCGGGCCCTGTGTGATTCAGTATGCGTGCTTCCTTGCTTCTTTGGGATGCACTGTATCTCCGAAGTCACCCAGCCCTACGACTCGCCTGAAGCCTCCTTCCGAGGTGAGGGCACGTGGGCACTTCATTTCACGTTTATTGAGATCAATTGAGTCATTTTTGCGCCGGAGTTTGTCTAGTCCGCGATGTCGGACGTTGATGCTTTTAATGAATGTGCCTTGACAGCCTGTTGATCGACCCACTTGCCGTATAAGCGTACACTATTGAATCCTGGTAGCATCCTCCTGGCCTACTCTGATGTGATTCGTTCAAAAGAGGGTCAATTACGAAATACTGGGCCCAGGAAACAAACCGTCATGCATGGGTCGTTCAATGCGATGGCGTGGTAGGGTAGTAGTTCCCGGTTTCTATGCAGGAACAACGCTATAAAAGCCCTGCTGTTCCTTGCGTCAATTCTCGTGGAACAATACCAGACAGACCATCTTCATCCTCCCCCATTTCTCTTGCCCTGTTGCAGGCTTGTTTGTCATCATGCCTTCTTCTCTAGTCTCGGGGGTTATCTGTGCCCTGAGTCTCACATCTGCTGTCGCTGCAGTCAAATTCGGTGACCCGGTCATCAGCTCTGCTTCAGAGAAACAGTTCTCGCAAGAGTTCCCCGAAAATTACAACATCTTGAAATTCCACGGTGGCAATGGCCCTTACTCAGAGAGGCGCTCTTATGGTATCTCTCGTGATCCGCCAGAGAGCTGTGCAGTCGATCAAGTGATCATGATCAAGCGTCACGGTGAACGGTATCCTTCGCCGTCGATGGGTGTCGATATTGAAGCTTCTCTCGCCAAGATCTACGGTGCTGGAGTCATGGAATGGAAAGCTGATTTGGCCTTCCTGGATGATTGGGAGTACTTTGTCCCCAACAAGTGCTGGTACAATGCCGAGACCTACAGCGGTCCATACGCAGGGTTGTCAGACGCATACCAGCATGGCACGGAGTATAGGGATCGCTATGGTGACCTTTGGAGTGGCGAGTCGGTTGTTCCCATGTTCAGCAGTGGTTACAGTCGTGTAATTAACACCGCTCGCAAGTTTGGTGAGGGCTTTTTTGGATACAACTACTCGACTAATGCTGCTCTCAACATTATCTCCGAGTCTGCAGCTATGGGTGCAAACAGTTTGACCCCTAATTGTGACACCGATAATGATACTGCTATTTGTGGCAAGATACCGTCCACTATGCCCCAGTTCAAGGTTGCCGCCGCACGTCTGAATTCCCAGAACTCTGGGCTCAATCTCACGGAGTCCGACATCTATAATTTGATGTGTAAGCAGTGGAGCCATCTTCCGAATAATATCTTACTAACTCTTCACCTAGCTATGGCTTCCTTCGAGCTCAATGCTCGTGCATTTTCCCAGTGGGTCAATGTCTTCACCCAGGATGAATGGGTCACTTTTGGCTACTTGAATGACCTTTACTACTACTACTGCGCCGGGTAAGCTGCCCTAGAAGATCTTAAATGGAGAACCATTTTCTGACCTTTTACCCAAGACCTGGTGACAAGAACATGGCAGCTGTCGGGGCTGTGTACGTCAACGCAAGTCTCAGTCTCCTCAACGAGGGCCCTGAGAAAGCGGGTCCTATGTTCTTCAACTTGTATGCCAGAGTCCCCGCTCCAATCCTACTTCTTTGACTGGAAGTCCATGCTAACTGAGACAGCGCCCACGACACTGATATCACTCCCATCGTCGCGGCTCTGGGAATTCTCCTTCCTGATGAGGACCTGCCTCTGGATCGCATTCCTTTTGGAAATCCATTCGTCGCCACTGACATCGTCCCCATGGGTGGTCACCTCACAATTGAGCGTCTCAGCTGCAATGCCACTGCTATGTCTAAAAAGGGTACCTATGTGCGTCTGGTACTCAACGAGGCTGTGGTGCCATTCAACAACTGCCAATATGGTCCGGGATACTCTTGTCCTCTGGCTGACTATACCTCCATTCTGAAGAAGAGCCTGCCTAGCTACCTGACTTCATGCAAGGTTCCCAAGTCCTACCCACAGTTCCTTGACTTCTGGTGGAATTACAATACCACTACCCGGCTTAACTACCAGCGTGGACCGATTAGCTGCCAGGAGGCTGAAACCTTGCACTAAGGCTTGAAACTGATAGACGAAGTTAGGTACAGTTTAACGCTGGAAATTGTTGGAAACTGCTGGAAGTTTTTTTTGGCATTTCAGGTTATTTATCAGAGGGTGATGTGAATAATGTTGACATATATATCAATGCATTGTTGGCGGAGACTGCCCAACTTGAATCTGAACATTACCAATCGGGAGACCTTAGACCAGAGATTGAACGGTCTTCAGCCAGACTAATCTTAAAGAATTGCTAGGAATATAAGAAGAAAAAGGAAAATCGGGAGGCGAAACCTTAGGAGGGGGACATGGCTTGGTACCTGGAAGTTGGAACCTTGGAAGGGGAGAAGTCGCTCGGCAGATCACCCCGCAAAGGCGGGGAAAGTTTATTCGAACATGGGATACATCAACCTCACCATAGTCACCACTACCAATTCATCGCATTACAAAAACAGAGAAATGTCAACATGACAGATAACCCCCAAACTGATGTTCTCATTATTGGCGGTGGACCCGTTGGCCTGCTCATTGGCTACAGTCTGGCAAGGCAAGGCGTGGGCACCATCGTCGTGGGTTTGTGCCTACCTGGGATTTTGAAAACAAAGGCTAAAGTTTGACAGAGCAACATGAAAAGGTCCAGCAGCCAATGTATGGCAGAGCCTGTACCTTACATCCCCGAACCTTAGAAATGCTTGACCAGCTCGACCTTCTCGATGACTTGAACCAAATTGGATATATTTGTCGCAACAGCGTGACCTGGAAAGACGGCAAGCGGATCACTTCACGAGGCTGGCATCTCATGTTTGATCGTATGGATGGAACTTTTATGGATTACTGTTTGAACCTGCGGCAGAGATATTCGGAGGACGTTATTCGAGAAGCGTATATACATGCCGGAGGGCAGCTTCATATGGGTTGGAAGCTAGAAGACTTTTCCCTTTATTTGTCTCAAAATACGGATTTCAAAGTGACCGGCACAATCTGTCGCGTTGGTGCTGATAATGAGCGGGTGACAATTAACAGGTGATGATTCCAGATTTTTTGAATACTTTATTGCTGACTGAAATTCCAGTCAATTTATTATCGGTGCGGATGGTGGTCATTCCACTGTTCGAAAATTAGCAGGCATTCAAGCCCAAGGTGATCGGACCAGCTTCAAACTTATTCGTATTGATGGTGAGTTCAAGACGAACATGCCAGATGACGACGTGGGGTTCGCCTCCATTGAGTCTAAGAGTCACGGAAATGTTCTTTGGGCTCAACTGGATCATGGAGTCAAACGAATTGGATTTGCAGCAACTCCAGAGATGCTAGCCAGATATGGTGGCTCTTTAACAGAGGAACAGGCCGTAGCAGAAGCTGTCAAAGCAATAGAACCATTTACTCTCGAGATAGAGAAAGTTGAATGGTGGACTCTATATAAGTGAGTATATTTTGCTCAAGTTAATACCTAGAAGCTAATGGTTCCATAGTGTCAATCAACAGTTAGCAGATACTTACTTGGCAAACGAGCGAGTTTTGCTAGCCGGCGATGCGTGTCACATTCACTCTTCTGCTGGTGCTCAAGGAATGAACACGGGTGTCCACGATGCGGTGAACCTTGCCTGGAAATTAAACGGCGTGATAAAAGGATGGTATAAGCCCGAGGCTCTCCAGACATACGAGGACGAGCGTCGAACAGCCGCACAATACCTTATAAAACTTGACAAGACCATTTCTGCGACCGTCTTCGGCACTGTCCCAGAAGAGCACAAAGGCTTGTCTCTCGACGCCAATGAGCTATGGACTAAGATTACATCCGACTCGATGCTGTTTAACATCGGGTTGGGTGTCAGTTATCAAGAAAATTTATTCAACAAGTACCCGTTGACGGGTATGATCTCAGCTGGACACAGGGCCCCCGATTCGCTCCTCATGGCCCCTGGATCTCGAGTTCCCGCTCGGCTCTATCAATTCACTAAGAACACTGGCCAGTGGCCTATTCTTGTATTTGCTGGGCAACCTGCTGTCACAAAGGAGAAACTGACTTTAGCGGTAGTGGGATTGCTTAAATTGCAATCTACTCTGCCTAAGGGGATGGTTCGTTTTCTTACTTTGATTGCTGGAAGTTTTGGCGGCGGAAACAGTCTTTTTGGAACACCGCGAATCGGAAGGTTTTACTTTGATCCAGAATATTCTGCTCACGGGAGGTATGCAATTTCTACGACGCAGGGTGCTGTTGTGGTTCTTCGACCAGATGGTATTCTAGGTTATGCCACTACCTTGGATGATACAACAAGCATCGGTGCTTTCTTTGCCGGCTTTATTAGATCTAGCTGATAAGAGCGAGCACGTTATAAACTAAGAACGAAGTCTCCATGGAGGAGGGCTTTCTTGACTTGCAATATACTTAGACATACTTTGCGACTTGACATCTAAAGAATCATTATTGTTCAATATATTATGTGCAAATGTGTTCGACAATGGCAAGAGTCATCTTAGAGGACAACTTGCCGAACCAGAAAGATAGCACAATTCCAAACAGCAGGTATACACGGAGAAAAGAACACACGCCCTCTTAGCAAATATTACAAGTACACGCAAAGCTTATGTACATTAGTTTGATTGGACTCATTCATCATCGACAAAGGAATTGGCCAGGCGACCAAAATAGGGGACCTCGAAGTGGTCCAAAGTATCCACTAAGATTTGATGAGTACATAGTTCCTGTGTATGGGCAGCGCAAACTTACCGTCACGATAGGCCCGCATACTGAGAAAACCCATCAAGGCGAGATCGATAATAAACAGAGTCCACGACAGAAAGGAAGACCAGGAAAGTAAGAGATGAACGATCTATACTTCAGTCAGAGAGGATTCAGCCAGGAAGGAGACTCAATATTCACGAAGAGAACGGTAAAGAGCATGCTAGATTGCCAAGCATGGAACCTGAAGTGGATAGTGTTAGCTTATCTTTGAGAAGAGTGTTATCGGTACTTACCGCACGTAATCACTCTTGTGCTCGGCCAACAACAAGAACACACCTCCAGCCGGAGGCAGAAGCAAATACGCCAGCGCAGCTTCAACATCCATGCGGATCGGAAGACTTGTCTCAAAGGCCCCCAGGCTCACATGGCCTCCCTCGAGATCTCGTCCAAAACCTGTGTTGCCATGTCCACCTCCCGCGAACTGGCTTGGAGACGGAAGGTCGGCAGAGGCTCTTGGCGATCGGAGGTTCGGAGACTTGATACGGGTGTCTGGGTGTGGAGGGGACAAAGCCCGCTCAATCTCTGGAGACTCGTCTTCGTAGGGCGCGAAGTTCATTGTATTTGAATGGTGAGGAGGGGAGCTCGAAGGAAATCAATCGGGGAAACTTGAAGCTCCTTATCGTTATCGGGGTCGCGTGTCCGCGCGTTTATGTTTTGGCCTTAAGCGCCTACAATAGAAGCTTTGGGGTATCATTATCTCATTGGGCACATTGATCTCTATTATTTTCAAGTATCATATACAAAGAACAAAACAGGTTCAGACACTTCAGGGCTTGGCTGCCCTTCCTCGCGTTGTTCCACCGCGCGCAATTCCACTGATTGGTCGTCGAGTTGTTGTTGAAGATCCCCGCGTGGCTCCGGTTCGACTGGTGCTCACGCTAGGTGTTCTTCCCAAGCCAGTACTGCGCACAGTACCCCGGCTAGTCCCTCGCGTGCCTCTAGTGCTCAGTGCTCGTCGTTGCGCTTCCTCTTCTGCTTTCCGGGCTGCTGCTTCTCGTTGCTGCTGCAGTGCCTGCTCCCGCCGCTCAGCCGCTTGCCGTTTCTGAGCTTCTTCGGTCTCCATATCGGCCACATCTTGAGTCGCGCCATGCCAATTCCGGTTGAGAATCAGGCGTTGGTTGTGTTCGGTTTGGGACAGAATTCGGGTCCATGTGTTGAGGAGGGTCGATGCGGATGTAACGGTTCTCGATACAGTCTGTAGAATAGCAATGAGAAGAGTTCCTTTATGGCTTAATGATAAACTCACATCCATGTTCCCCTTAGCACGGTCAATGCTACCCAGAAGACCCTCAATAACTTCATTTATTTTGCGAACGGTTTGTAATTCATTGTGAAGTGCTGCTTCTCGTGCCTCCTGGCGATCAAACAAAGTGTCGCCGCCATCGCGAGGCTGCCGGGGCTCTGGCGCCGGGATCTCGTTCGAGGTTCGAGGATTGAACGTCTTGTGAGTTCCTCGCTTCGAGGGGGAGTCCCAGAGATCTTCAGTATCCTCATCTGAAAGTTGAAGCCTGTCCATTTCCTCGGCGGTGCTTCGAGCCATTGTGATCCAGGGCTTTGTAAAGTAATGTTGGAAAGCAGGACAATGCGACTTATGTAGCCCTGTAAAGTTTAGGCAAACCTGATCGGGTAGAGTATCAACAATGCAGATCCATGGAACAAGAATAATCAGTATCGCGGGGCCTTTGATTGTTACGGCCCAAAATCGCAGGCGGTGACGGTGGTCGGGGCGGTGACACAGAGGTGGCTGGGAGCCCAAACATGCGCCCTTTCTTTAACGTCCTCGCCCTTGGTTCTCCTCTTCTGCATCACAACTTCTATCGTCGCGTCCATTGACCCTGTAAAAGAAAATACAACGTCGCTCTTATATCGCTCTTTCGGAAACTTTTACATCTCACGAAAACTCATATCTTGATTGTGGACGGATTTGCGCCTCGCCCTTGATTCAAGTCGACTACAGCATCAATCCAAGATCCGGGTCAACCGACAATTACAACTGCACCGGGCCTCGTAACTGGTACAAGCTCGACGATACGTGGAAAAGCAAACAAAGAAAAATATCAATCGCTATGGCGACCACCCCGCCCCCACCGTCACCGTCGGCCTTGCGGATTCCCGCTGCACCGCGTCATGGTGCTGGATATGACACATTCGAGCCATATCCCACCCGGTCCTCAGCGAGATTAGCAGGTCAGCGCGCTTCAAAATCAAAAGATGCGACTCAGCCAATTTGCCCAGGTTCACCCAGCAAAGGCCAATCGAAAGGATCACCAAGAAAGTATCGAAAGATGGAAGAAGCAACTATATCACCACCAGGAAGTCATCCGATGTCCAGAAATGCTGAGAGAGGCACCCAGGCTAGTGCCGGAAATTACCGCCAACCTGATCCTCAACCTTCTGGACGCGTTTCTGGATCTCACGCTCTTCCTACACCTGCGAAAACACCGTCAAAGAAGAAAATCACCTCTGATCTTTCAGCAACTGCTCGTACATTATTTCCATCTGCCAAAATGTCAAAGGGGCGATTTTCTATTGACGTCGAGGACGCGTCTCCGGGACCTCAGAGCATCCAAATTTACACTGATTCGCGGGACCGTATCCCTAAGCCGCCAGCTACCCCGCAGAATCCCTTCTTTCACCCTTCTGACCGTACCAGTGATGATGATTCTACGGGTATTCTTGACCCTATGACTTGTCCTACTCACAAACTACTTCGCCTGGGTCGAAATGATGAAATGACATACAACTTGTGAGTACTCTTATCCAACTGATCATCACAAAGCCACCCTAACCCTTTTCACGCAGCCGTGGTAAAAAAGTCACCAAGCACTATGATGATGAGGATGAGGATGAAGAAGATGATCCCAATGATCTGTGTCTGTTCGCTGGTCGTGAGCACCTACTGCCTGATCCTTCTGTGCTACATAATTTGAAGCCGCTTCGCCGCAAAGACATCTTACCTCGCCAGCTCTGGCCTGACGATGGTCCGGTTCCGCCTAAGGAAACGAACCAAGTCAAGCCTACTGAAGAGCTGACCGTTGAAGATGAAGCCACGGACGAAGAGGATGCCGTGGAGACCAGGGAGACTGGTGCCAAACTGCATGGTATCACCTCTCCGCCACCTGAGGTTCCTTCCTCACCTCGTGCCGTGCGCAACTTGCGTTCTCAGGCCCGTCGTCATGTCGATGCTGGTGTATCTCCCTCAAAGCAGGGAGCTGGTTCAAATCAACCACGCACTCCTTTCCACAACTGGCTGCGCAAGAAGAAAAGTGCTGATGAACAAACTTCTGTCACTCCTACCAAGCGTGAGGCTGAGGTCACTCCTTTAAAACGCGAGGCTGATGACGCTCCCGGGTCCCTTCCTGGTCCTAAGAGAACGCGTGCTACTACTCGTCAGACTCAGAGCGCCTGAATCCTCCATCGCGTTCGAAATTTGATCCATCCAATCCGTTATGATGCTTTCCAGATCATTCATGCATTATCCAAGCGCCAATATCTTTAGTCTCTTTTTCCTGCATTGTGGTTCAACCGCTCTAGACTTTTGACGGTCACCAAGCACATTTGAGCAATCTTCTTGCTGTACTTGCACATCCATCTTCTTCACGGTTGCACATGCCCTTTTCTTCTTTTCTTTCGCGATTCTTCTCTTTCATGATCTAATTTGCTTGTCTCCCTTTCATGACTTCATTGGCCTTTATTCTTATTTTGCTTTGCTTTGCTTTACGTTTCACCTGTGGCGCGTGGATCTGGAACTAGGGAATGGGAATACCAAGGTATCTAGCGTTGTTTTCTTTTTCTTGAAATGGGTCAAGGTGTTCAGAGTTTTGTTTACGGACGCGTTTGTTTTTCTATTTTACAAGTCTGTCTCTTGTCTGTGTCTGGACTTGCATGTCTTATCCCTGTTCTTCATCCAAGAACTAGTCAATGTGGCTTATCCGCATATGATCTTACAAAATCAAACAATTCCAACATGGCTTCTTACTATTCTGTAGACTAACCAGGTTTTAAATGTCCGCTTATTCAAATTCCATGTCCGAATGAGCCAGCTGACAAGTCACCAAGGAGATAGTTATGTCTAATAATGCATTTGATAAGTGTCCCTTTTTTTGTTCATAACAGCGTTATGGCTCACAACTTTGCCTTGCTCAGGAAATGGTACATGTAGCATACAATATAGGTAGATTGACCCGACTATACACATAATCAGACAAACTCCAGCTCATCGTCGTCGTCATCATCTAGAATGGCCGTCGCCTCGGGTCCACCAAGACTGTCTCGACCTGCTTCTCGTATGCCTTTCGAGGTGATGAATCGTGTCTTTTTGACACCGCTGCCATGAGGCTTATCACCGTCATGGGCGCGCTTCATAGGGCCAAGTTTGACATTCTTCGCCCTGCCGAAACTGGCCAGATTGAATTCACTGCTGCTCGAAGGAAGGGCCCTTGGTTTACTGGACGTGTCAGACGACTTGATATCGTCCTTGGCCTTAGATGGTGTCTCAGTGCGCGTGCGAAGGTACTCGGCGCCCACACTACCAATCCCACCAGCAACAAGCTTCTGCGTGATGTTGCGCTCGCGTTGCTGCGATGCAAGACGCCTGCGCATTTGTTCTTCCTTGCTCTCTCTGCCCCTTCCCATCATGCCTGCCGCGATAAAAGGGTCATCATTGATATCGAGTAGAGCTGCTGTCCCACGTCTTGCAGCCATAGGGTCGTAGGAATGAACGACACCGGAATTTCTTGGAGCTGGTGCGACGAAGTATGTTGAGCCAGTCATCCTATCATATTGGCCTCCTTCCGGTTTGAGGCCACGAGAATTTTCGCCTTTTTCCACTGGTCTACTACCTCTACGACGTTCCTCGTAAAACCCAGTTCGCGAGCCAGATCGACCGCCAGGCCCAAACATACCTGTATCGCTGTTGACCCCGGAGCGTTGCCCTTGGATGCGCCGCACCTGGAGATCAACGTGAAAGTCGCAGAACTCAGTTTTCCTCCCATCTACCCATGACTGGCAAACTTTGCCGTCCTTTTTCACGGATTTGCAGTAGCCAATGTCTCGCGCTTTTCCAATCTCCAGTACCTTGTCATCTGACGACGACAAAGCCAGGCTAAAACGATTGGTATCTAGCTTGTGCTTTGGGGGAGGTAAGATCGTAGGGTTCAAGATTGCCACGAGGGTTCCTTCGTTGATCTTGTAGTAGCGGGGAAATGCAGTATCGAACAGAAATAGGTCGACTGTCCACTTGAGGTCAGTCAAAGTGATAGCCATATAGCTGTTGGTGTTGTTGAGGCCATCATCATAAGGATCCACTGATTTCGAAGTGGTATTACTAGACCCCTTCTTTTGCCTGGTCTCCGACTTGGATGCGACAATCCCAAACACCACAAAGTCCCCGTCGATTTCATCTGGAAGTTCAAACGCAGGAGCCTTGATGGTCTTTAAGAGTTCAGGTATGCAGAGGACGGTTTTATCGGCCAAAGTGCGGCTTAGGAATGAATGGGGCAAAATTCGGCTCGACAGATGCAAAGATGAGTAGGATTCAAATTTGGAGGCATCGGGTGCAGTGACTGCTTCTTCGGATCTTCTGGCATTGTCTTCCCTCATATTCGGAGTCGTCTGGCTGCGTTTCAGTCCACCAGGTTGTGGACGGCTAAGCGATCGGAGAACCTCCTCCCGATTGAATGCGTATGCTTCTGGCTCTCGGTTCGTACATGAGGGAAGTGACGATTGGGCTTTATTCGCGGCTGCAGCCCTAAAAGTCTCAATTTCTGCTTTGTCCACCTGGAACGCTGAGCTGCGGCTTGCTTGTACTCTTTCCTTTTTTTCCAGGCGAGATTGTTCAGCCCGTTCAGCCAATCGACCCTCAGCCATCCGTTCACTGAAGCTCTTGATTCGATCAGCGCCTCCGCTGCCTGGAGAGGTTTGAGGCCGTGCTAGGAACATGTCACTTGCGCGAGACATTGCGCCGCTGCGCGTTCCAAGTTGACTGGTAGGTCTTGCCTCCGTTCTTGGGCCTGGCGGCCGTTTCAATGACACATCGCTTGCTTTCCATCCTTTGTCAATGCCCAATTGATACCTCCGAGGAGACCAGGGCTCAGGAGCCGGCGCCGCTCGTCTTGTGGGTGATACGGGAACCTGAACCTCGTCGACACGGGCTTTCAGCTGGCTGGGCGGGGGGCTTCTCGGGGCCATGGTCTTGCGTTGAGAGCGGGGAGCCGACTCAAAGCTATCTTCATCATCTTCTGTGTGGGATGTAGCAGTGCCGGACCGACCACGGGACTTTTGGAGTTGTTTCAGCCTAAGGCGAGCCTGGATCTCGGCGAGTCGCAGTTCCAGCGTCTCTTCGTCCTCTTCTCCATCGTCTTCATTTTCATCCAAGACTTGACTCGATTTTGACCGGAAATTCGGGGTTGTATTGGAGCGTTTCAAGGGTGACGAGAGAAGCTGTCGGCGTTGCATGTCCTGATACTTCCTCCGGCCTCCCGGAGAGCTCAACAGAGCTTCCCGGGGTGATTTTGGCGGCCAACTGGTCTCAGTCACTGCAAAAGGCATTGTTAGGCCACAGGCTGGATCTCACAGGCTAAGAGACTCACTGTTGTCCTTAGTTCAAGGGAGAATCGGTCAACAACACCCGTCAACAATAAGCGTCATTCCCCGCAGCACCAGCCGTTTTCGCCGCGGCTGAACGCACAATGTCCTTTTGTCTGACAGTAAGAGTTGTTGGAAAAGGACTCCGAATCCGAACCGAGAAAAAGAGTGTCGCAATAATGGTTCTGTGGAATTTGAGCCACACAATCTGCTAGGGATGCAGGAGTGGAAGTGATGGATCACACATGCATGACACATGATTGGGCGCGTCCCGGCGCGTGTCGCGACTTCCTATCCTTTAATTTTACCTTCGCTCCTTCCACTTCTATACACCACACTCTTTACACAATGCCTCGAACTCGATCTGCGGCTCCAGCCGAGCAGCCAAAGTCTGCGGAACATAAGGCTTTAATGGCCGCTGAAAAACCTACTAAAACATTCATCCTGCCTGCGTCCACCAGTGCCGATGCGCGCTTGGTCTCCCTTCCAAACCCGCGATCGACCGAATTAAGCCAATATTTCTTTTGCCCACAGCGCGGTCTTTTTGAATTCACAGTGATTGCTGCGCCTTCTCACCAGCCTCGAAGTATTTTATTCACTCCTTGTGCGCGAGAGCCGAGTTCTGTGTCCGATGATGAGAAGCCCACTTCCCCGACTGGGTCGATTTCGAAGAAAGCAGACCTTCTCGTCGCAACACCCATTGATCCAGTCTTTTTCTTGGTTCCTCTTTTATCTCCCCCCTCGAAATCAGGCCAATCGCTTTTTCAGCCTCTGGACGATATCATCGACTCCAACGATGACCTCCCTCCCCACTTGCGCCAGGTTCTTTACGACGACACATTCCGAAACACTCTGCTCGCGCGCGCAGAGGCTATTTGCGATACCGTGGAAGCTGGTGATGAGAAGATGCTACGGTTCAACGAGACAAAACTTCTCAAGGAATTAATTGCCAAGGCTGAACGGATGGCAACACAAGGCCTGCCTCCAAGTTTAGAGGAGCAGTTCATTCGCCAGGCATTGGCTGCTCCACTTATGTCGGTCAAGAGAGACGACGTTGTCACTAGTCAAATCTCGGTTTTAAAAGAGAATGACGGCGAGACAAGCACCAATTCAGATGATAGACCGGACTCCCCATCAACAATGGCGACGACTACCACCCCATCGGTGTCTACACCAGCAGGTGAGTCGACACCCGTGCCACAACCTGCTGGCGAAGACAACTGCTCTGCGGACAATGTCGCTCGCCTGTTACGCATCTCTACCGCCCTAGCATTTATGAAAGAATCGTACATGCCGAAGGCTTTGTGCACTCGCATCGATGAGCTTCTTGCCACACCCGAAAGTCCTTTGGATTTCCAGCCTCTCACAGACCGTCTGAAGGAGCTTGTTGAACTCCGTGCTGAAGCTCTCTCGTCCAGAACGATGTCAGATTTCAGTCGGAAACGTGGTCTTGATGATGAAGAAGTCGAGGCTCGCGCGGAGAAGAAGCGCAAGAAGGATGAAGATGACAAGAAGGCTAAAGCTTTGGAGTCTCGGGGTGTTCGTGACTTGAAGAAGGTGAATACAACTGGTATGAAGAAAATGAGTGATTTCTTCGGGAAGGCTGCCGCTAAGAAGAAGACATGAACGTCGTGTTGGAATTTATAACCCGATTCTGTGCTGCGATGTCGCATGGTCCAGTCCAGAGAATACGCAGCCGGGAGAATACGCAGTCGGCTCAGAGGCATACATTGTAACGAAACGGCCTGGCCTCAATCCGTCTAGCCTGGGTATAAATGCTACAAACTTCAGGGTCTTGATAGCAGCACGGGTCGACGGCATGCTAGTGTAAATGTGGGTTGCAAAGTCAGCAAGCCCTACTTCGAGCATATGGTATACCGCATGGATCTTAGATCCTCCTCGACCATAATCCCCTCAGCCGGGCAGGTCTTGCCCATCAACAATGCCGCTGGGCATGTATCATATAAGGTTCTAGGCCCTAGTCACTTTGCGGTCATCAGAACATCTATAATATTCACACATCAAGCTAAATGAACTCTTAAATAGAAGATGATTTCAGTACTCTCACAAAGCAACCTGATCAATAGCAGCTCCGGTAACCCTATAGTCGACAGTTAGTAACGAAAGAACCATTTGAATATTCAAATTTGGGTACAACATACACAAACGAGCCGTTGGATGGCTTGCTAATAACCATAGCCTGCTCCAGCTTCTCAGCACTGATATCGGGGAAGTGCTTCAAGTAGTACTCATTCCGCAAGGCCGTTGTTACAGCCTCAACCTTGCCCTGGGGCAGCATGTGAACCGTACAGCCACCCCATCCAGCGCCAGTCAAGCGGCTACCCCAGGTACCCGCTTTCCGTGCAATAGCACAGATCTCATCCACCTCAGGAGCACTGCACTCATAATCGACACGGCACGATTCCTGGGACTCATTCAACAGCTGACCCAAGTAGTGAATGCGCTTCTCATCCAGCTTCGAAGCATTGGCCAAACAAGCCTTGAAATCCAATACACGCCGCGCCTCCTTGAAGCAGTGCAGCGCCCGCTGACGGAGACGGAACCGCTCCGCTTGCACGGGGAAAGCAGACAAGAACTTCGACTCCAGCTCCGGGACGCTAATTTCCAGCAACTGGGCCATCTCTTCGCGTGTGTATCCTTCTTCCTTGGTGAAGAGATCCTGCACCGCCTGGATGACGGAGTCGATCTGGTACTCCAGCGGATCGCCTAGACGGCCTTCCTTTGTCATCAGCTGGTTCTGGAAGTTGCGCAGGCTGTAGCCCAAGGAGCTGTTATCCTTGGGCAGAGTGAGGCCATAGTTCTTGGCTAAGATAACAGCAGAGAGGGTGCATTCTGCCACGCGCAGGTTGTAGTGACGGGGTGCTGTGTCGGCCTTGTTGGAGGTAACGAAGCTCTGAGCCATGAGGAAGGTGATCTCGTCTGCTGCGGTGGGAATGGGGACGTGCTCAACCTGGAATGCAGGGTAGAATTGGGTGTAGAGTAGGAAGCCGCGCTTCGAGAAGATGGAAGCAGCTTGGTCCATGCTGTTCAAATTCATGGTTTGTTAGCATGATTCTCCTCCAATGAACTCTTTACCAAGCAAAAGATATGCCGTTTCTTACCCGCCAGAGTATACACCGACTGCGCGCTCGGAAACGACCGCCAAATCCAACAGATCCTGCTTCGATACATTGTGATTGTTGGCCTTCATAACAGCCAGAGCACTGGCGCAAACAAAAGCGGCACTACTCGAAATACCACCACCGGGGGGCACATTGCCGTCGACCAAAATCTCCATGCTAACCGGAGCAGCACCATCCGGTCTTTCCTTGCGTAAAAACTTCAAGGCACCCGACAAACCAGCCTTGAAGTAGTTGATCCACTCGTGCTTCTTAGGATCAATCTCAATATCAGTATCATGAGGCACGCTGAATTCGCGCGTGGGGAACTTCTCCGGCGCAACATTGGCGATCTTGATGGTAGTACCGGAGGTGCCGGGGGAGACCTTAACGGCCATAATCACGTCAACGCTGACGGCGGTGGGTAGAACATCGTAGAGAGAGTAATCGATGTGCTCGCCAATAATGTTTACACGACCAGGACTGCGGGCCACAAAGTCAGGGCGATGATTGTATTGCTTGTTAAACTGAGAAATCAGTCCCGAGAAGCGTTGCTGGTGTTCAGCAGCAACTGAGTTCACGGAGGCATCGTCGGTGGCATACACCTCCGCGATAGATTCTGTTTGCGGGACAAGCTCCTGCGGGGACGACATGGCGGGGTAAGGAGATTGGAGGGGGGGGGAAGAAAAAGAAATGCAGAAGGCAAGGAGGAAAGCGATCAATTAAATGTCAAGTCAGAAAACTCCGCAAGCGAGGGAAGATGACGCCCCAGTTCCCCGGGTAAATTGGAATGTTGGTGGGGGAATCCACTACTCATCTCCGGTGTCCCTTTACAGTGCAATTGTGGTTAGCCTTTGCGGGGGGTCGCATTGACCCTGGCCCGCACAATCTCTCTTGTTCGCCCCCATTGGTGCACATTTGCTAAATCTTGCCATCGGTCCAGTAACGCCATACAAGTTTGGTTTGGTTTGCCCAGTTCTACAGAAAGGATATGTGGTGGACTAGGATTCCAATTAGGTCTACGCCTCCGAAATTGATTTTCCCGTGACCTTCAAAGCCCTTGGAGTCGATTCCAGGGGGGCAACATGAGAAGTTGACCAAAATCAAGATCACAACACCTGAAGATAGTGGCACTGTCGTAATATGGAGCAGATGTCATTCCGGCCCGAATTGATGAGATCGGAGGCCCGGCTTTCCGTCCCAGTTCGGGATCCCAGTACCGGGAAAATTATAAAATAGAAAAGTACGTGAGCCCGTCGGCTAATCACAGAGATCGGCATACTGTGGAGGTCATCATACTGCACCCCAGTGCTATGTAGTACCTAATTGATGCCACCTTGGGCTTTCCACATCTGGTATTCAACGGACCTCGGAAACGTAGATTGCTCAAAATATGTATGAGCTCCAAAAACCAATAATTGGCCTAACTGCACTGTGATTTCCCATGATTGCCCTAGTAACATATCGCTGCAAATGTCTCCACGCATGATCTATGTTCCTTAGTCAGTTTATGCATAAAAATCCACAAAGGCACGAAAACGGCTAGATCATGTGATGCGCCGATTCACGCCGAGGTCGGAGGTGCGGAGAAGAAGAGATGGGGATCGCAGCCAATCACACTCGCCGAAATTGAGTCAGAGCGGTCGGGTGCTTTTTTCATTCCCCCAAGGATTCATTAGCAAGGGCCAATTGCCTCTTCTCTTGACTCACCTCTTGTTTGCTTGGTCGTCTAAGATGCTGCCTCTCAGACCATCAAAGACCGCTCTGCGGTCCATTCACATCCAGAGGCAACTTGCCTCTGGACGCCGGCCCTTCTCGACTTCGTTTGTGGCTTCGGCTGCGTCGCCCCACCGCTCTTCTCCTCAGAAGCGTGCCTCGAGCACCGCGACGGCCACCACGTACGTATTGCTTCTAGCAGCAGCAGAGCAGAGGAATCAATGACACTAATTGTTTTATCAGAACCCCTCGCCCTGTGCCTAGCCCTGCCTTCAATCAAGAACCCCATCGCAATGAGGTTTCGCCTCTTCAGAACCGTCAGCTCCCTGAGCTTGATGACTCGTATGTTGTCTTTATCTTTCATGCCCAGTGTGCAACTAGGACCAAGTACGTGGGACTGACATTGAAGCAGGATGGTCGGAATGAGCGGTGGTGAAATCTTCCATGAGATGATGATGCGTCTTGATGTGAAGCACGTCTGTGAGTAACACATCTATTCATTAGCTCGATCTGCCATTAACCATGTACAGTCGGTTACCCCGGTGGTGCCATTCTTCCCGTGTTCGACGCCATTTACAACTCCAAACACTTCGATTTCATCCTCCCCAAGCATGAACAAGGTGCTGGCCACATGGCTGAGGGTTACGCTCGTGCATCTGGCAAGCCCGGTGTTGTTCTAGTCACCTCTGGACCTGGAGCCACCAACGTCATTACCCCCATGCAAGATGCCATGTCTGATGGTATCCCCATGGTGGTGTTCACTGGCCAGGTAGTGACCAGCGCCATCGGTACCGATGCCTTCCAGGAGGCCGATGTTGTTGGTATCTCGCGTGCCTGCACCAAGTGGAATGTGATGGTCAAGTCTGTTGGTGAGCTTCCCCGTCGTATTCAGGAGGCTTTCGAGATTGCGACCAGCGGTCGCCCTGGACCCGTCCTGGTCGACTTGCCTAAGGATGTCACCGCCGGCATTCTCCGCAACCCCATCCCAATGCAGAGCACCATTCCCTCTCTCCCCAGTGCGGCTACCATGGCTGCTCGTGAGATGAGCAAGCGGTCCCTTGATACCACTATCAGCCGCGTTGCCCGCCTTGTGAACAAGGCTGAGAAGCCTGTTCTGTACGTTGGTCAAGGTCTGCTTGCTCGTCCTGATGGTCCAGAGATTCTGAAGGAGTTTGCCGACAAGTGCTCTATTCCTGTCACCACTACTCTTCAAGGTCTTGGTGGATTCGATGAGCTTGATCCCAAGGCTCTCCACATGCTCGGTATGCACGGCTCAGCTTACGCCAACATGGCTATGCAGGAGGCCGATCTGATCATTGCTGTTGGTGCCCGCTTTGACGACCGTGTGACCCTGAGTATTCCCAAATTTGCCCCGCAAGCTAAGTTGGCTGCCGCTGAGGGACGTGGTGGTATTGTGCACTTCGAGATTATGCCCAAGAACATCAACAAGGTTGTTCAGGCTACTGAGGCCGTCGAGGGTGACTGCGCTGACAACCTCCGTCTTCTCTTGCCCCATGTCAAGCCTGTTGCTGATCGTCCTGAGTGGTTTGAGCAGATCAATGACTGGAAGTCTCGCTTCCCTCTGTCGCTCTATGAGCGCCAGGAAGTGGATGGCCCGATCAAGCCCCAGAACGTCATTGAGAAGCTCAGTGATCTTACCGCGAACATGAAGGAGAAGACCATTATCACTACTGGTGTGGGCCAGCACCAGATGTGGACTGCCCAGCACTTCCGCTGGCGCCACCCCCGTACCATGATTACCTCCGGTGGTCTTGGTACTATGGGCTTCGGTCTTCCTGCTGCCATCGGCGCTAAGGTCGCCCGCCCTGACTGCCTTGTTATCGACATTGACGGCGACGCTTCCTTCAACATGACTCTCACCGAGCTCTCCACTGCTGCCCAATTTGGCATTGGCGTCAAGGTCCTTCTGCTGAACAACGAAGAGCAGGGCATGGTCACCCAATGGTATGTTTGTTCCGTTTTTGAAAGTTCTCAAACCTTCGCCTGCTAATCATAACCATAGGCAAAACCTGTTCTACGATGATCGTTACTCTCACAC
Organism: Penicillium longicatenatum; assembly: GCF_028827895.1. NCBI lineage: Eukaryota > Fungi > Ascomycota > Eurotiomycetes > Eurotiales > Aspergillaceae > Penicillium > Penicillium longicatenatum. The sequence continues at coordinate 2,306,663 of NW_026643121.1, read as the reverse complement.
CCACCAGCAGAACCCCGATTTCGTTCCTCTTGCCAAGGCCATGCGCGTTGCCGCTGACCGCGTCTCCAACCCCGCTGAGGTCGAGGCCAAGCTGAAGTGGCTGATTGAGCAGGATGGCCCTGCTCTTCTGGAGGTGATCACTGACCGGAAGGTCCCCGTCCTGCCCATGGTTCCTTCCGGCCGTGGTCTGCACGAGTTCCTTGTCTTCGACGAGGCCAAGGAGAAGGAGCGCAAGGATTTGATGCGCAGTCGTAATGTCGACTTTGCCGTACGCAAATGAAAGTCTTGAAGCTAGCCAGCCGGCAACCAAGCTAGCCTCCAAATGGGATGCCGGTCCATGTTTTTGACCGTCGCTTATTTTTACCGTTGATATCCATGGCGTTTTTACTTGGCGAGTTCACCAAAAGCGATTGTGGAGATGTTGAACTCGAAAAATTTCCTTCCAAAAAAACCATCGCCCCCTGCAGAGCGACATGGGAAAAGTGATACCTGTTTTACTTGCGGGTTGCTTTTACGTCCCCTACCCCGAGTAGCTGGATCAGATCAGGGGATTCCAGACAACATGCATTAGGTGGTTATTCAGTTACTCTCGGGGTTCCTTTTCGTCCATGCTGCCTCTTTCATTATGTGTATATAATGTTCATGTATTGCGAATCATAGGTCGAGTTTGGGGATGTCCTGTTTCATTATGGAACACGTCATTGAAAACATTTCATCTCATCTTTCCTTCCAGTATTAGTCGCCCCCGCGTGTTCGCTTCCATCAAGGACGTGTGGTGAAGTAGGAGTCTGCCTGTTCCGCAAAAGACATCGAATGCGCGCTGTGAGTCCTATGTTTACTCTTCACCATGAATACCCTGTTTTTCCCTTCTAATCTTCCCTCTCTTCCCATCTTCTTTCCAGCCATTTTTACATGTTCACCTTATCTTTGATTCAAGTTTCTCATCTCACCTTACCCGAACCCTCCACTCTTCTCTTCTACGCGTCTTCCCCTTGTCCATCTTCCATCTCTATCCTCAACCTCCACATCCTCTGCCGCTTTCACGGCTTCGACGACGTTTGTTTCCTTTCGTCCAACCCCCTTCCTCATCGTCAGTCTCAACACAGACCAACCGTCATCAAACTCAAAGGACATCATGTCATCGAACGGGTTCGTATTTCTCCATGCTGACAATACATACATGCTAACGTAAGAAGGATTTGTTATGAGTTCCAACGAACGGGCAGCTGCAGGAAGCTCAACTGCAGGTTCCGGCACTGCAGAGACGACCGAATGCCCATAGAAAGCAACGCTGTAAACCAGCCTCGGCAACCAAATCGTCTGTCCCAAGCAGAAAGAGAGCTTCGACAATGGCACAATGAAGTTGTGAATAAATCATTTACACGAGGCTCTGATAGAAAACTCCAAGAGTTCTTCGTGAGTGCGCGTCGTCTCATTGAGACTGATCCAGAATCCATGCAAGATGTAATTCAGACTCTCGCTGAAGAGCAAGGTCTGCATATCATTCTCATCCTGCTACAACAAAGTTTCGAGAACATCGAAAATGACCACATCTTCAGCTTGCAGGTTATGCCCTTTCTGGAAATTATCACACATGAGAAGGTCCTGAGCTCGATGATCCTGAGAAAACATGTGGGCACAATCTACGCCTCCTTATTCGGTCTCAATGGAACTTTAGCAGCCGAGATCCTCGGAAAATTGTGCAACATCCTCGAAAGACCTGCTCAAGACGAGACAATTGCCCGAAAATTGGAGGTGTGCCTGATATTCTTTGCTCGTATCGTGGATCTCAACTCGACGGCTTTGATCCAACCAAGTCTGCACAAACTTGCAAAGCGGTTCGACGAGATTTACCACATGATCCTCATTGCTCTTGGAGGAAATGAACTTCACCAAAGTTGTGCTCACTTAACCCGTCTCCAACTTCGCCTAGGTGTTGGATACTCAATCCCGAAGGCGTCGACCAAAACTACGGAAACACTCCGTCACCCCCTCTCCCTTCAGCGTGACGGCCCTGGCGGACGTCACAGCAACGATCATGCCAACATCCGTGATATTGAGATCATGCCAAGTTACGAAGAGATATCCTCTATTCGCTCAGAGTATCTGCCAGTGTACGATCCAGCACAGTGGCATCTCGACGGCTTGGATGGTCTGCTTGATAGAAATTTTCGCCTTCTCAGGGAGGATACCGTCGGTCAGGTTCGCAATGCTATCCACAAGACTATCGACAACCCGTCTCAGGCACAGAAGTTTGTTTATACCGGAGTGACTATTGTTGACTGCCGTTTCGACTGGCGTGCGGGACTTGAGGTCGACATCAGGTTCCCTCAACCCATCGAGGTACGAGAGAAAACGCCCCTTGAACGAGAAGCTTGGTGGGAAGCCTCCAAATGCCTGCAGCCGGGTGCCCTTGTATGCTTGGTAAACCACCAAATGAAAAAGCTTTTGTTTTGCACAGTTGCCGATGAAAAAGGTCCCAGGTATGATGTCAACGGCGAGAAAGAGAAACCCGGAAGTTCATTGTGGAGGCGACAAAAGACTGCTTCAACTGCATTAGTGCTTGTTGATCCCCAGGATATGAACGTGAAAACCGTTCTGGATCTATACGGTGAATTCGGTTTCAGCTCATCTCTTTTGGAATTCCCTGGGGTCCTTTTGCCAGGATTTGAGCCAACACTGAGGGCTCTCCAACTGATTAAAGATCTGCCTTTTTCAGATCTTCTCATGCCTTCACCGGATCTTTCGCATCTCAGTCCTCCGTTGTATTCTCGGAGACCCGGGTTCATGTTCAATCTTGCATCTTTAAAGAAAAACCAAGATGCTTTCTTCGTTCACCCAAGTCAACCAGTCGATTTACAAAAATTGAGCGAAAATTCGACCTTGGATGAAGCTCAAGCTGCAGCCCTCGTTCATTGTCTACAAAACAAGATTGGCCTAATTCAAGGACCACCTGGCACGGGCAAGAGCTACATCGGAGCAGCCTTGATTAAAGTTCTTCTAGACAGCAAGGAGCAAGGCCAGCCACGGGCAAGGCCGTGTCTCGGCCCAATTATCTGTGTGACTTTCACTAATCATGCATTGGATCAATTGCTGGAAGCATTGATAGACAAGAAAATCACTTCAAATATCATTCGAATCGGTGGTCAGTCCAAGTCAGAAAGATTAACTTCACTGAACTTATGCAATGTTGCAAAAGGAGTGGAGAAAACAAAGATGGAGAAGAGCTCCACATATCGGGAGCGTCGTGCGATGCAGCAGGATGAAATCGACTTCAACAAACTTTGTCTCCAGAAAGAAGCTTCTCATGCCGAGTTGATCAACTTTCTTCGCATATTTTATCCGCACCATGCCCAACAATTGTTTGGAGAGGATGCAGATGGAGTTCGGTCTACGATGTCCAGACCCCCTGGCTCTATCATCAGAGGTTGGGCGATATCAGGTACAAAGACAAAGACTGAACCTCGCAGCGTGGAAGAATTAGAGCCGGCTCATCTGCACCGCATGTCTCACGACGAACGCCGGATAATATACAGCCATTGGACTGAAGAAATCCGGGCAACGGCCCACAAAACGGCCGCTGAAACGGTCAAATTACACAATGCACATAAGTCACGCTACAGCCAAATCCAAAATGAGTTGTATCTTCGATGTCTGCAAGATGCGGATGTTGTAGGAATGACGACCTCGGGTCTTGCGAGACGATTGGAGATGCTTCAAAATCTACAGTGCAAGGTGGTCTTATGTGAGGAGGCCGGGGAAGTCCTCGAGCCTCATCTTTTGACAGCTATTCTGCCTAAAGTAGAGCATTTGATCCTCATTGGGGACCATCAACAATTGCCTCCGCATGTTGAGAGCTACGATCTCTGCAGAGCAAATCCCAATGGTGGTGAAAAATATTCCCTCGACGTATCTCTGTTTGAGAGATTGGTGGATTCGAGCGACAATCCAATGGGCTGTGGACTACCTTTCAAAGTCTTAGAGACACAGCGAAGAATGCATTCTTCAATTGCACAGCTGATTCGTGGTCCTTTGTACCCGCGCCTTAAGGATCACCAGGTTGTTTCAAACTACCCTGAAGTGTCTGGCATGAAGAGAAGACTATTTTGGCTGGATCATCGAGTCCTAGAAGGCCAGATTTCGAATGCAGGAGACACGTTGACCTCTCGTTCTTATTGGAATCAATTTGAAATCGACATGACAGTTGCGCTTGTCAACCACCTCGTTCGCCAGGGCGGATACAATGAGCGGGACATTGCTGTTTTGACCCCCTATCTGGGCCAGTTACACAGGCTGCGACAGAAGATGAGCGATTGGGTTATCCTTGGGTTGAGTAAACAGGACCAAGATGATCTCGAAAAAGCCGGCTTCGAATATCTGCCCGCAAAAAATACACCAATTGTGCAAAAACCTTCGGTTGTCCAAACGCCTCTATCTCGCGTTTTGAGGGTTTCAACAGTAGACAACTTTCAAGGAGAGGAGGCCAAAGTGGTGATTGTATCACTTGTCAGAAGCAACAAGGCGCATAACTGTGGCTTTTTGCGCGCTCCTAATCGCATTAATGTCCTTCTGTCCCGGGCTAAACATGGGATGTACATTATCGGCAACTCCGAGACATTGAGGCACATCGAAATCTGGGCCCAGGTCCTTAAAGGTCTACGTCGAGGTAGAAATATTGGTCGGGCGTTCGAACTACAGTGTCCACGACACCCAGAAACACTCATAATGGTTTCCAAACCCGAAGATTTTCTTCGGCTCTCGCCCGAAGGAGGCTGTGATCTACATTGTTCCGAACGTCTACTATGTGGCCATCCTTGCCCACAAAAATGTCATTCTGATATTCTGCACAGTGCAGTTAAGTGCCTGGAGCCTTGCGGACGGCATCCACACGGGTGCCATCATGTATGTCCAAACGCATGTGGCGATCCCTGCCCAGAGAAGTGCATGGTCAACGTTGACCAAGAAGGCCTCAAGCTCAAATGCGGCCATATCATAAAAAGATTGCCATGCTGGGAGAATCACCATACCTCGCAGGCCCTATGTCATGTGAACGTCGAAAAGACTATTCCTCACTGCGGACACAAAGTGGACGCTGCATGTTATATGGACGTCCACTCTTCTGAGTATCAATGCAATGCTCAATGTCGGCGTGACTTGCCGTGTGGTCACGCTTGCAAGAAAGCGTGCTCTGGTTGTACCAAGAAATTTGACGGCAAAATCCAAGTTAACCACGGGCATTGTCAGCAAGTTTGTGGACGAAAGCGCACGACATGTGCACACAGTTGTATTACTACTTGCCATGGCACCAAGGCTTGTCCTCCATGCAAGGCTAAATGTGACGTCGCCTGCGGTCATTCACAATGCTCAAAGCAGTGTTTTGAGCCCTGTGCCCCATGTGCAGAAATTGAGTGTCTTTCTATATGCCCACACAGCAAGTGCTCGATGCCCTGTGCCGCTCCTTGCGACCACGTTCCTTGTTCTCGTCGGTGTGAGAAAACCATCAAGTGCGGACATCAGTGTCCTTCGGTGTGCGGAGAGAAGTGTCCACCCTCAACCTACTGCCAGGCTTGTGCAGCTGATGTTATCAGAGACCGTGACGTGGATTATATACTTGGTGTCGCATACAAGGATATTGATCTTGATGTCAATCCTTGTATTTTCCCTCGGTGTGGTCATTTATTTACCATGGAAAGCATGGATGCGCAAATGGACTTGCAGAAACATTACAAAGTTGACGCCGATGGCAAACCCATCGCCCTGCTTGTTTCATCGCGGCCATTCTCGATAGAAGATATAAAGACCTGTGGAATCTGCCGCGGCCACTTACGAGACATTGCCAGATATGGTCGACTAGTTCGGCGAGCTCTTCTGGATGAATCCACGAAGAAGCTCATTCTCCGTCTGAACCAAGAATTCGTCCCCCTTGCACAACAACTCACTCGAGAAAGCCGGAAGCTTCGAGAAGTCGATCTTCTAGAGATGGCCAGGTGGCCAAATATCGAGATCAAGGGCCAAAGCCAGGAACAACTGGAGGTGATGCAGCCTGTCATGAACAGCGCGAAGCCTCGGAGATGGAACAAGATGATTGAGCTGCGAGAGCGGATCATGGAATACGTTCGGGTTGTGAACCCTGAAGAACAGCCCTTTCAACGAGTTCGTGACATGGTGATCAATGCGCAGCAACGCAAAACGACCACAGCGGACTTCAAGTTCGGAGACGAAATCCTGCAAACTAAGGGATTGCTTCAAGGAGCGGCTCTAAGTATCCGACTTGATCTGGCTCTGCTGTCAGATTTTCTGGCGCTAGAAAAGTTAGCCATTTACAAAGAAGCACCGCTCAAAATTGACCTGAGAATTCTGCGGAATGATTGCCGTCGTCTTACCCATGAGGCTACCGCCAGCGAGCGGCGGGTACACCAGGTGGAAGGGTTTATTTTTGAAGCCGAGCTTTATGCCATGGAACGCGCGTACGTGTCCGAGGAGCTAGGCACAAGCCATCTACAGAATGGCCTTCTTTGCATTTCTAAGGCGCGAAAACTTTGCGAGGAATACTCCGGTCAAACAAGTGGACTGGCCAGCGAGATTGATAACGCCAAAAAGATGCTTCAAGGGGGTACATTCTATGCTGGGATCAGCAGCACGGAGCGCATGGCAATCATTTCAGTCATGGCTCAGGACTTTACGGGGACAGGACACTGGTACTATTGTCGCAATGGCCATCCGTTCACCATTGGAGAATGTGGAGGAGCTGTGGAGTTGGCCTCGTGCCCGGAATGCGGCGCTCAAATCGGAGGGCAAGAGCATTTGCCAGCGCCAGGAGTCGTTCGGGCGGAGGACTTTGACGTGGATTTGGTCCGGCTGACTCGTTAGGCGTTTTATTCATAATTTTCTTGTTATTTAAGTTTTTCTTTGATTTTTAAACAATTTGAAATAGGAAAGTGTGCAGAACAAGATCAGTTTGGAATATGAAAATCGTGTTCAGTGACGTTTCGGGGGGTGTCGACCCCATATGGTGTCACGGCATCTCATTAGCTTATCCTGCTCCAACTAACCTCCCTCTTCCTCTGCTCTAAACACCACAAATCAACCAACAACCAAACCTTCAATTCTCGTATGAATTGTTAAGCGTGGTGAAGAGCCCCTTGCAAGCTCGATCATTGCTCTAAAGGCGCAGCTGTTTACCGCCTGCTTTCATCCCTCAGCTCCCCCTCACTCCCTCCACCATGGCCAGCCCACCGCCTGTCCCGGAGGACCAAACCCGCCTCCTTGAGGAGGCATTGGGGGTGGTGAGGCAACAGTCGGCCATGATGCGCAAATGCTTAGAGACCCCTGGGAAGCTCATGGATGCGCTCAAGTGCGGGTGAGCTGTCCTCTCCTCGGCAGGCAGCCATGCCGGGCCGCCGCGCAATGAATTTATGTGCTAATCAACCCCCAATTTGGGGACTGCAGATCGACTCTAGTATCCGAATTGCGAACACCTAGCCTCGGTCCGAAGCAGTATTACGAACTCTACATGGCCGTTTTCGATGCGCTGCGACACCTATCCGTCTACCTGAAGGAGAATCACCCGGTGAACCACCTAGCGGACCTGTACGAGCTCGTCCAGTATGCCGGGAATATCGTTCCTCGCTTGTACCTCATGATCACCGTCGGGACTGTGTACATGTCAGTGGAGGATGCGCCGGTCAAGGAAATTATGAAGGATATGATGGAGATGAGCCGTGGTATTCAGCACCCGATTCGGGGTCTGTTTTTGCGATACTATCTCTCCGGTCAAGCACGGGACTACTTGCCTTCTGGGACTGGAGATGGACCGGAGGGAAATCTGCAGGATTCGATCAATTTCGTTTTGACCAATTTCGTGGAAATGAACAAGCTCTGGGTGCGGCTTCAGCACCAGGGCCCATCACGAGAGCGAGAACGACGGATACAAGAGAGACGTGAGCTTGAGCTACTCGTGGGTAGCAACGTTGTTCGTCTGAGTCAGTTGGTGGATCTCGAGGCATACCAGTCTGGTATCCTGCAAGCACTTCTGGAACAGGTGGTGCAGTGTCGCGATGTTCTAGCGCAGGAATATCTCCTAGAAGGTAGGTTATCTGTACGGTATGACTCAAATAGATCAATTGCTAACTTGCGCGACAGTGATCACCAAGGTCTTCCCAGATGAATTCCACCTCCACACCCTGGACCTCCTTTTGTCCGCTATCGCCCGACTGAACCCATACGTCGATCTCAAGAAAATTGTCATTGGGTTAATGGACCGTCTTTCCACATACGCGGCGAAGGAAGGAGAGACAGAATCAGCTGAGCCGGACTCAGAAGCTCGGAAACAGAGCGAAGAGGACGCGGTCGCTCGATTATTGGAGAAGCTGGAACTTGACAAGGAGACGAAAAAGCAAGAATCAAGCGAGACTGCCAAGGGCAAGGCACCTCAAGAGAATGGGACTGAGGTGCCAAGCAGCAGCGAGGAGCCGAAGACTACAGAGCCTACTAGCGAGAAAGACACGAAGCCTAGCCTTCCTGCGGAGGTCAAGCTTTATGACATCTTCTATGATCAGGTTGTCAACTTGATCAAGACCCGTGCATTGCCAATCCAAGATACCATGGCTCTTCTAGTATCGCTTGTCAATCTTGCATTGAACATTTACCCCGATCGGTTGGAATATGTTGATCAGGTCTTGGATTTTGCGGCCCAAAAGACAGCCGAATACACTGACCACGCTGATCTGCACTCAGCACCGACACAGCAACAGATCCTGCAACTTCTTAACGCCCCCATCCGTTCTTATGTCTCGATTTTTACTGCCCTAGCTTTGCCACACTATCTGCCACTCCTGACATCGCAGTCGTATCCCACTCGGAGATCTATTGCAGGTGAGATTATCAAGAGTCTGCTCAAAAACAAGATTGTCATTTCGAGCCCAGAGAACCTTGACCGAGTTTTACAAACCGCAAGAGTTTTGATCAAGGAGGGTATCCAACAAACTGTTGGATACCCGGGAGTGCAAAATCAGCGCCGTGGAGGAGAAACGGATGAGACAGTTGAGGAGCAAGGGTGGCTCGCAAGATTGGTGCATTTGATTCAGGGGCCAGACAATGATACTCAGCTTAAGGTATGGATCTTCAGTCTGAGATTTGATGATACTGAACTAACTTCATATATAGCTCCTTCAGGCAACGCGCAAGGCCTATGCGGATGGAAATGAGCGCATCCGTTACACCACCCCTGCTATTGTGACAGCTTCGATTCGCCTAGCTCGGAAGTTGAAGTCCCGCGAGCACTACGATGACAACTGGCAGTCGCAATCATCCGCTCTATACCGCTTCCTGCATCAATGCGTAAACAACCTGTACCAGCGGGTGAATCCAGGCTGCGTCGACTTGGCGCTGCGGTTGTTTGTAATGTGCGGTGAGGTCGCAGACCAGACTGGCTTTGAAGAAGTTAGCTACGAGTTCTTCGCGCAAGCATTTACCATCTACGAAGATTCTATTAGCGACTCTCGTGCCCAATTTCAGGCAGTCTGCATCATATCTGGGGCCCTACACGGTGCACGCGGCTTCTCCAAGGAGAACTACGATACCTTGATTACCAAAGCCGCACTCCATGGCAGCAAGCTTCTCAAGAAGCCAGATCAGTGCCGCGCAGTTTACCTTGCAAGTCACCTATGGTGGGTTGTTGAGAACCCGCAGCGCGGGGAGGAGGATCCCAAGAATGTAAGTGCATATAACACCCTGCTTTCTCAATTTCTATACTCACAATAACAACAGCTCTACCGCGATGGGAAAAGAGTTCTGGAGTGCCTCCAGCGAGCTCTTCGTGTTGCCGACGCCTGCATGGATACAGCCGTTTCTGTCGAGCTTTTCGTCGAGATCCTCAATCGTTATGTCTATTACTTCGACCAGCAAAACGAGACGGTCACCACCAAGTACCTGAATGGACTTATTGAGCTCATCCACTCGAATCTATCGAACACCGAGGATGAGCCCAACCCCAACCTCGATGGCCCCAAGCGTCATTTCGAACGTACGCTCGAGTACATCCGGACCCGAGACTACGAAGGCGTTGTTACCGAGAAGCAGTAGATTCAAGTGCGGATCTTCGATGTTAATTGGAACTGGGCCAAGGCTCTTAGCTTTTGCCAGATTTGGGTTGTTTTGGTTGTACGAGATGCGACATGTGCATTGTGGATTTTTTTACCCCCGAGGCCTCAACCACCCTTGAGGCCATTTCTCTTTTTATCCTATCTCCTTTTTACCTCTTGCTTTCTGGAAGCCAGCCCCTGCCCGTGATGCTTATTTCCTTTCGTTTTGAGTATATACAAATGTACCATTGTCATACCACACCTTACCTACTTTCGAGCACCTCTTCATTCTCAATCGATAGCGGATTACTTTGCAATTACCACGGGGTAGTTCTGCCAGCGCACGTTTGTTTGGCAAGAACATGATTTTGAAAGTCCTTAGGTGGAAAGACATCATTGTATCACCCTGAGAGGACTTCAAAGCGAGTACCCACTACCTCTAGAGCTTGGAATAATTATTTAGAGATGAATACCCACAGGCTTGTAGGAAACAAAGATATTCATTTACACAAAAGTCTATCCAAAACCTTAATTTCACCCCGGGAAGATACATATAATGTTGACTGTACTTAGTCAGCTCGGCCTGTAGTTAGTAAACTAGCACTTCATTCGATACTACAATCTTGGAAAAGAAACTACAAGATCAGCCTCAATGGCTAGAAACAGATGGACGAAGAAACCTTCAATCATGCAATTGCGTCAAGGACGATGACGGAGAGGGAGATTGTCCCAAGCTCCTCGGATATCGCTGCATAATGCAGAAAGGCAAATAACAATACCAATACCGTACACAAAAAAAACCCAGCCCCAGATTCAAGTCCGGTAGACTCGACCGCAAAGTAGATAAAGAGAAACCCAATCAGCAGAAACCCATGTTCGAAATAAAACACTTGAGGAGTGGATGTGTGACGTTAATCCGTGACGCTTCAATTCAGGAAAAAAAAAAACACAAATCGGATAAGAGATAGAAAAGATGGACATTCAGGAGTCATTCCCATAAGACGCGTGTAGAGATGTGGATAGAAAGATGAATTTCATGCCACCGGGAGCTCATATTCATAAGGGGTGAAGAAGGTTAAGGAGGCTAGGTTCCGCCAAACAATCCGGCAGGTGGGGGATATGGTCGGAGCACGGTGTTAAATTGGCCAGCTGGGTGGCTATTTCCAGGAACTGGGCTACCGATATCACCTGGGACAATGCTGCCGCGGTGACCAGACGCGCTGTTGGTATCCGGCTCGAACTTGACGTGCTGGCCGTTCGCATCTTCCTTGATAGAGAATGATCCGCCGCCGTTCTGAGTGTTACCTTCAGTGTCGCAGATCTCCAGCATCTCGTCCAACTTGATGGTGGGCTCGTTGGGGGGGCGCAGAAGCTCTACTTGGATAAGCACCAGATTGACGTTGTGGTAACCTCCAGAACCGGGCCTGGGGCTGTGCGTGTTGAGTGTCTTGCAGGCCTGGATCACCAAAAGACGAATAAGAACAGGTCGAGAGGTGTGCGAACGATGGTGCGTGTTGGGGGGTGCGAAGATGTTATGTTTCAGCTGTGGCGGCCAGCCGCTCCCATTACCGGCTGCTGTCGCTCCCCAAGTTGACGAGCCCGGGAAAGCAGGACTTCCGAAAGTCGAACCCCATCCGGTGGGGCCAACGCCAAAATTGGTGGTTTTGGATCCCAGAGGTTCAGTGAAGAATGATGCCCCTTGAAAGCTAGCTCGTGATGGGAGAGGGAACTGCCCTGGCAAACTGGGACCAGGCAATGACTGAGACAGATTGGACGAATAGTGAGCATCTGTATCATCAAGTAGCGCGCTGCTGCCCAATTGAGTGCTCAGTTTGTCCACTTGATGACCATTCTCTTGTGCACCACTAGACGGTCGCTTGATAGGACTAGGTCGAGACCACTGGCCACCCGACTCCAGCGGAGATCGTTCGAACGATCCCGATTGCTGTCTTGAGTGGGACCCCGGTTGGTGGAATGCACCAGGCATTCCGTGTCCAGCAAAGGGAAGGCCGTGTCCAGGATCTGGGAATCCTCTTCCAGAGGGCATTGGACGTACTCCGTTAATTCCGGGGGGCGCAGCGATGCCACCCGGCCCAGCGAAAGCGCGGAGCGGGTTTATCATCGCTGAGTTAGGAGAGTACATGTGATAGTCGGGAGGTCCGAGAGGCCGGCCACTCATACCTGGCAAGCCTGGTGGGTTTGAAGGTAGCCCGCCGAAGCCTGGGAAACCAGGAGGGTGGGTTCTGCCTAAGGGTGATAAAGGAGCGGAAGGTTGAGGATGGTGCAAAGGGGGTTGGTGGTGGTGGCCCGGTCTACTACCAATAGCCCCAGAGTGAGACTGCGTCATAGAGCGTGGAGAGATGGAAGGTTGCGGAAAGATCTCCGAGGAGGATGGCTGAGAGTGAGGAGAAGAGGTGTGAGATCCCTGCTGTGAAGTCTGTCGTGGTCTCGCCGGTGTCGAAACTTTAGGAGCGGCGGGAGTGTAGTTGGGGGATTGGAGGGAGCTAGAAACGGGCTGCGATGAAAGGTTCGTCGGCATGGTGATACTTGTCCCTGGATGGGGAGCAGGTTTTGCTTGGATATCCCGTTTCCCGGAACGTTCTCTAGCATCATGCTCGGCCTTAGCTGCGGCCTCACGATCCCGCTTTGCCTGCTCCTCGCGCTGCTCCTCTTTCAACTTCTTCTCACGGGCTTCACGCTCTTCCTTCTCCTTGCGCTTACTTTCCTCGCGCCTTTTCTTCTCCTCCTTCTGCTCTCGTTGCTTGCGTTCTGCCTCCGCTTGCCGCTCCCTCTCTTCTTTGAGACGCCGTTGCTTCTCTGCTTCCTTGCGCGCACGTTCCTCTTCTTGAGCCTTGCGTTCAGCCTCTCGCTTTAATCGCTGTTCTTCACGCCTCAACCGTTGTTCCTCGAGCTTTTTCTCCTGGGCAGCCTTCATTGCGGCTTCTTCAGCCGCTTTCTCGGCGTCCCGACGAGCTTTCTCTTCTTCTTTGGCCTGCTTCTGTAATCGCTTCTTATCCTTCTTCTTCAATGCTTCCCGGGCCTTCTTCGCATTGCGCTGCTCATTCCGCGTCTCCTCTTCTAGGAGCTCCTCAATGAGCTGTTTCTGGCGTTGTTCTGCAACTTTCTCTCGATATGCGGTCATGACACGTTGTTCAAACATGCGAGCGGCAAATATTTGGAACATCCGGCGGCCTTCTTGCATGCGCTGTTCTTCGGTCATAGCATCCTTAATCTGTCAATATAAGTCATTCAAGAAGATAGTGTCACATACCATCTCGTCTTCATCAAACTCTTCCTCTTCCTGGCTGTCATAATCTTCGTCCTCTTCGTCGTCATAATCGTCATCATCGAGGGGCCCGTGATTATGACCAGCATGGAATGACTGGTGGGCGGCAGCGATGTTGTACTGTGTGTCTTCTTCTCGTTGCATTCGACGCTCGGCTAGTTGCTCCATCATGTCAATGAAGTGCTTGCCATCGTTTTTGAGAAGATCGTCTGCCACAGTGAGGATACCATCTAACCAGGAACAGTCAGAAAACAACCAAACTTTGGATCAGTATATCAAAACGCACCTTTCACAGTCAAACTGTTTCCAAAAGCGAAAAAGTCTGCCCGAGCGGTGCGAGCTTCATCGTCTTCGAACTCATCATCACTGTACAGCTCATCATCCTCATCTTCTTCTTCTTCCTCGTCGTCGTCATAATCCTCTTCTAAATCGTCGTCTTCTTCATCCTCCTCTTCATCCTCAGGCAGCTCCTGAACTCGGCCCCTTGACGGGTGATATTGGCCGTGCGTGCGGGTATGCTGACCAGGAGATCGAAGAGGTGGTTGGTATAATCGAGGTGGAGGGATGATAGGTGCGCCTTCGTCAAATGAGCCTTGGTTATTGTTGGCGTATTGCTCCAGCTCCTCATAGTACGCATCATACAAGACCTCAAGCTCTTCCTCGATTGCGGTTCGCTTTCGGCCACAGACGGTACAGCTGCAGGAGTGTTTCTGCTGCTCTTTCATCTTCTTCAGGACGGCGTCTTTCTCTACTTTTACCAGCTGACGCCTCTCTTCTTCGCCCAATTCAAACCAGAATTTCCGAATATTTTCACGTTCCTCCAAAGAAGACTGGTTCCAGATACTGTTTTCCTTGCCGGACTTGGCAGGAAATCGAGAAAATGGCAGCGAGTGTGAATGTGGAGGGTGCGAAAAGCTAGCGGAAGGCGAGGAAAGAGGAGTTGAGCTGCCGTCGGCGAGAGTGCGGGAGTCGGATCGGCCTTTCTTATTCTTCTTTTTCTTTGTTTTCGAGCCTGCTGCGTCGTCATACTCGTTGGATACCGAATTCCTGCCCATGCCATGATGCGCTCCATTATGGTACATATCGTCCGATCCATGGTCAAGGTCTGCACTGTCGACTTCGTGGTCATTGGAATGTTGGTCATCGGCTGTCGAGTCCAGGTCCGCGGAGGTGTGCACGTCCGACGGGTCTGCGGCGAGGCGGGCCGCCTGTTTCTGTCGACGTTTCTGTTTCTTGCGATTCACAGGCGCTGGTGCAGGCATGTTCTCCGTGGTGGTATGGCTCAAAGGTCCCCGCGCATCGCTGTTTGTCGGTGGTGTCGGGTTAGCTGACACATGAGCCGCCATGGTGGACTTGAATGCAGCTGAGAGCAACGGTCCTCGGCAGAATTCTGCGTGAGTACAGCACAGGGTTAGCAGTCAGAGACCAAAGACAAAAGTTGGGGGGTGGGGGGGTTATGGGAAAACGGCCAGGACAAAAAGCGGAGACCGGTAGGGCGAAAGAACCAACAAAGCTCCGACCCAATCCATGCAGGGACTCACCAAAAGATACAAACCCCTTAGGGTGTCCACAAAGGTCCAGACGCAGTCCCTTTGTTGATCACGTCAGGAGGTCCGAGGGGGTAGGGAATGAGAGAGGTTGGCCGGGGCTCCAGATACTGGGTGGGAGGAGGGGGTGGTTCAAAGGCAGTGAACCCGCCGGCGCAGGACGTGATGGTGGAGCGGGCCGCGGGAGACTGGCGGACTCGCGGAGGAAAAGGTTTAGTAAGTATCAACCAGGGCCAGCAAACAAACGGAGCGGAACCCTGAGAGCACGGTACAGGAGGGGAGCGAGATCTATACCAATGATGATGGATGAGCGATGGGCTTTGCTGCGTTCTGGCTGGTTGTCGTGCCGCCGCAACAGGACAATTAGCCGCCGGAAGCGAGCTGCTGCCCGATTATTCAGGCACCAGGTCGTTTCATTCTCCGTTTTTACTGGGTTTTGCTATAATATTCTTAAATTGTACATACATTTCATCCTGGCTTTAAAGCTACGTTTAGAGCCAGAATTGATGCAAGATCTATGTTCGCGCGATAGGATGCCTTCATCTGACTGAGAGTCACACCGCCTGAAGAATAATGCCGGGATCGAATACAAGGCGGTGAGAGTGCCCACCAGTTGTCTTGCCTACGTATATGTAGCTAATACAGATGTTGTTGTTGCTACTCCACCTGGCGCAGTGAGACATAGCGCTAATGATAAAAATAACTTTCTTCAAATCACACTTTGCAAACAGAAAAGATCTCTACGGAGTGGCCGAAGATCCTAAGCAGATGTCATTCTACGGAGAAACTACCCTGTCTAGAATCCTAATTCCATAAGAAATTGCGTAGACCTCGAAACTCTCCTCCGGTGTGCCTTAAATCTCCGGATTGTTTCCTACAGCGTACACTAACCGCATTCCCGCTCTCCCCCCTTCATCTTATCAAACCGGCAACTCTCTTTTCGCTTACCTTCCAATACCTCTCGTTACTTTTTTTTTTTCTTTTTTTTTCTTTATTGTACCTTAGTATTTACTTGCTGCTCGGTGGACCAAAGCCTAAGGCTCGTGTTTGGTCCAATTCGTCAAACGCATCCCACTCCCCCAACAGACTACGCTTTAGCCCCGGCGCGACCGTCCTTGCGAACTCAAAAGTCACATCACTGGTTTTCCTTAGGCTGACCACGCTGCATCACTTCGCTATTGGGCGGGAATACGGTGTACGCGCAGGGCTGACCTCTCCTTACCCCTGCTTCTTTGTGTTGCGGCCTTCGTGGGCCTGACTCGACTATCTCGCACCTGTGATCGGGTCATCTCTCTCTATTTTCTTCCATCTTCTTGTCAAGCAGCGCTTGGGTAACTCCCTACCCCACCCGATCCATTGAAATATGGCGCAACAACAGGGCGATAATGTTATGCGGAGGTACGCGCGGCCAGTTTCTTCCTCTGCACTTTGTCATACCCCCTCCGGCCTAGATCGTACGAGACCCTTCCAACGTCTCCGCAGAGTGGCAATTCCATCCCGCGGATGACTGGAAAAGATCTTGCAAAATCTACAATTGAATTTCTGTACTGATACCGTCACAATGCTAACCTCAACTGACACTTCCAGAAAGCTTGTGATCATCGGAGATGGCGCGTGCGGGAAAACCAGTTTACTCAGCGTTTTCACACTCGGCTACTTCCCAACCGTAAGTCAACTCCATATGTTGCGTGGTAGAGAACATGAGCTAACTTCTGACAGCACTATGTTAGTTAACCCGATCAGCCGCCCTTATAATCCGACAACTCTGACTTGCTTCCTAGGTCCCCACCGTATTCGAAAACTACGTGACGGATTGCCGGGTCGATGGCCGTTCCGTACAATTGGCTCTTTGGGATACAGCTGGACAAGAAGATTATGAACGGTTGCGCCCATTAGCATACTCGAAGGCTCATGTCATCCTGATCGGGTTCGCTATGGACACACCAGACAGCTTGGAGAATGTGAAACACAAGGTACGTCAGGTCTGCTAGCAATATGGTTTGGCCGCTAACCTTTGATAGTGGATCGAGGAGGCGAACGAACGGTGTCCCGGTGTACCCATTATCCTAGTCGGCCTCAAGAAAGATCTGCGAGAAGACCCATTGGCTATCGAAGAAATGCGCAAAAAGTCCCTTAAATTCGTCACAACCAAAGAGGGCAACGACATTGGCACCAGCATCGGAGCCCGCAAATACCTCGAATGCTCCTCTCTGACCGGTGAGGGTGTCGACGATGTGTTTGAAGCAGCCACCCGAGCCGCGCTCTTGACCTTTGACAAGCGGAAAAGCTCCTGTTGCGTGGTGCTATAACGACATCAGAATGTGCGACATTGCAATTGCTTTCTCTGCCAGCGTTCGGTTTATTTACTCTCTCGACTTGGGAAAGCGATGAACTTGGTTCAAGCTCTAGTTTGCCGTTCAATCGACCTTCCGCTGTATCATGCATCATTGGCGTTTGGGAGGTTATAGTGCTCGCCTGGTCGATTGGCTTGGGCCATGCCTTTTATTTTGCCTTGGCTGTTTTGGCCGTGTCTATTCTCTCTCGGAGTACATTTGTTCTTTTTTTCCTTCACTTCATGTCTTTCCTTGACTGGCCGTTGCTTTGCCTCATTCTTCCGACTTTATGCACGTGCAACTCCGGATACCTCTCCCTGACTCTCTTTCGCAAATTCCCCAACGTGCATGGCGAACCCGCTCCTTTAACCTATCTCTGTAGTATTTCCTGTCACTCCCTCCTTTCATCCTATGTGTTACCTTTTTTTTTTTTCCGGGACTACATAATTAAACACTTGACCTCGGATTCTGTCTTGTAATTTACATTCAGGCACTACAAGCATCTAGTCGTAGGGCCCACCAAATTAATGAATCCATACCAATTGAGGGTTTTCCCAAGCCAAATACAAATTCTACGTCCGCCTTAGTATGTATTGGAAGAAAAGCAGCAAAAGAAATTCATGGGTCCTCGATTTAATCCCAATTGACCTTGACAAAGAAGATAAAATGCATATATAGTACATGGCGCCAATGATACAAGACAACCCAAGGCATATCAAGCAAGTGCCTCAAATCTCACCTAGTCAACATAACCAATGCTCAATAACAGGGTCTCACGTCTATTTCTTCGATGGCCGCTTCCACTCATGGTTCCACCCTTCAGCAGGGGGGTAGTCGGTCTGCATACGTCCGTACTCGATAGGGAACATATCATTGAAGATACCCTTCTTGTTCATCGATTTCCGGAACAGCCTGCCACCATCACCGGCACCAGTCCGCAGCTCCTCACACGCAGCCTGCATGCTCTGGTACTGACGCTGCAGCTCGAGTTCGTGGTTTTGACGCTGCTTCGCCTGGAAGAGTTGCCAGGTACGGTGGATAGTCCAGTGACGCAGGAAACGATTACGGGAGAAGCGGAGGGGACGTGGGGTGAGGGGGTGGTGGAGGAAGTAGCGAATAAGGGCTGGATAATGTTAGCATCGGAACTTGAGGGTGGCATGTGGTGTTCGCGGTTAGGCATTGCCGGCAATGGGTGGGACATACTGATTCGCTTGTCTGTTCCAGGGCGGCCTGCACGCTTGGCCATTGAGCTTGTCGATGAGAATGGGGCGGATTGCACGGCTGCGGTGACCGGGCCTGGTTGTGTTGCTCGTCGGGTCAGGGTCTCTTGGCAGGCACGGGTGACCGAAGGGCGCACAGGCGCCAGCGACATGGGAATCCGGAAGACATTCGCAAGGGAAGCGAGCGCTGGTGATAGAGACCGCATTGTGGTTGGGGTATATGGGGGTTGTAGAAGAGGATGTCGCGGTGCTGTTCAGGGCGAATAATTCCCTGACGGCAGAATCGTCGCCGCCTTTGATTAGCCGCGCGCTTAAATCAATATACCTGAATAGCAACTCTACGAGTACAAATCAATTAATTGCCTTTAATTTATTGTCAAATGGTAAAGGTTCAATCAGCAAACATCCATGTTTCATGAAATCAGGCTTTTTCCCCTTGGTCATGTTAAATATGCTCCTGATGTTACATACAATGATCAAAATGCATAGTCCGTTTGAGAAGATCCGAGAAGAGTGGCAATATATCAGATAAGAATATGAATCGTAATGTGCAGCGGTATCTTGAGAGTCGTGAGAGGCATCAAATGTCAAAGCGACATGCGTGTAAAGAGTACACCCCGCCAAAATCATTAAGCAAAAGCCCCGTAAAATAACGCCGTAGGATGCAAAAGAGAGGAAACAAGTACCGAGGCTTAATGAAGCAGATTCACATCGGTTTTACCGCTTCGCTGTCCCTTTTTTGGCCTTTGACCGCTCGTAATTTAAAACCTTGCGTCGCCGATGTGTCTGTGCCAGCTTCCACCGGCAGTAAAGAACAAGTGCATCTTTCAGCAGCACAAACATACAGCCACCGACGACACTACGGCCCCAACGAGTCTGGAGAAGTCCGGGACGGCTACGCTCCAAGACCGAAGATGGTGTGGTCCAAGATTTGGGAAGGACGTATTTTAGAAGACCACCCACGGATGCGGAGATAGCCGGGAACACGAGAGCTCCGAGAACAATGTCGGTGAGATTTCCGGTGTCGTGGATGATTTCATTTTGACGTCGACCGAGGTCCATCCCCTGTCCGTTATTCTGGTCCGCGGCCTGGCCTTGGGCTTGTCCATCCTGGGCGCCTGTGTCAGCGCCATCGTTGTTATCGGCAGCGGGAAGAGCTGGAGCACCGACAAGCTCGTCGTCATTGCCCATCCCTACCTGTAACTCGAGGTCAATCTCCATGAGAATTTGACCATTGACATTGTCGCCAAATCGATTCAGTCCCTCCGCTTGGTCCTGCTGCTGTGCATCATCCAGAATCTCTTCGGCTGCACGAGGTTGTACCTCTGCGATCCATTTTCGCTCCAGTGCACCGAAAATGCGATCGTAAAGTGCACCATAGAAGCTTTTCACATATGGCAGAGCGGCGAAAGTCATCGCCGGAGTAGGTGGCCAAAGATCAAGGTCAGGCTCTTGGCCCGGGCTGTGCGCAGCGAAGAATAACACGGGAATCGCCGGAAGGAGGCCCTCGGCGTAACGAGTGCGAGAAAAAATTAGAACGAGGGGAATGAGGGGTAGGCCGAGATTCATTCCAGGGTTCCACGGGCCATCCAGACTATCCTCGAAGATCTGCCTGGCCTCTTCCGAGCCGAATACAAGATGCATCGAGTATGCACCATGTGCGCAACAGCCTGCCCACACTGTACCCGCCACCGTGAAAACCATCCCAGGAAGGACGAGCCGTCCCGCCACTTTTTCCATCGTACGCAAGGCATCGACAATGTAGCTTCGTGGCCGAGTAACGACAATCTCAGATTTACACTGAGGGCACTGCATTTTAGCATCACCATTTCGTCTGCGCGAGCGAGGATTCTCAAGATCTGCAAGCCAATCAAGCAGACAAGCCTCATGCGCTGTCAAAGCACATGGACATGGAGATCGCCATTCCAGATTCAGCGGTGAGTCCTCTGTCTCATCGGTATAGCATATCCAACACTTGCGGGGTTCCTCGATATCCGGGTGTCGTCCGATGGCCTTGTCGGTGACCTGAGTCGCATTTTCGAGGGCGCCTGGAGTGGAAGCGCCTTTGTTCAAGAATACGGTTTCAGTGTCCTCAGTCGAGTCGGCCTGGGATGAGGCACCCTCGAATGTGGTTGTATCCTCGCTATTGGAAGCAACACCATCGGATGATCTGGTCCTCCCAGCGGCAGTATAACTTGGGAGTGACGCCATGGTGAAAGGAAGGGTCAAAAGGCGCAGTAAAAAAGTAAAGGATTAGAGTGCCGAACTCGAGTTCAAAGAAATGTGGGTCAGCATCTTCCGAGTAGATTCAAGAATGGGGAGATGACGACGTCGAAACCCGCTGGAAGAGAGTAGCTCCGCACCAAGGTGGAGAGTCTGCCTTAAAGAGCATCTCGGCTGTGACTCGCGGCTGTCAATGTCCGGTCACGTGAGTGGTCACGTCAGAATCGCCGAGGCGAACGTGCTCTTGCTTTGTGCCCGCAATCAGCGCGATCTCCCGAAAGTTTGCGACCAGTGGTGGAGCAGGTATGCCTGGAAAATGAGCAGGGATGACCGTTATCGCTGTTTGTAGCCTTTTTGGTCTATTTATACAATCATTTCCGGAAAGCTAGTGGACTAGAGCAAATTAGTGACTCGGAAATCCGCTTTATCAATCGGCATTACATGACTTGTCAAAATAAGTTGACCGGAGCGGCGTAGCAGTAGGCGATCGTTATCTCAATTCATTTAGGACAATTCCCAAAATGAGACATTCATCACGCTATTCCCGCTAGGAACAGGTCTAGTGTCTGGCAGGTCATGAATTCAGGCACTAAACCTTCCATACCCCTATTTTGACAAATAGCTCACTCGTACAAAAACGCTTAACTTTTCACCCTTTCCCTAGGTAGCTAAGGGTACTTGTTCACACATCCTTTCCCGAACCAAGCGTTTAAGGGTCCAAGTGGATCTTGGCGATCCGGAGCTAGGACCGAACATTACGGGAACCGTATCAGATACGTGGAAGCACCGTGCGTAATCATGTCAATAATTTAAACTTTCATAGCTTGCAACCATCATGGCTATTGAAACCGACACGACTGGTTCTCAGCTCAGATGCATCAGATCGCGTCAAGTAGTGGTGCTGGTGTAAATGTTGGTGTGTCAGAATTCTCCTGGTCTCTATTTTTTTTTTTTAAAAAAAATTTTCTGACGCTTTCGTTTTCTTCATCACCAAATGTAAATGAAAATGAATTAAACAGGGAAGATTGGATTGGTCTACAAGGGACTTATATGCTTGAGCCGGACGTCAGCAGAACATATGCTATGATGGTCAACAAAGCAAACACCCACGGTCCACACGTCAAGGTCATGTGTTGAGTTTGCATTAGATTTTTCGTTTGTCAGTCACGATATCTTCAAATGAGGAGTTGCGATTCTTGAGTATTATCCCCGACCCCCCCCCTTTTCTCGAGTTCCAACCCTTGTGATCGAAAAAAAGAAAAACAAATGGGATCGTGTTATGTATCCGGAGGGGTGTAAACTTTTCCTTAGGATCACAATAGGACGCATAAGTACTCATGTAGGAAGGTTGGACTTTGGAGGTTCTTTGCTCGTCCCAAAATCGACAGTGCGGAGAATACGGCCATCGCGCTCGTATCTACACGTTTTGTAAGCCTTTTCACTCCCATATCCGGTGCTCCCGTAGCTGTTAGGGCAATATCCTTCAGAAGAAAAAGGCCCCATCTATATCAGTTTTTATTCTATAGTGAGAATTAGCCAGTCAGCTGGGATGGCAGAGTGACGTCCAGCGCAACAATAAATAGAGACCCCGTCAATTCCCGGCCTACGACGTACAGTACAACAACCTTGGAAGGTAGGAAGGCTGTTTGCCCAGGAAAGATCCTATCAATTTCAATGGCTATGTGGACTGGATTTAGATTGCTTACTTTCCTTTAAAATAATTAGAGCCTCATTTCTCATTCGGTTGTGCAGCATGTTGCTTTCGCCAAGCTTGTCTCATTGCTCGTCTCTTCGTGAATGCACCGAAGAATAGGAAATGTAATCCTATGTCTGCGATATTGATCCGAGTTGTACAATCTGCCAAGCAGACCAACTGCATATCTAAACAGGAACAATAATAGAATTCAGCGGGGCAAAGGTGAAATTTATGTCTTGGCAAGATATGACATCGGGATACGTCATCGCAACGGCGGTGACAAGCATCACATCATGTTCCTAGTGAGACTGAGAAACTTGATTTTTTAAAGTACAACTGAAAACAACATTCAAATTTAAATATTCTCAATCCATAGATTCTTTTTACACATCGTGACTTCAGAACTATTCAAACTTCTCCACCTTCCTCGTCGACGTACCACTCAAAATGAGCTCCTTCTTACGACTCTCATCGCGAATTCGGACGCCTGTTTCCTCTGCCTACCTCGGTCGCCCCTTGACCAGCCTCCCTGGGCAACGATGCTACGTTCATAGCACCCCCAATCAATTTGACAAGGCCAATGAGCATGACCTGGAAGAAGACTGCGACCGTGGCAACACTCCAAACCACCCAATCCCCTCCAACAAAGCGCACCCCACTCTTCGAGATGGCAGGCAGTCCAACCTAGCCGATATGGAAGGCAAAAAGCATGAGGAACTCCCGGAGGATGTGAGAAAACACAATGAGGAAATGGAAAACCGATATGACAAACCTTACAACCATATCGCGGACGAGGGCCCTGTTGAGAAAGCATTTGAAGCAAAGAAAGAAAAGAAATGAAGTGCTTGTGAGCTTGATCTGATCTGGAGAATGGATTTTGGGCCGTATGAACCGTCATACTTTTAAATATGTACAATAGTCTTTGCATTTCGTATGTCTTCAGATAAAGAGAGCTATGGTTTGTTATCTGCTCATACTCGAGTGTTTTCCTTTGGCACTGAAACTATACGTAAAAGCTAGATATACATAAATATATGAGGGAGCTATTATTTAGAGGTCGTCAAAAGGTGAATAATTCAGTACTGGGAACCTTTATTTAAGACCATCTCAACCATGATGCTAGGGTAAGGAGTGTATAAATGGTCTTTGAATTATTGCATGTGATGAGTTTGACCACTTTAGTTAAGCGCTTCAATACGTTCTGGAAGCTCCGCATACTTAATGGCAACTGTCCTAGATATTTCAGCTCGAGGCTACACACAGCTTTCCATAGACCCCCATAGTATTGCCATAATTGCCCTAGATATACATTACAAGCTTCACCGCATTCGACACCCATATGGCATGAACGACGATCAGAGTCATTCTTTTCCAGGGAAGTAGTCACTGTGATTATAAAACCCACCTCTTTTATCATCCACATAAAAAGGCCGTCCTCCTAAGGACGTTCCATGGCCCCTCTCCAGGAACAAATCTCAACTCGAATGACCGCAACGCGACATCAATCTCCAAGTCTCGTACAGACAGAATTTAGCATACTCCCAGGGCCTTCGTATTGGGATACCATACTTGCGGACCTTTTCCGCGGGGCCAAACCCTTTGTAAAAGGTCCATCAAGTGCAAGCTTGACATGATGATGCTAATCCTACAAGCTAAATGAAATGAGGAGAAGGTAACTTTGTGACAAACATGTCAGAGACACATGGCATGACTCATCTGAATGTGTTAAGGCAGCTGGCTACGTATATTACCCAGATTGTAAGCTCTGTGTATGAGCTACTAAATTTCAAGGAAGAGATGCAACAGATAGTGCAGAGCTTCGTACTGTGCTTCGGGATTGCCACCCTCGACATGACTAGAGCTCCAAGTTTGCTTACAATTCTCGCTACATGCTTTGCGCAGTCCAATAAACTTGAATAGGTTGTCCGATCTGAATATTGAAGTTCAAACTAAGCATATCCCTGCTCAGTCACCCTGGTAAGCGACCCATTTCGATCGGATGCATAAGGTATGCTTCTCGGAGGTAAGGCTAACATGCGAAAGAGGCGCCGCGATTGGCGAGAGTCAGGTGTACTCTTTCTAATCGTAATATATGCTCCACTTCCCTCGATAGAGGTCTTACATACTAGCCCTGCCATCTCGTGTGACGTCTACATCTCTGCCAATAATACGTCCACGCAAGATGAAGTTTGTATCACTTACAAGGATCTGGATAGTAGACAAAATGGGACAATGAAAGTCGGAAGCTTTCGGCAGCAAGGAAGTCGCTTAAAGCATTTTGTGATTCCGATGCAGTTCACGTCCGGATCCAGTTTCTTTCTTACGTTTGAGCATTGCGAATTGCATCACCTTGTATTGCATTTGGACAAACAGAGCTCTAGCTCAGCAAGAACCCATTCATCACCTCTTCCAAAGTGTCTTTCAAAAGCACATTATTGGGAGAGTGTCTCGCTACCTAGGATTCCAGCGCCCATGTCCAGAAACATGGCCGACAGAGAAAAGTTCCAGGCAGTCCTTCCTTCCATATTGACCGATCTGGACCAAGATCTCACTCGAAGAGGAACGCCCAAAGCCCTCAAGGATCGCTTCCTTGCCGTAGGTCTCCATGCATGCTGCTCCACTAGAACAGTCTGACCGACTTAGTGTCTACGCTCCAATGTCCAAGGAGGAAAACTCAATCGTGGCCTTATTGTCCTCAACACCGGCCACGTCCTGCTACCCCGTCCCCTGTCCGCGATCGAAATTCAACATCTCAGTATTCTCGGCTGGCTTACTGAGCTATTTCAGGCCGCGTACCTGATCTGGGACGATATCATGGACTCCTCCGAGTACCGTCGGGGCCAGCCTTGCTGGTATCGCCGGGACGGTATCGGGCTCAGTGCCATCAACGACGCGTGTCTGATCAAGTCGTCCATAATGGTGCTCCTGCGGCAGTACTTTGGCGACCATCCGAGCTATTGTGAGATGATGGAGCTATTTGACGAGGCTGCGTTCCGAACGGAGCTGGGCCAACTCGCTGATATGACGACGAGCAATGAATGCAGCCTGGCTGAGATGACGATGGAACGTTATGCGTTCACGGCGGAGAACAAGACTGCATTCTATAGTTTCTACCTCCCCGTCGCTCTCGCTCTGCAGTACCTCCAGCACGCGACTGAGCAGAATCTGACAGTTGCACGAGAAATCCTGCTTCGCATGGGCCGGTATTTCCAGGTTCAGGATGATTATTTTGATGTGTTCGGGGATCCGAAGATCACCGGCAAGGTTGGGACAGATATTCGAGATAACAAGTGCTCGTGGATGGCCCTGAAGGTCTTTGAGCTCTCTAGCTCCGAGCAAAAGGCTATTCTTAGTCTGTGCTACGGAAAACCAGACACGGAGAAAGAGGCCAGTGTGAAAGATGTGTTTTGCCAGGTAAATATCGAGGACGTGTTCAAGAACTTTGAGACGACCGAGTTAGACAATCTTGAAAAGCAAATCGACCAAATCGGAGGAGAGTATGGGCTTCTCAAGAATGCTCTCTGGTCAGTTTTGGGGAAGATATCGCGGCGGGATAAGTGAGTTATTTCATTTCCGAAATGCATATTCACCTGAAATCTCGTTTCTGGAAGCTGTCTTTCGTAGCAATCACAACTTTGCCCTTAGAAACTTTGGGGACTCTGATAGGCCTGGAACAATACTTCGTAGGGTGGTGTGCTTGCTGGCCTTCTTGTGTCATTCCTGTGGCATTTGTTGTCATTCCTTAGGTTCAGCTGGTAATTCGTGGATCGAATCCATACTTGTAGGTATCTATCAACGCATTCAAATCGACATTTACTATTTCATCTACGATCCTCACAAAGCTCACTCGATCGCTGATGTGGCCTACTTGAAGAATAGGTAATTTCTCTGATACCCAGGGATGAGATGAAATGATGTCTTTCGGCCAGCAGTGGAAGCGTGAGCTCAAATCCAGTGATATTTGTGATTTGGGGGGCATTGCGACAGGCTTCCTAATTGCAGCTGATGCCATCACGCATATTGACTGAAAGGATGTGTATTTCAAGTTCTCAATCGAGTGGAGACAAAGAGTTTATTGTCGCTTAAATCGCTTAGACAGAATTTATGCGGAGGGGAGTTGGGGTGCTGACTGACGAGAGAGACCATAACAAATGATGCGATATGTATTGTTTATCTCATAGTGTTTTCCTTGAGAGATAGTTTTTTCTGGCTTTTGAAGTAATTCATCTTCATCACCAATGCTATAATATTGATACAGCTTCCTTTCGCGTGTCGCTTGCTAACTTTGGAACTTCTCTCGAAATCTGGCTGTATCTCTTCTTGACAAGCTCATGCTTATGATAGCGGTGCGAGTGATGATTTCGGACATTCTTAATGGTGCCAGCCAGACATCATATCTCCACGATGAGCTCTCTTTCTCCCCTCATGCAAGCTGCAGAATATCTGGAGAGCAAATCGCATGCTTGTGTGTATCGGTAAGCTCGGACGGCGTGTGAAGATGGACCCCTCCAGAGACCCACCGATTGCTGTGGATCCA
This sequence comes from Penicillium longicatenatum, assembly GCF_028827895.1. Taxonomy (NCBI): domain Eukaryota; kingdom Fungi; phylum Ascomycota; class Eurotiomycetes; order Eurotiales; family Aspergillaceae; genus Penicillium; species Penicillium longicatenatum. The sequence goes on along the minus strand of NW_026643121.1, from coordinate 2,279,739 downwards.
ATATCTTAACGATAGCCAATCAAGGCACGGTTATCAGGCTTTATGTTATTGTGCTTCTCTGCAGTATCTCTTTCATAAATATAAAAGCTCCCGGTATTCAAATTTTCACGAACATCGAGTTTATGTTACTCTGAAGTTGGAGTGGAAGAAACGACGTCTTGATCTCGCTTGTTGACTTGCGATTTAAAGTTTGTGCAAACCACCCAAAAAGTCTTATCGATAAGATTTTGGAAATTATATTCTGCCATATCTTACCGTCAACAAAGTGCCAGCCCAGGTACCCTTCGGGTTGAAATTTTCATTCAACCATTGTATGACTCTTTGAAATAAAAAAAATTCTCGTCATGCAATCTCCTCCTACCACTGATGGCACCCAGCCTTATGCCTCCATGGCTGGGAAGCTCGACCCCCGACTCCTTCAAGCCCTGGACGTCATGGACTTCAAGTTCATGACGCCTGTCCAACAACGTGTTTTGACCGAACTCCCAGACTGGCGCAGTGACTGCCTCGTCCAGGCCAAGACCGGTACTGGAAAGACGCTGGCCTTCCTTCTGCCTGCATTGCACTGCCTCCTCCAGGGCAAAACCACGCCACCCCGAGGCCAGGTCGCCATCTTGATTATCACCCCCACAAGAGAACTCGCCCAACAAATTGCCAAATCGTGCGATCAGCTCACATCACAACTGCCGAAGCCCCTCGAGTGTCATATCGCAGTCGGTGGAACAGCTCGCGCTTCCGCTCATTCGCGCTTCATGAAGGGAGCCCCGTCTGTTCTGGTAGCAACACCGGGCCGACTGAAGGATTACCTATCCGACGAGTACACGGCTGAGAAGCTGTCCAACATTCAAACCCTGGTCCTTGATGAGGCCGATACAATGCTTGAGGCTGGATTCCTGGCCGATGTGAAGCAGATCCTTCGCCTTATCCCTTCGAAGAAGACAGGCTGGCAAGGCATGTGTTTCTCGGCCACCGTTCCACCCAAGGTCAAGGATGTGGTCAATGTGGTGTTGAAGGAGGGCTACACTAACATCTCTACCATTGATAAGAACGAGTCACCAACACACGAGAGAGTTCCCCAGTACCACGTGCTGATTCCGTCCGTGGCAGAGACCTTTACCGCCCTTGCTACTCTTATCAAGCTTGAGAGTCAAAAGTGCTCTAAAATCATTGTCTTTGGCGTGACTGCCAACATGGTCGCTCTCTGCGCCAAGGTCTTCGCCCAAGGCTTGACGCCTTTGAATGTGTTTGAGATCCATTCTCGTCTCAGCCAGAACATCCGCACAAGAACTACCGCCCAATTCAAAGAAGCAGCCTCCGGGATCATGTTTGCCTCGGACGTTATTGGTCGTGGCATGGATTTCCCCAATGTCGACTTGGTCATCCAGGTCGGTTTGCCCTCAAACGGTGAACAATACGTTCACCGTGTTGGTCGTACTGCCCGTGCTGGTAACGACGGCCGTGCGATCATCCTCCTTACCCAAAGCGAATCTTTCTTTATGAAGGTCAACCGTCACCTGCCCATCCAGCCGCATCCCCAGACCGATGCAATCCTTGCGGAAGCTCCCTCCTTCGCAGACTCTGTCAACAATGCCATGTACCAAATCGATGAAGTCACAAAGCAACGGGCCTATTCATCCTATATTGGTTTCTTTGCTGGATCAGGTCTTCTGAAGCAGCTCCGTCTTGATAAGGCCGGTCTTGTCCAACTCGCCAACGAAATGGCCATCAAGGGCATGGCTTGTCCCGAAGCTCCCCCAATGGACAAGAAGGTTGTCGGCAAGATGGGTCTGAAGGGTGTCCCTGGATTCAACTATGGAAGCTTGAGTGATCTGAATGGGGAGAGTAATTCCGGCGGCCCTCGTGGCCGTCCCAATGGACGTCCCAATAACAAGAAACGCGATGTCCTTAGCCCTGGAGGTGGTCAACGACGGGGAGGAGTAGAGAAGAATGGCCAAGGCGGAGGTCGCGGAGGAGGTCGTGGAGGTGGCCGTGGAGGCCGTGGAGGTCGTGGCGGTCGTGGTGGCCGTGGACGGGGCGCATAAAGAGTCATTTTACAATGTATTATACCAATATAGACTACATAATGGCACACATGATGAACCTAGTTACAAACCAACTATTCTATGAGTAACATTAAACAGCAAAAAACGAACTGACTTTTGCAAAAATATTGTAGATGCATGAAGAACAAAAATGTAAAAAGAAATGACAAGAGTGGGATTTGAACCCACGCCCCGAAAACGAGATGCGGAAATCTGGATCAGGTGAACCTGAACCGCACGCCTTGGACCAACTCGGCCATCTTGCCTGTGGATGTGAAAATTTCCCCTTTTTGGCATCATAGCCAAAAACAAAAATAGAAATGAACTATTTGCAACACGGATGAGATGAGATAAACTATAGTCTGCCATACGAGGTATATTTCTATTTAACTTGAACACCATTAATCCAGCACATCACTAAACCGCAATGACCAGTCATCCATTAAGATCCTCGATAAGTCGAATAATTCCAAGGCCCGAGCAAAACAGGTACATGATAATGACGCCAACCCTCCTCTCCATCACGTCCCCGACCCTTCACTGTAAATTTCACCTCAACCTCGGGCCAGAAGCTCTCAATCCCCTGCGCCTCATACCAAGGTCCAACGTCAAAGCGCACAGACCAGTTCGTCTTGCTCTCCGCAGCCGGCAGCGCAGCCAAAATATCCGGGACAGAAGATGCAGTTGCACCGTTCGCAGGTGTCCATTTCGCGACGCGGCCGTCGGCGTTAGTGGTAGCGTGGAAGGTGGTGGGGCTGGACGGTCCTGCGGGGGTAGACAGAAGCGTCAATGTGACGGGGAGGTTCGCGGCGGGTGTGCCGGTCAGTGTGTTTAGACAGTGGCAGGTAATGGGGTCGCGGGCGGCCATCGTGGGTGGGTTGGAGTGCGGGGCGGAGAGGTGTTGCTGGTAGAGCGCGAGGCGGTTGGCTGTGCGATCTGAGGGTTTGTGGGAGGGGTCCATATAGAGACGAGGAGAGGACAGTTGGGGGAAGAAGTAAAATTCCAAGTTGATTTATCTACGGGGAAGTTCTTAATTTCTATGGGCCGGTGGCATCGGAGGGCACCGATAGCCATGCGGAGGATGCCATGGGTGGAGCTCAAAGGTTTACGGTTTCGGGTTCTCGACGATCATTGATTTTGATTCAAGGCTTTGATCTTTGATTATAATTCGAAGTAATAGTCAAAGACGATTTAGTTCTGTTCAGAAAGAATTGCCGTGGAGGATTCTCGGGTTATGACCAACCTTGGAATGCATGTCCATTGATAAGCATATCCTCGGCTGGGGAGCTAGTAGATATGGCACCAGGAATGCTTTTCCGGGCTTCCAAGGTTTGTGATTTGGGATCTCAAATGCATATCAAGCTTCCTTTGTCTGTCATCACAGTGGCCCATTTATTAAGATGATTTTCGACTTTGATCTCGAATATCAAGAGTATTGTTATATCTGAGATTCTGTTTGAGCTTCCTTATAACCCAGAGAGTTGGTCCAGAGACCTATGGGAAGTACACAGTAGCACTTGATCACAAAGTTCCGTTTCTTGGTTGGAGACTGGTTTGAAAGAGTAGTTCGTTTCATTGGGTCCGAAGATGCAGGAGCCTCATAGAAACGAAAGCATTAGTATCAGGTGATGTGGCATTAAAGTCGTTTATGGACACGCGTCACCAGAAAGCAAAGTGTACAGCTGGAAAGTGGCAACTCTATCCTCAATCCAAATCACTGAAAGCTTTTAACCTCAAAGAAACTAAAAGATCAATCAAAGCTCTATCAATTCCCATTGTAGCTATCTAGACTGTGTTCGGGAACGTTCGATCGCTTTGCGGGGCAAATCCTCAATTTTGAACATCACCTCCGTCTCTCCCCCACACCACTCCTAAGCTCCGCAACATCATCATGTCTTCCTCCGCCGTGGTCCAAAGTGACGACCTCGACATGGATCCCACGCTCCAGTCGATCATCGACCAGAAAACCCTTCGCTGGATCTTCGTCGGTGGTAAAGGTGGTGTGGGTAAGACCACAACCTCCTGCTCGCTCGCCATCCAACTCGCCAAAGCCCGCAAATCCGTGCTCCTGATCTCCACCGATCCCGCCCACAACCTGAGCGATGCCTTTGGCCAGAAATTCGGAAAGGAGGCCCGTCTCATTGACGGATATGACAATCTCAGCGCCATGGAGATCGACCCCAACGGCAGCATCCAGGATCTCCTGGCCAACGGGGACGGACAGGATGATATGGGCGGAATGGGCATGGGAAACATGATGCAGGATCTTGCGTTCAGCGTAAGTTGAAAGGATGCGCTAAAGGCGAAGCCAAAGTTCTGGCATGAAACTAATGCCAGCGCTGCTAGATCCCCGGAGTTGATGAAGCCATGTCCTTCGCCGAAGTCCTGAAGCAGGTCAAGTCGCTTTCTTACGAGGTTATTGTGTTCGATACTGCGCCTACCGGCCACACGCTGCGCTTCCTGCAGTTCCCAACTGTTCTTGAGAAGGCGCTGGCGAAGCTGTCCCAGCTCTCGTCGCAGTTCGGGCCCATGCTCAATTCGATTCTGGGCGCGCGGGGCGGTTTGCCCGGTGGACAGAACATGGACGAGCTGTTACAGAAGATGGAGTCGCTGCGGGAGACCATCAGCGAGGTCAACACGCAGTTCAAGAACGCGGATATGACCACCTTTGTCTGTGTGTGTATTGCGGAGTTCTTGTCGCTTTACGAGACCGAGCGGATGATTCAGGAGTTGACTAGCTACGGCATTGATACCCATTCGATTGTTGTGAACCAGTTGCTTTTCCCCAAGGAGGGCAGTGGCTGCGACCAGTGTACCGCGCGGAGGAAGATGCAGAAGAAGTACCTGGAGCAGATCGAGGAGTTGTATGAGGACTTTAACGTGGTTCGCATGCCGCTATTGGTGGAGGAGGTCCGCGGAAAGGATAAGCTGGAGAAGTCAGTTGATTCCTGCATATGGTGTTATGATTTCGGCTAACCTTTTTCTGGTATAGGTTCAGCGACATGCTTATCCACCCCTATATCCCGCCGCAGTAAGGGCTTGATCCCGTAGCTTGACAGGATACGAGATGGCCTTGGCAGTTTTGTTCGGACGAATTATGAAAAGACTAGAGAATAATAAATCACCGATGATCCTGGTTCGATGTATGCGTAGTTGTAAGTGAAAGATCCGAATTCCCGGGCATCAAGACCAGAGTGTAGAGGAGACTATGCAAGTCCCTGTACCGACTTGTTCTGGACTTTCCTCAGCCCAACCAAACCCACCGCACATCAAATTCTTTAGAGTTCCGATTTCAACAGATTCGGGGCAAATGCATAGACTCCGACAAATCAGAAGATCCCTGGGCTGATCGAAACCCAGGAACTGGGGTCTGCAGCCATGTGTTCCTATATCTCAAGGGCAAATCTCGGTCCCGAGAGCGTATGCAGCAACAGCCTACATTGGATTAGTTCGGGCTTCGATGAAGGGCAATGGTGCCACGACATCAACCATTTGGCGCTGCCTCCAAGGTGCGGTGTAGGAAAGTTATGTGACAACTCCGCTTTTTGCAATTGATTTACTCGGTATTTTGGAAAACGATCCGTGCTGTGTTACTCATGCTAACTTTCCCCAAGCCTCACTTTGACCGGGCACGGGGAACAGCGGCAACGAATATCATGAGCTGAGCTTGATCAGACCCCCAGAGATTGATTAATCGAATTCCAATTCCAAATTGATCCATCATATGGTATACCAGAGGCAAAAAGGGAAGAGGGGGGGGGGAAAGGGTTGGGTCTCATTGTCTCCTAGAGTGAGGCGAACCCCCTTTTGCCCCGAGAGTTCCGTGAACCCTTAGCAGGAGAAACTGGGACTGGATCGATTGGTTGTGGATTTATGCTTTCACGCTTTCTGCGATGCGCCCCCAATTAGGTAGGGTTGGATTCGAGTCCGCTGCTTCATGACTGCGCCGTCCACACCAGGGATTTTACCTAGCGTCTGCTAATTATCTTGCATCCCATTTGTTCGTTTGGGATGTGAATGCAGTGGATCCAGATCCAAGGCATGGTGGTGGGTTCGCTGTTTCTGAGATCATCTCCCATCCAAAAACTAGATGGAGAGCACTGCAGTGGTCTGGGACTTGGTCCTATTCGTCACCCTTTCTTTGACAAGGGTCCTGACAGACCGCTCATGAGTTATGAGGGGAAGGGGGGGTTCGAATCGCTTTGAAGCTGGCTAGTGCGGGTTATTTATACCCTATGCAATCCTGAAGAAGGTTAAAGAACAGAAAAGCAAACAATCACCCCAGATATCTAGTACAGGTATCTAGGATTACTAGTTTATACTGGTTTATTACTTCTTGGTCCTCGCTGGTGTCTATCCAATATTCAAACCGCTACCAGCACATCAATACTGTCACTACTTCTTTATTTGAAGTTATACCACAATGTCGCCCGTCCAGCAGTACTGGCTTCCGGGATATGGACTCTCCCGCCACATTGTCCTCGGACACATCCACTACTTCCTCGGTCCGTCTGCTTCGGTCCGGCCGTATAGTTACCAGGTATATCGGGCCACACCACCCACCAGCGCCACGATCAACTCGCTCTAACCAGACTTCCTTTGTTCAAAGGGACGCGAAGGATATCTGATTACGGGTGTACCTCTTACACGGGTCTGTACTTCCAAAAGTCGGAATGGGAGAGACCAAAGCGAGGTCAAGATGTTAATGTCATGGGTTAAAGCTGACTTCCATCTGTACAGGAACAAATTGAGGATCTAGCTACCATGTCTCGAGAGTATGAGAAACAGGAAGCTGCACGCATGACTGCTCAGAGCCATAATTCCCATGGCAACGGCAATGGAGTATCTTCACGGCAGTCAGAGCCCTACATCAATGAGTTGATCCCTGTTGAAACCTCCCGGGGACGTCGGCACCCAGAATCAGAGACTAGAGGCCGTTAAGACCTATATCTCGTGCTTGTTCAACTGTCCTAGACCTGGATCGTGAACCGGAAGTTTGTCCTTTTCCCAATTCCCCGGGAGTTTGCTCTAGCCATCCTATTTCGGGATTCATACAGGACTATCCGGACGTTTCAATGCCATGAAGTTCTTGACCGAGGACGACGGGCTTGATACTTGGCCTGGATCGACTCTTCTGTCTGGCCTTTTCTGCTGTGAACCCCCGGGGTTGAGTTTATATCAGGATCAGGTGAACCGGATCTTGATCGATTCTGCGAGGGATAAGCCAGTCCGTCCGGGCATATTGTTTTACGACACTCTTTGTTGGAGTGTGCGCTAGAAGCTTCCAGGTCTCGTCGTGGCGTTATGGTTGTTAGGACTCTTGTCCCTTCTGGCTATCATGCAGTCTGCTGCAACATACAACGGAACACATTCCAAGGACCAGACATATTGCCAGACATCATTTTCACTCATCTCTATAGACCATTCGTAACAGCATAGATCCATCAGACCCCGACTAACTCGGGAGTCTACTACATTATTCCCTCTCTTTTCTCTTTTTTGTTCTTCTGCTAGGAACCAACGAAGAAGAAAACACGATCTGATGACAGAAGGGGGTGGGGGGAAATAGAAAATGGAAGAAGAGAAACTGTGGACTTAGAGGTAAAAAAGAAACATCAGAAAAGGTTGGACCACCTAAGAACGCCAGCCGGATGCCACTCTGCCTCGGAGTCCCTCATCCCTCACAAAAGAACCGTGTTGTGACATACACGGGGAGACTATAAAAGGGAGAGGCAAAAAGAAAAAAACATTTGGGGTTGATAATAACAAAAGAAGAAAAGTTCGCATCATCTCATGGATAGGGAGGAGGTTGTTTATTTTGCGACGGATGAGCTCAAGACCTGTGTGCGGAAGAAGGCACCCTTGGTCTTTTCAATGACTTGCTGGTAAACCGACTGCGGCGGGTGGTTCATGATAACTGTGCCCTCCTGGTAGTCGATCTTGGCATCAACACGGGTATCGCGGATGAGGTTGACAATCCACTTCTCACCCTCATCCTGGTTCAGACCAAGGCGGGTAGAAAGATCGCTGGGAGAAGTCAGTAGGTTGTCTCAAGAAGATTTTCTTTTGAATATTGCTTGATACATACTTGATATCGATCCGCTGGTGGATCTTGCAGTAGCTCTCGGAAATCAGGTGACGAGCAGCCTCAACAAAAGCATCCGCAGCAGATACAAGGAAGAAATCACTGCGGAGAACTTCCTCGGCCTCACCCAGCTTCTTCTGGGCCTCCTCGAAGTCAAAGTCGACGTAGAGCGCCTTGACGAAGTCGGTAATAGGGTCGGTGTACTCGTAATCCTCCTGGCGCACAACGCGGATCAGGTCCTTCAGTTGCTTCTGGTACACACCGGAGTGCTTGTGAGGGCGGCTGCGGTTGGTGATGACGGCGGCGGCAAGGTAACGCAGAACCCACGGGCAGCTGGTCTGGATGGTGTTGATGTAGGCGGGGGAGAAGAAGAGGTCGGTCAGGACGTCACGGGCGGCGTCGTGGTTGAAGAAGGGGAACAACGACCAGTGGATGAGCCAAGAGCGGTTGTTGAGCTGGGCGAGGGGGTTGTTGAACAGACGAGTCTCAATTGAGTCCTTGACCTTCTGCACCTCCTCCATGGCAGCCTCCCAGTTGGTGGTCAGGATCTCGGAAGCCAGTTTACCCCAGGTGGCGGAAGCAACCTTGTCGTTATCGGTAGACAGAACACGGAACTGGTACAGCAGCTCGGCGGCGTTACCGTAGCTACCACAGCTGTACTGGAAGCGGCCGTAGTCGTAAAGGCCATCGACCATCTCGGTGGTGACACCGTGCTGCTCCTCGAGGAAGCGCAAGTTAGCGGCCTTGTCGCTGCGCAAGTTGCCCACAACCTCCTCATCCTGCAGCAACTCGGTAATTTTCTCAACCTGGCTCTCGTAGTGCTGCAGCTTGGCCAGAACCTCCTCCCGCTTCTTAACGAACTCCTCGGGGATCGAGTCGGAGTTGTTGATCTCCTTCCACAGGTTGGCGACGTAATCAGTCATGTTGGTGTGCTTAAGCAGCTCGTACTTGGCCCGAATGATTTCGTTGTCCTCCTCATCGTTGCCGGCGCTGAACTCGAGCAGAGGGAAAACCAGGTGGCGGTCGAGGTAGGGGATCAACCGGGGCAGAAGGTCAGTCTCGGGGGCGACATCTGTAGGGTGAGCGCCGCTGAGCTGCGCAGCGGAAGGAGGGGCGTTGTCTGCCATAGTGGGACGCAAGATGTGGGTTGGTTCAAAAGACACAGCGATGTCTCTTTGATTGAATTTGTGTGCGGGAGGGTTTGACGCGCTAAACCCAATTGGGGGGTCAGGAGCGTGGGGCGGTGGCAGAATCAGGACGTGAGAGAAACTTGCGCTTTTTCTTGTTTCTCGGTCCTTGAATGAAGCTTTGTCCGTCGCTTCGCTCACTCTTCCCCCTCCCCAACTTCTCTTCCTTGACGCGCAATGGCGTCTCTTCGACACTCTGCTTCGGTCGCTTCGACCGTGTGCAGACAGAGCGCCAAGTCCCGTCTTACCCAGTCCGTGGCTTCCGTGCAGACATCTAACCTGTCCATATTTACACGGCCTGCATCTTGTAAGTTTCGGAATATGCAATCGATTCGCACTTTCTTTGAATCCAGGGATCTGTCCTACCAGCCGTACCGCACCAGTGGTAGTGGTAGTGACAGTGGCAGTCCAGGTATAACATCATCAGGCTTCAGATCCTCGAGTCTGACGTTGTACCGGCCCGGTCAAAAGAACGAAAAGATCACTTCGTAGGATCATACCCAGCTAACCAACATAATACCCAATAGCCTCTCTCCGCTCATCTACCTCCAACTCCCTTTGTACCCATCAGAAGCGCACGTTCCTGACGTACCTCAACCGCCAAGCTCAAGCGCTTAAAGAGCAACCTATCTCCTCCTCAACCCCATTCCCTCAGCAAACCACACGAGCCCCGGCACCTCTCCAACTCAACAACCTCCCCTACTTCATCCGTCGTACCGGCTCCAACCAGCTGCCCGTCTACCTTGTCACAAAAGCCGGTGGCACAAAGCAGCTTACAAAGATTCAAAAGACCGAGGGTGATCTAGATGCGTTGCGCGAGGACCTCGCACGGTCCCTGGGTGTTGACCTTCGGAGCTCAGATGTGAGCATTAACCGGCTGACTGGTCATATCATTGTCAAGGTAGGCATTTTGATTCTAGGTCGTACCGCGTAAGCGCAAGTTGAATATAAGACTAATGACTAAATCTTACAGGGCTGGCGCAAAAACGAAATCCTGAAGTTCTTGAAGGAGCGAAACTTCTAATCCTTCAACCTCTTTCTTTCCCTTTTATTCGCACCGTATCGCGAAATATGTGTTGCCAAACATCTAATAATCAAGATGGCCACAAAAAGCATTGAGCAAATCCTACATGCGGAATGGATTCGACCCGAACAGATCCTTGGAAGGACGAGACCCCACTAAGGATAACATACGAGGCGGGACAATGTCATATGTCATTCCTATTCGAGTGGCTTTGGGCTGAGACGTCCATGGGTAATTTCATTTCCCTGTCTGGTACTTTTCTTCTTTAATCGTTGTTGGGGGCTTCTTTTCTGCCTCTTTTTTTGAATGCTGGTGTTCTTCCTTTTGGCTTTCATTTTCCATTTGCAGTTGCCCGGCGCTTGCTTTTGAGTTTCACTCTGTACCATTTCTACTCTGTATATGTTCCATGACTCGGTGCGGGTGCCAAGGTATTTTCTTTAATTGAACGATTCCATGCATCGGCTCATAGGCACTCCTATCGTAGATGTCCTGGGAGAGGATCAAACCCGAATCACACCACCGAATGCAAGCTGCTGACGACATGAAGATGTTGGGCCTCGTACCTTATGGTTTATTTGGTCTATGTGTGGCTTAGGCCACTTAGGGTACTTTTTACAAATATCGTATGATCTTGTCGAGGGTATTTTGAGCATTGTACACTGAAAGACTCAACACGCTATCTCACAATGAAAACAAAAATTCTGAAAGAAGTAATGGGCAAAAATAAAAACCCCCATTTCCACTGGCGCCTAAAGAAAGTAAAATTGACCATTGACTGGAAGAAATGGTTACAAATGACATGACAGAAATCAAATTGTCGTAAATGCTTCATACAAAGAACCGCTCATTTTACCCGACGGTGCCCACATACTCCATAGATTAACAAGGATTACTCTGCAAGACGAGCATATGTGAGGAGTTGGCGGATTATGTTGGGATCCATGTTGGGAAGCAATAACGCCCCAAGTAGACTTTCCTTGCGAGGGATAACTCCAGATGGAAGCTTCAGCGGCAAGGTATTGTCCACTTGCTTGGATTTCTCGGCAAGTCGGCGTAAGATGGCCAACCCACGATTGATGATAGCGGCAAACGCATAAGCATCCGCTTCGTGGGGGCCTCTTTGCCGGATACTAGCGAGTTGCGGGAGGCGTTCGGTGCAAAGCAGGCAGGAAAGTCGCAAGAGGTGAATGGCAAACCCATCAACAGACCCAACCCAAGATCTTGCCAAAGAGCCGTCTGCAAATGTGGTCAAAACATCCGCAGCCAACAGACCTTGCATGAGGAAGATCTTGCGGGCATCTGCAACCGCCAGAGGTTTCTTGTCAGGAACGGCGCAGACAGCAAGACCAAACGCGCGGGTCAGGAGATCTGGTCGAGCCGGAACAGAACCGTCACCAGAGAATATGGCTCCAAAGTAGATCCGGTTCGGGTCATCCCTCGCCAACAGCTTAGCCAGGCCATCCACCGCAGCAGGGGTATATCGATGGATAGAAGGATTGAAGGCAGTGAACATCAATTCCTTAGATTGTGTGGATTCTGGCGCAAAAGCAAGAAGGAATTCCAATAGGCTTTGAGCCTCCTCTTTCCCGGGTATTTGCATGACGTGGGCCGAGTTACTCATGAAAATGACCGCATCCTTCATAAAATCCAGTGTATTGTGGTTGGTCCGTAGGAACATTTTGTGGGTTCCAAGGCAGCGGAAAACATCGGCAAAGACCTGAGTAACAGCGGGGATGCCCAGGATGCCAACGTTAGCTTCGTTGAAGGACAAGTTGCGGATGATGGTAGTGATGCATATCAACCGTTCCACGGCTCGATCAAGCCTGTATTCCAGGCTTCCGAATTCAGGAACTTCCGCAAGTGATGTGAATTCAGACTGGCATCCCCGTGTCACCTCTTCGTAAGAACGCATGCCTTCGGGCAATTCAGGGATGTGCTCAGCTAAAAATTCGGCTTGGTCCTGGGCACAATCCACCAGACTTTCCACCAAATCATCGCAGTTCTCCAGAGAGATCGCAGTGTTGGGCTCAGAGGATAGGGTGGTCAGAGTATCCAAGGCAACCCGAATTTCCGCCTGGATCCCACATTTGAGTCCCATGTTCAGAGCATGAATATCCACTACACCTAGTTCTGCAAACGCTGGTACACTTGGCTTCAGCCTTAAGATCTCATCGCCAATCTGGAACATCTCATCTACCGCAATTGGGCCATGCAGGCGGTGCTCGGTGATCACTTTGGGCTTGAACGGATCCTCAATAGGCACCTTAGTCACCTGTTCCTGTTTGGGATCAGCTTTGGCTGGCTGTGGCCCCGGTGTGACCGACGCGGCTTTGCTTGGTTGTGATGGTGAAGGCGCAGCAAACTGCCCTGTGTTGTCTGCGGGGGGAACTGATGACTGCGACTGGCGAGAAACACTAAGTCGATGTGCAGTTTGAGGGGGTTTGCTTTGACTGCGTGCTTGAGTTGGGGTCGCAAATCCATTCATTGAGGGGGCTTGGGCTTGATTCGGGATGGGGGTATTGTTTTGGGGAGATTGAGATGGTTGCTCGAAGCTCTGGCCCTGTTTTACCGCCGGAGACTGAAACTGCATCCCTGATGCATCACTTGGTTGGCGGGGAACACCTGGCTGGAGCTGCGGCTGGAGCTGCTGCGGGTGCTGCTGCTGCTGATTTGGTTGTTGTTGATGCTGCTGCTGGTTTTGCTGTTGCTGCATCTCCGCGAATTGTTTTTGTTGCGAGCTGATAAAAGCCTGCTCATAAGGAGCTAAATTCCGCTGATAATATTCCCGAAGCTCCTGAGCTGCCAGTGGGAACTGCATCTGGGGGAACTGAAGATGCTGCGCAACGGCAGGCCACCCATTCATCGCTGTAACCTTCTTCGATCCACCCATCTTCATGATAGTTCCATACAATTGAACAATACTGAGCGGGCGACCACTGATGATCGGGTTTGGGTCAAAGGGAAGATTTCTTGACATCTGAAATTTCTGTACCGCACGCATAAAGGCTTCTGGGTTGCTGGGCTTTGCGACGTTTTGCTGCATCTGCCGAAAGGCGGCTATCTGTTGAGGATTGGCCATGGGGTTCATGCCACCTGCAACGGGGCGACCGGCCATCTGCGGGTTGGCATTCATTTGTCGGTTTTGCATTGACATAGCATGGAGTCGCTGCTGCTGGGCCGCGAGAGCCTGATGATACCCCGGCGGCACTTGTTGCATACCGCCTTGTTGCATACCGCCAAATGCCTGCTGGGGCGCAGCCGAGCCAGGTCCTTGGAACTGGCCGCCCATGCCTTGCGGAAAGGCTTGCCCAGGCATAAAGTTATTGTTTTGCGGGGTGTTGACACGGCTTCCATGATCTGACTGTGACGGTGACATGTGAGGACCCACATGAGGACCAGCGGGAGAGAAAGGGCTGGGAGAGGCTGTCCCCATGCGAACGCTTTGCTGGTCGAAATCTTGCATGACTGGCGACTGCGTCACGTTTGGCGAAGCTCCTTGTTGAAGGTGTTGATATGGAGTAGGATGCTGAGGAAATTGCGGTGTTCCGTTGGCTGGGCCTTGATAGCCTGGGTAGGGAACCTGAGGTGTCTGGGATCGCGACCCAGTCACTCCACCGGGAGCAGGACGTGGTGACATAGGCATGCCATCTTCTGGTCGTGGTCGTTTTGATGGAATCACCTGGTTAGGGTTGTGGAAGCCCGGGGAAGCGTTCCGCGGCACACCATTGAACATGCGCTGGAACTGGTTCGGATCCTGGGGGTTTGGAGAGGCATGGAGAAAGGCGGCAGATGGATCGATTGTGGAAGGATTAAAGGCCCCATTATCCTGACCAGGAAGATTCGAGGCGTCGACGGCCCAGGCGTTCATGTCGTGCGGTTTTACCAACCCATCTGCGCCATCAAGGTCAGCAACGATATTCACTGCGCATCATCATCATCGATGGGAAATCATCATGTGCATCAATGGATAAAACATAAGGATCCCGATCGTCTTTCTAGACAAGGGACACGCGTTGGGTGGGCCTGTTTTGGGGGATGCGCGCTCGGTCGCGACACGGGTCCGGGGGGAGGGGGCGCAGAAAGATTGGGATGGGAAAGCCATATTGGCGCAAAGGGAAGGAATAGGTGGAAGGGAAGGTCAGGAATGGAGTCATGGGAAGTACATACCGACAAGGCTGGATCACTTAAATTCCGACTGGCGAACGGATGGCTAAGGCCGAGTCCCGGGATTAGCAGATGGGACGAAAAGGGCAGAGGTTGGAGGTGTTCCGTGGGGGTCACGTGTTATGGGCCTGAGGCAACGAAGGTCACCAAGCAACAAAGGGAATGGGGATGGGGGAGGCTTTGAATGGATGGGTCTGTGGGGGGGCTGTCAAATCACAGGCTGGGGGTAAAAGAAGATCAGTTCTAGATGATGAAAGGACCAGGTTCGGCCCGATAAACCATAAAGAGAACAAATGGGGGTTACAGGTAGTGCATAGGTGTGGGCTCCCGGAAAGGGGGAAACGAAGTGTGTGGGAAGGACAGGTGCGTGGCCAGAGGGGAACAAATAATACCAAGGAAAAAAACGGAATGGCAAAAGCATAAAACATAAAATACAAAAAAGGAAGTAAACGAATACCTACAGTTCGCGAAGCAGTTAGGGATGAAAGGGGAAGTGGAGAGAGAATTGAGGAAAATTACTGCGAGAGAATTCAGTGGGAGAAAAGGAACTCTGTTTTCGGTCTCCCTTGTACCACCTCCACCATTCACTCATGGGTATTTTTCCCTTTTTCTGAGCAGTTAGTGAATCTGTTTTCTGTGGTTTTTCTAGTTAGTATGGTTTTTTGTTCCTGTCCCTAGAAACCATTGTTTTTTCTGTAGCTTGAATTGCATAGGTCGTCATGACGTTAGTCACGGGTCTCGGCTGCGTTCGCGGCTCATCCACCATTAAGAAGAGGCGAGGCCCAGTACTCGGTCAACCCAGACCTGGGGGTTCTAAGATTTTTTTTTTTCGCTCTCCTTTCCCATGGATACGAGAACAGAAGAAAGAGGAGAAAGAAAAGATCTTAAGAAAATATCCCGAAAACAAGTGGGCGATGATCCATTCCAACGGTCTTCGCCCAGTCAGGTTAGTCCGTATACTCCCAAGGGTGCAAGGCCCGTGGGCTGTTCCCGGGAGCACGAAAATCATCGCAGAGAAAGATAGAGAAAAAATATATGCTGTAGGGGGAGGGGAAAGGAGGGGGAGAAATAAATAAGGAAGAAAAGAAATCAGAAAAGCGCACTCTGGGGTCCGGCGTGGGCGTGGGCGCTCCTTATATAAAGCTCAGGCTAGCGTCTGATAATCATGACGAGCGCCCAATCTTTTCCCCCTCCTTAAGGAAATGGGGAAAGGAAAAATTAAAATAAAAAACCACGCAGGAACCCAAATGCACCAAAAGGAACCAGATGAGAGCCAAGACTAGGTTCTCCCCTTCACCCAGTGGCAAGGATCCGACTCGATCCGCATGGGAAATTTCATGGTCTCTTGTGCCTGTCCCACCTAGCCGCGGGCCCTGCTCCACTCTCATGATTGGGTCCGGGCTCAATGCCAGATGAAAAGGACGCGAAGTGGTGTGGAAGAATCCATTTGTCTGTATGATGATTTCCCGAAACACATCAGCTGCCTCGATTTGCGTCGCCCGCTACACATCACCAACCTAACAAACGTGATCCCGCCTCATTGGCCATACGACAACCCTGGCTGTCTGATCACCGGTGATCACCCTGAAACATGTCATGACCACAGCCTAAACCTTTCAAAGGTTAACCTGTAAGTCAATGAGCTCTAGCCACTGATACGGATTTGATCTCTTGTTGGCTTATCCCACCGTGGATCAGCTTTACCACCCCGTACCTAGTCATATGTACTCCCTGGTGTAGAGCCTATCCCCGTAAAGTGTGATTTTTGAAGTTGTAGTGAATGACTACTGGTCTATCATTAAAAAACCACATTGGATAGCCTTATGTCTCCAGTAGTTTGCAGGCGATTGCAGTAAACTCTTTGAGGATCAAACAAAAGTCCCTCTGATCTCAAATAATATTTCAAATTTTGAACGATATCCACGGAATCAATATGACAAATCTTGATAATTATCTAACAAGCATAATATAGTCCAACATATTTGAAATTCACATGAGAAGACAAATTGAATAATTAATAATAAAACATGGTAACCCGTGATCAGTTCGATGTACTGCTGCTTCTCGACTATCCCAGCACAGAGCACGTGATCTACCCGGAAGCTCCAATTGCCCGATTGATCGAGCTCCAAGGACACAACCCATCTCCAGACCCTCCACCGCGCAATCTAACACCCACCAACTCGCATCAAATAACAACCCTCATCGCCATCTCCACTTGATTCCATCTATTTTCCGTCGACAAGAATTTTCACCATGGGAGACGTGGCCGTGGAGAACCCGGCAAACAACGTCACGCCTCTTTCCAAGCCGAGTGCCCTGGACGCCCTTGGGAACCTGGACTCCTTGGAGGGAACAGGAGCCGATGGAAACGATGAATATGCCACCTTGAAACGGTTACAGAGACACCTAGAGTATGCTTGGCCCGTGGATGTGCAACGCGTGTTACGTACTGACGCCTACCAGATACATCCAGCTGCAGGAGGAATACATCAAGGATGAGCAGAGGTACGTTTTGGTTATACCAACTGGATATGTCCATGGTACTGATGACCTGTCTATAGGAGCTTGAAGAGAGAGCTGGTTCGGGCACAGGAGGAGATCAAGCGTATACAAAGTGTCCCGTTGGTGATTGGACAGTTCATGGAAGCTATTGATCAGAAGTATGTTAAGTTTGATCAGGTTGAATGCTCTTAATATATGGCGTCTAACACTATCTAGTACTGGTATCGTGCAGAGCTCGACCGGGTCCAACTACGTTGTTCGCATCCTCTCTACACTTGACCGTGAGAAGCTGAAGCCATCATCCTCGGTTGCCCTCCACCGACACTCCAACGCCCTCGTCGATATCCTTCCCCCGGAGGCCGACTCTTCGATCGCGATGCTAGGTGACAACGAGAAGCCAGATGTGACTTACGCCGACATTGGTGGTATGGACATGCAGAAGCAGGAAATTCGGGAAGCCGTCGAGCTGCCGTTGACGCACTTCGAGCTCTACAAACAGATTGGTGCGTTGACATGATGACACTTGGATAACCATTTACTGACTAGAGTAGGTATTGACCCACCCCGTGGTGTCTTGCTGTATGGTCCCCCGGGTACTGGTAAAACCATGCTGGTCAAGGCTGTGGCAAACAGCACAACCGCCAGCTTTATCCGTGTGAACGGCTCAGAGTTCGTACAAAAGTATCTAGGAGAAGGACCCCGCATGGTTCGTGATGTGTTCCGGATGGCGCGCGAGAACTCTCCTGCCATTATCTTCATTGACGAGATTGATGCCATCGCTACCAAGCGTTTCGATGCCCAGACTGGTGCCGACCGTGAGGTCCAGCGTATTCTGCTGGAGTTGCTGAACCAGATGGATGGTTTCGAGCAGTCTAGCAATGTCAAGGTCATCATGGCCACCAACCGAGCTGACACCCTGGATCCCGCTCTGCTGCGTCCCGGTCGTCTGGATCGAAAGATCGAGTTCCCCTCGTTGCGCGACCGACGTGAGCGCCGACTGATCTTCAGTACCATCGCGGCGAAGATGTCCCTGTCTCCTGAGGTGGATTTGGACTCCCTGATTGTGCGCAATGAGCCTCTGTCCGGTGCTGTGATCGCTGCCATCATGCAAGAGGCCGGTCTCCGGGCAGTGCGCAAGAACCGTTACAATATCATCCAATCCGACCTAGAGGATGCCTATTCTGCCCAAGTGAAGAGTGGACACGATGACGACCGGTATGTTTCTTTGTTTCCCTTTCCTAGTTTTTACGATACTGATGATTTTACAGACTCGACTTCTACCGGTAAATGCGTGGTGCTTCACGGTTGTTGGGGTATAGTGGGATGTTCTCTTCGTTGTATTATCAATAATCTAAGACACTTGGAACTCGATGTATCTACCGTTACAAATGCATGACTGGTCCAAGAACGTACTAGTACCGTGTAGGTACAGGCAAGGGGTCCTAATATTGGGAGCGTTTAGTACAAGAATGTCAGGGTCTGCATCTGCCCACTCAGATAAGAGCAAGGCAGCTGCTCCGTAAGCCGGGGCTAAATTCAATTAATCAGGGATCAAACAGCTGGGCTTCCAAGGTTTGCCACCTCAATGCAGCTGCCAGGTACAGCTGCTCTGACCCCTCCCTTGTTGGCGCTAAGCTAGGCACCAACCCCCTCATAGTACTGAAGGACAACCTGAGAAGATAGGTTTGGAGAGCAATTTTTTTTTTTAGACGGTTGATGGAATTAAAAATCGAGAGCGCACTATCATCTGCAAAGTAGTATGCAATATAAAAATTTGGGGGAACCAGGAACGGAAAGAGAAAGTGCCAGTGTGAGGTGTAACCCACGGCGGCCCAGCTGATTCCGGGAAATGACGCACTCCTATCACGTTATGCCGATCTCCGTCCCCAGTCACTCCGCCCCCAGCTCCGTCTTATCTTCTCCTCACCATCCCCCATCACGAACATCTACACTCTTTGTCCATAATGAAGTCTGTTGCCCTCTTGACAGCCTCTGTGCTGCTGGGCAGTGCCTCTGCTGAGGTCCACAAGCTGAAGCTCAACAAGGTTCCCCTCAGCGAACAGCTGGTAAGCTTCTCCCATATTACTCCTCTCCAAGCTGAGTTCCTGGCTAATCTCCCATCGTAGAACACCCACAACATCGATGCCCATGTTCACGCCTTGGGCCAGAAGTACATGGGCATTCGCCCTGACCGACACCAGGAGATGATGTTCCAGGACACCTCGATCAAGCCTCAGGCTGGTCACGACGTCTTGGTCGACAACTTCCTGAACGCACAGTGTAAGCTCATCACCCGTATCATCTCACGCACAATTTTTGATCGCTGATTCATCAGACTTCTCTGAGATTACCCTCGGTACTCCTCCCCAGTCCTTCAAGGTTGTCCTTGATACTGGCAGTTCCAACCTGTGGGTCCCGTCATCGGAGTGCGGCTCGATCGCCTGCTACCTCCACAGCACTTATGACTCTTCCGAGTCCTCAACCTACAAGAAGAACGGCACCAAGTTTGAAATCCGATATGGTTCTGGTAGCCTGAGTGGCTTCGTCTCCCAGGACACGCTCCAGATTGGCGACCTGAAGGTTAAGAACCAGGACTTTGCCGAGGCCACCAGCGAGCCTGGTCTTGCTTTTGCTTTCGGTCGTTTCGATGGTATCCTTGGTCTGGGATATGATACCATTTCCGTCAACAAGATGGTCCCCCCTGTCTACAACATGATCAACCAGAGTCTTCTAGACGAGCCTGTTTTTGCCTTTTACCTGGGCAACGCTAACAAGGATGGCGACAACTCCGAGGCTACCTTCGGTGGTGTGGACAAGAACCACTACACTGGTGAGATGATTAACATCCCTCTGCGCCGCAAGGCCTACTGGGAGGTCGAGTTTGACGCCATTGCCCTTGGCGACAACAAGGCTGAGCTGGATAACACTGGTATCATCCTTGACACCGGTACTTCTCTCATCGCTCTGCCCTCAACCTTGGCTGAGCTGCTCAACAAGGAGATTGGCGCCACCAAGGGCTTCACTGGACAGTACAGCGTCGAGTGTGATACAGTTGACTCACTGCCTGATCTCACCTTCACCCTCAGCGGCCACGATTTCACCATTGGCCCCCACGATTACATCTTGGAGGTCCAGGGCACCTGCATCAGTAGCTTCATGGGAATGGACTTCCCCGAGCCTGTTGGCCCTCTGGCCATCTTGGGAGATTCTTTCCTGCGCAGGTGGTACAGCGTCTATGACCTTGGCAAGGGCTCCGTTGGCCTGGCCAAGGCCAAATAGGTTCTCAAAGAAATGGAGGACACCAAGCCTTAGCCACCGATGAACCTGAACAGAATCGAGAGAATGTCTAGTATATACACTCCAACTAGGATGGTGAGGTATGGGTTTTGTCATCCGTCAATTCAGACATGTCTCAATTGATTTGTATCTTTTTTCCTATTGCTTTTCTATCTCGGCATACAATTCGTACTCCTGCGTTCGGTCATGGATAATGCCGCAATCGCTGTCTTGCCTCGCATGGATTTACTTTACATCTTTCATTCCTTCGCTTAAATCTATGGCCCTGGCTTTGTATTGAGCTCTCCGCTAGGACAATAATCTACATATCGTGTTTCTCAATGAGTACGTAATCTTGTAGGCACTTACTTAGCTAGTGGTGTGATTTCTGCCTGCTCCAATGGTGATTCGTGGCCCAGCTTGTATGGAGCCGTTGGCCCGTGAGTGCAGCAAGAGCCGTTTAGTGACAGGCCCAGGGTCAAGAAAGGCTAATTAGGGCTGAAAGAGTATAGGGCCTGTAGATATCGACAACATATTTGACCCATAGCCTCTCAAATACCTAGATGCTGCAATTATTCGATTGCAAAGTAAATAGCATCATACTGGGAAAGGTGGATACGGCATCTATGGCATGTTCCGGGGGCGGTGGAGAGAGTTGACATAAGCGGATGAGCTTCTTCCACCGTTTGAGTCCCCGCACCGAGCTTTCCCATTCTCCGATCACAGACATTCTTCCCACCTTTATATCCCCAACCCTCTGACTGCTTATCCACGACCCTGTGTACTTCACTGACCGTGTCATTCATGCGCCAGGGGTTTGAAAGCGCGTAAAGTTGTCTTCCTTTGCATCCGCGTCGTGTGGCGACTTCACATCCACACTCGACTGCCTAAGCTCCAACCCTTGCGCTCTTGCATCCCTCATCCGCTCATCTTCCTCAAACACACCTCGGTATTCTAGGGGACACTGATTCCTATCCAGTGATCTCATCGGCACCTTCACCAGTCCGAGACTCGGCGAAAAATTCCACCACGCGTCGCGTACTGGTTATGGCTCCTTAGCCAGAGGCGCACGCGATCATATTCACATACCGTCTGCACCTCACTTATTGGTGCTCTGGGCTGGCTAGTGGAGACCTTGAAGGCGTTGACTCGTTGAGTAATTGATTGGAGCTTTGTGGATTCCGTCGCCTGGGGGGCGAACTGGGTGCAAAGATGCTTCTCCGTCTGCCGCCCAGCCTGCATTACCCTATCACCATCACTTCTCTGCTGAAGAAGCCTGGTGATGAGGTGCAGAGGGATGAAGCCTTGTTTTGGTATGTCTATCACTCAGAGGTTGAGGAGGGTGATGGGCTAGGGAATATCACAACGGTGCAGCGCAAGTTCCCAACTCGATTTGAATCGCCTGTTGATGGCGAGGTCCAAGAGTGGAAAATTGCCAAAGGAGACGTTATTGAAGAACCGTAAGTCTTGTGTTGGAGAAGTTATGAACAATGGCTGAAATGTGCAGGGTTGATGTTGTTGAGATCTACGAGCCATGTGCCCATGAGGTACAATTCGGAGGGATGTGCGCAGAGTGTGGAAAGGATATGACTGAGTATGTATACCTATAGTAAGCTATGGAAGGTATTGTTCTAATGAGTTGTTTTCTCAGAGCGTCATACAATACCGAGATTATGGATTCCTTCCGTGCGCCGATTCAGATGTCCCATGATAATACAACGTTGACTGTCAGTGAGAAGGAAGCCACACGAGTCGAGGAGGATGCTAAGCGTCGTCTTTTGGCATCTCGGCGTCTTTCGCTTGTGGTGGATCTTGATCAGACTATTATCCATGCTACTGTCGATCCCACCGTCGGAGAATGGAAAGAGGACAAAGACAATCCAAACTACGAAGCATTAAAGGGGGTCAGGCAGTTTCGGTTGATTGATGACGGCCCAGGAATGCGTGGCTGTTGGTACTACATAAAGCTGCGGCCAGGGCTGGAGGATTTCTTACAGAACGTTGCCGAGCTCTATGAACTGCACATCTATACTATGGGTACTCGAGCATATGCACAAAACATTGCCGATATCATTGATCCAACACGCAAGCTTTTTGGAGACCGTATTCTCAGCCGTGATGAAAGCGGAAGTTTGACAGCCAAAAACCTCCAACGTTTGTTCCCGGTTGACACAAAGATGGTCGTCATTATTGACGATCGTGGTGATGTGTGGCGCTGGAATCCCAACCTTATCAAGGTCTCTCCCTATGACTTCTTCGTCGGGATTGGTGACATCAATTCCAGTTTCTTGCCCAAGAAACAGGATATTGGTACAACTGTGGCCAAGGCTGCGAAACCAGAAACAAAGGAGCATGCTAATGGTTCAGCTGAGAAGACGACTGATGTTTCTGCATTAGAGCAACTAGTGACAATGGGAGGCGGTGATAATCCAAGATTGCTGCAGGAACAGACCAATGCACAAGAGGAGACAATACTACACCAGGTGGAGGATCGACCACTGTTGCAAAAACAGAAAGAATTAGACGCCGAGGACGATGCTAGTGCCGAGAGCACGCCCAACATTGAGGAATCTCAACCCCGACATCACTTACTTGAAGATCATGACCGAGAGCTTTACCAGCTTCAGGAACGTCTAGAGCAAGTTCATCTCCAATTCTTTGACGAGTATGATAAGAAGCGCAGCAGTGCACTGGGAGGCCGAGTTGCGGCCCTGAGGGGGAGAGGACGCCGTTAAAAGACAAGGATGTTGATTTGAAGTTGGTTCCTGACGTCAAGGATATCATGCCCCGAATCAAAGCACAGATTCTCGGGGGAGTGGTGATGGTTTTCTCAGGTGTTCTTCCTCTCGGAACAGACACACAGAATGCTGATATTTCCCTGTGGGCCAAGACATTCGGTATCGTCATCGCATCGAGGATCAATAGCCGCACCACTCACCTCGTCGCTGGCCGAAACCGGACCGCGAAAGTGCGTGAAGCCACTCGGTACCCAAACGTCAAGATCGTCACAACACAATGGCTTCTAGATTGCTTGACTAGCTGGAAGCGTCTAAATGAGGAGCCCTACTTGCTTCCTGTTCATCCCGATGATCGTGGTGAGCCTCTCTCCCCTGGCTCGCAAGAACTCGCCGAGA
Organism: Penicillium longicatenatum; assembly: GCF_028827895.1. Lineage (NCBI taxonomy): Eukaryota > Fungi > Ascomycota > Eurotiomycetes > Eurotiales > Aspergillaceae > Penicillium > Penicillium longicatenatum. The sequence continues at coordinate 2,256,322 of NW_026643121.1, read as the reverse complement.
GCTCCTGGCTATCTTCCTCGGACGAGGCCACGGGCTCATTCTGGACTGATGATGAAGGAAACCCAGAGTCCGAAATTTTCAAGGATACCGGACTCGACGAGACATCGCATATCGGATATGACGAGGATGAACAAGCTGCTGTGCATGACGAGCTGAAGGAGTTCCTTGGTAGTGATGACGAGAGTGAAAGCGACGGCGAGGCATGGGGAGATGAGGGTTCGGCAGGCAGGAAACGAAAGCGCGGTGACGGTGACGGGGCCACTGACGACGAGTCCGGCGAAGATGAGGAGAATGATACTGATCAGCAAGGCTCAAAACTCTCGCAGCGAATCAAGCGTTCGTACAAGCGGAGTACTGGTCTTCGAGAAGTTGCAAGCGTTGCTCCCACCGATTCTGACGAGTCCCGTATGACACTACAAGCCGATGAAGAGGAACAGGATATGGACAAAGTGGACACCAACCAAGAACAAGATTATGAAAACCCAGACGACGACGACGACGATCTGGAGCGAGAGATGCTCGCGGCATTTGAAGATGACGACGACAATGTAGAGGACGACGAGGAAAATCTTTGATTTCCTCACTTCCTCTGGTCCGTCCTGCTCAATCATCCCTGTCCGATCTACATCCTACTCTTCGACTGTATCTTCTATCTGATTTGTGCAGTTGCAAGCGCTCCTGCCATAGCGTCGGCGTTCGCAGTGATTTTTTCCCATTACTCGTTTGTATTTCCCGCTGGTTGTGGGTTGTATCTACTTTATATTAGGTAGTTCTCAACTATTGTCAATGTCAAATACGTGGGATGTACTCCCTTGAAACTGCTGCTTGTGTATGATCTTCTGATTTGAAACTTTTATCATATCAAAATTACCAAACTGGTTGTTATTCACTGAGTCATGGTCATCAAACGCCGAATATATGCAAAAATGGTATCATGATATGTAAAACGAATAGCGAAAATGAAACACATTACGTATTGGACATCGAGACAATCACCGATGATAATAGTTGCGATGAACCTGCCACGACATCACCATCATCCACACATAAAAGATGGTATTAACAAGCTCCATAGCAAAAGCCGTTTTCCAGCAATTACCTGCATAAATCATCAGTGAAGTCATTCAAGAACGGAATACCAAGCTTGCACTCACAAATCGTAATCTGTGTCAACCACGCCAAAGTATTGATATTATTTCCCCTCGACTTGTTATCTTCAACATAGATCTGACAATTGCTGTTGATATTCGCTTCCACCCCATAAAGCTGCAATGACGTCTCAACCAAGCCGGTCAAGAAGAGCACGAAGAGGATAAAGCTTCCTAATATCAGGATGCCAGGTAGTAAGAGTTGGCGGGCGATCAGGCCGAGGACGAGGAAAATGAAAAAGACGGCTAGGGCGCTGGATACGACCATGAAGGGGAAGAGCCTGAACGAAATTGAGATTAGTATTTGGTCAAGATTAGGGCTATGAAAGAGTCCCGGGCAGGTTGGTCAGTGGTTAGTATACTCACCAGGGTGTCCCAAGCTCCATTGTTGATTGTACGGTCATGAACCAGGAGAAGATGCCTAGACATGTTGCTGAGCCTGCCAGCACGACGATAAGCCAAATATTGAGCTGAATCTCGGGCCAGTGGTAGTTGAGGCGAACGCGGCGCTGCTCATATTTGGGCATGGTGGGCAATGGCAATGACGATTATTGTAGTTCGCGTCGGACTTGTTGATCTTCGTGAGGCCAGTTGCAACGGCGAACAGCGATTATATTATACCCTGGGCGTATACCAGGCGTTCTTGCCTAATTCAACCAAATTGCCTGAATGCTGTCACAGGGTTGCGACCTATGCGAACCCAATGGCGCAAAGTGTCCAAGTGTGATGCTGTGTTTGGGATTTGGATCGGAGCGATAAGGATGGACAGCGCATCGGGCGCCGAAGGCGCAGGTCAACTTCAAGACAGGCCCGGGCCTGCGAGGAATAATAAAACGAGGGTTTCTGTCACCGTTGAATGAGAGACTTGGCAGGGTACAATAATTTGGCGGGGGAAAGAAGAGAATGGAGAGAGTAAGAAATGGAAATTGGAGAGGCGGGGGTTTGGAAATTGAGGTGGCAGGGGACTTAGTATACAACGGGCAACAGGAAATCCACTTTCACGTCATTATTTTTCTTCCTTGCTTCTAGTCTTTCTAATCTAAGTAATATGAAAAATGGACTAAAGGTAAATCAAAATTACAGAAGGGTATCACCAAGTGCACTCCGAACCAACGAGCATCCCGCACGAATAGTCTCTGCCGCGCCAACTGACTCCAGACTGGGGTTCACCTCCACCAGGTCCATAGCCACTAGGTTGCCTGTCTCGTGTACGGCTTCGCAAATGAAATCGCCCTCACGCAGAGTCAAACCACCACGAACAGGGGTACCAGTGCTGGGCGCCCACTGGGGATCCAGCGCATCAACATCGAATGACAGGTGAATGGGGGTATCATTGCCAATATGAGCCAGAGCCATCTCGACGACACGACCAATACCATGACTAGAGAAAGTAAGTAACGAGATAGGAACCAGATAAGAAGAGAACAAAACCTACCGATCAATATCGTGCATGCTGAAAGCCTTAATCCCATGCTCCCGAAGAAGCTTCTTCTCACCACGATCCACATCCCGCAGACCAATGTACACCAACTTGCTGGTGCTAACGATGTGCTCATCCTTCAACCAGCCAAAGATATCGGGCTTATCCTCCCGTGCCAGCCGGGTCAAGAAGGCCATAGGCATGCCGTGGATATTTCCACTAGGACTCATCTCAGGAACATTGATGTCGGCATGGGCATCGACCCAGATAACAGCCATCTCCCGGCCCAGTCGCTCACGAATAGCCTTGGATGTGCCTGAGACGGTGCCAATGGCAATGGAGTGGTCGCCGCCCAAAGTCAGGACGAACTTGCCGTCCTTGGCGTAGTTGTAGACTTGGGAGCTGAGGCGCTCAGTAACAGCGCTGACGGCGCGAGGCTTCTTCATGTTTCGGTGATCGGGGTCTTCGGCTGGGATGTCTTTCTCGTAGTAGTGGACGATGTTGTCGTGGTGGATGTCGTATTCGAGGTCCTCGCGGAGCTGGGTGAGGAGTCCGGCTTCGATCAGAGCCATTGGGGCGGCTTCAACGCCTTTCTTCATCTGTTTTGGAATGGGTTAGCTCGGCCTGGTCGAATGCTTGTGGGGTTCTCGCTGTACCTGTCCGCCATTGAATCCGACGGCGACCACACCTAGGTGGTTGGGGTTGGTGAGGAAGCGCGAGGTGATAGTAGATGGTTGCGTCATTGTGCGTGATTGACTAGTCTGCAGAGAATGTGCGACTGGGGGCGTGGTCTTTGGAGAAAGAAGAAAAAGACAGAGTCAAGATCTAGCGATCAGTGATCTGCGATAAGATAGAAAAGTGGATCGGAAAGATCGGAGAAAAGAGGGGCACAAATGGGTGACAGTAACTGGGGATCAAAGAGAACCTCAGAACAAGTGACTTCGAGAATTTCAAGACTGTGTAATTGAGTAGAGAAGAAGGAACTGAAGTCTGCTTTATAACTTTCCCCCTTCTCCGGCCCTGGGTCCATCCGGTTTGCGTGTTCGCAATCATCGCTAAAACCTGCACTTAGGGATCATTGCACTCCGCCAGGTTCTCCATACTTCCGTTAAGTACAGGTTGAGGAGAGCTGCCCCGTTTAGGGTCCCGAAATGTCCCACCACGTTGCAATTTAGTGTCTTAGCGAGGCCCGAAGTCCGAGATATGTCGTAATGATATCTGCGAGTCTCTTTTTTTGAAGAATAATGGGGGTTGGGTCGCGTTTGAAGCGGCAGGTGAGGGTTTCTGCGCTACACTGATTTTTGATTTTTATCTTCCAGGACACTGAGATAGCACCTATTGGAAATACACATTGGTATTATTGGTTGCTCAGCAGGACATGCATCGAACTAATCCTTGTGCCATGGCTTTTCTTTCATAATGTCTCTCAGATGTTCGTGGAGAACTACTCAACTCGGTCATGCTCGTGCACATTATCTGCCCCACGGACTGACCTACTTTCTCCACTTAGTGTTTGTTCAAAGTTTCTTCAATAGAGAGACCGGGCCGGGGCAAGTCTTGGTCTAACTACCTGTCCAGCTCGTGGGTTTAATCACCGCCGTTCGCACGCTAACCGCCCATATCTTATCTAGATCAGTGGAGAAAGAGAGGACGTGCAATTCCATGATCCGAAGAAATGTCGACATTAGCATCGGAGATCAGACTGACTATACCCGATATGAAAGAGGAAAGATCCAACAGGAAAAGCTTACGGACCTTGGGTCCTCACAGTATGATTCTCGATTAGGACTAGTAGTCTTTCCTCCCTTAAGTATTACTTCCAGGTCCCAGAAGTATCAATTGACACCGCGTGGTCGAGTTGGCTATAGGCCCTCCCATTTGCCGTAAACCGGTGCACCGCAGGCTAGCCGCCGGGGCCTGCGGTGTACAGTGTCAATAACCGGGAAACATCGCCCAGTGGCAGACCCCCTTGAAAGCAGCCGTAAGGCGCCGAGGGGGCCCCCTGGGCTTGATGTTTGCTATTTTTTTTTGTAGTGATTTGATCAATGCTGACCCGCTAAATCCAAAAGTCGGGTCAGATATGTCTAATTCCCATCACATGGTGTGGCAAGTGGAATATCAGCTATGGCTTGATTTCGGAGTGCTACATATGAAGCTATTCACACGCACTTTCTTGTTAGGCGGTGAATGCTAGCAGTATATACACAGCCGGGGTTCGAGTCCAGCCCTGGTCAATTCAACCTTTTCTATCTCTTTTCGTTCATTGGCTTCCACTGCTTGGTAATATTCGATATATTTCTTTAATTGCTCCAGGTATCGTCCAGCTTGATGGCTACTTGAGAATATTCATGAACGATCCTCAGGCTTCGGATGTAGTCTCGGGGCCATGGATATACCGACGTCGGTTGATATATATTCCAAGGCTTCGGGCAATTAAATCTCCTGAGTGATTTCAAGGTTGCCAGTCACATGTGAACTAACTGGTGACATATCAGAAACTGGCATCTATCTTATAACTAGCAGCGCTTCATGTTACTCATATTGTCTCATGGTATATACGAAAAGCATGTGCTCTGAGTTCAAGATTATTCTTGGACCCATCAAACTGGTGACCAAGGATTTGGGGCGGACTCCAACCGCCCCAAGTATGACTTGACGATCTGTCAATCGGACTATGATTTATGTAAAAACTCCGTACTTACTTAGATATTTATAACTTCCAAGGTTGTAAGGACCCGCGCATTGTATAATGTATGGTCAATGTTTGTTAGTTACTGAACTAATCACCATGGATGACGTAATGACTCGAAACGCAACAAACATGAAGTTATCATCAGAATGTACCTAAATACACATCAGTCTCATCACTTTACTTCTAACAACTGAAACCTCGGAATAATCTTGCAATACAATGTGACATTCTCAATGTACCTCGTGCATGAAGAATGGTGATTGATCACATCCCACTTGGGTCTTTGCTACCCAAAAAATGGGGCATTATCAGCCAGACCGCCAGTCCAGACGCAAGGAGATGATCGACAGGTCGCCAACTCACCTTACACGCATGGGCTCTCGGATCGGGAAGGATGACGGCTGATTTGTCCCTCTCAACGGGTCCACAGGGCTATTGAAGAACGTCTCCCATTCAAACCGCTTGTAGTCCAATTCCATGCGCTTTTCCTTCAACCCGAAGGCTTTGATCAGTGTGTTGAGATTGTACCACCGAGTACATGTGTGATAGCTAAAATCTCCTCCGCACTCTACGATCGGCAAGATTTACAAGGGGCCTCCTTGCGGGCCAGCCATCATTGGCCCCCGATCTGAAGCCCCCGGCGCTTCTCATCTGCTTCAGATTTGTCGGCGATACCCCGTCTGACGAATTGCAACACTCCATTTTCAAAGGGACGCGCCGCGGGAGTCTTTAAGTTCCACCCTGGTGACGCGAACTCGTTTTCCCCAAAGGTAACGCTGACGTGCAGCCCCCAGTTTGCTTTACTTAAAACTAAAGCCGATCATCCATCAGGCCTGGGGCCATACATACCTCCCGTCCTCGCCCGAGGAATGTTAAAAGTGGGAGATTTGAGACATCATATCGACTATCACCTGATTTTTCTTCCTATTTGTTACTTTATCTTTTTTGAACCTTGTCTTCCATCCTGCGGGAGATACCCCTAGATTCCGCGACTTGACGTCGTGAGATCGGATTCTAACCCCTCCCTTGTGCCATGCCTCACGGCCCGATATCCACGCTCTGGAAATCATTGTCATTACCACAACGCGGGTTCGCTCTATGCCAATAAAATACCATCAGTGCGGGGATGGCCTAAATCTGTTCATTTCATAACTTCTTAGAGCAATGAGCCCGGCTTTTCGTCCGATTCTGTCCCATCAACATGCCACTCCAGAACAGTATGCGCAGGAAGTCAACAAAGAAAGATGCCAGGAAGAGAACATCATCCACAATCTCCAATGCCCCAACGCAGGCTGGCCCTGTCGAAAGTCCTACAATCTCTGAGAAGAACAACTCTGCTGCACCGAATAATGCCTCTAAACAAAATGTGAAACCGCAGGCGGCTTCACCGTTGCCGCCCACCCCAGAGTCAGCGAAACATGTCACTGATGTTGATGTTTTCCAATTTCTCGAACACAGCGATGAATCCTCATCTGCCTCCTCGTCGGAACCTTCAGAATCGGAATCTGATTCTAATGATGACATTCCTGCGACCCAGTCGCCCGTGGCGAATATACAGTCACCGAGGCCGCGCGCCAGTCCCGTACCGCATGCTGTTTTGATATCAAAGACAGGTGCTGCTCCGAAGCAAACAAGATCTCCCGCTGGTGGGGCGTCAAGAGTTCCCAGTGACTTACGTCCTCCGCCAGCACCATCGCCGCCATCTGTGCCCCCAACAGAGACCCGTCGAAAACAAATGTCGCCACCGGCACGAAAGCCATCTCCAAAAGAGTATAGCAAATCCCCAACGGAGTCTTCACCACCACGAAAGCGCCAGCTGCAGATATCTCGATCAGATGAAATTCACTCAAGAGATGTCACTGCGATCCAGCGGTCACCGCTGCCGCCCTCTCCACCGAGTAGTCCAGAGGATAGCATACACCGCGTGTTGCAAAGAAGAGACTCAAACGCATCGCAAGTGTCCTCAGGCTATGGACTTGTAGCATCGCATCTTACCCACTCAGCTAAAGACGATAAGGGAGCATTTCCCCCATTGTACCGACGCTTCGAGAACCTAAACCATCGTGTCCTGCTCCACCTTCAAGACGAGATCTCTCAAATGGAAGAAGACCTGAATTTACTGGATGAGTATGAAGAAATGCACCGCGTCGCCATCGCCGAGAAGGAAGGCAACAAGCCCGTACCCGCATCACGACGCATAGACGCCCAGTCGCAATCCTATTCGTCCCTACATTACCGACGAATGGATCTGATGGCAGCTTTGATTCAAAAGACAGAGCAATACAGTAAGTCATCCGCAATCCTCCATCTTCATCTCCCCAAGACCTTACTTAAAACCCAGACAACGCCCTCAGCGCATACAGCAAAGTCGTTCAGACACTCCCCCGCGCCACAGACGACGATATTCAAAATTACCGTTCATGGATGAAAACACACAATCCCATCGCCGCGGCTGAAACCCGTTTCCTGGATCAAGGCGTTGATCTCATCTCTCTTACACCCCGCTTAGCAGCCTCGGCTGCCACGGCCCCCGTCTACATGGCTATCATGGTCGCATCGGGAGCTCTTTTGCTTCCCTTGCTGGCTTTCAGCATGATCGCAGAGTTCCCTGGTCGACTTGTTGTCGTGACAGTCGTTGGTGGTGCCGCGGCTGCTATTGCGGCGAATTACTCCGCCGGTATTGACACTCTGGTCGATTCGAGGGATGGCTGGAGATGTGCCATGATGTAAGATATGCCTGCTCTGTTTATATTGTTCTGAAAAACAACAACTAACATGACGATAGATATTTTGGTTTCATGACCCTTGCTGCTATGTTCATCCCCTAGTGTTGGCTAGGTCGTCTTAGAGCGTGATGATAATGAATTTCCTTCTTCATGTATCGTTTTGAGTGAACTCATTCTGTTCTTGTGCCTTCGTTACAGCGACGTATTATTTTTTTCTTTTTCTTTTTTTAAATTTTTTTTTTTTTTTTTTTTTTTTTTTTTTTTTATCTAATTTGTTTTCAAGAGCGTGGCCGTTTGGTCTTGAGCATCTTGACGCTTGCATTTGTCAACCTCGGGACATGGTCGAAAATTCATACTAGAATGAGTGGGATGGCAAAGGAGGAAGAATGGCGTTTACATGTTTGGCTCTCCGGGAGAGTTTTATCAAAATCAATTTACGACAAGCGCCAAGGGTTGAACCTGGTCATGGCGGATGTGAGCAAGCCTTGGGATGAGAGATTTGGGATTGAGGTGTTTTGGAGACTGTGTTTCTTCAGTGTATTAAGTATCTATGAAATGAATTCCGGGTTTAATAACTCAATCCAATGCGTAGAGATACAGTGTCGAATACGATTGTTATTAAGCAAAATTTGGAAGTAATCTTCTTCCCATCTAGACTAACACTGTGCTAACAAAAAAATAGCATCGCAACGGCAGTCCATACCACCCACGCCCACGAACCTCTTGAATAGGAAACCATGCACAAGCGCCAGTCGCTCGAGTCAACACCGAAAACAAAACCATGAGCCCACGAAATATAATTGTGACCATTAAAAACACAGTTGAGGAGAATGGGAGGAAAGAACAGGGCAGACCTGAAGCCATGTTCGAACGAGAAAAGGCGTTTCAACAGGTAAGATAAGCCATGGCGCAAACAAATTAGAGGCGTTCAATAAACTTTTCATATCCTCAATTGGCATAGCTCATATTCGCATGAAGCAGAATAAAATCCTATGACTGAATGGGAGTGCCATTCTGCTTGCTTCCTGGTGTCAAGCTCCCCTCCTGGGAATGGCGAGCTTCAGGTTGAGGCTGACTCTTGGTGGTAGCTTGCTCGGCGGCACTGCGAGCATACGTTGCGGCAGCAGCGCTGTTCGGGTATGCCTGTGTTGGGGTATTCATTTGCCCGTACCGCTGAGCCGAGACTGAAGGGTTAGGGTTGTGTCTCTGAGGAGTGCCGTTGGATGTGGCTGTAGGCCGCGGAGTATAGGGCTGGGGAGTATATCCATTGGAAGTGGGACGCTGGAACTGTGGTACATTGTTGGCTTGGCTGTATTGAGAGCCATAACCAGGGCGTTGGGAAGGAGTGCTTGGTGCTCTGCTTCCTACATAAGGGGGAGTGAATGATCCCGTCGATGAGGGTTGCCGGGCTTGTGGAGGTACTTGAAATGCCCCTTGCGATTGAGATAGACGAGCGTTCGCATTGAAGGAACGCTGGTTGTATGCGGAGTGAGGCGCCTGGAAGTTGCTGGGCCGAGTGGAAGAAGGCGTTGAAGCGCGGTTAGCGGCATTGGCCTGAGCAGCGATGGCTGCAGCGCGCTCTAGATGAAGCGTGTGGTCATCCTTCTCCATTGTGCCTTTCCAGTCAGGGCTGTCAATGATGATCTTCTGGCTTATGTTCAGCTCTCCCAATTGATCACCATTGACCTTCGAAACGACATATGGAGGCAAGCTGCTGATGATAGAAACAAGTTTTGACCTCAGGTTCTCGTAAGTGGCCCTTTCGGCATCGGATGGAGTGTCTGGGTCGTCAGATTCTGGGACGGGTAACTCGTCATTCTCACTCGTGGAGGGGATTGTGTTTTTGCGAATGTTTTGGTATGACGCTAGGGTCTCTAGCAAGTGAGAAACCTCTGCGAGAGCATCGTTGATCTCTTTGGATTCCGGAGGCCCATCAGATGTCTTCTCAATTGAAGCAAGGTATTCAGTATAGTCTTTCGGTTTGAGCGTGTCAACCATCTCATTAAGTGTGCTTTCGTCGACATTATCGATCGCCTCAACGTCCACCTCATCCGGTAAGTCTTCCGTAAGAGAGAGAAGGGTACGCAAACGACTTTCACCTCGCTGTCCCCACCAAACCATGCCCTTTGATTCAGCTTGCAAGACGGCACCGGAACTGTCGAAAGACGGGGCGAAGGATGAGTAAACGCCTTGAAGAAGAGAAGAGTCGTCGCCAGTCCACAAAGCAGGGTCTCCGTACTTTGAACCAACATTTGCATCTTCATGATGCTTTTCGACACGAGACCAATATGATGGTGATGAGGTGACTCCACCGTATTGCAGCCACTGCCCGGAGGGAACCGGTACGAGGCTGGTGTTACTGCGATCGCCTGAGAAATTCTTATAATCCAGGACAAGGTCGAATGGGTCGATCCATGTGACTGTGCTTCGATTACTTCGTTTCCGAGGCTCCACGGGAACCAAGCCTGAACGGGGCGCAAAAACCTCGCCAAATGTTCTCGGTTTCGGAGCAGAGGACTCGAGATTGTAAGGTACCACCCGAGTGGTGGTGATGCCATTAGGCAGTCCACCCTCACGAAGAGGTTCTTGCACCTCTACAAACTTTTCTGCGCCAGATTCGGAAGACTGCAGCGGTACCTTCACAGATTTTTGCAGACTGGAGAACAACTGTTTCGGGTGCGATTGATTCCCACCAAACAAAGTCAACGCCTGTTTGTCCTCACGAGGGCCGATATGTGAAGCTGTAGATTGGAGCTGATCGTCGTCATCATCGTCTGGTGTCTCAGCCTTGACATCAGTCTGATTCACAAAAGATTGACCGACGAGGCTGTTCATGTGCTTTTTGAAAGCCGCAATGCGATTGACAACCTCTGTTACAGGTGCGCCTTCGGCACTTGCTCCATTTGCCTGGTTCTGATTGCGCTCAATAACTGCGGCAGAGGCCCGTTCAATGTCGGCCAGGAATTCCTGTAGGGTGTTGTAACGGCCCGCCTCGACCCGTGCCTGTATGTTGGATGTATCTTGGTCGCCCGATGTTTTGGCGCGCTTCGCCCGAGGCTTAGCTCCCGACGTTGGGAAGGGACACGAAAGGAGCTGGAGTTCAGTGTCATGCCTGTCATGGTTAGCAACTAAACAATATGACCGAGAGATATTCCAGCTTACTTCAAAAGAAGTCCAACAAGTGTTCGCAGGTTCTCGTGGAGATCGAGACTCTCACGCGATGCGGATGAAGCAGGCTCGACAGCTGGATTTTCGTCCTGGGTCGAACGCTTCCTCTTACCCGGAGTCGCGGTCGCAGTCGACTCCGGATGGGATTCACCATTTACCGGAGCCATCGATTTGGGGTCTCCACCCTCGTCGGCGCTCATGGTGGGGGGATTTCGCGGGAGGGATAAAGTTGACAGAACCTCGACGCGATTTCCTCCAATGTAGACGAGGTCTTGAAGGACCCTGATATGTTAGAGGAAAAGATCAGAAGGTCGCGACCGAACGACTGGATATCAATGGCCGGTCGTGGTTGTGAGTGACCCGTGGTCTTGTTCGCGACTGGTGGTCCGAGGAGTCTTGATGCAAGGCCTCAAGAAAGGATGAAATCGCGACTGATGGGGTTGGAACAACACACAGGCGTCCAGGCCCTTGGGGTTGGATCGGTGGAAGATAAGATGGAGAAGAGATAAAAAGTACAACTGGGAGGTACAATGGACCAATCCACCACCCCAAATGATTTTTTGGCAGTGAATTAAAAGTATGATTGAAGGACGAGAGCGATACCGTTTCGTGAGACTCAGAATGCGCGCTTGCCCGAAATGTGTCGATCCGTCACGTGATCCAGTCACAGTTTCTGCCGTGCTGGACCTCGACTTTTGGATTCTTGTTTTGTTCAATGTTCTCGCTCTCAGGTCTTCTCTAGTTTGACAGGAGATTGGGACGTCTGACTGGGGTACTTGCTCTAGGAAAGGTGTCTCTATGATTACATTCATGGATGTCATCGGCTCTCAATCACGTTCGAGGCCTTTCGAGGGTACCCTCTTTAAGAGCCGCGCAAAGCCGCAGCTACACATGTCGCAAGGTATGCTGGAAAGATATAATAGGGAAGACATCGCTAACAATACAAATGTGTCTTAGAACCTGTACGGCGACACATTATTCACACATAATAATGAACTGTTGCGAAGCATCCGACGTGCATTCCATTTTTGTTCTTCCCATGCATTGAAATCTCAAGTCGCGCAGATTGACCTCGAGGAGCAGGATGGATATAATAACGAGGCCAATAAGTTGTCCATACACCTGCCCCAGGATTCCGGACCTCCAGAAAGATCACACACGCGAAAATCACGTTCAAGATCATCAAAAACCTCCCAAAGATACCAGCCTACTCCATCCGATTATCTTTCCGAATGCCTTCGGAGTGCAGGACATGCCCTTGGGTCCGGCAAGATCCCGGCACGAGCTGCGATTAATCTAGACTATGTTCTTCCGAAAAAAATATTTCAAAAGTTTCCAAGCAAAGGACCACGTTTTGTACGACAATCCCTCCAAACTACCCTTGGGGAGTACATACGTTTAGTGGAACCATTGTTGAAGAATGAAGGTGATAAGCCGAATGCTTTAGAAGTTGCTCTTAGAAGCGTTTTTCGAGAAAGCAGTCACCGTTATCTTTCAGCGCGAGGCTACGACGTCGAAGATGTGGCTGCATGGGCTTGGGTTTTGACAAGCAAGGATTCTTACAAAGCAGCCTCTCGGATCTTTGCACTTGAAGCCGATGGTAGAACTCGGATAGGATGCGCGGATGGGCCTAGGGTGCCGCCCTTCATCACCTTATTTCTGTTGAACGAGCGATACTTAGAACCCCATGTTCTTCGGTTGTTATTGATTCATTCTTTACACCTCATGAGCGGCGAACCGCTGCCGCCTATCGAAAACTTGGAAAATCTGGAAATGAATGCTCCGACGGACCGGCTAGTACCCAAAGTTGACGTGACTACGTGTGCGATGCTGGTTGTTCGCTTGATTCGACATGCGCGGCAGGTCTGGCCGGAGGCGTTTCCCGTTATTGCACGCGCGTTTGCCGCTTTTTTGACCAGACCCAATTTGAATGAGGCTGGCAAATCAAACTCCGAAATGGCCAAGATCTATCGTTTCAAGACCGAGAAATTCAACGAGTGTCTTTGGGAGCTCTCGCTTCCCACGAAAATCCACCCATTCCGATCGGCCTTCATACAACAACAAGCACAGTTTGGGCTCCTTAGGGCCATGGCTACTCACAAGCCTGTCCTTCCTGTAACACGCACAGGCTACCAAGCTGTAGTGGCAGTTCAGCTGGCTCACAAAAAGACAATCGCTGAGCGCCAGTCTGCCGATTTGAAGGCCCCGTCATGGCCTCCATGGAAAGAGGAAAAACTTGGCATAGATGCACAACGAGGTAATGAGGGTCTTCATAGTCGTGCGATGAACGTGCTGTCCCAGATGAAAGAAGCTGGTTACTCTCCTGGACTGTGGGAGGAGATATCCGCCATTCTAGCTGGTTGGGACTCCGATGGCAGTCCCACAGTGCAAACAAGAGCACTAGCCCTTCGCCGACCATCTTTGGCATTGGGAATTCACGACGACCGTAACAGCCACCTGACATGGGCTGCACGAATCCGCGCTACTAGGACTGTGCGTGAAGCTTGGGCTTGCTTTCTCTCCTATAAGGACCATGGTCTATCTCCCAAAGCGGCCGTTTATGCTGCAATGGCCGAGAAATTGGTTTTTCGCCAAAAGGCAGCTCATGGTGATATCGATCTAGCTAGTCATGCTTTACCCGGTGACGGGCGGGAGGTCTACCCTGAGCCGGCTTCCGCTCGGGACATCATCTATGTGCGCACAGAACCCCCAACTCTGGATGATTTTCTGGATGAAATGATATCGCAAGGCTTCCGTCCTTCTGGAAGACTGCTCGCGCTCCTTCTTCAGTCAGCTCCAAGTTTCTCCTCGGGGTTAGCCTACTTGCAATGTAGCAACCTCACTGATGATCAGATCATGGTGCTGTGTACTGTCTGGCGTCAACCGCCAGAATACCAAGAATCCCATCTCAAGGCACTCGAGTCATTGTCGGATATAATATTCGGCTCATACATCCAATTTTTGTGTCGACATTCGCGGACGACAGTCGCCACATATGCAAAGGATATTTTCATGGCCGAGCGGCCATCCCAGGCAGTGACGGAAGACCAGCCCCTTGCCAGTCTTTTAGAGTACCGGGAACAAGAGCGGCAAACAGGTCATCCGATGGCCCTTCGGCATGCTATCCAATTGGTCAAGTCACGGCAGCCACCTTGCCGCTGGGCCTGGCATAACCTCCTCTCTACCTTCTGTCGTGATCCTATTCAGGGGTACCAGCGAAAGTACGACAGAAAACTTGTCCGCATATTGGCATGGTACGGGATGCTTGAAGTGTTGAACTGGATGCGGGCTCGCAATATTGTAATTGGACCAGATGATTTCCAACCATTATGTGTGACATTCCACAAAGCTGTTGATGCTGGCATTCAACAGCCTTCAAAGGTGGAGAAGGCATTGAAGCTCTATCAAATCACTACGAATTCCTCAGAAATTGAGAGCCGAGATGCCTTTGACATCCTGATTGCAGATGGTCTGTCACTCCTGAAGACGCATTTTGATCAGCTGGTTCTTTCTTCAACGAAAACATCCCGTGTAGCAGAGAGAGGCATTTTTGGAACAAATAACAAGACCAAGTCTTCGCTTGGCATGCCGGGGCTTCTTCACGTTCCATCTTACGCGACGCTGCATAGTTTTGTGCGGGCCATGGGAATCGTGGGAGACGATGATGGCCTGTTACATCTACTGCGGTGGATGAGTCAAACAGCTGATTTGCTGAACGAGCTTGCCGAGGAGCGTCTTAATGGGGAGCGAATGATGCGACAGACCCTGGTGGCGATCCGGTTGTACCTGGAGAAGCTACACCCCCAATCCATTAATGGAGACCGGATAGCATCGGACTGTAAAGTGCAAGAGGCATACGACATTGTCAGCCGGACGCTGGGCTGGGAGTGGCCCAGTGATGTGGAGATTGAGGAATACCTATTGTATAATACTTACCATACTGTAACTACATAGATCTGAATGAAATGTGATACCCCCTACACTCTATTTCCATCCAAAGTGCATGAGGAAACCGGGAAGCGTGTACATAGTAGCTCGGCAATCGTCGGCCCCAGCGAGCTTCCCCACACCCGGAGCTCCGATAGTAAACTTAACAGCGTTTTATGATCTCCATTACTTTCCCCCACACACCTTTCACAACCTTGTGATCGAGAAAAATCTCGACCTGTCAATCTGACCTGGGCAATGGCAACCACACTGGCGCCCCGACTCGCTCGCCTCACACCCCTCACCACCTTCTCGCGCCAGACCGCGACACAGACGACCCGGATTTTCATCTCGCGATACAGCACCAGCCCCGAGGACGTCATCAAGACCCAACAAATTCCCGCCCCAGGCTCCGGCCATGTGCGTGTATTGCAGCTGAATCGGCCCAACGCCCGCAACGCAATCTCCCGTCAGCTGCTCGACAGTCTTTCAAAGCAGGTCAAGTCCGTCGCCGCAGAGGAGGGCAACGGTCCCACACGCGCCTTGGTAATAGCAAGCAATGTCGATGCCGCATTCTGCGCAGGCGCAGACCTGAAAGAGCGCGCCAAAATGACACCTGCCCAGTGAGAACCACAGCCCCTGCGCTCCCTTAAGCCCAGCTAATCGGTGATTCTCGAAACAACAGGACCGAAGATTTCCTTTTGGACCTCCGCAGCACCTTCAAAGAAATCGCCAACCTCCAGATCCCCACCATCTCCGCCATCTCCTCCATGGCTCTTGGCGGTGGCCTTGAGCTCGCCCTCTGCACCCACCTCCGCGTCTTCGGCTCCTCCTGTCTGGTCGGTCTCCCGGAGACCCGTCTTGCGATCATTCCCGGCGCCGGTGGCACCTACAGACTGCCTGCGTTGGTTGGTATGAACCGCGCGCGTGACATGATCCTCACCGGCCGCCGGGTGACGGGCCCAGAGGCGTATTTCATGGGGCTGTGCGATCGCCTGGTGGAGGTCTTGCCTGAGGAGGCGACGCAGGAGGGCGTTGCACGTGAGAAGGTCGAGAAAGCGGCCATTAGGTTAGCGCTGGATATCTGTGAGGGTGGTCCTATTGCTATCAAGCAGGCGCTGTTGGCCGTTGAGGGATCACCGATGGGTGAGGCTTCTGAGAACAGGGCTTATGAAGGTGTGATTGAAACAGAGGATCGGTATGAGGCGCTGCGCGCTTTCGCTGAGAAGCGCAAGCCTGCTTTCCGCGGACGGTAAGCATAGATGTCATTTCCATGGATTCTGTTTAGATTCACCCCGTTCTCGCCCTGTCACTGTTCTGTCTACATGTCTGGGTTTCCATGGATTAGATATGTTTTCCCCGGTGTTGGCAAAGAGATATAATACTACCCTCAAGGGCTAGGAAACAAGAAAACATGTATAACACAAGTAATGGATGGTTCGAGCCTTTCACGAGTAAATCTAAGATATGAGTCTGATTGTCAGGCATCTTTTTCAAAACTATCTGTGGCATCTATGTGCCACCATATTCTCGATATTTGGAGGGTTTACGTAAAATGCACCTGCCTAGGGCATGAATGTACTTTGTCTACGGTGCAATTGGCAACTGGACCGTCAAGCTCGGGATTCCCAGGACACTTGACCCGGGCACTGGGTATGATGTTGCCCGGGGCCGGTATAGCCCCGTTCAGCTTGTTGCCTGCACTGGGTCTTGAAACTTTACCCTACGAATAGCAAACTTATTTTTATCTTGTACTGGTATTGTTTCGATTTACACTCGTCTCCTAGCTACTTGGACTCCCGACTGTATTGGTGCGTGGCTTTATCAGCATGCTGGTTGGAAGTTGGAAGCGATGGTTTCGTATTTGTCACTGAGCCCCAGTTGAGATAAGGCATTTTCTGGCGATAATACTTCTACCTCTACGTACAACATCACTCCTCCTCTTGATGATTAGCCCCTATGCCTCATACCTGCTCATTTGGAAGTGCATCTAAGCCACGGCGCTTTTTCTTGATGAGACCATCTAGAGATTATCGTTTCGGCTGGAGCTCACTATGCATTAATGGATTGAATATAATGTTCCTGAGCCTGTCCTCGCGCCTTGTTCTGTCGCACTCCATAGGAACGAGTATTTACTTATATTGCCGACGATTGTAATCGCACCATTAGTAGGATGATTGGTAAAACGGGATACTTGCATAACACTCAGTAAACGCTTCGCGCCTTGGCTCCGCCAGTATTCTCAGATTTCAACACACTGTAGCTTGGCACTATCTATCACGATTCAGTAGCTCAATCCTAGCCCCGCAGATATTCAACATGGGGGCGGTCTTCTACTCCTATCGCACGCAAGACCCCGCTTTGCCTTGAAATAGTTATCTATGTGATGTCAAACCACTCATCAAGTTCAAGTTATTTTATCGCAAGAGGATTGATCTCTAACACAGAAGTGGTCATATTTATAGTCTCCTTCTGCCTTAAGACATCTCATCGCTTCCTTCAACTTTCACAAGTATTTTGTCTCCTTCTCAATTACGAGCTCAACTTATCAGCATTCGTCCTTCGGCATATTTCTCCATCTGCACATCGTATAGCGTCCAACTCGGATGAAACTCAAAATGGCGCTCCCACAGCCCCTTCCCCGAGTCCCTAACACGGAAGAAATTGTTCCAATGATGAATCGCATAATCAACGCACAAAATGCCACTCGTGAATGTATTCTCGAAACCGTGACTCCGATCACCGCAACGTTTGATAATGTTATGCTACCCTTGGCACAAGTCGAAAATGCTGTTCAAGGCGAGCTGGGTATGATCTACATGCTCCAGTATGGATCTCCATCCCTAGAGACTCAAGCCGCATTCGACGAGGCCCGGAAGCTCTTCCTAGAAGCCGAGGCATCGTGGACAGCGGATGTGCCCTTCTTCCGACTTCTCCAGGCGGCAAGCACAAAGCCTGATTTTGAATCCTTGGATATGGAATCGCAGCATTTGTTGGAGAAGAAAATATTGGGATATAAGAATGCTGGACACGGTTTTCTAGATAATGAAGAGCTGGAGAAGTATCGAAAATTGGAGACCGAGATTGCTGATTTAGAGATGAAATTCCAGCAAAATATTTCGAGAGAGGCTGGAGGAGTTTGGTTTACCATTGAGGAGCTAGATGGGGTGCCAGAGGATGAGCTAGCAAAGTGGAAAGACGATGGTTCAGAGGGAGAGAACCTGATCAATGGGCACCTACGAAGGAAATTTGTGCCGTTCGCCAATGGAGGAACACTGGCTGTTTTGACACATGCCCATTCTCCCAAGACCCGCAAGGGGATGTTCGTGGCGGATAATTTAAAGCTGAAGGAGAATAAACCCTTATTTGAAGAAATCATCATTCGCCGTGCTAAAAAGGCAAAGCTGCTGAAATACAATACGCACGCAGAGTTTAGGATCCAGAGTCGCATGGTGAAGACCACAGAGTGGGTCAAGGTCTTTCTAGACGAACTACGAGAAGCCCTTTGTGGTCAAGGTCAAGATGAGCTTGCAGCTTTGCAGCGTCGACGACAAGAGGATCTACAAGTCAACCAGCAGAACCCCGACGCTGGGGCGGGATTTCCACCGTGGGACAAGCGGTACTATGAGCGTGCCTTGCAGCACAAATTCGAGGTTGACCAGATCAAGGTCTCAGAGTTCTTTCCTTTGCAGGAAACTGCCACTCGGATGCTAGATATATTTGCAACCGTGCTTGGCCTTCGGTTTGATTCTATTGCAACAGAAGACTTGAATGAAGATGTCATCTGGCACGACACTGTGGAGTGTTTCTCGGTATGGGATGCGAAAGACAACGGGTTCATTGGGTATCTCTACTTCGACTTGTTGTGGAGGGAGAATAAGTATCGGGGTAACCAAAGCGTGAACATTCAATGTGTAATTCTTCAATGTCTCTCTCCCTCTCTTCGTTCGTGCTAACCACACCACAACAGGGATATCTGCGTCCGGATGGAACTAGACAATACCCCTCAACAATTCTGATGTGTTCATTCCCAACTGCAACACCAACAAGCTGCGCACTACTCAAACATCATCAGGTTGTCACACTCTTCCACGGTGAGTACCCACTCAAACGTTCTCGTCGTCATGCAATCACTCATAGACACATCAATAGAAATGGGCCATGGAATACACGATCTACTAGCTAGAACTAAATACACACACTTCCATGGCTACAGATTACCCCCTGACTTTGGTGAGATGCCAAGCATCATGCTGGAGAATTGGTGCTGGAGGGAAGATGTCCTGCAGGGTCTCAGCTGCCACTACACCGCATTGGATGAAAATTATCTAGCGGAATGGCAAAAGAAACACCCCGGCCAGCCAGATCCGCCGACTAAAATCCCAGTGGATCTACTGAAACCACTCATCAAGCATCGGTATTTTAGCAGGGGGCTCTACCACCAATACCAGTTGTAGGTGATAAATGACTCATATATGCCTTACCACTAAAATAGAAACTGATACCTGAGCTAGATCGACCTCGATCTTTGATGTGCAGATACACTCACTAAGTACGGAGGATGACATTGCTGATCTCAACATCCAGAAGATGTGGTATGACCTCCGCGAGGAGATCGAGGGAATGGATTTCTCAGAATGCAGAGATGGATATGCTTTTGGTACATTCACTCATCTCACAGCTGGTTATGATATGTGCTATTATTCTTACTTGTGGTAGGTAAGCTCCAGCAGTAGCAGGAAACAATACTGACAGAATCAGCTGCACGGCAATGGCCCAGGATGTGTTTCTATCTGTTTTTTCCGATGGCCCATTCAACACGGACGCCTGGGATAAGTATCGACGTGGAATTCTGGAGTGTGGGGGGAGTCCAAAGGATCTATTGCGGACACTGGAGGCCTTCCTAGGTCGTCCGCCAAATATGAATGCTCTGGTGGAAAGTTTGGCACGGGCGAGAGAAAAGAGGTCGTCATGAAGAGGGTTCCAAAGTCCCAAGGCTAGCAGGATTTTACGTGCGATGCTTTTCCGCTACGAGGCTACCCATTACCTAGGCTTGCATTAGTGGGTGCGTGGGTGAATCCATGCCCCGGCCGTGGCATGAACATCTCACGCGGGCTAAGGTCGGCGTTATTTGATACTATTTCCAGTAACTCAGACCCAAATGGAAAGTTACAACTAGTAATGTTTCTCGATATTAGAATCTAAACATATCTTTTACGAATGAGATCTTTAATTTAACAATAGATTAAGGTACGATCGTTGCTTATTCTGTCCTACCCTTTACTAGGCGAATTAGCCGCTACTCTACATGGAGGTCCCATGGTATTTAATGTAAGTCACCAAAATCGGTTCAGGATGCAAGATGATATGTTATGACTCAGAATGAGTTTAGACCTGGCAGTTCACTCCCAGGTGCCTTGGAAGGTGCCCGTTTCGGATAATAACCAGGGTTCCTGTAGGCAACTGCACCGCAATGTCCGAAAGAGTGAATGACAAATATTTCCAACCATGGTAGTATAGAAGGTATCATACGAATAGATACTACTTACTGGTGAATGGTGGAGATCTCGAATAAAATATAAACAGACACATCAGTATGTACCATGGTCATTTCATGAAGGCTACAGGGCTGTACGTGAATACCAAGGGTTACAGTGGCGCCTGGTATACGGGCCCCACCTCTCTGTGCCCGTGGCGCAGCTCCGATGGATCAGGGGGCCCCTGAATGGAGGTTTCGTACCGTAATCTGCAATAATCTGCAGTCTAGCGGCCCGCAGCTGGGCAAACCCCATTGTTTACCTGTCATCTGAATGGGTCAGGGGAACCATATCACCTGCAGCACTTGCCCTTCAAAAGCACCCTCCCCGCACTGTGCTTGACCCTTACTTTACTCTCATGCATATATCTCGATCTCTTCTATCTGAAGTATGGCCTTTGTGTTAATCTGACTGAAAAATGACTGCACCTCGTCCCGTTAAGCCGTTTGGCTTGTCGCAGGTGTATGTTCCTCCCCATGGCGACCCCACAGTGGATCTTGTCTTTGTTCATGGCCTCAACGGCCACCCCCATGACTCTTGGACCAGCAAGACGACCAAGTGCTTCTGGCCTGTCGATCTCTTGCCCGATGTCCTCGCATCTCAACGCCCACGCATCTTGACCTATGGCTACAACGCAGATGTCACGGCCTTTACTGACGGTGCCTCTCGCGACTCGATCGTCAGTCACGCAGAGACCTTAGCTTCAAATCTCGCGGCCAATCGCAATCTCCGTGACTGCTCCGACCGACCGATTATTTTCATCTGCCACTCGCTAGGTGGCCTTGTGGTCAAGCGTGCACTCATCTATTGCCGCAGCCTATCAAACGAGCGGACCGAACACCTGCGCTCAGTTTACGTGTCAACCTTTGGCATTCTCTTCTTGGGAACACCACATAACGGATCTGATATTGCAAAATGGGGTCTATTGTTGCACAACATCTGCGCTGCGGTTCTCCCCAAGAAATTCATGGAGTCATCCCCGCAGCTGGTCAAGGCGCTGCGCACGAATAATGAGACTCTGCAGCATATCAACAGTCTATTTGCCGACATACTCAGTCGCTTTCACATCTACTTCTTCCATGAGACTCGCTCAACCGACGTCCGAGGAACCAGAGAGATCATCGTTGACGAAGCCTCTGCAGCACCTTACATCGAGGGTGTGGAGCGTATGGGCATAGAGGCAGATCACAGTCATATGTGCAAGTTTGATGATGAAAACGCTGCAGGTTATGAAGTGGTTGCCGAAGCCATCTTACGATACTCACGTCAGGCACCCGCGTTGATCGGAGACCGCTGGGTGTCAGAGAGAACTACCCGCGCGATGGAGATGAAGGCCAAGGCCCGCGAAATTTATGACGGTAGGTCCGAAGCTAGGACGGAAGCTTCACCAGTTGCACTTGGTTTGCTGACCAGCTCAGTAAGACTAGATGGTGATCCCCTCACGCAAAGCACACCGAATTTGAATATTGGTAGGACACAACATCTTCTTCCTTCACCAACACATTTTCTTCCTTCACCGAGTGAACCAGTCACGCTGAGGGATTATGAGATCGAGGAGCCTCCTGTTTGATGAATTTCTTAACCCTCTTCTTTCGTGATGCCTTTTCTTTTCTTTTCTTTTCGATTTTCCGTTGATCTGTTGGATGTTTGGAAGGGGCTGAAATTCAGGCACCTGAAGTTTTGAAGGCTCAGGGTGTATTTACCCTGATGTCTGCCCTGACACCTGCCTGACACCTTCCCGTCCATCTCCTCACGAGTCTCTTGGTGCTTTTGTGGTTTTCTTGAATATATGTCTATGCGGTTCGTCATCACTGCGTTGCAGTTTATGTATCTTAGCTTGCTTGATTGCAGGGTGGCTCCCATCTCCCAGAAATTCACCTGATATCATTCCATATTTTTCTTGAACGGCAAGTCAGACAATCGGCTGACTGTCTTCTCTCATAGGTCACTCCGTACCAGAACTCCCATATGCCCCTCGGCCTGCGACTGAAGGTCGCAGTTCCCCTGTATCAGACATGGGTGATAGCGGCGTACTTTCATTTTCGCACTACTCTCATCGAGACCCACAGCTTTTTGTGGCACCTGCAGGTTTCCACCCCAATGCCACGTTCTTTGGCATGCAAAAAGAGCTAGAGGTACTACATAGCCGCTTGTTCAAGGCCAAGGCGCGTGCAGATCGAACCATGGCTGTTCTCATTTCTGGAGTGCCAGGATCAGGCAAAACTCATCTAGCGCGACAGTATGTCTTTGCGCAGCGCGAGTGCTACCCGGGAGGTGTATTCTGGATTGATGCCAAGTCTCGAGAGTCCTCGTACAAATGTTTCTGGGAGATCGCTCAAGCAGCCAGGCTGGTAGACCGACAAGACGCCGAAGACGCAGCGTATCTAGAGGCCCGTACATACGTGAATGCCGTTCGAAACTGGCTTCAGACACGCCATGAGTGGCTTTTGATTTTTGATGGCATCACATTTGATCATGACGTGGACATTAATGAGTTTCGATCGTTTCTCCCCTGGCAAAAGAGGTGTAGCATCATCTACACCTCGATTGACACCACCCTCCGGAAAAAACAACGGCTATTCGAGCCATACTGTCTGTCGATTCGTCCACTGAAGATTGAAGACGCCTGTAAACTCCTTTACAAAGACCTTGGCATCAAAAAGCCCACCCAGGAGCAGGCTATTCGGGCTGTGGAGATTGTGGAGCACTACGATTGCCTACCTTTAGCCATTCATGCTATAGGGCATCGGCTCAATGCAACCGGCAAACCCATTGAAAGATATCACGTTAAGCACCAGGTAACGGATAAAAAACTAGCCGAACCATTTCTCAGCATCATGAATGATCTCTACCGCTTGCAGCATAACCAGGCTTTGAACCTCATCAATCTCCTCTCTTTCCTGGGTCATCAAGTTCCAGTTGGTCTCCTCAATTTTGGAAAACATGCAATGTCTGTGGAGAATGCCGAGATATTGAGCAGTGCTCAGACCGGAGAGGATCCTGATCTTGATACCACGCTGGGAACTTTAATTCACTACGGCCTTATTGAGCGGATCTCGGATTCAGATCCATTCTTTGTGCAGAATAGCCCCGCACAGCAGTCTGGCGAGATGCCTACAGAGGTTAAGCCTGTCCCTGAACTCTCCGAGTCTCTAACAGAAAGCAGCCAGGAGGGCTTCTTTTCTATATACCCTGGAGTCTCAGCTATTGATGTCGTCAAGATCCATAGTGTGGTGCAGGGATTCTGCCGAGACGAGCTTCGAATCAAGGACGAGGAATACAAGGATGCTATGAGAAGAGATGACCTTGGGTTCTACGACTCGTGGCTAGTTGTCGCCACTCGCTTCCTATGCAAATCTTGGGAGGCAGCCAAAGAGAGAATGAGTCACTATCAAGATTGTGGACTGGTCCGTGATTACCGGGAATATGAGACTCATGCTTCGCGACTTGTAGAGCTATTTCCCAAAAGACAGGAGTATGGTGCGCACCCTGCGGTTCTTCGCGAAGCACGAGAAAGCTTGCGGCAACTAAGGAGGAGTCTCAGCAAGGAGATTGATCGAATGTCGCCCAGCTCATCCCAGGAATGCGGAGGCAACCAGAGGTCTGTTTTTGATCGCTCAAGCAGTTCATCATCGTCATTTCCCGAGTCATCCACGGATGAGGGCATTTCGCGCGAGTCGACGTGGGCTTTTACTGATTCAGGATCAGCTCGAACGGAATCTCCTGAAGCAGTCGTTGCTCCTCCACGATTCAAATTGGATTTATTCCCTCCCCACATATTTCGACAAGCTGGCCATGAGTCGGAAGAAGGGTACGAAACGGATGGAGAAGCAAAGGAAGCGCCTCGAATTTCTCCAGCGCTGTCACAGATAAGCCAAGCTACTGAAAAGCCAAAACACTCTCCTTCCCCTTTGTCTTCCAGTCCTCCAATACAACAAGACGAGAATAAAAATTGGCAGGTGGTTGATCGCCAATCAAAAGCACGTTCCACGAGGATGAAGCAGGCAAAAAGGCGTCCTCGAGGTCCTCGTCGACTTCGTAGTACTAAACCAGCTACTCCTTTGGTCACGATTTCAACCGTCCAGGGAAGAGGATCATCCAGTCGCAACTCTACGGATGAAGGTAGCTCTACAATCCTGGCATCGGCCGCTGAACGAGCACTTGCAGCGGTCCGTCGTTCCAGCAATGGCCAGGTAATGGGCGAAAATACAAAGCCCAAACCGAGTCCTCCACTGACAGAGAATGGAAATGGTGGGCCATCTTATTCGAATGTTGTTGCTCATCGTATGCTTGAGGCTGAGTCAAGGCGCCCAGCATCCATACCTTCGCGGCGTGGAGCAGACCCAACCGGACTGCAAATGAAGCCATCTGTCGAATCTCTAAATGGAATTCATATGTTTGCTTCACCACTCTCACATGAGCTGGTGCCCCAGGAGCTGCTTGCAGGGCCTTTAAATCGATCAACATACAGTGATCCCGGCCGAGACTATCTGAGCCAGCCACTGCGAGAGCTAGACTTACACACTGCACCTAATTCCCTGTTCAACTCTCGGCGCGCATCACTTGCAGCATTTGAGCCCATGCAGGACCTATCTGCCAGTACCCCTTCACTGACTTCATATGGTCCGCTTCTTCCATATGAAAATGACATTACCATTACAAGATCAAGCCACCCAAAGCAACAACAAAGACCACCTGTCCCAATTTACGTGCCCCAGGCTCAGTCTGCATCGGTTGTTCACCCATCTGCCGTAATGCCTGGCGCCTTTCCTCTCTCCTTGCCTTCCGATGCTCCTATGTCGCATTTCAACGAGCGCCCAGGATCCGACACACTCTCACGTGGATCTTCCGGATATTCAACACAGTCCTGGGCCACAGAACCAGTCCGCTACCCGCCACATTTCTCCCCCATGCCAAGCTACCAGGGCCAAATTGAGATCTCGCGGAGCGCAACACCCATGATCCACCCACAGCAACAAACACTCCGCGGACGATCAAGCTGGACTGGCGAAGTCGATAGTGCCATTCAATCCGATCTACTGTATCCCGCTCCAGCGGCCAACCACCGTCGAGTAGGCTCAGTGGACGAACGACTACAAGCGATGAAACCCGAATGGGATCCAGAGATGGAACCTGCACAAATCCTTCATCTTGGAGGACATCGCGTTGATGTGAGGGATGCACGCCAACGGCTATCGGAGTCTACTAGACTGCAGATCCCGCGCCATGTGCCGACGTACCAGCTTTATCATCCTAATATATCCGGTCCGTTAATTCAAGAAGGTGGACATGTCTTTGCGCCTGCTCCACAGCTTGAAGTATATGGAAGGCGTGCAAGGAGTGGGAGCTCACCTGCGCGTCCGGACTTTGTTGGTTTGGGTGTGCGATTTGCATGATATCCTTTTTTTTGTTTATATGTTCTTATACTATGCTTTTGCTGCTCTTGCCGCATATATAATCGTGTCGCTATGGTTTTATGTCTTTTTTCTCTTATCTTTTTGATACCTTGCTACTCTGTCACAATATTTCTTATTTCTTATTTCTTATTTCTTATTTCTTATTTCTTATTTCTTATTTCTTATTTCTTATTTCTTATTTCTTATTTCTTATTTCTTATTTCTTATTTCTTATTTCTTATTTCTTATTTCTTATTTCTTATTTCTTATTTCTTATTTCTTATTTCTTATTTCTTATTTCTTATTTCTTATTTCTTATTTCTTATTTCTTATTTCTTATTTCTTATTTTTTGTTTTGTTGCATACACTCTCATGTATTTGAGCAGTGGAGTTCTCTGATGCTTTGGGTTGCTATTAGCATAAAAGCCTTAAAGGATGTGAGTGTGCATATCTGGTAGATGGTGTTGCTCATAAAGCATTGCTGGTGCCTTGCGGGTTGTTTCTAAAATCATGCTTCCCGACTGAGGGATATTCAGAGTACAGACCAAATATTATTGCATTTGTCTTGACGACATTCAATCTTTCGAGTCAATTGATGCTAATTTTGGTACCTTGGAAGCACTATCCATGGATGTAACATCCATGCTTATTCACGTAGATTTCAGCTCCCGGCTCTATGCAGAAGTCATAGATGGTGACTCAAGTAACATTAGTGGAATAGTATATTTATACATTTGAAATTGACTGGAGCAAGCCTGACATAATCATCTTCTCGAGGTTGCATGAATCAGACCTCCTTTGAAGCAGCCGTAACCTGAGCTCCTTTTTCAGCTTCCACGCCTTCAATAACCAGGCTCTCTCCTCGCATTGGATCATCCTCCTCAAAATAATCCTTAGGCTCTTTCCATCCAGACTTCTCCATACCCTTAGGCGCCGATACTAAACAACTAAAATAGTACACACCAAAGGCAACCAATAGACCCGTCGGATAGGCAATGTAATAAAATCGCTGAATACCCAACGGTGCCTTGACACCCATCTGATTCAGAAATCCGTAGAAATTAGGCGCCACCGCAATGATATAGGCAATGAATGCCCGCGGATTAAATCCGTACAAATAGCGGTAAAGACTCTCCGGGCGTGCGGTGTACAGTGCAGGGATATTGAGATACCCACGACGAATGAGATAGTAATCGCAGATCAAGATACCTGTGATGGCGGACAGGAAGATCTGGTAGGATGAGAGGAAGGTGATGAAGATGGCGGCTGTGGAGAGGAGATACCATGGACAGATTGCGTATGAGAGGACTAAGACTGTTAGTTGTGATGATTGGAAAATATGAGTAGATGATTTTGCTCCTACCGGCGCAGATAAAGAATCCTCGTTTGATTGTGATGTATCGAGGCATCAATGCAGCGATGTCATTTCCGGCACTAGGATCGTCAGTCTTTAGTTCCTTTGTTGGAAGGAGATATGTTCATACGGAATCGAGTTCTCGAAGATTGCAGAGAAGACAGTGGAGTAAACAAAAGCCAGTGAGATAAAAGCGCAGGCTGCGCGGTTACCATGGGTGTAGCGCTCGCCATCCATCAACTTGTCCAAGAAGGTCAAGGGGCTCCAAATCAGCTACATGCGATATTAGCCTGGGTCAGTCAATGAGGAACTATGAATATATGGTACCTCTCCGAAGATGGACTTGCTCGCTGCAGCAATCAAGTTGCCCAAAATAGCCACAAGGAGATTTGACACTGGGAAGCTGATGATCTGGCCAATGAGCACATCATTAGGCTTTCTCGCATAACGCTGCATATCTGCCGCGTTGGAAATAAAGGTGCCACAGCTAGCCAGTCCCAAAAAGAAGAACTTGAAGATCAGGTAACTCTTTTCCGTGCCCTGCACTGTTGAAGGGGCATGGAGAGTAGCCACAAACTTCGATGATCCCCCCGACAAGGATACGGTCCATCCCACCATGGCTAAGGTGGCAGCGAAGTAGACAATGACCTTGGCATAGACAAGAGACTTCATTTTCGGGACAGGCACAAACAGAAATGCGCAGTTGACCAGCCTTGCTGAGCATTAGCAACTTGTCCGTGAGACAGAAGGGTTGACATACCAGTAGATAAAGAAGCACATCATCTGGGCCGAAGTCAAGGCCGATTTGGATCCCATCTTATCAGGAATATTTGCAATGGAAGGGAATATCGCATGAAGAAAGACACTACGCGATTGTCAATGGCAGTCTCGGCTTGATCAAAACACGAAGTCATACTATAAACACTGTGCTCCTTGAACAGAGTTGACACCATTCCACACAATCGACATGGCCGCACGATTAAATGTCGGCCACAAGGCACCCCATGATCCAAAGCTGGAGCGACAGAGGACCGGAAAAGGAATCCGATACATGGCACCTCCTCGTCCGTTGAGTGCCATCAAGCACCCAGCCAAGATCTGGCCCCCAAATGAACAGGCAATAGCTTCCCACATCGTCAGGCCCATGGCCATCCCGGTGGAAGCACTGTACAAGTTGCTCACATTGGCAGTGGCGGACCACCAGAAAACTATGTAGGTCAGTTGTGACCACGTTCGATCCTTGACTGGTACTGGGCGGATAGAGTCGTTATCGAGCATGTCAACGGGGCGCGGGACACCATCGTGGTCAACGCTCTTGACGAGCAACTGTTCATGAAGTCGCGTTAGTTTGGAGATCATTTTGCAAGCTTCCAATACGTGGATAGCGATTTTGGTCGACTCATTGAAGAAGGAAGAAGTCTGTGAAACATCGAGGAGACTGACATTCATAAATGCAACCCCATAGCTGAAGCCAAGATTCCAAGGGATTTAGGGCTACGCCACCCAAGTGACCCCGATAAGAGACTCCAGTCATCGCTCTTTGATACCTCCCAGTCAAATGATAAGAAGATACAGGATTGAAGATTTGTATGCGGTCGAGATATTCTTATCAGAGCCAAGAGTCACACTTGATACGCCTATCTGCCACGAGCGGGGGGACCTTAGCGTCTTGTATACCTGCATAAATCCGATACCCCTCACACCTGACCGTGCATCTAACCAATCTATTCATCTGCCATGGCGCAATACACTCAGGTAGAGCTTCTCACTCTCAACGGCTCGGAATTCCGTCGTGTTTCCACCGCGCCACCTCGGCCGCCTACTGAAGATGAGATCCCAGTAATTGACCTCGGCGCAATTGATGACGATCTGGAAGCTAGAGAGCGCATCGCATCGCAGGTAAAAGCCGCAGCCGAAAACACAGGGTTTTTTTATATCAAGAACCATGGCATCCCAGAAGAGCTCATCGAAAGAGCCCTAGCAAGTGCGAAAGCATTCTTCAGCCAGACAGACGACGAAAAAGACCGGGTCTCCCATAAGAGATTCCAACATTTCAATGGGTACCACGGTGTGGGAAGTACGCAGGTCAACAAAAGAGAAACAAAAGGTTCGCTCGCACCTTACTTGCCAATATATCACCAACTCACCATCCTTAGATCGCAAAGAAACCTTTTCCCTACGCTACAACCCTATCAACGACCCTACAATCGCCGACCCCACCCCCCTCCTCACGAACGCGAACTACGCATACAGCGACGACTCCTGCCTGTGGGAGGGAACGTCTCACATCGCAGACTTCAAAGAAACAACCATTCAATTCTGGCAAACACGCCTTACACTAGCCCGTAAGATGATCCGCATCTTCGCTCTAGCCCTAGGCATGCCAGAAAATTATTTCGACGAAGTAACCACAAACCCCGGCGCAGACGGTCTCTACGTTCACTACCCCGGCTCCGCAGAGCCTGTCCCCTCGGATGCAGAAACGGACGTCGGAATTGGCTCGCACACCGATATCCAATGCGTCACGCTTCTCTGGCAGGATATGTCGGGTGGTCTGCAGGTGCTATCTGCCAGCGATGAATGGCTCGATGCCAAGCCCATCCCCGGCACGCTAGTGGTTAATATTGGGGATTTTTTGCAAAGGCTTTCTAACAATCGGTTTAAGTCTACTGTGCATCGGGTTTATAATCGGCAGACCAAGTCGCGGTACTCGATGCCGTTTTTCTTGGGCTTTAATCCTGATTCGGTCTGTCGGGTCGTGCCTAGTTGTGTTGATGATCAACACCCGGCTTTGTATGAGCCTGTATCTTGTGGGAAGGTATGTAATGCCCTTATGGGATAATCTTGGACCTTATGCTTGGAAACTGACTTTGCTAGTGGCACCGAGATCGACTTGCACTTTCCCAGGGGAGGACAATAGCTGCGTGAGCTCAATTGGGATTTTGGATTATTTAAATGAGCTTTTCAATAGTCCATAAGATAATCAGCTATAGATGATGCGGGGATGTAGACAGTCTAGCGCAATTTCCCCTTCATAATTTGATTAAATCCGGGGAATCGGGGAATCAGCTTGAGGATCCACTCTTTTAAGCTGGACGGAGAGCCTCACCCATTCGAAACAAGAATCATGGAAGATGCCAGTGGCTTGCATGGGACCACTATTATCTAAACAAGAACTTGAAAACGAAATCCAAAACCGGGCGAAAGTAGGCGGTTCCGCCGGGAATGTGACCGACCATCGACGTAAGAAAGATGATGCCAATGACGTCGATGATACCAGGGATCGGCCAAACCATAACCAAGTATTTGACTATAAAAAGCAGCCGAGCGGCGACCAACAGGAGCTTTATTTTAATCACATTCAAGCTCTGAATAACTGCACCATTCAAATTCTCAATACCATATACCTATCCAATATCCTATCCTATCCTCTCCGCCCAACTACATTCACCATGTCCGCCCGCTTCATTACCCTCGCCAAGTCCCGTGTGGCAACCTCTGCCCCGAGCTCCATTGCCATTCGGTCGATCTCATCGACTGCTAGGCTGCAGAAGGGGCCTGTTGAAACGGCCAAGGATACACTCAAGAAGACCGATCGGATGGTGTCTGATGCCGCGGTTGGTGGTATCGACAAGGGCGGTATGTGATGTGTTCATGAATGAACATCAATATGCAAATGCTAATCAATCTCTTATAGAGGAAGTTGCTGGCAAGATGAAGGAGGCTGTCGGCGGCGCGAAGGAGGAGGCCAAGACCAAGGCCGGAGACGTCAAGGGCAATGCGTCCGAGTATGAGGGCAAGGTCAAGGGCACAGCCGAGGAGGTTGCGGGCAAGGCCAAGGGAAAGGCAAACGAGGCCGCTGGCAAGGCTAAGGAGCACCTCAGCTGAAGGTGTCCCGACGAATGAAGTTACGTGAATTTATTTTAAAATTGTACATCATGCAGGAACAATCAGCTTAATGAATAAGAAATTAAGGCTCAATAATCAACTCCAAATTTGCAAGTAAAACCAGAACCGGCCAGATAAATTTCATGACTCCATGCCGTCTATGCCTTCCATACCACCCAGATCTTCCCAGAAGCTACTAAAGTCCACGTTCTCTTCAGTGAACATCTGTTGTGCTTTTAGCATGGCCGATTTCTGCCTTTCCGGGGTGAAGCCGCCAGGCTGGGAGCTCTCCCACTGTACCACCTCGACCCAGCGGAAAAACAGGTCCTCCTTTCCCATCGCAGTGAGCTTCTCCTGGAAAGCCAAGATCTGATCTCGCTGCGCCGAGCGCTGCCGATTAGCATGGGTGTTTTCGTCGCCGACACGCCAAATCAACCACCCGTCAGCATCGGTATGCACGAGCACCGCAGTGCGGAACTCATCCAGCTGCACGCCATCGCCCTTACGGATACGATCGACCAAACCATGCGCGCGGACCATCGCGGAATAGTCAAGGTTCCAGTCATCATCGACAAGCAGAAACCCGGTTTTACCAATCCGCTCAGGCGTAACTGCAGCAACGATCTTGTCGCGCATGGCTTCATTGTCGCGGATCCACTTGTTCCGCTCGAGTTTCTTGCTCCAATTGCGGTGACTGCGGCGAACGATGATTTCCCGATCCTGGAAACCGACTGAACGACGCCAGAGTGCGGGACCGAAGATGAAGTTAATGGGCCAGCTTAGGAACTGCGTTAAGAGGAAGTAGTCGATGAAGAGGGTGCCTGTTCGGCGGAGGATGAGTTGTGCCATGTGCAGCCATGAGGTCGTGGACTCGTCAACGGTCAGAGAGCTTTGGAACCCGAAGAAGGTCTTTATGAGGGCTGGGTAGGTGCTGATTCCGAAGTACACCCGCACTGCGATCGCGGCAGTAACCACTATGTTCATTACCAAGGGCACAAGAAAAGTCTGCCATTTCAGGTCGGTCCCTGTTGTGTCGATATGGATCAGGTAGACCTCGTCAGAGGACAGCGGTTTCACGAACGGCTCGAGTATAGAGGGGACTTTGATGAAGGGAGGGATCGGGCCGGAGGATGCGGAGCTTGGAGTAGATGTGCCTGACGAGCCTGGAGTTGATGCGGGCGTCTTGCGGCGAGTGGATTTCTTCGCCATGATGAAGATCGGGGATCCTTGAGGCTCGAGTACTTCGAGGTCGTGGGTTGCTTAAAAGCTGAGATATTGCCGGAGCTCGCTCGACCGATCTTTTCTTATTGGAAACGCGTGTCTGCAGATGATCAAAGCAAGTGGGCGGGTCACATGTCAAGGCAAAGTCACCAAGCTTGTTCGCGTGATATTGAAAGCACGAGGAGAAGTGTGCGTAGGGTTCGTAGTCCGAGACAGAACGTACAAAGTCCAGAGTCTTGAGTTCCAGAGTGGATCATTGATGGAAATTGTTAAATGCCTATGAAGCTACTAACCCCATCGGGCAATGCGGGATCTCCAAGTTATTTACCTTAAGAAACCTGGGAACTTAATCTTTACGCAACATCCGATTGCGTATTAGACAGAATAATTCCCCTTCCTCTGCGCAAGGGAGGTGTTTTTTCTTCGCCATGTCAACTTCTCACGACCGAATTTCACTCGCGCGTCATAATTATCCTCAGTCACCCTTCAACCGCGCGCGCGAACCCAACTACGAATTCGATCTAGATACTTCCAACTTCCCCACCCCCTCGAAGCAAAATGGATCACGCCCTCGACAGAATTACCGAACAAGCACATTAGCCGGAGCATATCGAGCCGCGTCGGGTTCGTCGATGGAGGAAGGCGCGCTAGGCTCGTTCACGAGTCCTCGGCGGACGCGGCAACCAGTCGACGCGCTTTCACCCTATTCCGACAGATCGAATCCCCCGGAAGAGCTCGTGGATGCATACCGAAGAATTGAGGAAGATGGGTCGCTAGCAGAATATGTGGCCTCAGATGGATGGGAAGCACCGCTGACAAGTCGCTCCCCATCTCAAACAAGGGATCGTGACTACGGAGTCGCTCGTCATGGACTCGCAATTTCAGAGCCGAGTCTATTCAGCGATACTGGACGACCTTCTCCGCGCCGGAGGACTACCGATTACACCAAAGATGAGCAGCGCCTCAGACGCGTGACCGGCAAGGATTCTCCCGTGTTTAGCAAGGCCAAGGTTGGCGCACGACCGCAATTGACGGCGGATAATCTGCAACGGCGCGAGGAGGAAGAATACCAGAGCCAGATTTTATCGGAGGAAGAAGACAAC
This sequence comes from Penicillium longicatenatum, assembly GCF_028827895.1. NCBI lineage: Eukaryota > Fungi > Ascomycota > Eurotiomycetes > Eurotiales > Aspergillaceae > Penicillium > Penicillium longicatenatum. The sequence goes on along the minus strand of NW_026643121.1, from coordinate 2,222,742 downwards.
GGGCACGGCCCTTCACTGAATCTACCAGCTGCCTGGGGAACTCGAGCCACACGTCGACCGGAGTGGCTTCGGAAAGTCAGCCAGCGGAGTGTTTCAGATCCAGAACTACCAGAAGAGAGGCCAGAAGAGAGGCCGGAGGAGAGGGTGGAAGAAGAAATTCCAAATAACCGAGTCATCGAATCGGTATCGAAGACCAGATCAGAGGACTACCCGGTCTCCAAACCTCGCCTCTCTGCCCGTTCGCTGGAGCGGAGCCGTAGCACGAGTCGAAATGCCCTGGAGGAGCGCACAACCAACCCGCATGTGCAAGACGTGCAGCAGTCTCACGAGAAGCCGAAAGAAAATACGTTTGACAAGGACCACGATGTGCCAGGTCAAGGCGATCCTATTCCGAACACACCTATCGTGGTTTACAAAAGCTCAACCTTTACAAAACCAAGTCCGACAAAGCGAGATTCCCAGGAATTGCTTCGTCGATTATCCAGAACCGAAAGCCCAAAACTGGATCAAATGCAGACCCCAGATCCACCAAAGCTTTTCCAGTCACGCATCTATGACAAAACGCCTCGAGTCACAGGTGCATGGATCGATACTCCTATGACGGAGAAAGTGGCCCCGATCCCGAGCGATCTGGTCAAGGATATCGTTCCTCCCGCGGCACCAAAGCAAACTGAACCCCCAGTTGAGAAAAGCAAACCTCCAGTGGTAGACTCAGCCCCAGCTCAACCAAAAAATGCAAAGAAGGAAACGAACATCACAAAGGAGTCTCCCAAGGAGGAACCAAACCCAATGAAAGAGTCGAAACCAACCAAACAGTTAAGACCTCAGGTCCTTCGCCCTAAGCTGCCAAAGAGTGGACTTGAGACAGTCATTGAGGATGTCAACTCTGGAAAGGAGACACTTGATCTAGGGGATGATACAATCGAGTCTCTTCAGGCGATTATGGAGGATCCAATGGAATTGAAAACGGAAGAAGAGGAAGAGGCAGCTTATGAGAAGGAAGTGCTTGAAAAACTAGCAATCGCTAGATCGAATGGACAAAACTCTGTCGATCTGGACCGGCTAAATGACAAATTGGCATCCCTCGCAAAAAACATCAACGAGGTAAAGAAAGGCCTCAACAACCTGGAAGAACACGTCAGTCGTGAGGGCACACGCGCGTCGCGACCAAGCACTCCCATCAAAGCCACCCAACCAACACCCAATACTCACGATAATGTCTCGGATTCTGACGGCCGTATTTATGCTGCAATCCCGCTTCCTCAGTTATGGGTACGAGACCCAGTTATCCGCCGCCGCCAGCTCACTAAACTTGGCTGGGTCACGCTGGTATCACTGTCATGGTATGTCATCGAGTGCATGATGGTTGAGCAGTACTCCCACCCGCTCATGGCCGACATTTGTGATGGTTATTGCCTCCAGCCCGATGCACCCGAATTCCCATGGGTGACTGTGACGATGATGTGGCGCTGGTCTCATCTGTCGACCATCCTCATGCCTATCTTCACCGTGGTGCTGGCCATGTTTCGTCTGGTAGCGCAGCTGCTCGGGCTGTGGGATGGCTATGTGGATGAGCCGGCACGTCTGGGCAATCTCATGGGTGAGATCCGTATCAATGGTACTCCAGTCTCATTCCCATGGTTGTCATCTCCCTCTGCGCAGGGCATCCCTGCTCCTCCGCCTCCGCCTCCGCCTCCGCAACAGCCCGTATGGACGCCGACCCCGCAATATGAGGCCCCTATCAAATGGGGGGACGATGATCAGCCCTCAATTGATGATGATGAATATCTTTAGCTGTTTTGCATGGTCTGGGTGACTTTTGGTCACATATAAGGGTTTCGGGAAAGGCGCAAGTTGCAGGGACAGGGCTGGAGTTAGCGTATAACAAATGACCAGCTCAATGATATATTAGACGCTAGACTTAGTCTATAATGAATCCTAATTTCTAGCTATTTGAAGTTCAAATTACCCACAATCATCTTTCATCAGCTACTCTACCATCCGAGGTATCGGTCTAGCCGTGAATATAAATAAAGAAATGAAATTTCATATTCATTCGTAATATCATGTACAAAGATCTCTACAACAATGAAACCTAAACCTCACAAACGAGCCCTCTCCTGCCACTCCTTCTGCAACACCTCCTCACTCTCAACCCTCCAATTCTTATTCGCACGCAACTTCTCCTCAACCTCCTCATCACTAACCTCACATGCTTTCTCCAAAGGAATCTCTCGTGTTTCCCTCAACTTGAACCCATGCCACGTCAAAACCCCAGTCGGTGTAACCACACCCTTGATAGCACCGGAGCAAAATCCAGCAAGACCCTCGAAGAACTTCTTCGCGGTCGGTGTCGAAAGCATAATATACCCATGACAATGCGGTTTACCCTCGAACATCTCCGCAACAACCGGCACACCAGCCTTATGCATTCTCCTGGCAAGAACCAAGCCCTCGTCTGTCAGACACTCCTCTCCAACAGTAATGAAGACCGGAGGCGCATCCCTCCACAATTCAGGGTCAGCCGCCATCGGCGAGACGAGCGGGTGTTGAGTGATCGATGCATTGCAGAAAGTATCAATACGCGGAGGCGAAGCAGGCCAGACATCATCGGCCGGAAACGCAAATGGCGTGTAGGGCTTAGTGTAGTCTGGTACGTCGACACCTCCGGGCCGGATATCCATGTAATCGAACTTACGGTTGCTCACTACCGAAGGCATGGAGAGTGTGACATCGCACCAGGGTGAGACACCTGCCACACCAGCCGGAAGTTCGATGTTCACTTCCTGTCCATGGAAAGTGATTGGCCGTGAGGCGCGGCGCAGGGTGAGGAGAGTTTGCAGTAAGGCTATAGTCAAGTTTCCGCCTGCAGAATCGCCGGCAATGACGATCTTGTTTGCTGGGACGGGCTCGTGGAGGGAGCCTTTGGGTGGGTGAATGAGCGATAGGTACGCTGTTAGTGCGTCAACAAGAGCGGCTGGGAATGGGTTCTGCGGTGCGAGTCGGTAGCGCACTGAGAGGGCCTGGGCGCCCGTTAGACGGGCTAGATTTGAGACGGGCAAGCGGTGGGTGCATGGGTCCATTAGGCTGTGACAGTAAGTAAATTGTTGACCAGTATGGATGACGGTGGTACTAACATGTATGCACCTCCGTGCAGATACAGGATCGTCATGTCGGATGTGATGTCCTTGCGCAAGGCGCGATATTTTTCTTCTTCGGAGATGTCGGGCTGCGGTTCTTTTTTACCGACTCCACGGCGATATCCAGTCCATTCTGCTTCGACGGCAGTAGTATCAGGGATATCGAATGTCTCCTGTCCAGTTCCAAGTATTTCAATCGCACGGACAACTGCATCGCGTACATCCAACTCGGGCTGGGGCAAAGTGACCTTGGAAACCCACATAGGGCCTTTGATGCCAGGGTCCCGCAGGCTATTCTTCTGCGTTTCGGTCATTGTTTTTCTCTCATCGCCTGCGACGAATGAGCGGATCACCACAGTGATAAGCTCAGTGCGGAGGTCTTGTTTCCCCGACACGGGGGACATGTGAATGCCATGCAAGATAAGCGTTCTCAGGATCAAGGGGATCCGAGTTAACAAAAGTTTGAGCTGCGTGATGGAATGCTTGATTCCACTCATCCTAGGCAACGAGCTTAACCTTGGCTCTTGGAGGTGGGAGAGGGTGAGAAGATATAGAATCTCCAAACCGGTTCCTGGCTATGCCGAGGCAAGAATTTAATGGGTTTAGCGTCGATCCGTACTGCAACAGGTATCCACTGCGACTTAAATCCGAGTTCTTCACCCTTGGAACACCCTTTAATCTTGGGAACTTGGAAACCAATTTACAAGAATTTCCTCAAATGTATCTCCTTTTATTTCATTTCGCCATGAATATATAAATATCATTTATGTACTTGAGATCCCAAAGTTAATATTGACCAAAACCTAGAACGCCACCCATGCAAGAGATCTTATTACTCGACCTCGTTCACCTCATGACCAGATCCAGTCTGCGACTCTACACCCTGACGCTCACTCAGCTTCTTCACACCCTGCTTAGGATGCAGCTCCCTCTGATAAACAGGATGTTCATCACCCTTAAGTCCTGACCCAGTCGGATCCCTCCGAATCAAGAAACTCTGCACACGAGCATCATTCGAAGGCATCTGATTAACAGCGCTCTGCCTCCGCCCACTTAAGAACCGCATGGAGTCCTCACTTACTTCACGAAGGCGCTCCTCGTACCCCGTATTCATCTGACCGATCCACGACGCTTGCACCGCACCACCAAACAACGTAAGTAGAATAATAAGCCGCGTGAATGTGCGATGGTCCACGATATGCTGCTGCTTCCCATTATGCCGGTTATTCCAGCGCTCCCAGTCTTCCCACGTTGCGTTTCCGTAGATATTGACGTCAGGACCGTCCGGACCGGTAGGGTCGGGCCGGGATGCGTGGTTCCATCCTGTACCAAACTTATCGTATGCTGCGCGTTTGACAGGGTCGGAGAGGATCTCGTGGGCTGCGACCACGATTTTGTAGCGCTGGAGTCGAACTTCGGGGGTGATGTCTGCACTGTGGCGGTCTGGGTGGTAGAGTTTTACGAGGTCGTAGTAGCGGGTTTTGGTGTATGTGCCATTCCGTGGAATATTTAAAATGTCATATGGGGTGAATGAGGGGCTCTTTGGCCAGGCATCCTGGTATCCCGAGGTGTCTGATGCGGTGGCATAGCTCCGGGCAGTGGAGGCGAGGTTGAGAATGGAAGATGAACCATTCCGTTGCGAATTTAGTAGCTGGACGCTACCCCAGAGAGTATTAGGCTTCTTGAGCATGGCGTCATTGTTGAGAGAGTATGGGTGACTCCCGATGCTCTCGTAGTTGTGGTGGAATGTGGAGGGGAGGTCTCGCCTTGTCGGATCAATTGGAGCCGGGGAATGATCAAACTAGCCAAACACTGGTCACGAGCCCACCGTTTGCTCGACATATCAGATGAACAGAAGTTGTGACGTCCCTTCAATTTATTGTTTTTCCCTCCCCCCCCCCCAGTTTCAAGGTTTTCTAGTTTAACCTCTGTTTATTTGCTGGTAGATAGCAGTGGCCAAGGCGATCCAGATCTAGGCACTACAGTATCGCGCTTTTGAGTCAACAATTCCAGGCTTTTCCCCGCGCCATCCATGCGGAATTACGGATTGGTTATACATCGGTTAGGCGACTATCTCCTGAGATACGATACAAAAACTCAGAGTTCACAATCCAAAGTGATTTGATTTGAGTGGGTGGGTATCTCGTCGAAGTAAAACCCTCTGAGGGCAAATGTAAAGATCTGTCACAAAACGTTCTTGTCTTTAAAGCAAAGGCACATATAAACCAATATAAACAAGAAGCATCAAAAGAGAAAATAACAGAACACCGTACTACTCCATAGATCAAGAAGAAATAACTCCTCTATTGCGGGCCGTCTTCACGACGGTATTCAAGTGACCACAACTTTTCCCACGGCCGACCTCTTCCTCCTTGTCGTCGGCCAGATGTAGATCTCGAGGGAGGTGACGCTGCCACCTCCCCATTACCACCAGGTATCTGCTGTGTCGAAGGTTGGCCATGATTCGTAGCCTGCTTATAAGGAAGGTTAGCGTATGAATCAATGCACAACCCGAGAAAAGATAGAAGCTGTCTTTTCCTACTTTTCACGGGCCGAAGAGTAGGTCACGGCGAACCTCTTCAAAGATTGGGGCAGATTCGCGCTGAGAGCCAGCAGCGGAAGGGTCGGCATCAGAATCAGGGCGAACAAGGTCGACAGTCGAGTCATTGGCTCTTTGAGAAGGCGTCGGGGTACCCCGTTTAGAATTAGAACTATTGCGACGGCTATCCAGACTTTTGGACAGAGTCTGCGCGACAGTGCTTTCTTCTGTTGGACGTTTGAGGCGAATACTGCCTTTAGCATCTATGGGCGTGGATGCAACAGTTGTCTTGGCGAGCCCTGGCGTAGCAGGTGCGCCGGGCTTCTCTTCTGCGGCATCGAGAAGATACCAACGGAGACCGTCAGATAGCTCAAAGGGATTCTCATCATCGATGGAGGCGGCTTCGCTGGCTCCTCCAAGCGAGTGCCGATCAGGCGCAACACCATTCAGTGACTTTGAAAGGTCTACAACGCGTTCCTCAATTTTGGAAATACGGGCAAGTAACCAGTCACGAGTGTTGAGCTTGTGGGAATCTTGCTCGCGCAGGAAGTAATGCGGCGCGCCCACATTAAAAGCGGCCCATGAACGAATGGCCTGGTTTCGAGTCGGAAGGAATAGGGCCAGGTCGCCTTCTTTGAAAGATCGGTAGGCGATCTTGTCATGAGCTTCACTTTGGATCCGATGATACTTCTCACGATAGCCACGGGCTTCCTTTTGCCACTTACGTGCGAGTAATTCAATGTCTTTCACACGCTTCACAACCACATCCCCAAAAGTGGAAACATCGAATCGAGTAAGGCTTTCCATGAAGGCCGAGAATTTCGCATCTTCTTCCTCTGGGGTTTCGGCTCGCATCCACTCGAGCAGTGCAGTGTCGGGCTTGGCAGAAACAATTCCAGACTGGGCGAGACTTTCGCCGAGTCCAGACGCCGATGCAGTAAGCTTCGATGCTCGCTGGACGATAAGACGTCCGTCCTGCTGGATGATTGCAAACCCTAACTGCTCAAGCATCCGCTCCAACTTATCGACCTGCGAGTAAAGTTGCCGGGACGTCTCGTAACACTTAGTGCCACGGCCTTCATAGCGGTGGAGAGCATATCGTTCTGCTTCTGAGGCAGCCTCGACCTTCTTTTGCCATTCAGATTTCTTGTCCTGCAAGTTCTGAGCCTTGGACTCTGCATCGACGAGCCTCTGTGACAGGTCTGCATGTTTCCGTTCCTCCTCCGCGATTCTCTCACGGAGCGCATCTGAGCCAATCTCTCCCGCCGATACCTGAGAATGCAAAGTACTCAACTTGTTGCGTTCCTGCTCTAGCTCCTGCTTCGTACTGTCCAATTGAGATCGCACTTGAGAAAGTTCTTCAGTCAATTTGGTCACTTCGGCATCACGACCATCAAAGACTTTAACTTGTTCATCCAATTGCGATTGAAGCGTTTGTGTTTTTTCTTCAAGCAACTTGATCTCAGCCATCGCCTTTGATGCATTGTCTTCCGCGGTCTTAGCGTGGATGGACAAACCCTCGGAAAGTACCTCAATGGCGTGAATGACTCCAGTGAGTTCAAGTGGCACGGAGCCTCCAGGAGCAAGGTTCATGAAAGCTGACTGTAGAGCATGGTAGTTGTCTTGGTCTTTCTGGCTCCATGCGTCATTATGGCGCAAAAGGTCGTTGACCTTATTTTGGAGCTCTTGCTCTTTCTCTTGTTGAAATCGGATGCGTTCCTCGAGATCCTTGACCCTTTGAATCTCCTTGGCCGAGCTCGCGTGGGCACTTTGCAAATCAGCCTCGAGCTGATGAATCCGCTCCTCAGCCTCTTGTCTCTCGTGGTCTCGGCTGTCCATAAGCTTATCTAGCTCCTCTTCCATTTCCTCATTGCGATGCCGACACTTCTTCACTTCCGCTTCAAGGTATCTTCGCTCATCCTCGAACTCGCGCTGCCGTGCCTCAAGATTACCAATGAGGTCTTTCTTGGTCGACTGGGCTTCTTGATACTTGTCGGAATTGGTCTGCCGCTCTGTATGAGCCTCTTTTTGAAGTCTCTGCACGGCTTCCCTTTCAGTCATTAGCTCGGCTTCCAGCGAGACTATGCGCTGCACAAGTGCTCTGTCCTCCGGGGACTGCGTCATGGAGACCCGCCTTGATGAAACAGAAGATCGCCTGGAGAGGGTGTCGAGATGCGGAGACGCGGGCGAACTTGGAAAATCTGGCCCAAAATTCCCACTGGACGGCCGACTGAGGTGGCTTTGGCGATGGAGGAGATCTTCTAGTTTACGAACCCGGCTGTCGGAGCCCTTGAGTCGCTCTTCCAATTTTGTCTTTTCATCCTGCAGGCTTCGAACCATATCATCCCCACGGAGCAATATAGAGCTTCGGCTCAAATCGAACACGCTGCCATTCTTGAATGCCTTAGCTCGCCGTCTTTGCTGGCGTGTGGGTGTATCCAGGTCTTTCAATTGCTGAGTTAAGTCATCTGCGATCTTTGGTAGGGCGTGCTTTGACCGTAAATCTTCTATGTAAGCCTCGATTTCTTTCCGAGCTACTTCGGGCCATTCTTCATCCTGCCCTTGGAGATTCACTTCAATCCCAAGTGTTGTAGAGTCCCCAAATGATATGTGATCGCCCATGCTTTTGACCCATTTCTTTCGGCGTCGTTGTTCTTCGTCTCTTAGAACAGCCATCTCTTCTGCCAGGTTCAAGGAATCCGCCTTGATTTTGCCGCTCCACTCGTGACGCCGCACAGACTCTATCAGAATCGAGCCATAGACCATCGGCATCTGAAAGACTGAGTTAATGACTTCAAAAGCATTGGTATTCACGTCAAGATTGATCAGTTGGGTGTGAGTTTCTGCCAGGCGGGACTGCAGGAATGAAATAGTCCGCATGTTTTGAAGAGCCTGTTTCTCTGCAGCGCCACGTCGCCGAATAGAATGCGCGAGAGCTTGCTGAAGATCTGAACCAGCCGCCAACAGAGATGGGAGCAGGTTTTGGGTATGGTTCAGTGCTAGCCTTGAGATATTTGCCAACATCTTCTGATTATTGGGAACCCCAAGGACATGCTCGTAATCCGAACCGATCTTCTTAACAATGGTTACCACCTCAGCGAGCAGGCCCTCGTCCTCTTCAGCGGGGGAAGAATGGGTGTCATCAACCAAGCGTTGGGTATCCGAGGCAATCTCACCGACAGTCTTCTCAATATCTTGCACATGTCCAGCGAAGCGCGGCGATGCAACAGCCGCATCAGCTCCAGCTTGTATAACCTCATTTTCATCAACAAAATCTTTCAGAGTCCCTGTCGGCCGACTGTTGTCTTTCCTGGGTGTGGATGGCCGTCCCAGAAGAGGAAAGTCCTTGCGGGCTGGGATATTCTCTAGCTGTGCCAAAGCATGTTGCCAGCCATCCAGAGCGTTCTGCTGCTCCTCTAGCAAATTAAAGGCCCAAGCATGAGCCTCTGAGAGCCTTTGTTCCAGATTGCCCACGTGAGACTTGAGGTTCTCGAGTGCGACACCCACGGCGCGGTTGATGACATCAGTTCGCTCGTTATGCTCTTGAATTATCTTGTCGATCGTCTCGCAACGACTGGAAAGACCCTGAGCCCATGTCTTCCTTGCCATAAAGAGATTCCGCCATGCCTGCAGGTCGTTCTGGTCGGTAAGGGACGCCGGGGGACTACCTGGCTGAAAGGGTTCGGGTGCAGGAAGCGTCGGGAGTTCGATTTCACCGGATTCGCTCACATATTGTCGGTCGTACACAAATATTTCAGTCTACTCCCACCGCCAACCGTTTATTAGCACGTTCGGTGAGATATGCGGAGATTCGAGGATTAGGTACCTCAGTGGCGAGAGTCTGCGTCTTCACATTCTTTCCTCGGGCAGTCATCAAGATCTGCCTAGGAGGAGGAATCGAAGTATGTCGTACGACCCAAGATTTCAGTGCATCAGGGCTGTAGATGGGGTGGAGTCAGTTTGCGGATGCATAAAGCTAGGGACATCGGAATGGGCATTTCCCCTCATCGAAAACCCGGGGAAGGACCAAAACATACGAAGCAAAGGCTACTGGATCAGCCAGTAGATGCTCACCGGAGTGAGCGATATAGATATGCAAAGACATTTCCCCCTCCTCACCACCGAGCGCGAAAGCTCTAAAATTCAGGGAAGAGGGGAGTGTATCTAGTTAAGTTTAGCAGCGGCTGAAGCTCTTACAGGTGCGTTTCTTCCCCACCGCCTCCAGTCCATATCACAAGATACCCTTTCTACGCACGCGATCTCGCCATGGCTCCAAAACATGGCCAGTGGCCACACCTTCGGCCAGGGGAACTGACCCTCCTTGATTATGCTGCAGATGACACCCGCGATGTGATGACGCTCTCGGACAAAGAAGCGCTCGTCCTGCAGCTCGCCGAACAGATCCAGGAACAACAACTAGAAAAAGCGTTACTAGAACAAGGTATGTACTCAAAGATCTTTTGCTATTCTTCAATTCTTTTTAAGTTCTATTTTCATGACTTTTTCTTAGAATCGGAGCCATTGTCCGGTGACAATGTGGAAGAGGAGCTCGCGACCGCGCAACGCGAGTTTTTAGAGGCGCGAGCTACCTACACCGTCAGAAGGAAAGCAGCGCGTACCATCCTCATGACTGACCCGATCTTGAAAGCGGTGCACCTGAAGGCGACCACCCCCCCTGAAAAGTATGTTGGAATCCCTTGTCTATATGCGCCGCGTCTCATGAAATCTTGCAGAGCGCTATTTCGCCTGGTCAACCGTCGCGACGAGCTAGCCCTCGCACATGAGAACCTAGCCTCCGTCCACAACGCAGTTCTGAAACAGCTCTCCAACTTGAAGGTCGAGAATTTACAGGTCAACCGGAAGAATCAAGAATTAGTGAGCCAACTATTACAGCTCACGAAACAGGATTCTTCCTGGCGTGAAAGGCTTCAAGATGCGAAGCTCGCGTCGCAGCTAGATGAGCTCGAAGCTGAACTCAAAACCAGCAAGGCGAAATGGGACACCATGAAGAACATCGCTAGCGCTATGGTAGTCGGCAGCGGGCTAAACTGGGCTGAGGACGATGATCTACAAGCTCTTGTTCTGGACGAGAGTGACGATTAATGTCTATTTTACGAACGCGTTCCGGTGTTTAGGGTCTGCGATTAATACTTAGAACTGGTTATACCCCGTGGTCCGATAAGGGAATTGGCGCATCACTATCTAATTAAGAAAACCCCCAGTGATTTGGATAGATTCTTTGGCTTTCTCCGAAATCAAAATTTCCACGAGATTATGGTCGACGCATAGGGATTGTGGCCGTGTAAGACCCACGTCTACATCACCGCACACCCACCATGACGGAGTGGATAGATAAGAGTCTTACGGGCGCGTTGTTGGGGGGACTCTAGGGCTTGCGCACGCACAGCAAAATCGACCCAGCAACGGAGGACTTTAAGCTCTATCGCAGTTGATAGATCTATTGGGTGACCGACTATAGATGAATTCAATACATTAGCGTTTAGTGCTAGTGTGCCCGGGAATCCAGTACGTATTACGCGAGAGCAACTCTATGACGCCTCCGGAAGAAGTGGAAGGGTAATATTACGAGTGGGGTGGTACTTGGTTACTGCGGGAATTTAACACGCAGAACCAAGTACCGTATCAGAAGCGAAATCAACCAGCCATTCTGTTCTTTGTACGGATATAATCTACCTACTGAGCTAGATACCTAAGCTAAGTAAAGGTATATGCTATTTTGGGTCCTTTACGAACCACAATCCATCTGGACTCCCAAGGCTCTTGACGAAGGTCTATAATATCCGACGGAACAAGACGCGTCTCGTAAGGGAACACACCTAATACCTGATTATTTCCGGCTTGTGATCATGGTGTGATCCGAACTCTGCAAGGAATGAAATCACCCATCGGCGCCCCGGTTTTTTACTCCCATCCATTTGACTTAGCAAATTCGAAGGCCGAATCCCGCAACGGGCACCCGTGGATGGAGTTCGGCAGCTCTGGCTACATTTGAAAACAACCAGGAAATTTGACGATAACGCCCAAGTTCTTTACGTATGGCTGTGTTTCCAATCGGTGATTACGCCCAAAGAACAGTATGATTGAGCAACGCTCCGACTTGCGATGATGGCCCTTGCCTCGCGCTAATTCGGTCATGGATATGGGCTGCGCGCCATTACACGGTGGCCGGTGCTTTTTGTTTGTTTTTTTTTTTTGTTTTTTGACTCTGTTATTACTGGATATATACTAGGTCTGACTTTCTTTCCGTGGCATAACCAGTACTTAATTTAGCTCAGTATACTGGGGTAGATTGCTTTGGCGAGGATGACTAGGGTACGGTACTCCATCCCCACGTATCCGCAGTATTGATCTCGGACTTATTGCCTGGATGGCCAAGGAGGGTTTTGTGCCAGTGCTATTTTGTCCGTGGGTGTTGCGCAACGCTTCTTATTACAAACGCTAATTGCATCAAAGAGGTCTTTAGGGAAATAGAATGGATGTGTATACCAAGTATCCCGGTCTTTGTTGCCTAACTGGAATTTCTCTCATCCGTTTGTTGTCGTAGTGATTCCACCTTGAAGAGACCCTTGAAATGATCCTTTGGTTCCATCTGGTTTGTTGGTTATTACCGGGCTATATGATACATAGGACGGCGTGGGAACTCTGGCACTCCAAAAAACCAGCTAAGCCGCGTTTTGGAGCGGTACTGGGTACTTGCGTGGAAAGTCACTTTATTATGGGTTACAGCGGTACTCGGTACGACCGCCTGCGCGGGTTTTGGGTGTTGCTCCACTGTGAGAGGGCTTGAGTATGTTACTGTCTGATACACTCTTTCTCCATCACAAGTAGAAAAATGCTGCAGTATACAAGCTAGGGAAATAGAAGCCTTTTTGGCGTTGAAAGCATAAAATAGAAATAAAAATGAATAAAAACAAATGAAAGTTAGAACACTCCATAGGTACAGCAAAGGCAGTCTGCAGTTAATTACAATTACCATACAGCCGCATTCTGCTGGGGTACACACTATAATAAAATACTGTGACGCAGGCCGTTACATTCCCGTGTGTAAGCAAGCAAGGGCTCCCCCCTCTCTTGGTGTTTCCCTACTACTGCTGCCTCCCCCCCTCTCTCTTTCCCTTCTTCCTACACTACCAACTCTCACCATACACTCTGACCATACAAACCCCAGGTACGCATATCCCCATCTATATATCAACACGCCCACCATCACCCAATTCTCTCCACCACAACCACTTCTCTTTTTTTTTCTGCATTCTTCTTGTCCTTCGCATCATTTGTCAAGCTCCATTTTCTTTTTTTTTCCTCATTGTCGCGGTCGCAATCACGGTCGCGCATTCTATTATTTTGCGCTTCCACCACTCTAACTTGCGCCTACTCTGATAACTCAAATTCAGGGTCGGAACTGTTTATCAAACTAAACGATTTACGTTTCGCGTGAGTTCCGTCCTGGATTTGACGCGTTATTTCGGCGCGATTGGGTGCAAGTCAGCGCATTTCGTCGCCCTAGAGTAGCGAAACGCGTCGGTGGTCTAGCAAGGCCACCCCAATCGCGAGTCTAGTCCTTTTATTCTGCACTTTTTTTTGTCTCTTCCTTTTTCAGTTTCAATAATTGTCTCTATCATCCTTGTCATCTGGACCATCCCAATTTCGTGTCCTTTCGTCCAATATTGATTGTCACTTTGCGTCACATGAACTAACGTTCCAAAGGTCACCAAAAACAAGATGCCTAAGGATAGAACTACCACCCGCAAGGCCAAGCCCGAGCGCGCCACTCGCCGCAAGAAGGGTAAGTCATCTTCGACATGATTGATATGATGAGGTTCTAATTTGCCCTTAGACCCCAACGCCCCCAAGCGTGGTCTCTCCGCATACATGTTCTTCGCTAACGACAACCGTGACTCTGTCCGTGAGGAAAACCCCGGCATCACATTCGGTAAGGCGCATCCTATCCATCATTTGGTCCTTTTTTTCCCTAACAACCCCCATAGGCCAGGTCGGCAAGATGCTCGGTGAGAAGTGGAAGGCTCTTTCCGACAGCGAGCGCAAGCCCTACGATGACAAGGCCTCTGCCGACAAGAAGCGTTACGAGGATGAGAAAGCCAAGTACCAGGCTGTAAGTTTATGCCATTCCTCAATAACAATGAGCCAACCTTCTAACTTGAAATAGGATCAGGCTGCTGGCGATGATGACGAGGAATCCTCTTAAACGTCTCTTCGCAACTTTCATCTGCGCAGATGCTGGCGTTCTCGTGCTCTCTTAGTGATTCTCCCCGGTTTCCTTTGTCCTTGTCGCTTTATCACTTACGGGCTTAACGGATGGGTTCCTCGGTGGTTTTTGCTTGCTTTATGATGGCCTGATTCGGCCCAACTAGTGTTTACTCGCGGGAAATGGTTTTCAACTTGACGTTCCATCTTCTTAGTAGTCTTGCTTTTTATTTTACTTTTCTTTTTTCCCCTTGCAAGGGCAATTAAAGAAAAGAAGTCAACTCTGGCTTGCCTGACTGATTTGAAGGGTGGCCAGGACGGTGCTTGCTGGATCTCTCGGCGCAAGCCTAGTCTGCTGTACACTAGTCTAATCAATCCTATTCTATTTCCCTAGTTTTTGTTCTGAATATGGTCTGACGTCCAATCGACTCGCGTGCCTCGAGTCTACATGGTCCGAGCTCCCCGAGCCATCTGAAAGTTAGTGCTAATCGAAACGCTTAACATAGTAAACATGGTGGGGTTTCGTCAGGACTAGCTGCAGGGATAATTAAGCTTGTTTCCATTGGACTCGAAATTTTCCACTGGCCCAAGGTCCCGGATATTCCCGACAAATGCTTCACGCCGGCAACCCGAGTTCACGCGTATCGTCTGAATGCCCTTATCAAAGTACGCCGTCTCCGGAGTAAATTTCTGTTGAAGTCACAGCCGTGTTCTTGTTGCCCTTTGTCAATCTCAGCGCTACCTCAGTCTGTCGAGGGATAGAGCGATGTATTGGACCTTGATTCCATGCATACCAGAGTGCCAGTGATCGCAGTCCTTGCATTTGCAGGATGACGGAAGACAAAGCTGTTTACTTCATGTCCTATCTTGCTTGGCTATCTCGGCTTCAGTGCCCTGCGAATACTCTGCCTTTCTTCGAGAAATCAGTACTTCTATCCTACGAAAAATTTAATCTGGTAACCGAGTTATGTGCTACAGTATAGACTTGGCTTTGCCCACTGCAGCTATACATACTGTACTGTATAAATGCGATGATCTACATATGCATACTTTCGGTCGCTCCGTCGACTAGATTACTTGCAAACTATGGTACCTTTCGTGTTGTTTATGTTTTTTCTATTCTTAGTCTATCTTCAAGCTGCTAGCCTGTCCACGTCTTGCGCCTGAGCCCTCTGGGCTTTTGCGTTCTATGTGCTGGTCTACATAGCCCAACTATGCATACATCTTGCAATCCGGACGGTTATGTGCGGTGGTCACACTCCGTCACCGCTACTTTTGTACTAGACGACAACCTTATAGGGCAGAAGTATATGTGGGTCGCATAAGATGCTTACCCAGCAGAGTGCTGGAATAAACTCGGGAACCATGGTAACTGCTCCATGATCCGTGGAATCAAATGAGGTTGGCTATATAGGTATATTGTAATTACTCTGCTCTTTAGGATATGAATTGTCCTGGTCATCAAAGGCCGGGATCTTAACGCGGATTCTCCTAGGTTCTTCCCCTCTCCTTCCCCTCCCCCCACTAAGCGCCCCGCCATTCCCGCGCGACCACGTCAGGAAGCAAGACGCAAGGGAAGAAAGAAAAAAGTAAGAGCCGCATGCCCACGTGAGATTGGGTTACTTTGGATTTCCCGCGCTCTCTGCTTTTCTCTCTCCAGAAAACCCGCATGGCCTGACCCGCCCCATGGCCCTGCGCACGTCTGCTGAAGACGCCGAAGATGCGGCAGCTGGCTTCACTACTTTCCGTGCCCCTCTTCCCGAACATGCGGCCGAGGTGACCGGCCTCATATCCGATCTATATGCGATCAGCTCTTCCTTGACCAGCCTGGACGCATTTTCGCAAAATGTCCAGTACCGTCGCAATTGGCCCCGCGTCCAATCCGATGTCGAATTGGTGCGGAGCAGCCTGAAATATACTTTTGAGGATATTCATGAATATATGCACCGCCTGGACAATGGCAGAAATACCCCGGAGAATTACAAGCGCGTTTGGGTGTCTATGAGTCGGTTTTTCTGGGATGAGTCGCAGTATGCGCTTTCAACTCGCCTGGCAAGATATAGGATTTTCCTCAGAGAGCTGGGTGAGATGGTGAAGAGGTATGTATAGCCCTAATGTGACAAAACGACACTAATAGCTAAACACCATATGATTAGTCGTAATTATGACTCGTCGCTCCTCGGAAGCACTCGCAACGGCCTGAGAGAGCTGCTTGTCTTGCAGGAACATCGATTGCTTCCTCAAGGTCTTGGATCATTAGAGCTTGGTCAGGACCCTCTTGGTCCTACTTCGATCCCTCGTCCCGCCTCTCGCCCCCCATCCAGAGGCAACGTGCGTCCCACCTCTCGCCCTCCATCCAGAGGCAACATACCTCGCCCTCCATCTAGAGGCAACATCGCCGAGCCTCTGAGCCCAATAAGCCCGGTCAGTGACCGTGATCACCGTCGACGCCGATCCTTTGAGCGAGTTCGACCTGCACATCTATCTCCTCAGTCACCCCTGTCACCTTCGTCTGGTACGGGCACATTTTCCGATAGTATTCCTCCTTCTGTCCCCGAGGCTCCTTACTCGCCATTGACTGGATCAGTGTCTGCCACTACAAATACCAGCCACTCCACCCAGAATGATGCCATACAGTATCATTGGATAAAAGAAATCTTTAGCAGTTATGATACAGAGACCGCGATTCCGAACGGACCAGAAAAGTAAGATCTCTCGACTCCGGGCAGAGATATCACTCTGACACTACTATAGGGCAGGATGTTTCGACGATTCCCACCCAGGAATCAAGCAGATTCTCAAAGAAAAAGGATTTGAGCGAATTCTTCAATTGTGGGTCCTTTAGAAAGGAGATTGAATTACCTCCTAATTGGTTATTTCCAGGGCCTTCAATGACGAATCGGAGATGACTATCTATTTCTATCTACGGGAGAGAGACCACCGCGCTCGAATAGTGTGTAAGGTACCTCACCGTACTCGATCCAGTGAATACTTCTGTCTACCTCTGAACATGCTGGAAATTGTCCGAGCAGGGTCCTGCCTTCAGTTGTGCCGGAGAAAAAACTCAGGCAAGGATTTGATCTTGTGGGCCCGTCTGAAGTTCACCACAATTGAAAGTGAGTATACCTAAACACATGCAAAGATAATTCGAGACAAGACCTGACAAAGAGTTAAGGTATGGTCGTGTTCTTCTGTGCGTTCTTGGCCCTTCGCTCTCAAGATGCCGGTCGACCGGTTGACGATATCCGGGACTACGAACTCGACGAGGAAGAGGAGCTTTTTGGCGGGTTGGTCAAACCTTGGCCCCGAATCAATTCACACAGCTAATTATGTCCAGCCAAATCGTCGATGACAACTATCCCCATGCTTTACGTGTGTATCAAGATAGTGTCTCAGGAGCTGTTCGACTGCAGGCATCTGTTCACAAAGGGATTATGGACCGGTAAGTTCAAGCCCAGGTTATATATTGACGGTTCTCACTCATTTTCATAGAACCCCTGTCTGGACTGCCTTCGTTACTCATCAGATCAAGCGACGGGGCTGGTTGAAGCCCTTGGATTCACGGACCGTGTTAGTGAGGGACCTGAAGCTTACCATCCTCATGTCGGCGGAGGACTATAATCCGCCTACCACGGCCCGTGGGGAGCATGTATTGAAATTTGCTAGTCGGAGTGGTGCGTATATCCATTTCATTTGATCACATCGTACTAATTAACGCCTTATCTAGATGCTGACGGCTTCTTGGACACGATGGAAGATATAGCGATGACCATTCGGTAGACAGCGCCATCCTTGTGCTATGGGCCTTGGTGTATTTACTATCTACATGCTCTGGACACTTACGACTGACGAGTTATGCTGGCATGATTGTCATGATCAAGATCAAAAGTTAGGGTCAATTGAAATGGCTATGAAGCTATTGAAGCCAAGTCATGCTTAATCGTCCTTTGATTCTGCCTTTTTAGCGTCTTTCTAACGATTGCTTGCGCTAGCTTCGTTGCATTCTGATTGATACAAGGTCATTTTGGAATTAGCGCCTGAGAATACATTGCCACTTTGTATCTGACATGAGAGAAGAAGTAATGGGTATCGTGAAAAGTACATAGTATGGAAGCCCTCATGTCTTCGGCTGCTTCACCAAGAGCCCGTCATTGGAAAGGCCCTTCAAAAGCCGCTCTGTCATCCTCTTTTCCCGCAATTCAGCAAGCTCCTTCCGCCGACGATTGGTCTTTTCTTCCCATTCCGCCCTCCTATCAATCCTAGCCTGTCGCTGCTGCTCAGTCTCCTGTCTTGCCATCAACAAATCCTCCATCTGCCTCTTCCGTTCCTCCTGATCCCCTGAGAATGAATAAAATCCAGTACCCCGATTCCGTACCTCCGCATCCGCATTGTAATGCACCTCTTCAGGCGGCGTAGCAGACCGATCCCTTCGCGCAGCAAGCTTAGCCATCTGTGCTGCAACATTCTCCTCGGGGTTGAACGCCTCCGCCTGAATCGTCTCGCCATAAATCAGATTATCCGGTCTGGCAGGCTGCCAGCGTTCCCGCGTCTCGCGGCCCTGATTCGCCTCCTCCTTCGCACGCGCCGCTGTGGCAGCTTCTTTTCTCGTACCACGGCGCGAACGCCCAAATTCATCTTCATATGATATCTGGGACGCGTTGTCATCGTCTTGATCACCGTCACTGGTATCCTCGGATCCATCGCGATTTCGTTCTTCGTCCATCCATTTGCGGTCGAAATCAACCAGTCCTTCTTTTTCTTTGCGCCGTAGTCGCTTATGGTAATCTTCGCCTCGGGTTTTTTTGTGACTGGGCTCTTCCTCGTCGCTGCTTTCGGCTGCTAGGTGTGATCCCTTCTTCAGGTCGTTGTATAGGCGCACTTTTGCATCCATTTTGCGCTTAGATCGGCTGAGTGTGGCGTCGTCGACTTTGCCGATATCCTTGCTGCTTTTGTGGACTTGAGTGTGGCCTTCATCTTTGAGATCGGAAGCTGCGCGCTTCTCGGCTCCTTTGTTAGATCTGGTAAAGAGGTCGGTTTTGGGGGTCTTGGATGGGCGGGCTCGGCCGCGGCCTGTGCTGCTGTCTTGGGCTATGAGGGAGGAGAGTTGGGAGGAAAACGCTAGGTTGGATGAGTTGGAGATGTCTGGGCCCTTGGTGGTTTTGGTACGGCGTTGTCCGTACAGAGAGGTTTGGTCGGAGCTCATGGTTGTGGTGTGTGGTTCGAGCAGTCTGTCAATAGTGAACTTGGAGTGATATGGAGGACGATAAGATAAGACATAGCGATCTAGCCTAATTCGGATAATTAAATGTCCCGAAATTGTCATGTACAATTGCTACGTCCAGTTCACTGGAATGAATTAATTCCTGGTAAAAGCTATGGTTGGCCTCTAGAATAATACAGAAGAGTCGGGGCAAGTCTGTACTCTAGTGATTCCACGTGTACATTGTCTTTCTCATCATTCTTATAGAGAATACTCCATTAGACTTACATAATATATCACGTCTACTAGAGGTCCCTAAGCTATTGACATAGATCAATTAACTCCCAGTATTAGTTGACAACTAAGCCAGTAGATACCCGACTGTACATGTGTAGAACTTCAAACTCATGCATTTGTAGAGAAACAAATCTAAACATGCCCCACTGCATCAGACTGGGATTACATAACTCCGGGCCGAGTCCGCAAGGTTAAAGTGAGTCAAGCAGATCATCTCGCAATCTACTCAATCCTCTCACTGTACTTGGAGTCAATTGATATTTCCCTTGTACATTCTGTCTCTTTGAGATAAACTCAATTTCAATTTAACACCAGGAATCAACCAATTGACTCATCATGTCCAGCCCTATCTACCTCGGTGTTGTTGGTATGAATACCCCTCCATCTTTTCGAGCTTCAAGCTTCACGCCTCAAGACCATAACCGCACCAAAATTAACACATCCAGGCGTCGGCGGCGTTGGTACCGCGTTCCTGTCCCAGCTTGCTCGTATCCCCAATGCCCCCCAGCTTGTTCTCCTCGCCCGCTCCTCGCAGACCCTCCTCGCTCCGACACCGGCGTACTCCCCCGCCATCCCCGCGGCCGACTGGGCAACTGCCTCCGCTGCGCCCTCGCTCGTCAAGACCGGCGCTCTGCCCGCCGAGGAGATCGCGACATACCTCGCCTCTGCCCCTGGTCGCGCCATTTTGGTTGACAACACCTCCGATATTAACCTTGCCCGCTCCTACCCCACATTCTTGAAGAAGGGCATCTCCGTCGTCACCCCGAACAAGAAGGGCTTCTCCGATGACCTCTCCCTGTGGAAGGACATCTTCGCCTCCGCCGCCGAGGGCAAGGCTCTCGTTTATCACGAGAGCACCGTCGGCGCCGGTCTCCCCGTCCTGTCCACTCTGAAGGATCTCGTCGCGACCGGTGACGAAGTCACCCGCATCGAGGGTGTCTTCTCCGGTACCCTTTCCTTCCTGTTCAACACTTTCGCCCCTGCCTCCGGCTCCTCGGATGCTCAGTGGAGCGCCGTCGTTGCCCAGGCTAAGGAGCTTGGCTACACCGAGCCCGATCCCCGTGATGACCTGAACGGTATGGATGTTGCTCGCAAGCTCACCATCCTTGCCCGTCTGGCTGGTCTAGAGGTGTCTCGTCCCGACTCGTTCCCCATTGAGTCGCTCATCCCTGCCGAGCTGGCCTCGCTGCCTTCCTCTTCTGATGGCATTACTCAGTTCATGACTCGCCTGCCCGAGTTTGATGCTCAGATGGCTGAGGTCAAGAACACCGCTGAGAAGCAGGGTAAGGTTGTGCGTTACGTTGGCAGCATTGACGTTGCCACCAAGACCGTCAAGGTTGGTCTCCAGTACTTTGACAAGGACAGCGCTATTGCTGGCCTTAAGGGCAGTGACAACATCATTAGCTTCTACACCAAGCGGTACGGCGCCAACCCTCTGATTGTGCAGGGTGCTGGCGCTGGTGGCGATGTCACTGCCATGGGTGTGTCTGCTGATCTGATCAAGGTCGTCCAGCGCCTGCAGTAAGTCAGGGTATAGTGAAATAATGATAAAAGGATATAGATAAGCAGATTCTTGCAGAGTCTGATGAATGAAAAGATAATCCTGGATGCGATACGCTATATGCTCATTCATATCTACCTGAATACTAGTAGGTAAAGTGGTGATTAGACGCACTTGAAATCTGATTTAATTGGTAGCAAATTAGCTCAAAATTATAGACACAATGATAAGAGATATTCACATAATGATATTTAAACGTTTGACCCAGATTGCATACAATGAATCCCATATAAAAGCCGATTAGGCAAACACCATAAGCGCCATAAACCCGTTATCAGAATAAAGATATGCGTACAGGAGCATTTAAGCTAAGCAATAGCGTAGGTCAATCAGGCTCGAGCAGCTCTATATTTGGCCTCTCCATCCGCATTGGAATGTGCCCTCGTAGCCGTGGTGGGTGCCTTATTCTCTTGGCCTGTATCTCTATTCGCCAACGCGTCATCCTCTCGATCTTGATCCCGATGAGCATCAGTCTCGACGCCACGCAATCCAAATGCCCGCCGTTGTCCGTCAGGGCGTTCGTTCAGACTTGGTGCTCGAGGTCGCTGTTGGCCGCGTGCCCGTCCGCCTACCCACGGTAGTTCCCACAAGAGCATTCGGTAAAGCCACAGGCCTGCATCGAAGAGAATGAGGGCGAGCCAGGGGAAGATCGTGATAATTCCGAGAAGGAACTGATAGAGTCAAATGTTAGTAGGAAACAAGTGAAGTGTGGGGAGGACATGGGCGCATACGAAGATCCGGACTGCCCAGCTCTCCACCTGAATGAGCTGTGGTGGGAGGATGGAATACCACGCCATAGCTTTTTTGGTCGGGTGTATCTCCGGAGCTTGGGCAGTTATCGCAAGCGGCTTGAAGATAGGTGCGATGAGCGGTCTCTTTTCCGGGTGTAGCCGCTTGATTGGCGGTCTCTCAGACTTTGTTCTTTGTAGGAGCTCTTACGTCGTGTGTGGTTATTGCTCGGTTCCTCTCATGTCCGGAGCCAGGGATGTTTGGGCGGTAGAGAGGTTTGGAGTGAATGCGACGCGCAAGGGTCTTGGTTGCGGAAGCGATGTATCAAGTCCGAGGGAGCTCCTCCCCGCACGGTCCTGACGGGGGAAAAGAAATGTAAGTTGGATTTGGAGAAAGATGCGTTTCCTGGTGAATTAATTTATTCCCACCGCTTTCAAATCCGGGGAATACAAATGGGAAAAAGCAAATGCAAGCTGCAGTTGAAGATGATCAGGAACGAGTGGAGTGCGCGGTAAAGCGGAGACCGAGGCCCGATCTGATCCCGATTAGGAAAGTTGTCATCACCTGAGCATGAACTTAAGTTGCTTCAACACAATCGCTTGGAACGTAGATGGGCGATACTTATCATGAAAGCCAGTGACATAGACCTAGGGACAGGTACCTAGGTCATGTATTTCCAAGGTTCCAAGGTTCCAAGGTGGTCGTGCCCCATAAGGTCTTAGAATATCATTTCAGCCTAATCATGAAACGTAAAGTAGCAAAGGATTGAAAATGTGCGATTCAGTATTGCCTAGTGAGATTTAAAACTTTGAGACATAATAGTCTGACTCGACAGGTTGAACGATGGTACCTTCGTGTTCATCCTTGGGATGGATGCAGACTCCAGACTCCAGAGTATGACGAGTGAGGTGGGCGGCCATAGCCGCATCTATTGCGCTATGTGGACTAGCGCGGGCCTTATCAACACGTGATACACCATGTATAAACCAAGCCGACGTGGTGTAGTGGTTAACATAGTCATTCCCAGCAACTGTCCCATGTTCGATACCTGGTCGGACCGAATGCTCATCCTTCGTCCTTAGGTATTCTTGTTCATCGTATTCGCAATGGGTCGGAAGTTGGGTCCTTGACTGACGAAGGCTCCGATCCTTCCGCCGACGGCAATTCTTTTCCGGTTGTTGTTGTTGTTGTTGTTGTTGTTGTTGTTGTTCTTTCTTTTCGCTCGTCTGCCCTTGTACCTCCTTTCATTTGAAGCGTACAGGTTCTTTTAGGGTACATGAACCATACAGGTGTATATATGTACCTCATCATATGCCGGATACACTGATCTGTACAGTCTGGTTTAGGTTTAAAGATCCTCAATCACAGAGAACGGTGGATACAGACATAGTTCTGTGGATGTGAATTCTCTCATGAAACAATTGAGTTGCCTGTGATTCAAAATAGACTCGGACATTCCATTCGCGCGTGTATTATTAGCCGAATCGGCCATTTCCAACCTGTATAGCGCCGATCTTCATACCAAGATGAGGCTAGAAAGCTTGGAATGAGCTTGATTATCAAAATAATCCACAATGATCGGAAACCAGACAAGAACATCCTCAGCTCGACGTATCAAATGCTCCCGTGGTGATCTCCTAGTTTTCCATAGTGGGACGTTCCCGAGAAACACGCAACATTCATCGTCACCCCTCAGATTCTCCCTGTGCCCCTGTTATATCTTTTTCCAGCGCCTAGTTAAAGCAGGTATCACACGCGTCCGACTGACGATGAAGTTGAATAGTTCGCCTTTATCCCGGGTACTACCCCATAATTCGTCAGCTATGCGCCAATGCAAGCGCCGCCTTCGTCATCGCGGTGGACCCGTTATCGGCACTGCACAACCGTTGGGATTATCCGAGAATTGACCGAACAATATCAGTCCAAATTTTGTTATCAAAAAGATGAGTATATAAAGGGTGACTGGGAGATGGTTTAAGACTGCATTCACGTTCATTCTTATATCGTTATTCGTCTGTGACGACATGAAGTTTCAACGGAGTGTTCTCGTTGGTGGCCTCGGGCTTGCAACGGTTCAGGCGGCGAGCTTGAAGGATGTATGCACTACCACATACGTTAAGAATGCCCTGCCTGCCTCGGACAAATTTCAAGGCCTGACTTTGCATCCTGCTTTCATTACTGCCAATACAGTCTACAATGCATCCACTACCGATGAGGACGACTGGCCCGATGTGTATGGGTATGACTATTGTAACGTCACAATAGCCTATTCCCACAACGGCATCAAGGATGATGAGGTATTGCTGGAGTTCTGGCTTCCAGCGCCTGAGAAGTTTCAGAACCGCTGGCTCTCTACTGGTGGTTTCGGTTATGCGATAAATGGCGACGGAGACGATCTCCCGGGTGGTGTCATCTACGGCGCTGTATCTGGCCAAACCGATGGAGGATATGGGGGCTTCAGCGTTGAGCTCGACGACGTCTTCTTGTTGGCCAATGGAACAATCAACCGTCAAGATCTCTCTACATGCAAGGCTACCAGGCTCATTACGAAATGAGCATGATCGGCAAAGCATTCAGCAAGAACTTCTATGACATGGGCTCAAAGAAGCTATACGCTTACTACCAGGGTTGCTCTGAGGGTGGTCGCGAAGGCTGGAGTCAGGTCCAGCGCTTTCCTGATGAGTGGGATGGAGCTGTTATCGGTGGTCCTGCTATTCGCATGGGTCAGCAACAGGTGAACCACCTTTACGGTAACCTGGTTGAGCACACAATGGGCTACTACCCTCCTCCCTGCGAATTGGAGATGATCAACAACCTCACAATCAAGGCTTGCGATGCTCTTGATGGCAAAGCGGACGGCGTTGTCGGCCGCACAGATCTTTGCAAGCTGCGTTTCAATATCAACTCCACTATCGGTCACCACTACCACTGCGCTGCCTCCTCTTCCACAACTGTCTTGAAGCGTGGCCTCAACAAGCGTACCTCGGAGACTAGCACCACTCCTGCCCAGAACGGAACAGTGACGGCCGCTGGTGTTGCTGTGGCTGCTAAGATCCTCGACGGTCTCCACACCCTGGATGGCAAGCGCGCCTACATCTGGTACCAACCGACCGCTACCTTCCACGATGCTGACACCGAGTACAACTCAGAGACCGGCAAGTGGGAGCTAGACATCACCTCACTGGGTGGTGAATGGGTCGCCCGGTTCCTCGAGCTCCGCGACGCAGACAACATTTATTCCATGGACAACGTCACCTACGATACCATGACCGAGTGGATGTTCGAGGGCTGGAAGCGCTACGAAGACGTCTTGCAGACGACCTGGCCCGATCTGACTCCGTTCCAGGAAGCGGGTGGAAAAATAATCCACTTCCACGGCGAGTCGAACCCTAGCATCCCGACCGGTTCCTCTGTGCACTACCACGAGATGGTGCGCAAAATCATGTACGGAGACCTCTCATTTGAGGAGGAAACCAAGGCCTTGAATGATTGGAATCGTTTGTACCTGGTTCCGGGTGCTGCTCACTGTGCTCCTAGTGATGACCAGCCCAACAGTCCTTTCCCTGGCACTACACTTGAGACTCTGATTGAGTGGGTTGAGAATGGCGACAAGCCGGATCGTTTGAATGCAACTATCATGTCGGGTGCTAATGAAGGCGAGCAGCAGGATCTGTGCGCTTGGCCTTTGCGTCCTCTTTGGAAGAACAACGGTACTACTTAGGACTGCGCATTTTCACCAGAAGTCTTATGATATTTGGACGTGTGACTTTGATGCCTACGATGTACCTCTGTACTAGGTATAGATGCGCGAAGCATAGGGCTAGTGACAAGCTTTTGTCCTTTTTTTTTTTATCCTATTCCTTATTCCTTCTCTTTCTTCCTGACATGACTACCATCAAATCAGACAAGTATTACTACTTCCTCATTTTATGTACATATTTAGCCAAAAAATCTATTGTCGGGTTTCACCTTTCTTCCATGTCCGCATATCCATCGCCGAAGCTGCCGTAACACTCGCAGACGAAACAGACAATGATCACTACTCCAACTATTGAGTAGCAATGCAATACGAAGTTGCGAGGTATGGAAACCAATAACAAGCATCCAAATAAGGTGCCCTGAATAATGCGACGTTAATTCGCTGCCAAAGCACATCGCGCAATCGGAGCTCGCTCCGCACTGCATGTACCTGAAGCAACTCAGAAAGCCTCACACCCAATCACGATGCAGATCAAAACCACGGGTGCTCGTTTCCTCAACGCGACCAAAGGCTTAATTAATTCAACGGGTTGAGTTAGTGTGACGGTTGGGCCCGCCAGTACCTTTCTTGGCAGTTTATGCAGTCGATCTATACACTAACTGCAGCCTACAGGTACAACCGATACACCCGATCAATTGGCAGGAAACTCAATTGCAATCTGATTATGCCCGTGGCCCCTCGAATTGATCTAATTGGCATGACATCTCGGTGCGAAGTGCGGTGGTCTGGACTTTCCCCTCATGCTTCGCTTACAGTACAATTTCATTCTATCCCCACGTGTACTACGATAATCAATGCAACCATGCAGTACATGGTATCTCGCAACTATAAAAAAGCAGTGCAGCCGCCGATCAAAGTGCGTCAGAGCATTCCAGATCAAGTAACTGTCAACCATGCATCCCAGCGCTCTAGTCGGCCTCTTGGCCTTCGCGGCTGCTACCGAAGCCATTCCCAGAAACCCCAAGCAGGCACACAGCGCCTCCTCGATCTCGAACTTGAAGTCTAAGATCAAGAATGTCGTCGTGCTTTGCATGGAGAACCGCTCCGTCGACAACTTGCTCGGTGGACAAACCCACAAGGGAATTGAGAACCCCATTAACAACGGCCCATACTGCAATCCATACAACGTGACTGATCCCTCCCAAGGCCACCACTGTACCGAGGCTCGGGACTATAACTCTGTCACTGATGATCCCAGCCACGCTGTGACCGGTAACACGATGGAGTTCTACAGCAACTGGGCGCCTGATAACTCTCTTATTGCCCAGGGCAAGTTGTTGCCTAACAACAATGGATTCATCCATGAACAGATCCATAACTATGGTGATGATGCGAACAAGACTGTGCTTGCGAAGCAGGTTATGAACTACTATACCGAGGCTGAGGTGCCAGTTCTCACTTCTCTGGTTGAGAACTTCGTTACTTTCAACCACTGGCATTCTGATGTTGCGGGTGTAAGTTTTCATTGCCGGCTTTTGGAGTGACTTTTGCTGATGCGTTGATGTAGCCGACGGACCCTAACCGTTTTGCCCTTGTTGCTGGTACCTCTGGTGGCCACGGTACCAACGACGATAGCTTCGGCACCTATGCTTTCACCCAGCGCTCTATCTTCCAGCAGCTGGGTGAGACCAACCACACCTGGTTGAACTACTGGGACACAGCCGGTGGCACAGGCCCCGAAGCACAGTGGTTCACATGGACAAAAGAAACCAGCAACCAGGACAAGGTCGTGCCCATGACGCAATTCTACACCGACGCAGAGAAGGGTGTGTTGCCCGAGTTCTCGTACTTGAATCCCTCGTGCTGCGGCGTCGGCACCACTTCCATGCACGACAGCGGTCTGATCTCGGACGGAGAGGCATTCATCAAGCGGGTTTATGACTCGCTGCGCAGCGGACCTCAGTGGAACGAGACTCTTTTCGTTTTGACCTTTGACGAGACGGGTGGATTCCACGATCATGTGCCTCCTCCATTGGCGCCGAGACCGGATAACCTTACGTATACTGAGACCGCGCCTAATGGGGAGAAGTATACCTATGAGTTTAACCGCCTTGGTGGACGTATTCCTACTTTCTTGATCTCGCCTTGGATCTCCAAGGGCTTTGTTGAGCAGAAGGGTACTAATAACCAGGGCAAGACGGTGTCATACTCTGCTTCGTCGGTTTTGAGGACATTGGGTTATCTTTGGGATTTCGCGCCTTTCAACCCGCGTGTTGATGGGGCTGCTTCCTTTGATCACTTGATTCAGAGCACCCCGCGCAAGGATGTGCCTACCGCCCTTCCTAGTGCTGTTCCGTTTTGACAGGCTGAAGATGCCGTGCAGAGTGGGAGAGGAAGAAAAGTAACGAGTGAGAGTGGATTGGTGATTCTGATGACCATTTTAATTGTTTACAACTTTTGATGAGGTTATGTACTTGTTTACGCATTAGATCAAATGAATTATGTTTTATACAGCTCAAGTATGTGAAGTTCGCTGGGTGTAAAATGTCCAAAAAGGATAATCGTGATCTCGTATGGATAGACTCGAAATCGCCGTCTAAAACCCGAATAATTGTTCGCCAAAATATACAAAAAGTGAAACAGATATATGCAGAATAGCCCTCGGATTCACTGAGAACAGGATCAACGCGGCGCCCGATACGCATCATACGAAGTGTACGTGTACGGGTTATACTCTTCCTCTGTTTGCTGCTCAACAGGACCATAGCCATGACCACCCGCACGCCAGCGATCCAGCGGGTTGGCATCAGTCTGCGCAGGTGTTTGCGCACTGCTGAGAAGTCTTGTCTCGCTCTCGTTGGACTGTTGATACAAGCCTCCGCCGACATCATTTCCACTGTCGCCCCGCGAAAGTGGAACCCGGAATGCAGGATGGATGAGACCTGTCCCATCAGTCGGCTCGTAGTTATCGTGGACCCTCAAGGCGGACATTGATGGCAGGGAAGGAGCAGGGGAGGAGGCACGCGAAGAGCTAGGAGACCACTCGCCACCTAATGTGCTGCGAGGGGTTTGGGACCGTTCTGTCATCAAGTCTTCCGGACGGCCATAGATGCCTCCACCGAATTCTTCGCGGAAGTCGGGACGGTCCTTGTAGTATGAGAAGTCTAGATGGTTTTCAGGGACAACCTCGAACGGCGCCGGATCGGCAGCCTTGCCGGGTTCAGACGAGAGCATTGGGTTCATGGCGATATCGGAGTACTCGCCCACCTGGTCACCGCCATCCAAGCGACCCTGGTAGATCTTCTTGAGTGTTTCTGCTGCGCGGGCATGGACCATGGGGGTCATGAGAGGCTTGTACAGAGCCGGATGACCGAATTTGGCGTTGAGACGGTCCGATGCCTTCTTGTCTATCTTGGTAGGACCGAGGGCCTCTGCATCGGTGAGGTTGGCACGGTTGTAGAACTCGCAGTCTGGGTCAAATGTCCGCGAGCAGTAAACCTTGAAACCGATCATCAAGAACAGGAGTGGGATGACGCAATACGCCATGGTCTGAGTGCCCTGTGACAGGGCGACCAGGGCGATGATAACGTTGGCAAGAATCGTTGCAAAGACCATGCGGTTGAAAACAACAAGCCAGAACGCGCCAGCGGACTCATTCTTCGTAACGAACACGTACATGAGCAGATACTTCTTCAACATGGCATCGATACCAAAGTACAATGCGGTCACCGGCAACACAATTGGCTGCAGAGTGGCGAAGCACATGGCAACGGTGGCATAGAAGAGGAAATAGTTGTAATAACTGGCATAGTCGAAGGGGGGAGGTGCAGTCCATTCAATTGCTTGACGTGGTGTCGGCGAAAGGAACGTCTTGGAGAACCACACCCAGAACAAGCTGATCATCTGAACGAGATCAATAGTCGCACCTAGGTTGCGCTGCAGGAGGTAGGTAATCCAGAAGGGAGACACATTGCACAAGGCGCTGACCAACTTCTCGTAGAGCTGACTGTCAACAATGGCCTGCCAAGGAGTTTCGTTTTTATTGGTATCCTCGATCACGGTAGACACGAATGTCCAGGCAGCAGAGAAGAGCGAGAACACAATCAAGTTGTTAAAGACGAAGAATGCATACAATTGGCCCATGACCTTTCTCTCGCGAGAAGTCTTGGTCTTGCTGCCACTCTGGATCGAAAGTCGTCGGAAGATAATGGGCAGTACCAGGTAAACGAGGGAGGTCACTGCAGGAGACAAAATACCTTGAACGGCAGCCCAAACATTGGGGTTGGCCTCCAACTGGGTCATGAAAGCGGGCCACACGAGGCCCAAATTCGACAAGTTGGACAAGAAAACAGCAATCAGACCGTTAGGTACGACCCACACAAGGGTCAATGCGGTAACCCAAATGAAGTTGGCGAACCGTTTCCACTTACGCGAGGCCTTGCTAAGCGGTAGATTCTCCCAGATCAAATCGCTGGGGCGAGGAGCAAGCCTAATGGTTGTGCCCTTGGGGTGCTTCTTACGGGCTGTCCAAGCAACCGCATGCGCATGCTCGATATTCGCCCAACTAGCAAATCCATACGGTTGTGCATCCCGGCGGTCGATAGAGGTCCGGCCATGCTTGATTTGTTCTTCTAGAACGCGGATACGCACAGTCAGGTAATCAATGGCATCCACTTTCCCATCGGGGTGCTTGTCGCGCTGGCTGCGGGGAGGGCGTATACGGGGGCGCTTTGCAGGCAAATTATCGGGCCGCTTGAGATATTTTGCAAGTACAGACTCTAGCTCTCGCACGGCTTCTTCGTGTTCCTTGATGATGCTCGGCAGGTCCCTCACATTGCGGCCAATAGCAGCGCGGGGCAAAGCGGCGGTGGGGTTGGTCTGGTCGGTGAGGCGCAGAATGCCTTCGTCGGAGCGGTCTGGGCCAGGGATATCGGTGACCATGAGAGTTCGCGCATGCAGACTCCGCTGGTAATCTGAGCTCTGGAAATACTGTCTCCGCAGGGCCCGTACAGCCCGGTAATTCCTCCAGAGAAAATAAACCACGATGATATCAAATGCCCAAGCGCATGCCACCTGACTCCAAATGGCCATGGGGTTCGTCACGTAGAGGGGAGTCATGAGATCGAACGTGGAGATCGAGGAGCTGTTGCTCTTGCTTTCGGCCAAGTTCACCGGAATCATGACCGCGCAACCGATGATGCTCATGAAGATGAAAATGTTGCGACACATCTTGCTGAAGCGCAAGAAGATTACCGCATCCAGTCCAATGGTGTCCACCAGCTGCGCCTCTCGGGTGTGTATTACGGGTTTGATCCAGGAGAAAAAGCCTTTACCCACCGGGGGCGGAGCGTGTTTTCGGTCGGCATGTTTGACCTTGGGGGCGTACACGAGCGAATGACGAGGTCGGAAGAGGGAGAAGAGGAGGGCGAGGAGCAGGGAGATCCCGACGGAGGTGCCGAGTGAAGCCCAGATAGAGCTGGTGGTGAACTGTCGGTTATTAGCGGGAGATCATGACGTATCGGCTCTTGGATACTGTATTTGCGACCTACCTTTGATTTGAAGGGATTCGCAATGAGTTCAAGGAATGCATCCGACGAGTCGGTCCGGACCTGTAACCTCTGACGCACATCCATCTCTTCCCCGAACCCAAGAAAAACGAAGGGAGTATCACAGAGATAACGAATGGAAATGACACATGAAGAGTAAGACCACGAACAGGTCAAGGGTCCATAAAGCGAGTGATCGGGAGAGCGAGTGACCAGGTAAGAAAAAAAAAAAAAGAACTCAAAAAGAAAGTCGCTCGACGTGAGACATGTACAAGAAAGAAAGAAAAGTGGGGATTGATAGGCCTGGATTCGCCCTATTATTAGAGAGACGATCAGCGGCGTTGCCGATCTCTAAGCGACCATCGCGAGTAATAGTGACAAGCCGTTGGTGACTGTGGATTCAAGTGCGTCAACATATTTCCCCAGTCGTCTGAGTACTGGTGTCCCTGGTGGCGTTCTCCGACACGTCTGACTTCTCCATCGTAGACCCATTGACCCGATTTTTCATTGGACAGACCAGGACTGCGCCTCGTGGTAAACCAATCATACCCTGCAGTGTGTAACAGTCTGGAACATTAGGCCATTCTCAGACCCAATGCAAACCAGGGTAACAGTGACACAGTTCAGTCAGTACCTGCTTTGGGTCCACTGAACATTCCAATGTTGTAGGTTTGCACGGAGTGGAAGTCGTCGCCGTTGACACCTTATTGACACCTTCTGGACTAGGTCGCAAGGCAGAAGATAAGGCACTCAGGCAATAACACATCTCACGTGCATCATGAGCGTTGCAGAGTAGCATCCGGCCTACCACGAGGTCTACACGATACCACATGATCCTACAGCTACTATGTACAAATACTCCTTGCGTCAAAAAGTAAGGTAAGCGGCCACGAGACAATATCTGATATCTTCATTACGTGTGATATTTCGCTACATACAGAGTACGCCAACATCCCCCGGCGCCCAAAATTTTTTGGCATCATCGCGTAAAATGGTTAATAGAAAATAAACTTGGGGAATCCCTTAAATAAATCACATCACGGCATAATTTTTTTTTACAGCTGGCCGGAAGTGTTGAAGTCCTCAAGAGCGACCTGGGTGCGCTTGGACATGGTCTTCTCACCCTCACGAACCCAGACACGGGGATCGAAGAACTTCTTGTTGGGCTTGTCAGCACCATCGGGGTTACCGACCATGGTCTGGAGGTAGTCCTTCTTGTTCTGGATGAAGTCCCGGACACCGGACAGGTAGGCGTACTGCATGTCAGTGTCGACGTTAACCTTGACGACACCGTAGCTAATAGCCTCCTTGTACTCCTCCTTGGAGGAGCCGGAGCCACCGTGGAAGACGAAGAAGACGGGCTTGTCCTTGGGGGAGCCGAGAGCCTTCTTAACGTAGGCCTGGTGCTTGGAGAGCAGCTCAGGGTGGAGACGGACGTTACCGGGCTTGTAGACACCGTGAACGTTACCGAAACCAGCGGCGATAGAGAAGTAGGGGCTGATGGGGGAAAGGGCGTTGTGGATAGCGAGGATATCCTCGGGCTGGGTGTAAAGGGAGTTGTTGTCAACGTCCTCGTTGTTGACACCGTCCTCCTCACCACCGGTGATACCGATCTCCTGTATGAGAATGTTAGATATATATGATGTGTTTTGAGGGGTTGGCGCTAAATCTTACCATCTCGAGCCACTGCTTCATGGGGGCAGCGCGCTTAAGGTAGGCGGCGGTGGTGTTAATGTTGTAATCGACCTCCTCCTCGGACAGATCGATCATGTGGGAAGAGAAGAGGGGCTCGCCGTGGAGCTTGAAGTAGGCCTCATCAGCATCCATGAGGCCATCGAGCCAAGGCAGGAGCTTCTTGGCGCAGTGGTCGGTGTGCAGAACGACGGGGATGCCGTAGGCGGGGGCAAGGCTGCGGATGAAGTGGGCAGCGGCGATACCACCAGCAATGGAGGCGGCCTGGCCCTCGTTGCTCACACCCTTACCGGCGAAGAAAGCGGCACCACCCTGAGAAAGCTGCAGGATGATGGGGGACTTGGCATCGCGGGCAGCCTCCAGGGAGGCAACAACGGTAGAGGAAGAAGTGACGTTCTAGTCCAGGTTAGTGACCATCCATGGGAGTTGGTATCGGAGTGAGGACGACATACAATGGCGGGAACGGCAAAGTTCTTCTCCTGAGCGTACTCGAAGAGAGCAAGGACATCGTCACCGACGATGACGCCGGCCTTGCGGGAAAGCTTCTCAAGGATACCCATTATGTATGAAATGTACAGAATTCGTTTTCGTTAAATTCGGAGACTGGAGAGGGAGAGAAAGAAGGGAGAGTTAGAAAAGGTTATAAGTGACAATGAGCTTTACCGAAGGACGAAAGCGGGCAGGTAAAATAGGTAAGGGAGGGGCAAAGTTGGAGGGGCAAGCATCGTCATCGACACCTTCTCACCGGTTAGGTGGAGCTTACCTTAGGTTGAAACCTAGTGGAACTGAGGTCACTGTGATTTAAGAAGATAATTGCAGTAATGTATGTGGGAACTACAGGATCAGTATATATAGTCTTGCAAGCACGAGAATCCCCAATGCCTCCGGGTCTCTCCGTGATCGGGCCAGTTACCGTTCGGCCTACATTTCTTGTATAACATCATAGCCGCGGGGTTCACGTTGCCGGGATCTTGTGGTCCGACTCAGTCAATTACAATAGAACCTTTAGAAAATAATCGAACTAGCTTAACTCTATCTTTCTCCTGAATAATACGGTAGGCCAATTCCACCCCGTGGACCTTGGTGCTACATGGATTCCTCGCTGCAAAGACTTGATTCCGTCACTCCGTAATTTGTTCGTCGGCGGGGAACCGAGGAATTCGAGACCATTCGCTGTCCTTCGATTAACCACGCGGGAAAAGTATATCGTCTCCCACGCCATAGCTACGAATTTAGTATCCTCAATCTACCAATAAAAAGAAACTAAATCAAACAAGATAGAAAACAGCGCATCCCCTAAATCCGGCTGCTCGCATTTGTCCCACTCATTTTCCGGTGTGCAATCCGGTTAAGAGGGGGAAACCCCTGTGGATCTGCAGTTCTCAGACCTCCCGTTCTAGTGACATCAGTGTAGTCTTTCATGTTATCGTCTTCCATTGCTGGAGAAACCGAGTACCGGTTTTATTTTCTATGCATATCGACATCCTCCACGTCATCCCATGTACATACCGCCTATATACGGAAGATGCTTCATCTACACCACGAAATAGAAGAAAAAAGAAAAGTAACCAAGCCGCATCCCCTTACAAACGCCCTTCGGCAGGGCTCGATTCGGGCCGCTCAATCTCGTAGAACAGCAGATATACCTCTTTCTGCATGCCCAGCACATCCGAAGTCTTGCATTCCTTGATCTTTTCGTCCGAGATGCGCCACCAGCGATCGTTCGGCTTGCGCTTTCGGCGAAGTCGTGATCCGATCCCCGTGGGGGTTTCCGCAGAGGAACGCGGGATGGTCCGAGAAGATCGTGGGGCTGACGAAACACTTGCCCGCGCCGGATCTAAAGTCGGACTGCTGTCTGAGCTAGTCTGTTGAGTGGAAGATCGGGAAAAGGTGCTCTGAAGCGAACGGCGAGAGCTGGAAGTAGTAGGGCGAGGTATTGAAGGGGAAAGTTGGGTGGCTGGAGTCCCCGACAGAGATGTGGCAGAGGCTGTAGGGGAAAGACTACTGCTACCGCTTATATCGTCCGCATTTACCGGCACCAGACGAGGACTCGGAGCTTCGGAAGGGTTCTCACTGGCGACACGGCTCTGCGCATACGAGCTGAATGCCTCGGGGGTGGAGAATGGGGCGTAGATGTGATTGCGACGGAAGGACTCGTAGTGACCACTGTGATGGCTGCCTTTGTGACAAACAATTGCCAGGAGCTTATACCATGTCTGGCTCAAGATGCCTCCTAGGGGTAATCGCTCGGGGAATGAGACCTTTGCAGCATTCTTGCTGGAACTACTGCGGTCGAAGATCGATCGTGACAAGTGAATGGCAATCACCTTGGGGAATGCTGTGATGCGCATATGTCGTGCAATCCGTCGCTTCGGTGCAATATCGGAAGGCGGAAGCTCAATACCCTCGAGTTCGCTTTCTGGATCCTTCTCCAATGCCTCTTGGATGCGGGCAATCTCTTGGTCCAGTCGCTCCTTGTCACCTTGAGAGTACGCCCGAGTCTTCTCCTGGGTCTTCATACCGATCGCATGTTGTAAACGGCAATAATCGCACCGGAAGTCTTCAATGTATTCGGTTTTCAAAAGTCCATCGAAGCACGCGTTGAGCGTGGTAGAGCTTTTCTGCGGTACCTGCAGTGTGAGGTTGACAAATGCCGTCTGGTTCGGTTTGTACTGGTAGTGGCAAAACTGGCATTCAATCTGCGACTCCAATTTGCCCTCAAATAGAAATCCCGGTTCATCATCGATCTCTTTGAGTTTCGTATCAATGATGGCTGGTAATCCATTGGGTGATCCATCATCAATCCGCACCTCCACCCCAAAAGGGCTATCGGATGCACTGGTTCCAGACTCTGGCGCTGACGCGCCCAGACCAGCCGGCGCGCCAATATGACTAAGAGCACCTTTCCTCGCGCGCACACCAGCATGATACTCATCACAGAGTCGCTCGAGGATAATCTGCAAAAATTCTTGCGCATCCTGCTGATTGCGGCTAATGCGCGTGCGAAACGCGAATTCCAGTGACTGGATGAACCCCCGTGCCGAAATGGTCTTCTTATAGATTGGTCGCTCATTCAACCGATCCAACATCTCCTTCAGTGCCTGTGTAATCAACCCCTGCTGTAATTCCCGCACCTTGTCTTGCTTCGCTCCGCGGGATAGCTCATCCTCAGTCGGTACCGCGTTGTAAATCTCCGGCCCGTCCAGCTCGCGCCGGTGCAACTCTCGGATCAAATATACTCGGAGATCGCCTAGACCGGCTAAAGCCTGGAGCACGGAGTTAATGAAGCAGTCATTGGCAAGATTGGACAGGCCCACAATGCTCTTTTTGCGGTTGCTATCATTGGACTCGTCACCGTCGATTGTGTAGTTGGGGCCGAAAACGTAGAACAAGGCAACGGCTGCGAGGGAGGCCCCGGCCGCGTAGGCGGCAACCGTGGTTGGCTTCTCTTGCATAAAGACTTTTGAGGTGTGGAGGGAGGGTGTTGCGGCGGTTTGTGGCGTAGGGGAGGAAGTGAGGCGAATCAGCTTGGTAATCCCATGTACCCCATCGTCAGCATCAACGGGTCAATGGCAAAAAGAGTGTGTCCCCACGGTTCGGGGGGACAGATGAGAGGGGATGAATGGAAGAAAAAGTGCTGTTATGGAGTAGCACTGGGCTTCGAGGTCTGGTGCATGAAGAACTGGGGAAACTGAGAAGAACTCTGCGGGCAGGGCCGGGGAAGAGGGGAGCGGGAGTGGACCGAATTGTTCATGCGGAGAAGACGGGGCTTCGATCTATAATAACAGGTTCCGGTTTCCCCCTGATCAAAACGGGGCAAGTCCGACCGGATAATAGATGAGAATTGCATCAAGGGTATTGGCTGCCCTCGACCTGCATTCTTCGACTGATCGAATCATTTCTTCGTACCCAATCGTGACCCCAGCCAAGGCCCATCACTGAGTCATCTCCCCGCGACGGATGCCTCGGATATCCGTCAGAAACTGGGACCCCCGCATTGATGAAGACCATTGCTTCCTGAAGGGATGGAATAGGATAGGCGCGTTGGTAGGGTATCGGTGGTTGCAGAGGTTCTATATATATGTCATCAGATGAGGCTCTTTCGAACCACTCGAAAGCACTTGTTGACCAGACTTCTTTAGTGCCCGACTAAAACAAGCATGCTTGGAAAGGTCGAAAGGATATCAAGTTTCAGGAGCTCGGATACGGGTGATGGGTTTCATATGTCTACATCTGAACCAGCATAACGTCGTACCTACCTGGTTTAAACCTCCAAGTCACTCACCAGTCGGCCCAGATTAGATCCACCAACCTAGATGTCTAGACAGGAACTCTTTCCAGGGTCACGAAGTCTACGTACGTTTGGATACGTCCAAATTTCTATGTGGAGGAAAATGTCTCATAATTTCATCTATGGACAATACAAAGGCTTTTATAGTATTCTCCGTGGCCCCAAATCCAAATTCTATCAATGTTCCATCTCGTCGTAAACCTTCATGCCTGATATAACTATTTACGAGCGGAAAGACGCGGGCAGAGTAGCAACCTTCTCCTGGAACAGCTCCTCAGCCTGCTTCCACACGCGAGAAGTGGTGCGGTCCTTCAGTTGCAGAAGGCTGGGCATGAGAGCCTCACTGAACTGCTCAGAGCTCTCACGGGGGAGAAGAGAGGGAAGGTGATCAATGCTGATGACGCTGAGGGCGGGCTCACTGCCAGCGGGCAGGACCACAGGGACAGTAGGCTTGTCGAATGTGGTGGTAACTGCAGTTCATATTAGTCTATGTTTTAAGGCAGAGAAGGAGCAAGTAACTCACTGGTGTAAACGGGCACCGGGTTGTAGGGGTTGGTGGTGTCGGCGCTAACGTCACAGATGACGGAGAGGGCACGCTTGGGAGTGGAAAGCGACTCAACATCCACGAAAGCTGCAAAAGCAAAATTAGCTTGGATTAAACAATAAATGCAGCTTCAAATAACTCACGAGGAATCTTAGCGCTAAGGTAAATGCAGTTGATGAAGATATCACTGGTGACGATCTCCTCGAAGGGACCGCCCTTCTTGGTCTCGGCCATATCCCACTGAATGATGTTGGATTCGGGAATACCGACATCCTTAGCCAACTGCACAGCACCCTTACCGCAACGACCAAGCTACATGCATATTAGCAGGAGCCCCATAGCTCAATCATACCAATGTTTACTTACAGCACCGATGACGAGGATGGTAGGGTATTTGCCAGCAATCTTCTTACCAGCCTCGACGCTCTCTTTCACGGACTCAATGAGGAGATCCTGGTTGGCGTAAGGGACCTCACCGGGAAGAGGAGCACCGTTGGGGTTAGCCAGCTGCCAGGCCCAGTTCTTCACAGCCAACGCAGAACCAGCATAACCAGCAGAGAAGCCAAAGGCAGCGACACGGCGGCCAACTTCATCGGTAAGGAACTCCAGGTCAAGGAGAAGACCATTGCCACGGTGCCAGCGGCTCAGGACGTTCTCCCAGCCACCCTGTTGCTTGTAGCAGTGGGCGAAAGTGACGTGGACGTGCTCCAGGGGGAAGTCTTCCTCGGGCAGCTCCTTGAGACCCAGGATAACAGCATCCTTGGGAGCATCCTTCACCCATGAGCCTTCCTCAACAAGGGGGGCACCGATCTATAGCCATTGACATTGTTAGGATATCTATACGATCGTATGACGGGGGTAATGGGCGAACCTTGGCGAATTCCTCGTCTGTTGAGATGGTGAGTCATTGTAGCTCAAAACTTGGATCTGGGGACGTACCATCAAAAATACGTTGAGTAGAGCGCTCGACAGTCACGTCGTATCCGGCATCCATCAATGCCTTGCAGGTAGTTGGGGTCACTACATGAAGCTGTTAGCAAACAATCATAATCGCCCCTCACCGATAACGACTGGAGTAAAGTGGGGGAGCTCACAAGCAGACCGAGCCTCAGCGGGCTTGGTCTCAGCACGCAGCCAGATCTTTTGAGACATAGTGAAAGTAGAAGAATTGGAAGAGAATATAGGGTATATGCGAGAGAATAGAACAAGGAAGTTCAATAAAATAGTATGCGATGACACACTGATAGCGGGGTGGGTTTCTCCGTCCCCCGGAGCTGTGAGTCAGCCCGATTTTCGGCGGCGCGTTTCCAATTCGGGTACTTAGGGCATCCAGAGAAACACGGGGAAGAGTCCTTTGGATCTCTGTTTAGAATTTTCAAGTTGAAATGTATAACGTTTGGATTGGTGTATTCTAATGCTGACAGGAAGGATTGGCTTACCTTCGCGGGGTTGCTCACACCGTAACTATGACCTCAATTGGGTTCTAACTTCTAACTCGGTAGGGAGTACACTAGCGATCAACGCGATCTAAACGGTGCAGATCCCACTAGCCGATCATCACTTTCAATCTAGTAGATGCGACTCACAAGACTACAGAGATACGAGGATCGAAATAAAGGAAACTTTTACATTTTCGCCCAAGAACAATGTACACCCCAAAGCATCCTGAACAGGATCAACAGTAGTAGGAAAGAGAAGTAATTAAGTAACAGGATATCAGGATATCGGGATATCGAGACAATGTAATCAGATAATGGATCAAGTGCTTCGACACGGGGAATAAAAACGAGGCTAAACCGAAAATAATGTAGCCGGGAGAGTGTGGATATAGGATCAAGATCAAGAGAGGGTGCGATCACAAAGGAGTGTCGAGGTTGCTGGTAGCGCTCAAGGAGTGAAGAACAATGGAGTCTATGACGGAAAGGAATGAAAAGGGCAAAGTTGGCCCAAGCAATAAAATGAGACCCGCAACCAATGAAATAAAAAAGCAACCGTGATCTTCGCCTGTCCTGCCCATTGCGCCTGAGAATTGCATGATCATCGTACAGAGATTTTTACACTTTCAAATATGAACCGCCTGCTGTCTGCCCACAGGGTCAGAAGGAATCAAAAACGAAGAGAATGGTGCTACCCATTCCTTAGAAGTTCGATGCAGCGTTGACGGGACCAGGGTTGTGATACTGGTCCAGTGTACTCTTGAAGGGGGTACCGCCCGACGGGCTGGAGGCCTTTTCACGGGGCCCAGAGCCAACGGCAGTGCCACCCATCAGATCAGTATCCTCATCGCCATATGCCTCATTGCGCTTCTTCTGGATGCGCCAGATGACAATACCCAGGACACCCAGCACGATGGCACCTCCGACACCCACGACGACACCAATGATGATCTTCTTATCAGACGAAGACAGGCCACTGCTGCTGCCAGAAGAGGATGAGCTATCTGCGTTCAGGCCGGCAGTGCCGGTGGCAGCAGCTGGGGTAGATGTGGTGGTCATCACATTGGCCACGGTGCTTCCGCTGACGGTCTCATATGAGGTGATCGTTTCCACGACAGGAGTTTGAGTGGTCGAGGTAGTCGAGGCCGAGGTTGTCTTCTTCTGGTCTTCAGAGCTCGAGGTGGAAGTAGTCTTGGTTTGCTCGTCGGAGGTGGTTTGGGAGGGCTCTGCAGCGGTGGTCTGGGCGGCTTCCGATGTGGTTGAGGTGGAGGAGGTGGTGGGCTCTTCACTGGTGGTGGAAGAGGTAGAGGTAGAAGATGAGGTGGTCGAGGTTTCTGACGTGGTTGGTGTGTCCGAAGTGGTGGTGGCTTCGGCAGAAGTGGTAGTAGCGGGAGCCTCGGAGGCAGTGGCAGAGTCGTTGTTCACGATGTCAGAGACCAGGTTGCTGGAGTCCCGCTTCTGGTTCTGAGCCGCAACAGCGGTCAGAAGCAGAGCGTGGAGAAGAAACGAGAGTTTGGCGAGACGCATGTTGTCCACCAGGATATCAAAACGAGAGTAAGTGAGTAAGCGAACGTGTGGGAGAGAGGAGAAGAAAAAGGGAAAGGGAGTCAGCGGGTGTGTACGAGACGGTTGGCGCTAACTCGATCGGGCCCACTAGTCCGGCCCTAGTTTCAAATCTTTGATGGATTTTAGGCCGCCAATGATCAGGTGTTACGATGGATGAGCAAAGCTGAGAAGCTGATGCCTTTAATACAGAGGGTCATTCACACGCATTTCCCATCTCATTTCTCCATCCCCCTTTTTCCAGCCCTCTAATGAGGGTAATTTGTGTGGAATATTTGCATTCGCGTCCTTCCCCAATCGGCGGATCATTAGCCCCACCCCTCGCGCGACCCATATTTAGTAACGTTCTGCATTGACACCCTGTACACATGTCACTGCATGAGATCCTTACTGTATGTATGGACTTGGTTCTTCGCAGATCATGGCGGTGCTGTCATCATGATGTGGATCTTAATATTTGGAACATAGACCGTCTGAAGTCCAAGGGGAGTGGAGAGTGTTGATTTGTTTTCCCTAAACACGGAGAAACAAAGCCGACTGAGCCGGTTACGCGGTAGTAATCAGTGTGGCGCTGGATAGCAAAAACGCCCAGGGGCCTGAACAGGGGACAACGGAGGCAATGCAGGCGACTACTCATCCCGTACTCCGGCAGTCTAGACTCCTAGGCGTTATGGGGCCGCTGTCGTACGAGGCTGGACTCGAGTCTTTAATTATGAGCCACGAATGAAGGCCCACGCATATGGTCCCTGAAATCCCCTGTTAGGGCATTGTTTATTATTAAGGGCTGGAAGAAAAGTTTGACCCATTCCGTATAGAGAGGGACCTAGTGACGGATTACGAGCTGGAAACGAGGCTTTAATCTGATTCGTCTAGCTTACGGGCCGTCAGCTGGGTCACTTGGCAATCTTAGATTTGCAATGGTAGATCTCAAAAGCTCAGTTTGTATTCTGCTTAGACACTGGAGATACATGAACATTTAGCCTCCTAGTTGAAGCTCTGAATGAATCAGGAACGGAGATCGCTCTGTGATGTACAAAGAGCCATAGGTCAGAGATAGGGAGATAAGAAAAAGTACGCATACAAATTCATGGGTATCGCCAGTTTAAAGTCAAAAAACGCCAGCAGACTATATTACAGCTTATTCGGAGGCTTTCCCTTTGCCTGATCCTGCAATTCCTCTTTGAAATACTTCAGGAATCGGTTCATTTGGTTTCCTAGCGCTTCCGCGTTAGCTATGTGCAAATCCACAGCCTCTATCCGATCCATACCGTCAGTGAGAGATGTGCGGCTCTCTTCCATTGGTACACCGTGACGATGATATTGAACGCGCTGGTATATCCGACCGACCATGGTGTGCCAGTGCTGACTCTGTAAGAGCTGGATGGGGTTAGAGAGATTCGGCCAGTCGGTCGGGGAAAACGGGTTACATACTCGGGTGACCAACGCGCGCTATCTTCGTTAGCTGGGGAAGACCTTGATGAAAGTAGAAGGACTCACCTCTAATTCTGCGAGCCAGAGCCCTTTCCAGACTATATTTGTAGCGATGGGCCAGAAGAAGGATGTGGAGGCGAAAACAACGACAATGAGGGGATCTGGAGAAATGTCCAGAACCTTAGGTAAGCCCCGCACCGAACTTCCGCCTTTTCCTTGAAACAGACCGTCGACCTCTCGATATTATTCTGGATCGCTCTACTGATGCTCTTTATTTGCGACTCGCAGACCACTGTTCGCCCGCGATAACCGAGTGGTCCCGCTGAACCGTCCGATCCCTTACCGCGATGTCGAGTGGTCAAGCACACCCGTGGCCAGCATCGTTCCATACCGATATCACGATCCAACCCCTCCGATCATGACCAAAGGTTGTTATACATGCCGTCGCCGTCGCATTATATGCGATAATGGCCAGCCTACCTGTCGGAAATGCCGAGACGCGGGGAAAGAATGTCTGGGTTACCAAAAGCCTTTGGTGTGGGTCAAGGGTGGTGTGGCTAGTCGGGGCAAAATGATGGGTCGGAGCTTTGAAGATGTGAAGACGCCAACAGGGGCTTCCAAAAGTCGGCATATACCAGTTGCAAATGAATTGAACGCCAACTTGGGATTATGTCCTA
Organism: Penicillium longicatenatum; assembly: GCF_028827895.1. NCBI lineage: Eukaryota > Fungi > Ascomycota > Eurotiomycetes > Eurotiales > Aspergillaceae > Penicillium > Penicillium longicatenatum. Next base: position 2,180,170 of record NW_026643121.1, on the reverse strand, counting down.
CCGAACCATTCGATACAGAATCGTCACCAAGCTCGGCGGCCCAGGCCAGCCCTGAAACAGATTGGATTCAAGAGGTATTAGATGCAGGGAATTTCGATGCTATTTTTGGACTTCCTGAAGTGGGCTCCTTGGAGTTGAATCCGCCAGAAGAACCTGAATCTGCGGTGGTGCATGTTTCGCAGAACACATCTATCGAATATATCCCAGCACCATGGGGGATGGTTGATCCTTTATTAAAGGATTTCAACCCGACGTCAAGAATGTATCTTAAGCATTGTACGATTGCCCTTGAGACCTTTATGATCTTTACTAACCCTACTAGATTATGAATACATGACGAATGACTTTTTAGTCTATCCACAGCTTAAGAACCCCTGGCGGGATATGCTCGCATTAGTAGGACACTCGCCCCTTATGGCAAATGTCTTGTCTGCGATGGGAGCCCTACATTACTCGCTTGTTTCCAACTCAGACTCATCGATGATGCCTTGGTCATCTCAAAATCCCCTGGCCACCAACTCTCTCCTATCATCAGAAGATATCGAGAACATGATAATCCCAACAAGCTCTCGACAAACAACTTCAAAGGCATACCACCATTTCCTGGAATTTAAGCAACGCACGCTTAAACAGTTGACCAGAGACCTTTCGAATCCAGCCAGGCAAAATGCTGATATTACTCTAGCGGCTGTCGTCGTCCTTGCTCTTCTGGATCTATTCGAGTCTGGTAGCGGAGCATGGAGCTATCATATTGAAGGAGCAAAGAAAATCATGAGGAGCAGACCCGAGAGCCAGTTTGGTCAAGGCATTCTCCAAGGACTCGAAACAGTCGCCATAGATGGGTGCTTAATCATGGAGATAATGGGATCCACACTCGCAAGACCCGGCGCTCTTTCCAAACCGTTCTACTCTCAAACCATGGGCCCGGAAATGCTCAAGCGTCTTGAGGAAACATCCTGGGTGGGTTGCCCCGCCTACCTCCTCGAAGTAATCTTCTTCGTCCACACCCTCTGGTACCAAGATTCCGAGCTAGCACCCGCACCCCCTCAACCCTCCACCTTCGGAATTGGACTCTCCATGCAAGAAGGCCAGCCGCTCTCCCGTGAATCCTTCGCCCAGCTCCTCCAAGGCATCCGCACCTTCGACCCAGTCTCCTGGGCCCAAGAAATGCAAACCTACTTCTACCTCGACGACATCTCGCCCCGTATCGCCCTCGCAAGCGCCTACCAAGCCGCCGTCTACCTGTACACGAGCCGCGTCCTCTCAAAGACAAGAGAAGGCTACACAGCCCCCTGGCCCGAAACTAATCTCCCATCCGACCACTCCCAAATCGCACACGACCTCATCACCCGCATCTGCTCCGTCCCAACCTCTGATCCCCACTTCAAATGCCTCATCTGGCCTTCCTTCATCGCAGGCGCAGAATGCCGCCGATTGTCGCAGCGCTCGCTTGTGCTGGACAAACTTGGTGCTCTCTACCAGGCTGTTACGAGTGTTAATGTCCGTAATGCGGCTTGGGTGCTTAGGCTTATGTGGCAAAAACAGGATCTCAAGCGCCGGGAGCGGGAACATGTTCCTTTTGGTCTTGTTGATGGATTTTTGCCGAAGGACGCTTTCCAGGATAATGAAGATGAAACGTTTGACTCTTCGTTCGATTGGGTGGATGAGCTGGATGCATCTCGGCTTGACTGGTTGTTTATTTAGTTGTTGTTGGGTTCTACCATGTATAAAACGAAGACCCTAATTCCTCTTCTCTTAATGACGTACATAATGATTGCAAATACTACCTGTACATGAATCACTAGAATATCTACCGATCGTTTCCACTACTGGACTGTAGCACCGAACCGACTTTATTACCAAAAATTTGATTTGAAATACCCGATTCTAGGACCTAGTTATCATAAGGTTACCTCAGTCGACTAGAATTAGGAAATCAATGAAAAAGCCGGGTATATCAATTTTTGAATTGTGGCAAAATGAAATCGAAAGCCAGGTCTGCTGTGAGACCTATAGACCGAAGCCAATGAAAAAGGAAGTGTGGATAAGAAAGTCGAGAGAAAGAAAAGTCACAAGAAAGCGTCCAGCCAATGGACGGGTAGAGTAGAAGAATGTGGTATAATAGGATCCTCATGGAACGGGAGCTAGAGAGGAGAAAAGAGACAAAGCAAAGAAAATGAACGAGAGCTTAGCCCGATTCTTTTTGGAGAGAGCAAGTTTGACACGGCGGGTTGGAAGGATAGGGAAGAGCATGGTAGATCGCTTTCTTCACTGGGAGAGCTTAAATCAACATCTCGGAAAAGAAGCCTCGAATAACAAGTTGAATCGCCATAGGAAAGAAATGAACACAAGGCCATGATGGAGGTGTCGACGGTATGCATCAGATCGAATCAGGGATATATAACAGACACAAGAAAATGGGGGATCAGAAATGAATCCTCGACGCAATGTGAAAAATAAAAATAAAAAAGAATACGCATGCTCGTCTCCAGTTCTAAATGCAGAAACATGTCCCAACACGAACAAAACACGCTTGTCACTAATATGCATGAGAGGAGGGCAGCCAGTATTCAGGGAGAAATCAGTCTTCCGTATGAATATGGCAGGGATGGGAGCAGGGATGGGAGGTGGGAAAGCCCGGTCTGAGTGGTTCGGTATATCGGGGCAAGTGATAATTGGCTTCGGAGATGAGTCAACGGATCAACAGACCGCAAACCCTTAAACTGCCGTCCTAGGATTTATGATGCTGTACAGGTAGGAACCCGTAGTGCTCGCAAAGAGCGTAAGAGCGAAGCAAGAAGCTGTGATCTTGAGAGTGAAGCATAGCAACTTTAGAAAACAGCGGCAAGGCCATTCTTCGAATGACGTCGACTAAATCTCTTCTTCCCCTTGACCGACTCCGTATCGGCCTGTTGCTTCACCAACGTATTGCGCCCCGGAGGAGGCACATTATTCTCATTCTGAAGCTCAGTATTACGGTCCAGAGTGTTGGCGTGACTGGAGAATCCCGAAGACATGTTGCGAAATGCGTCTTCGGCGGAATAAGATCCAGAACTTTGTTGTGTCAAAGCCATCTCACGAGCCCGGTCCAGTGCGTCCAGCCACTCTTGTGCTGAGACCGCGGTGGATCCGATATTGCTTGATGACGGCTTAGGATCTTCAAAGACAAAGTGTTTCTCTCTCTGTCATTTGCGTTAGTAATGGCTAGGGAAGCTATGAGGTGCAACATACTGTATCCACAATCCAGGATGAGTGCCCTTTCGCGTCGGTCGTGCTTCTCCAGTGTGTTCCGGGGGCAAGGAGAGAAATTTCGAGCTTTGCCTTCTTTTCATCACCACCAGATGCAGCCAGAATGATCCGAGCTGATGAGGTGACCATGACCAGCCGTTGTCGTTTCTTAGTTGCTGTGCTTGAAAAGAAACGCGAGAACTTTTTGGGAGCCTCAACTTCGCTGCTACCGTTCTTGGAAGTTGGACTGTGGGATGCAGGAGAAGACAAGACGACCATGTTTCCTAGCTTCAGAATTCTCTCGTTATTTTTGCTCAACACCGGTGACCATTCGATGTCGAGTTGACTTGGCGGAGGCAGTTCGGTGACCACCCTTGGAAGAGCTCGGGAGCTGGCATTGGGTGCGTTAGATGGAGCCGTCGAGATCGCGGGAGGAAAGCTCTCGCTGCTGTCGCCATTAAGCTTGATAGGCTCACGAGGAGGTGGGACATAAGCCTTCAACCGGGGGGCTTTTTGTTTCCACAGATCAGTCCCCCAGGAGATACCATCAAAGAACTCGTGGTTCTTAATGTGCTCAATCTGCAATCGCTGAGCTGGGTCGAGCACAAGAAGACGCTCGACAAGATCGCGAGCAACGGCTGGGAATCCGATAGGGAATTCATAGTCCAGGGCGACAATCTTTTGGAAAGTTTGGTACTCATTGCCCGCCTTGAAAGGCGGACGCCCGGCCAACAATTGGTAAATGATGCAGCCAAACGCCCACAGATCACTTGCCTTGCAAGCATTCTTGTCCGTTAACAATTCGGGGCTAACGTATTCCGCGGTACCAACAAATGAACTCGCCCTCTCATCCTCTGGAATCTCTGTCGAGTCCATCTGTGGAATTGAGTTCACGCTATCGTTTGGTCGTTGTGAGGGTTTGAGGATCTTGGCTGTGCCGAAATCGGTAATCTTGATATGCATCTGGTGGTCGAGCAAGACGTTCTCCGGCTTCAAGTCTCGATGAATCACACCACACTTGTGCATATAATCTATCGCGTCCAGAATCTGCGCACCGTAAAACCTGGTGCACTCTTCGTCAAAGGTTGACATCCGCTTGAGAACACCCAGAAGCTCGCCTCCTTTGCAAAGGTCTAACACAAAATATAGTGAGCGTTCATCCTGGAAGGTGTAATAGAGTCGCACAACTCCCGGGTGGTCGGTCAAGCGATTCAAAGTGTCCTTCTCAATGTTGACATATTTCACTTTCTTCTCCTTGATGATGTGTCGCTTGTCTAGAATCTTGATTGCATAGTCCTTCAATGTTTGTCGATCCGTTGCAAATACAACTGTACTGTAGGATCCTTCTCCGAGGGTATTGCCGAACGAGAAATCACGAACACCCTTCTTGATATAACGGGAGACTGTCTTCCCATTGGCGTCCACTTCCTGTCTCACGGAGACAGCGGCCCCGCGATCCTGCCAGTCGTCGCTGCTGGGTGCTGGGCCGTTCTCCATGCCGTAAGGGGTCCTGGCCATTTGAGATTGTGTGCTTCCTCGGGCGTGTGCTCTGGATGGCTGACGCATTACCGCTCCATTGGCCGGGATGTGCCCTGTGCGGTAGGAGCGGTCGCTGTGAGAGTTGTCGCGGACTGGAACGCCTGCTTGCAAGGCTACGGCGGCGCCACGAGCGTCTTTTCGAGAATGGGACGTTGAGGTAGAGGATGCACCGGAATCCGTTCGCATGCGGTATGAATTATCCCGGGGAAGTACGGAGGAGGCCGAACCGTTGGCGTATAAAGAGGAAAGGGGTCGGGAAGGGTTTGGGGGATTAGCGTGGGGATGTGTCGAGTACGGCTGGTAAGGGCCGGAGGGCGGAGAATTATCAGGATATTGATAGGCGACAGGTGAACGATTGTCGACCGATGCTGGAGCCTCGTAGGGTGCAGGAGGAAATGCCGTGGGGGACTCATCGCTCGGTGCGGGATTCTGTGGATGTGTTGATACCGAACCGCCCGGTTGACCGGTTGGACTGGATCCCATCGAACCAGCGGTCGCGTCTTCTGATGGCAGGGGCGAATCATCTGGATTTGCTATCCGAAGCCCTCCCAGGGACTGGGATAGGCTTAAATCCCCATTCATGACGGGCGGCGACCGGAGGAGGTCGTGGAGGGAATGGTAGGTGGGGGGAAGACGAGAGGAGAGGAAGGGAAAGAATCCAGAGGCCAACGAATTATGGCGGCGAAGTCAACAGTGGAGGCATGGTCCGACCTAGGACGTTGAAGATGTCAAGAGGTGAGAGGGGGAGAAGGCAGAAAAGGATCAACAGGAGGCTCCGTAGTAGGAATCGGGTTTAGTGTGGGCTGAGCTCATACTATTAATATGATGGAAAATTGAAAGCAATCCCTTTATCCTAAGACATACCTCGGACTACGGATTATGTTTAATAAAAATATAATTAGAGGGAAGTTCGAATTAGAATGCGTCGTCATTGTACGGGGGTTGTACCTGAACAAGATCAGGGCAAGTGTAGGTCGTGACTTCCCCATGTCCTGATGCTATGTATACTGTCAATTGTAACTATCCTCCTTTCTCTGAATCACGTCAATGCTACCACTCATGATCAGACGACCACCTTCGATCATCGCGTTAGGAGACGAGGAGCTTCAGTATCATTTGCATCGCACCTATCTCCGTTCGCTATCCACCGATCTTGACCGCCTGCACCTGGATGATCCGGATCGAGACTACGACGGCGATGATCTGTTTGGCTTGAGCTCTGCAGATGACTCGGAAGAGGATGCGGATGTTAAACAAAACCGCAAAGTTCGCGGGTCGTGTGTTAGAGCGCGTTCCGTGCAAGGCGTCATCACAACAAGCCTGGAAGAATCTGCTTTGACAGAGTCGGCCCACCAAACAGTGGACACCATCAATGTCCCCGCTGCTCGGCTGGGATCCTCGCTGCTCTGGACTCGGCAGCTCAAAACTACCGAGACTGCATTACAAGATCAGGGACAAAGTACGATTCATCCATCTGGAAAGGAAGGTCTGTGCCATGGGTGATCGTCAGTTTAGTCTGATAATCGAACCATTGACCATATCTCGTAGAAAACTGCCGAAATCCTCTCCATGCATGGGCCGCTGGAAACGACGGGCATTCGCAGCTTCCCACGGTTCAGATTCCTTGCCAGTTGCCCGCTGCCATTCCGGAGATGGATCTCAACGCCGTTCCACTTCGGGGCCTAAGCCTAGCGTCTACACGGTCTGACGAGGCAGGCTTGGGCTCTACCGCCTCGACCGCCATTGCAGCGGATACCTAGTGCAAGCAAGACACTCACTTTGCGGCTGCCGAAGAACGCTGTGCAGATTGAGACTGCGTTTTTTTTAGTGGACAACTTGTTCACACGAATGATTGATACCTGTCGTGTATACCGGTACACCTATCTGGATGGCTTGCGGTGTGTTGTTTTTGACGTGTATACAGCAACGTCATTCTGCAGGGATAAAAATACCAGCTTATCATTTGACGCCAAAATCGAACTATGATTCTCCCGTATACTAACACTTTCCGTGCAACATCGAAAAACAGATCGGGCTGAAACAACAAAAGCCCAACCTTGGAAGCTATGTATAGGTATAGTTCGGATGTGCTGTGGAGAACCCCGATCCATTGTCCGGCTTCCTTGGGATGACCCAGCAACTGACGCGTCCCTCCACCCAATGCCCAGTTTATTGTTTTCTTAGTTTGACCTGGCAAATTAGCACATCGTCATTCAATTTTGACGAACAGTAATGGGACTTGCTCGTCCAGGCACTGCATCTTTGTGTTCTGTCTTCCCCGATCTTGTCCCATCCATCGGGCTCACGTGTCTTACCGGGCTTATCGATTGTCTCACCTTGGTTTTCTTAGCGCAACTTGAAGGCTCCAGCGAATACTCTTAAGTTCTGGACCGTTCTTTGCCGATAATAATAGAATCGAATTAACGTGGAACAAAACTAGAATACGGGAGATGTTCCAGTAGTCGCAATTGCCCCGCTCACTTCTTACTTCGCCCCGATAACCTTGGACTCGTTTGTTTAAGCATTGGAGAATTGTGTCGGGAACATGATAGGTATACGCCAATCAGTGGCACCTGAAGGTCTTTATCAGGTCCTATCAAAATATAGAAACATTCCATGCAGATGCAGATGCAATGCACATCACGAACCGGACTTGGTCAATTTTACAATTGTGCGCTTGAAGGGCTCCAGTGTTACGTGCGGCACCGAGGACCCGCGAGCTATCTATAGAAACGAGATCTGCGATGCCCTTGCAGCCAAGTGCTAAAGACCTAGATAGACTAGGTAAGACCTTGGAAGATGTTGAATTATTATGATGGTATGGAAGCATTCTTTTGTGCTTGAGAAGTAACATGCTTCCCATGTCCATCATCACCATGTGCATATCTCTAGATAAACATAGGTTCGTCGGGTATTTCCATGCGATAGATTATCGGCTGCCTACCTCATACGGTGCAAACCGATAGGTAGCAGACCTCATACCTAACTTACAGAAGCAACGTAGATGACACACGATCATCCAATGTCAGTCCCTGGGACCTCCCAACCCTTCCTGGGCAAATTGCCAAGCTCAATACTGATATGATCAACCATATATCTAGACGTATGTCTATCTAGTGTGGCACATATCCTTGTGAGATAGCTGGGTTTCGGTTTCAGTTTCAGGATTCGAAGGAGATGACTCTATGCTAATTAAAACTGTTAGAGCCCGTGGACTGCTGCGCCCCCAACAAGAACCTGCCTACCAAGGTAGCGCCCTGAGCAGAAAACATAATTGAAGCATAATTTAACCTATTCTGGCAACGCTAGACCACCCCCGCATCCGGGAAACAATGAGCTTCTGCTGAACAGGTAAAGCAATTGAAAACTACAGTGGACAGGAGATTTGATGACTTCGTCAGAAAGAGGATTTTCCCTCTATCAATTGTAGATACCCCAAACAAATGAGGTAAAATGCAATCTAGTCTAACTCTAAGATCTCTAATGAACATATAAACACCAAATGACCACCCATGAGCCGAGTCCAGCACCTGGCCGGATACAGTCTAGTTGAGTTTCTTTCCAGTCTCCTTGGCAAACTTCCAGTGCAACTCGCCCTTGGAATCGGGGTCGTACTTGGTCTTGCAAGTAGTAAAGGTGTTAACCAGATCCTTCAAGAACAGACCCTCTTCGAGACGGTACTGGTCTCCGAGGTAGGGAATGATGGCGTCGGTAGCCTCCTCAGCGTGGTAGAAAGGAATCTTAGGGAACAGGTGGTGAATGACGTGGTAGTCAATAATCTCGTGGAAGAAGTGACGTCCAATGAAGCCAAAACGGCGGTCGACTGTGCCCAGAGCGCCCTTGACGAAGGTCCAGGAGGCCTCGTCGTAGTGAGGCACGGTAGGGTGAGTGTGGTGCAGGTAAGTAATGGCAACTGTATATACCATTAGCGAATGCTCTGTTCTAAAGAGGGGGTTTTAAAAAGTTCTTACCGAGCCAGTGGTGAACCCAGAAGTAGGGCACAACGTAAAGCAGCGCAATCTTCCAGAAACCAATTTGAGTAGCGAGGTAGTAAAGGGTACCTCCAACGATGAGAAGACCGAGATCGGTAATGGCAATCAGAGGGGTTTGCGCCTTGGTGAACAGCGAGCCGGTGGGATCAAAGTGGCTGTTCCTGAACATCTTGGGGCCACCAGTTCCCTTCTCCGGAAGACTCTTGTTTCCAGCGCTGACATTGAAGAACATGTACAATTGCCATCCGAGAACCTGGTGACCGAGCAAAGTGACAGCATGGTAGAGTGGAGTCTCCTCGACCAGCTCAGTGAATTTGCTGAGCGTAGTGGGCTCCTGGTTCTTGACCTCGGTCTCGGTGGAAGGAACAAAGACGACATCCTTATCAATGTGACCGTGGTAACGGTGGTGTCTGGCGTGGGTGATCTTCCACGAGAAGAAGGGCACCATCAACAGAGAGTGCACGGCCCATCCAACAACGTTATTGAGCTTGGTGTACTCGGAGAATGAACCGTGACCACATTCGTGACCAATGATCCACATGCCGGTTCCCACACAGCCCTGGACAAAAGTATAGAGGACCCATGCGCAGGCGCGCATCAATGGCGTGGGCAGGAGATCGATCTTGAGGGCCAGCCATACAAGGACGGATGCATAGATGATATCGCGGACGAGGTAGGAGAATGATTTGATTGCCGAGCGCTCAAAGCAGTGAGCAGGCACCTTGTCTCTCAAGAATCCATAGGTAATTTCCTTGGGCTAGTTACTGTCAGCACTCGAGTCGCTTTCATATCCTCAATGAGCACGTACGTCGACCGCGCCCTTCAATTGAATCACGGGCTCTGCCGTCTGAATAGTAGAAGAAGCCATTGTCGATTCTTTCACACCAGCAAGGTCGAGTGTAGAGTCAAAGAACTCACCCCCTGTAGAATTTTTTTTATTTACATGAATAGCATGATGAATTGATTGGCTCCGGGATACTCTGGTAATGGAGCCCGGAGGTGGATCCTTTTGGAACCTTTCTAGGCCCCTTCTAGACGGTTTACGGCCCCCTTTCCATGGGTTCGAGCAGGACGGACCAATGTGATGGTTCAGATTTCCCCTCCTGAGTCCGTTCCTGTGGGATTCTGCCCAACAGAACCCGTTAAAAAGACGTTGATTTGCGCGGGATTCTCGTGGAGAAAATTTCTACTTTAGTGGCTAGCGTTTAATTTAATCCCCTTCGATTGGCTCCCATAGGCTCCGATAGCGGTACTAAGTTTGAGTCTAATCGCTAGTGTTTATAGAGCCCCTGATATTTTCTTTTTTTTTTTCTTTTCGTCTTTCCTCTTTGATCAGTCTCCTAATTTAGTAACGCCTGGATTGCCCCGGCCTTCTGGCGGAGTAGTGAGTTTCCTCCGTGAGACATTGAGTTTTAGGGCAACCACATTTGTTTGCGGTAGCGATTGGTGGATCTGACCAGGGGCAAATCCTCAGATCCGGAGCCGATTTTTTTAATTCCGTACACTAGGGGGAGAATACGAACTGGCACATGAAAAATTATCCCAAGTTGTTGAGTGACTCCGTTGGGAGGTCAATGCCAATATGGGGCTGCTAGCCGCAAGGAGCATTTTATGGAGCCAAGTGGGCCATATTTAGCCGCTCAACAAATAATGATGGCTAAAGATAAAAAGATCACATTCAAAGGAATCGTTAGCTCGGTTATAAAATATTTTGCTCCATTTTTTGTATCATTCAATGGAAATCATGCGGGCGAAACCGCTGGCTTCCCTCGGCCGAATTTATAGTATGACAAATCAATACATGTGATGGAATCGTATAGCCAAATATCGCATGGCATCCCCTTAAACCAAATATGAAGCATAGTAGCTGGTGCAAGCATCGTCAATGACACTGTCAGCTACTAAGGCAGAGACTTTCTGATTGGCAGTGTTGGCCAACAGCAAGACCTCTCCACTGGTCGACTTGGGCCAGCCTTGCTTTGACAGTCCGCTCGCGGGATTCTTCGCAAAGGCCAGCCACAAATCTTGCATCTTGGCACTGGAAACCTTCTCGAAGTGAGTGTCGGCGCCATAGATGCTGGAAGTGCCAAAAATGAGCGGCAACTCAGCTGTATGATAAGCACCTAGCCCGGATTCGGGCGAAATATTGGTGAAATTCCCGCGGTACTGGTAGCGGTAGGTAGTCAAACCGAGGGACTGTCGGAGGGCGGTCGAGTATGGAACAGGACATTCAAAGGTAGATAAGGTCATAGCCTTGGCTGCGGCACTGTCGGTGGCATCATACCACAGAGTGCCCTCGTCGAGGTTGGAACCGAAGATGGCAGGCTTGTTGGAGAGGTGCTTGCCCAGATAGCGCTCAGTATAGTTATTGAAGACGAGTCGGTCGTCGATGAAAGGAGCAAAAGTCAGGCTGTGACCATTTGAGGTACCAAGATAAGCGGTGATATTGGATGCGGGAACTTTGCGCAAGCAGTTCAGCTCGTGCTGAGCCGAACCTGAGCAGCCAAAGTGTGAAGCAACCGACGAGAAGTTCGTTCCCGCGGTGTCTGTCGAACGTGTTCCAAGCGTGAGGAAAACGGAGCCAGAGTTGGCGGCGAACCCTTGGACAATGGGGTCATCAGGATAAGCAAAGTTCTGAATGTCAACACTGCCTGCGCCTGCACTCTGGCCCCAGAGGATCATCTGCTCGGGATTACCTCCGAAATGAGCGATATTCTTGTGCACCCATTCAATGCCGGCACGCTGGTCCAAAATACCCAGGTTTTGCTCTTTAAGAGCCCTTGAAGCAGGGAAGCCGAACATATTCACACGATATTGCACAGCGACCAGAATGTGCTCTTGGGAGCGCTCTATCCAGGGAGCCGGATACCATGCAGGCACGTCTGTTCCTCCAGAGACCCATTCACCTCCGTAGAACCAGATGATAACGGGCAAGTCAGTCTTGCCATTGTTGGGAGCCCAGATACTCAAAGTCAAACAGTCCTCGCTCATACCACCAGCGATGATGATTTCCGGTTCATATTCCGCAAATACCGTACCGGTCGTAATTTGCGGACAGGCAGGAGGCATGGTGGTCGCATCGACATGTTTCGAAGTTGCACTTGCGGGGAGTGACTGGGGAGGAAGCCAGCGACGCTCTCCAACGGGAGGCTGGGCGAAAGGAATTCCCAGGAATTGACGGACATGGGGATATGTGCTGTTCACGCCTCCTTGGACTGTACCGCTAGAGGTTTTTATATGGAGATTGGCAGATGCAGCTGCAGCCGAAACTGCAAACCCTAACAAAGTTGGGAGTGTGATCTTCATGGTGTGCTCTCACACTTAGTCCGCAGGTTGGTTGAGAGAGAAGGGCTGATGGTCAGGAGTAAATTGCGAATGTTTTCGAGGAAAGTCGACGCATAATAACTAGTCCGTGTGGGTTAGATTGCAGATGGAACTTCCGAGGTCACACTGCCGATCACTCAGGAGCTGAAGATGTTTAAATAAGGTGTCGCGCAGCGGAGACTATATAGCCATGCCACTGTGGTTTACGGCGGGAGTCAGTTTTCAGTGCTAGATGGGAAGGTTTTGCTGAATTGTACTTCCAGGTTCTATTGTACCCGACCAATTTCCTCTGAGATTTTCAATTATGAAGCGCATCGTACAGTTGCCGGTCAATGTACCGATGCACTCTAATAAATCCCCGTTTCCCCACGGCGTGGGTCTTTTGGGGAAATGACGCATTTTGGGTCCGGATTTTCCGAGCGCCATCTGTAGACTGCATTATAGGGTAGCAAGGCAAGACCGAGTAACCGAGTCTCCTCCGGCAACTCGAAGGCAGTGCGACATGCCTGGCTGGTACATTTATTCATTCATAATAGCGAAGAGTTCATCTGCGATTGGGAGGAGACGTCTCGCAAGGAGTTACTGGGGAAGGCTTATCTGGCACGAGGCAACGATCAAAAAGGGAATAGCGCCGCCTGACAAGCCTGACAGCTGCCAGAAAGACCCCTAGGGCAAGATTGTTCCTATTGTGTCCTGGGATTTCGAGGTAGCATTCTGGCCTGCGATTTCATTGAATCTGAACTGGTAGATGGAAATCTAAGCTTGTTCCTGCATAGATTCGGAACCTGGAAAGCCAATCAACGCTTTCTACGATCTTCCCGAGCTTCCCGACGGCATTTCGGGAATAATGAATGCTAAATCCGATACACTAGTAAGACAGGCAAGAGGTTTCTCTCGTGTATAGTATTATGACAAGTGCAGTCATAAGATCTCAGGTGCTTGGCCTACCATAACTCACCTGAGCAAGCTAGCCATCAATGGACAATAATAAATCTTTCGCGAGCAGTGTATTTGCACCCCGTTCATTATAATGTGGCACCATGCTGAAGTCATGAGCCCGATGATCCCGAGGTCCATCCATAATTCTCCATCAAACCTGCACATATACCCGCTAGAAGTTCCCAAACTAATGCACCTCCTGGCATATTTGCCACCAGTGACTTCCGTCAGCTCATGTCAAGTTCCCGAGGTCTGTTGATTTATCATCCACTATACGACGGTTATATCCCACTAATAATAGATCCTATAGATCAAAGTAACCTTGGAAGCCAGGTTACATATCGTCAGCTTCCGCGAACCTAAATCATACACTGGGGAGGAAAAGCGGATATGAGAGGACCCTGATTTAGCCAAAAGGCGTCCCATGGCGGCCAAATCCGCGTCCCCAACCGCAAATGTCTCAGATGAAACTAAGCATTTATAAACCCGTTCCTTCGCTGAGCTCTTTTCATATCATAGTAATCATTAATCAAGTTTCCTTCGACTCAAATCCTACAGCGCAAATATGGCCCTTTCAGCGTGCAATGCCGTTGTTAACCCAGGCTTCGAGTCTGGTGTCCTATTCCCATGGCGCGCATCTGCCGTGGACGTTGCTCAGGTGAGCACCGGTACTGCCTACAGTGGCGACTACTACCTGTGAGTTTCATCAATTTATGGCAACCGGATATCGACTGACCAGACAGTAACCTGCGGACCGCCATCGATAACCAAGGCAACACCATATCGCAAACCCTGAGGAATCTCAAACCGGGAACAAACTATACGTTCAACGTCGAGGCCCAGGTTCCCTATCCCGCTATCTCAGAGTACTGCTTCGTGTATGCTTATGTGGGTTCCAACTCCACGATCGGCGAAATTGCTAGCGCGGGCTTGTTTGAGGAAAGCTTCGGGGAGTGGGTCTCCGTTTCTGGAAGCTACGTGCCAAAGCATTCCGTTGAAACTTTGCACATTATTGCTGCTTGTGATGAAGAGGATAACTCTGTTACCGGGGAGGTGTATCTCGATGCCATTAGCTTCGTGCCTCAGAGTGGCTGTGGGTCTGCGTAAAGGACCCCCGCAAGAACTCGGGTGAAGCAATTTTGTAAATAGACCGATTCTTACGTTAGCAAGGTCAATGGAACAAAGTGTCTATACGGTACCTATGTTCTAATTAGAGGTATACTCATGGTTTCAGACAGTAATTGATGTTCACGGGTGTTGTTTTAAGGTTGTTTTTTAATCTATATATTTTCTCTTCGCCACCCGTCTAGGCAGAAGAACTAGGCCCGAATCAGCGACTATATATTTCCAGGGTATAAATTAACATAGGTACATAATACTAATCTAGATATTCCGAATAACAACATTATCAAGGCATTAGAAGTTGAGTAAACCTTTGAGCAAATTGTCCTCTCACTTGCCGCTTCCTTACTTCCCCTTCTTTCCCATTGTTCTCTTCTGAGCACTTTCGCTTCTCAAAAACCTCGGTGCAATTTTATTTTTCTTTTACCCGATAGCCAGTATGACTATCATCTCATCTCTCAAACATTTTAAGGTCATTCAAGATCTAGAGACTGGAAGCTTTGAGGCTCAGGCTCCTACAATAGTCTCTAACGATGGGATGGTGTGTCGGTGTTGGTGCACCCGCGAGTTTATTTTCTGCCTTGTTGCTGTCTTGGCTGGTTATTATCGCGGTCGGGGCTGCTTTGGGTCAGTCACTTATGTCTATTGGATTCGTTCTAGGTTAATTAGTGTTTAAAATATTCCTTCAAAGCTTAACCTCCACTCGCTCATTACTCTATTTACTAAATCGGTTATTCTGGTAGTAACATAGGCAACTCGTAAACCATGTAAGTTGACCTTAAATGACTCCACTCGTGGTCTTCATTAGGATAGGCCTCAGAAGGCACTACTGTACAGTATATGTCCGGGGGATGGGGAAACCTAGAACAATCTACCTATTCCAACTGAACACGAGTATTCAGACCTCAACTTGTCCTTTATCTTCCAGATCAAATCACGTTATGCAAGCCTCGTAGCCCAGACATTCCAGGTAAAGCAGGCAACTAGATTTCCAATTGGTGTGATCTGCACACAATGGTTCCAACATTGGATCTTAGACCTTGCAGCATGTATTTGGCCTTAGGTACTAATCTTCTGAAAATACACGTTATCGATGTTAGTGTATAGCCACGTGCCCGCCTGGGTGGCGAGGCCATAACAAAAGCACACAAAATGCGTCGTTCGCACGGTTATCTATTGATGTCATCTGCTGATTAGGAATGAAGATCTCGATCCACCATGGCGATCTCGCAGACACCGAGAACCTGTCTGCGGAAACACATCCACCAACCACAGCCAGCCCCTGATTCCTCGGGTGGCGATTCAGCCAATCATGTTCTTTTTCGATATACGCTGCGTTCATTGATATTTGCAAGACAAAATGCTTTCACACAGATATTTACTAGTATCGCTACAGAATACAGTAGAGCAATGAGGCCGAGAAGCAATGGCTATGGTCCTACCTGAAAACAAGCTATACAGAAGAATTGATTTAGGCGGGCAGGGAGGAGTCATTGTCAAAGGCCTCGCGATCGAGTGCACATTGATAACAAAGGGAGCGCATCCACTAAGCCCTACTAGAGAATAATTTACATTCAAATAAACTCTTAGCGTCTCCAGTTATGACGCAAAGGCCCGGGTGTCAGGGCTTCCGATTGCTCACAGCGAGTTCCCCGAATCAAGGTATGGGTTTACGTCATCTCCCAACCGTACTTTTAACAGTCGCGAGTAACGTCCCTCGGCTGAACTTTTACATAGTTCTACACGGGCGCATTCCCATAATTTAACAATTATGTCTACCACTACAATATCCAAATCAGCTGAGACGATGTCATTCACGGGAAATCGAAGCGTGATGGAGCGCATCCGAGAGAGACGCAGAGCAGCCGAAGCTAAACAATCACGCCAGGTCGACACTTCAAATCTTTCTGTCGGGTTCATGTCCAAATCCCAACGTGCTTCAAATATGCCGAGTTATCCTGGTCTTGATCGTTGGCGATTGCTGGAAAAGATTGGAGATGGTGCTTTCAGCTGCGTTTATCGTGCAAGCGACACAAAATCCGAGTTCAGTGAAGTCGCGATTAAGGTCACGAAGAAATATGAAATGAAAGAGGAGCAGGTGAGTTATTGTCTAATATTGCCTTTCATGTGGAGACCCCAGGGAAAAGAATATTTTCTGACAATGTCGCAGAAACACAAATTACAGAAGGAAGTTGATATTACGCGGAAACTCGATCATGAAAATGTGGTTCGACTTATTGACTCTTTTGAATCGATTCAATATCATTATATGCTCTTGGAGCTGTGCCCCGGGGGCGAATTATACGATCAAATTGTCAAGTTTGCGTCCTTAAGTGAGCAAATGGCCCGACATGTTATAAGGCAAGTTGCAAATGCTGTGGCGTATCTTCATGATACTATGGGAGTTGTTCACAGGTGAGTTTCCAAATTTCCTAGTAGGGACTCCTCGATCATCATCTGACAGCATTTTCAGAGACATCAAACCGGAAAACGTTCTCTTTTATCCTAACTCCTCAACACCACGCGAAGAATCAAAAACCACTCGGCCAGGCGATGAAGAAGAAGCAGTTGCTATTGCTGAAGTTGGGTCTAGCGATATTGGCGTGGTCAAGCTCGCCGATTTCGGTCTATCCAAGGTGATATGCGACGTCCCGGCCGCGACACCCTGCGGGACCATGAGCTACGCTGCACCCGAGCTATTTAGGCAACACAAATATACAACCAGTGTCGATATGTGGGCTCTCGGTTGTCTCCTTTTCACCATGTTGGCTGGATTTCCTCCTTTCTACCACGAAGATCTTGACATCATGAGGCGCCAGATCATGCAAGGGGAGTATACATTTGCGTCACCAAAGTGGGACAGCATTTCGGACAGCGCAAAGGATCTTGTTTCTCGTCTTTTGACTATTAAACCAGAAGAGCGGTCAACTATCAAGGAGTGCCTTGAGCACCCTTGGATGCAGGAAGATTCTGAAGAAAGAACACCTACCCGTGACGTTTTCACGCCCAATACTGAACGCCTCCGTGCTTCCACAGGGAATACTCCGGTTCCCGAAAACTTCCAACCCATTGCAGATAATGAGACCGAGCACTCTGTTCCCGAGACCCCCAATATCCGGGATATCTTTAATGTTGCGCTGTCCGTGCACAAAGAACACCACCAATCGCAGCAACAACAAAAACCAAATGGCGGTGGAGATATCCGGAAAGCTGCAGATAAATTCAAGAAACCGAATTCTACACTTTCTAACCTTAGTATGAACAACAGCAAATTGCTTGAAAAGAGGAGAACACGAGCCTGTGATGGCCAGTCGATACCAAGCCGTTAAGATGGTTTGGGCAAATACAAACTCCACAAAAACCAATATTTAGGGTTCCAAATGTACATTAGATGACGATCTTAATGAATTCGCATGATTCAAGATTTTTTAGAACAAACCTGAGAGTTCTATAGCTGCGAGAGTGCTTCGAAGGTCTCTTCAATCGACAGATAGCCCCCGGCGCGAATGTGAAGAAAGCTTGGAATATTGTGACAGGTCTCCCCGCACGTAGTACAGCGCTAAGAATGACCATACAACAGATATATTTGGCAAGCAAGTTGGCAAGGCGTTTAGAGTGGCTATAATATACGTTCAATTACGCGTGATAGATTCAAACAGTCACTGAATATTGGAAGCTGGCAACCAGGAAATCATCAGAGTTCCAGGCGGCTTAAATGCGTCACTACAGAGCATACCTACTCAGTGACCCGAGACCCTCTGGATAGGAGTCTCTTGAGATATTTCCTTCTTTGATGGAATATCTGAGTCCCCTTGGGTTCATATTCTTCCATATCCATGGCTATCTCCCAGGAGCGCAGTGACTTCAAGGACAAGATATCTGAATGATAAGCTATAGGAATGATTACTGGCTAATGTCACGCACTAAATCACATGATAATATTAAAACCAATCTAGTTCTCGTGGCCTGGACGTTTGCTGATAAGCGGCTGTTTCTTCAAGTGGATTATTCCTCGCCCACCCGACTACTTTATGCACTGCACACGTGGTATATTACAATCAAGCAATTGGCGAAACATGCCACC
Source organism: Penicillium longicatenatum (assembly GCF_028827895.1). Taxonomy (NCBI): domain Eukaryota; kingdom Fungi; phylum Ascomycota; class Eurotiomycetes; order Eurotiales; family Aspergillaceae; genus Penicillium; species Penicillium longicatenatum. The sequence goes on along the minus strand of NW_026643121.1, from coordinate 2,161,942 downwards.
TAATGCCGTGAACTCAACACCCATGGCTTCAAAAGACGTCGCTTTCTGTGATAGAAGATAGCCGATTCTTTTAAATGACATGAAGGGAGCAGTGGTTCATATTGGCGCAACGGAGGGAGGATATCGATCGACATGTCAGGGCACAGAGTCCAGAATCTATCAAGCCTCACAACCAGACCAATCCCTTGAATCAATCCACTCGCCATCATGGTAGACAATTCCATACCCCTACATCACCCGTACCTGCTGTTACATTAGATTCACACGTAATCCGTCATTTAAACAACCACAGCCAAAAAGCCCGCAGCCCACAATTCACCACCAATCAACACAAGCCCCAAGTTTTATTTTTGTATCACGATGCTTGGCTCAGGCGACTTGGGCCCACAATAACGCCACCTATGAGAATAGAGGTGGACGCGGTACCCAACCAGCGTTGAGGACCATTTCTGAGTGTTTGGGTCGACCGTTATTTGGTTCATTTCGAAGGAACCTTCGTCGGTTACTTAAATTGCACTGTCTTGGATGGCTACTGTTTCCTGGATTGTTTCCAGGGGTCCTCATTGGGGTTAATGAGGACAATAGTTGGGTGTACCGATGTTTGATGCCTTGTGGGACATGTTGGAGATTGGGGATATGCATGCGGAGATGTGCGGGTGGCGATGGATCCGAGAGTGGCAATTGGCGAGTCGGAATAATGGGGAATGGCTAGCACATGGTTGTGAAACGCGTAAGACGTCCGGCCCTATGGCAGTGCGGGTTTAACGTGTTACAAGTGTAAGGTGGAACAGAAGCATTCGTGAACAGTCAATTAGGGACAATAAGCTAGTTATCTCCACAAGTCTAAAAAATGTGTATCAAAATGAAAGGCCACAAGCAAATCCGACAGTCTTCTGAAGTAAAAAAGGTGAAGATGGGAAATAATTCACATGAAACGCCAACAAAGATCATCTCCCAGATGCCGCTTCAGATGCTCCCTTCGCGTGTATAGTTTTCGTGCAAGTAAGACCTCGTGGAAGCGTAAAGCCTCGGGTAAAAAAAAAAAAACATTGGAAATGTAAGGAAAAAATTATCTACTGCTTGTTCTTGGCGAAAATCTGGGCACCATCGACCAGACGGCGCTCGGTGTTCTGGCGACCGTTGACAAAGTCGGGGTAGTTGAGGGTCAGCTCAACAGCACCGTTGACAATGTTGTCCACAGCCTCGACACCCAGCATGAACGAGTGGTCCTGGTTGCCGACCTCGTAGCGCCAGCTACCGAAGCGACCACGGGACCAGATACCCTTCTCCTGCAGCTTGGGCAGGATCTGGGTAAGGGCACCCTCACGCTCCAGGCTGGGGGTGGGGTAACCGTGGTCGAAGCGGCGGTGGTAGGTGGAAACGATCTCGTCACCGGGAGCGAGCATCTCAGTGTTGATGAGACCCTGGATGGACTCGGCAAGGAGCTTCTCGTGGTTCACGGGCTTCATGGAAGACTCGGAAACCTCCAGCATGATGGACCAGTAAGGTCCCTCCTTGGCCTCGGTGCTCGAGGGCTTAGAGCCATCGGCGAGCTGGAGGGTGGGAAGCTTCTTGGAGGCCTCGGGCTGGTTGTGGGGGGAGTAGTTGGAGAAGATGGTGGCACGGTAGAACGGAGAGTCGTCCTCGGGGAAGTAGAGCCAGCACTTGTCACCGATACGCTCGGGGCGCTCGCCACGGATACCGACACCGATAACGTGGGTGGAGGAGTAGAAGAGCTGCTTGGTGAGGGGGATCAGCTCCTGGTCGCCCATGGCCTCGGCGAGGAAGTCGACAGCCATGGTGGAAACGAGCTTGGAGTAACCAATGGTGGTGCCATCGGCGAGGGTAACGGTCTTGTTGTTGGCGTTAACCTTGGTGACCTTGCCCTTCTCACCGAAGCGGGTGTTCTCCTTGGGGATGGTGTTGGCAACACCGATCCAGATACCACCGGTACCGTCGCGGGCGGGGAAACGGAAGGTAGCGTTGGGACCCCAGTTACCGGCGGTCTTGTTGAGGATGACGTTGGTGGTCACGGCCTTGAGGTTGGGGGCAGCGACACGCTCACCGAGCCAAGCGCATTGCATCTTGGTGGTGGGAACGGCCCAGACCTTGTAGTTGTAGGGACGCATGAAGAGGTCGGCAATACCAGTACCCATCATGCGAACAATCCACTCATCGAAGTTCTTGGGCTTGGTGTTGGCAACGCGGGCCTCCATGGCAGCATCGATCATACCATCAATGCACTTGACCTGCTCCTCCTTGGGCAACATGGAGATGTTGTTCTGGAAGGGGTAGGGGACCCATTCGTTCTTGCAGCGAACGTAGGAGATACGCTCGTGGGTGTACCAGTCCTCCTCGTTGGGGAGGGCCTCATCGATGCAGTCATCGAAGTACTTGTAGTGGGAGAAGATAACGTGGCCACCGACATCGTACAGCTGTTGATGAGGGTGTTAGCTTTTTGACCTTTTCCCCGCAACACTAACACAGGCGCAACTTACGAAGCCTTCAGGGGTCACATCAGTGGAAGCCAGACCACCGGGGACCTCGTTAGAGTCGATAATCAACCAAGAGGGGCCATTCTAGAAGCAATTGGGTTAGTTGTTGGTTCAAATTTAGTATTGCGTACCCCTCCATTTCCCCCCTATTTTTTTTCTGCCTGCCACCACCGAATCAATGCAAGAGGAGAGGTGAATCTTGAACTTACGATCTGGTTCAAACGTTTGGCCGCACCCAAACCAGTCGGGCCAGCACCAATGACGAGAACGTCAACAGAACTGGGATTGATGTTAGTCTGGAAATGACGGTGAGGGAGCGTAGTTCATACATGTCGGGGTGGGTCATCCTGCCTTGTAGGAGGTCCTGGAAGCTAGGCACGCGTTTGAAAGTCTTGCGAGCGATGTTCAGCATAGAAGAAGAACTGAGCAGCAGAAAGACTGCAGGTAGGTGACTGGGAGGAAGGGATAATAAAGGTGGGAAAGGGAAAGTGGGAGAGTCTCGAAACCGTGGGTAGGGGTAAACGGACCCGGCACTTTCGAGCGGTGTCGCAGAGTGGAGTTTGTTGTTCCTGTTTCAGGTTTACTCCCTCCACTGGGCCACGCTAATTTGCTTTTTTGATTACTTTCCCACAAGATCTAGGTCCAGCTTGGTCTATAGCCTATCGCAGCCTTTGCAGTTCAGGGGTGGCACTGATGCTGTCCCCAATTCCCCCCAACCGTGAACACGTATGCACGATCCTCGCCCCCCCTTTTAGAGTCTGGGTGCCTTATTTTTCATCTGATTTTTGTAATTATGGGAAGCCATGTTATTGATGCTAAACGCTCATTCGCTATCACCACGCCACTCACTGGACCCTGGCGTTTAAACTATCGAATCTATCACAATCCGCGAGCGGCCGTTATTGGTCTGGGGATGGTCTTATCGGACCATTTAATGCCCTTAAAGGGTTCTTGCGCTTGCATGCGGTCAAGATTCAGTCCTTGGCGTGGTTTCAAGGTCCCCAAGAACGAATCAAGAATGCTGTTATCTCTCGGGTTATTCTGATTCGTCTCTAAAGGAGACTTCACGGCTAATCTGATATAATTGTTTTGACAGGAAAAAAGAAAAATAAAAATAGAAAGGAACAAAGCAAAGACCCGAATCAGCGACAAGACTTGGCTTAAAAACGCCACCGATGTCGATTGGCACGTTGTGGTCAATGGTGGTGAGAATTTAAAATAATCTACGGTTAGAGTGTACGTCGTTGCTCCATAGCGGATACACGTCTGGTATAAAGTACTGTAAATGACTCGTCAAGGCACCAGGATTTCTCTGCAAAAGTCATACAGTAATAAAACAACCCTGAACCCTCCAGGGGCGGACATCCGCAGATGATCGGCTTTGTTGCTACTCGGTACATCTAGAGTTCAGGGTACAAGGCGAGCAGAGGCGAGGAGCGGATCCACTGATTGTCCCTCCCAAACAGGGAAAGACGAGGAGGATCAAGAAGATCCTTCGCGGTTGCTGAATCTCATTTGATCGCCAGCTCGGGCAAGAAGAAAACACTTCTGGAAGATTGGTTCCGAGAAGAGATCTCCAGTTCACCGCGAAACTGCTCGGGCGTGTAGAGACAGGACCAAACCAAATGCTAGTTTGATATCTCATCGCCCAAAAATTAGACCAAAAAAGCTTTGCTGCGGGAACTAACCGCCATCGGCTCCAATGTCTCTGGGGCTGCTTTTCTTTTTTTCTTTTTCTTTTTTCCCCCTGTTCCTCCCCAAGTGGGTCAGGACAAGTCCCTGAACGGGGCGATGGCGTCAGACACAGCCTCCTCAAGGCGATCGCCGCATTCTCCACCCGTAAGGGACCAGGACCGCGCGCTGGTCCAGAGAGTTGCTGAACGCGGGCCACAGTGGGTCTGGGCTACCAGCTGCTTGCGTAATGCGGCCTCTGTCCACTGACGGTTAATTTGGATCAGCGTTGCCCTGTGACGAAGCCGTGAGTAGTGTCGCGTTCAGGGCTTCTATCTCAAACCGGGACGAAGTGAAGGGACACGAAGACATCCAAAGGCGGGTTACATTCCCTTTGAGACCTCTGCCACCCGGATTGGGAGAGATATCACGGTATCCATCTAATTATAGTTAAAATTAAGAGAAATCAAACTCATGCCACCGGACCGTGGGCGAAGGTGACAATGCTCATTGGCGACGGAAAAGGAGTCGCCACGATACAGGAAGGAACGGAGTGGAGATTTCAGAAGGCTGAGAAAGACACCCTGGTGGAGTGGTTTCGTCATGAATCCATACCGTAATTTATCCTATCAAACATCTAAAATTACCCCAACAGAGTACAGGTGGCCTTAGCGTCCTGCGTTTCAACGCTGTTTGGCTGTTTGCATACACATCGCAGCGGATCCCATACATTTCCACCTCAATTTCCCTTCAATCCTCTGGCTCTGGTTGTTCTCGACTCAAAGGCTTTTAATTTTTGGATTTTTCCTTTTTTTCACTGCCGATACACTTTTTAGCGTTCCCCTCCCCGAAGTACGTACTCCATTCCATCCCTTCTAGCTTTTCTCTCCATCATCATTTCTTCATTCCCTTCGTTTTTTTGCGGTTCTGCTGTTTTCCTCTTTGGGACCAACTCTAATCACATTCGTTAATCATCACGCTTTCAGTGTTCCTGTAATTTCACTTCTATATCCTTTCACCCCCCGTGGCTTCCTCCGCATTTAGCCAAGGAAGCCTTTCGCGTCCACGGCCTTTTGAACTCCGACAGTTCTTCTCCGACCAAACTCGATCATTATCATTCGCAATGAGCTCAGACGGTGAGAAGGTCCGCACCTCCGGTGAGGTTGTGCGCGAGCAGACTCTCCCCACGGTCAACCCGGCAGCAGAGAAGCAGGAGACTAAGGCCGCACTCCACCCGGCGGTCTACGTGAGGTGAGCAGAGGCGGAGTTCAATTGTGAAATGATAAACTAATCACTCGACAAATAGTGTCTGGATCACTCTCAGCTCCAGTGTCATTCTCTTCAACAAGTACCTCCTCGACTATGCCAATTTCCGTGAGTTCCATTTCCCCGCCTTCCGCAAGAAACATTGCTAACAGATCTTGATGTGTAGGTTTCCGTATGTTCCTGCACTCCTAAACCCCTCCCAAGGATTCCTTTCTGACTCCACATTAGCCATCGTCCTTACAACATGGCACTTGACTTTCGCGACTATCATGACCCAGATCCTTGCCCGCACTACCACCGTCCTTGATGGTCGCAAGACCGTGAAGATGACTGGCCGTGTCTACCTCCGTGCTATTGTCCCCATCGGTCTCATGTTCAGTCTGTCCTTGATCTGCGGTAACATGACTTATCTCTATCTGAGTGTTGCTTTCATTCAAATGCTGAAGGTGCGTTTGGCCCCCCGCATATTTTCAGTCGGGGAAATTCCGCTAACAGGACTTACAGGCCACTACTCCCGTTGCTGTCCTTCTTGCTACCTGGGGTATGGGTATGGCTCCTGTCAACTACAAGACCCTCATGAACGTTTCGATCATCGTCATTGGTGTCGTCATTGCTTCATTTGGAGAGATTAAGTTCGTCATGGTCGGTTTCCTGTTCCAGCTGGGTGGTATTGTCTTCGAGGCCACTCGTCTGGTTATGGTGCAACGCCTGCTTAGCTCCGCTGAGTTCAAGATGGATCCCATGGTCTCCTTGTACTACTTTGCGCCTATTTGCGCTGTGATGAACGGCTCCGTTGCTCTTTTCCTGGAGGTCCCCAACCTCACCATGGACCACATCTACGGCGTGGGTGTCTGGGTTTTGATCGCCAACGCTATGATCGCCTTCCTGCTGAACGTCTCTGTCGTTTTCTTGGTAAGTTCCAGCAATTCTCGAATTCCTATCCAGAATTCAAGCTAACAATCTCTGCAGATTGGCAAGACCTCATCTCTGGTGATGACTCTGTGCGGTGTCCTGAAGGATATTCTGCTGGTTGCTGCTTCCATGATGCTGTGGAACACCCCGGTCACTGCTTTGCAGTTCTTCGGTTACTCCGTTGCCCTCGTCGGTCTTGTCTACTACAAGCTGGGTGGTGAAAAGATCCGCGAGTACACTGGCCAGGCGGGTCGTGCCTGGGCTGAGTATGGCAACGCTCGCCCTGCCCAACGCAAGTTCGTCATCTTCGGCGCCGCCGTTCTCATCTTCTTCCTGTTCATTGGCACCATGGCCCCAGGCTACGCCCCCGAGTCCGTCAAGAGCATTATTGGTGGTGCCACTCCGGCCAACTAAACGACTTGATACCCTCAGAAGACTTCGATCTCCGGGGAAATATTCCATCGAGAATATCATAAAATGTTTTCTGATGTGGTGGGCCCCAGCCCATGAAGTTAGCTAGCCGTTGGCGACTCAAAAATAGCTTTCCACCTACTTTTCCTTTTCCTGATCTATTTTGAACCCGGCACGGCGACATGCAGGAAATCCAGCATGTGTCCCTTCCTTCTGAGCCCGTATGATGGAACAGGGCTCCGGCTGTTCTTATGTTCTTTATTCCTTTTCCGACCGCATTCTCGTGATGTATACCGTCCACGGGTCTCAAGCTGGTGTTGCTGGTGGTGTCCTTGCTTTTATTACTTTCCACGAACATTGATGTTAGACTTGCACGAGCTCTGGTGTCGGTTTGCTTTGGACTTTTACGTGATTCTGTTCCTTTTTTTTTTTTTTTTTTTTTTGCTCTTTCCCCCCCCCCCTTCTTCTCTTCTTGTCATCATAATATTTCCAATAGACTTAGTATCTGAGGGTGATTACGTATTTTTGGTGTAGGGTAGTATTCGCCTGGCCCCATGTATCCCATGTAAAGTGAGCGGGCTGGGGCCTCGCAGGTGCGCACAGGTGCATCGGTTGGAACCAAGGGCTGGACCTCCGCTGAGCTTCCGTGATTGGTCAATCGCTGCAGCTGAAGGCACCCCCACAGCCAAACAGCGCAATCCGCTTGCGCCGACTTCTCGGAGATCCACTTTCGATTTATTACCGTAATGGCCGATCGGAACAGCCCTCCAATACCAAGTATTGTCGTCCTGTATGGTAACCTCCGCATTGCAGATAGGATCGCCTCAGATCCTCTTTTGCGCTCTCTCGCTTGTTTGCGCGATTCTTCTTCCTTTCCCTTTCGTCTTATCTCTCAATCCTCTTTTCTCTCCCCCTTTCTCATCTTGGTTTCTTTACAATCGGAACCTTCCATCTCTTTCATACTTCCTATCTTGTCTTGGACCTATCTATCCTTCCTCTTATCACCTTCCACCGTTTTGGCTAGTGATCTATAGGTGGTTGAAGCTTATGGTGTGCTGCTCACATAACCCTACAGAACAGTTTTCTCTCTCCTAATCTATGAAAAAAATGTCGCCAATGATCCTCAATCGTCCTTCCGATGGTCCCGCCATGGGTCTTTCTCCTACCCAGGAACACGCCTTCACTCAGTTCCCGTCTCAGTCCTTGCTGAACTCCTCCAGCAACTTCCTCAGCTGTCATGCAAGCCCTAACTCGATGCTTGGGAAGGGTGGCTCGACCCAGCCTATCTTCAGCTCCGATTCGGCACCTATTCCTGCCACTGCGCCCAAGCCATCCCGGAAGAGGTCGCGTGACGATGCCTCCTTCGGAGAGGCTCTCGCCATGCCCCCAGCACCGAAGCCCGCTCCAGCTCCCAAAGAAGAGCCCATATACGGCGAGGGAATGGTCTTATTGAATCCTCAAACTGGCATGGCTCTCTCAGCCGACAGTCAAACTGGTACATGGTACGAAGAGACGGCCGAGTCGCAAGCTGCCAAAGCGGCCTCCGTCTTGTCGAATGCGCCGCAATCTGATGCCGCCGATATTTCCCGCAAATCTCAGCGACTCGATATCTCCGCCCCAGGTCTTGATGATATCGCACGTTCCTCGAACCAGCACCGCCTGAACGGCTCCGAAGCTGATCAGCACCGCAATCTGGCTGGTGGATCCTCACCACCTGCTGAACCCCTCATCGACGATGCCACTCTTCTCCTCGGCATCAGCTGGCAACGCATGGATACTGACAACGACCTGGCGCCTGCTGTGCGTGGATGGGTTAAGTACATCGACAATCAGTACGCGTCGTACCTGCGCGACTCGCAGATCCTCATGAAAAGTCGCGCTTTAAACGCCTACCTCGTGGCCGCGACGCCCGTCTCTGCATTCTCTCCTGCCTTCTACCTTTTCAATGACGATCTCACCCAAGCTCAACTTGTGGCCTCCTCGTGGGATGCTTGCCTCCAAAATCTTCGCAATACGCCTATCATCTTCGAGGGCGCTTCTCCCATCGCCGCTGCAAGCCGATCCAGCAATCCCCCTTCCGCCAACCCCTTCAACACCAACGGTGATACCGGCGTACCTCTTCTCCAGCAGGCCCTATCAACTCACTCGCACGCGCCAATCGACATGGGAGCGGGGCTGAATGGAGGCGTCGAAATGGGAATGGAAATCGACTCATAAACCGTACCCGATATTCTTTCAACTTTTCTATTCGTTCGCCGATACAAAGAAACAAAAGACCAAAATGACTCCGAAAAAGTTCGATCCCCGAGCCTACGACTTGTCGGCATTCGACACCAACGACCACAACGTCTCCGACACGATCGCCGATTCCGACTCTTTGTTTCTTTTTTGATTCTTTAATTTTTACTGGATTTAGTGTTTTGTTCCTCTCACTTGCGCCCAACTGACCCAGTTCGCGCAGCCCGGTCCATTTCACGCCCCTGGAGGGTGTGTGGGTATGGCGTTTCACTTTGGATATAACCGGTGGGGCCTTGATTTTTCTGGCGTCGTAATAGTGGCTGTCTATTTTCTCTTTTATTTTCATTTTTGTGTATCTGCATGTATTTGACTTGAACTATCACCACATTTATGACTTCAAATGAGAAAATGAAATGTCATATATTAACTTCGGTATATATTCTCCAATGTTGTAGAAGACCATTCGGATTCCGGCTGACTCGGAGGTCTCAGTGGGCACTTCCAAGTTTAGAGCATACATAGAACCACCTAAGCACGCCCATTTTAATTCTGAGACCTTGGCATGTAGTCACCATAGCATAACACTGATTTACAAGTAACTTAGTAATAAAATAAGGCGTGCTTTGGCTACTCTAAGGTCTAAAGTGCAGCTCGACAGACGAAACTCGAAACTTGGGACTTGATCGCCAAGCACCCGTACAAGATGCACTAACCAAGCCAGAAAAGAAAAGACAAGAAAAATAAAAACAAAAGAAAAACAGACAGATAAGCATATGAATGTGGTGAGATTTCTCATTCAAGTCCCATTGGCAAGAACCTAGAATTGAATTTGAATCCAATAGCATGTGAATATGCGCATTACCTGAGATACTTATTCGTTTGATCATTACAAGGGCCGATGGGGCTCTTTGATTATTTATATGGTCTTGGAGGCGAATGCGTAGGGAAACAAGGATTATGGGAGTAGACGTGAGTCAATGCATTGACTTCTGTTTGTCTTTCATAGCAGTCTTCTAAGTTTCGTATTACTTGGTGGATTAGGTACATATAGGAATACTAAGGATATTGATGCACATATACGTAAGCAGAAAATAGGGCTCAGCCCGTCGCTGATTAATATGTATACGCATAATCACAAGGCTCTCCGGTCCAAAGTAGTCAAGTCACTGGCATCGTAGTAGTCCTTGCCTTAGACCTTAGCGAATGCATCGTCAACGACATCCTTTCCCAATCGGAGTACCTCCGACGACCTCAGCCCTATGCCCTCACCTTGACCAATCAGAAAGGATACTAGCGGGTTGAAGGCAGTAGAGGCACTTGAATGACAGATTTGTGTTACCCATACTTCCTGTTTAGGCGTGACCCCTCGTAGATACATCCACCTTGTTTCCCAGCAGCGTAGTGCGAAGAAGGTATCAAGGTTGAAGAAGACAGCAGAGGCATCTGGGTGATGGACGAAGATGAGAAAGGTAATACTGATATCTGTATATTGATAGGAGTTCTTGGAACAGTTCTACCTAGGAATTTGTTTGTCTTCCAAGGTTCTGTAGACAGCATTTTCATATTACTTGATTGATTCAATACATACATAGAACACTCATGTGTGGAAACTAGGGTTCAACTATTATAAATTCATTTTAAGGATGTTGTTATGTCTAGTCTGAATCGCTGACGTCGTAGTAATCATCCCCATACGCTCCTGCGAATGCCTCATCAACGTGATCATCAACGTAATAATCATCGTCATTCTCCTCCACATCATCGGGATCCTTCTGGTCGCTTGCAAGCTCATTTTCGGGACCGGTGTCTTTCTGTGTAGCCTCCGGTGCTGTAGGAGGAGGAGTGGGATGAGGAGCGGATTCAGAGGCAGGAGTAGGAGCAGACTTAGGGACCGATACAGGGTCAGCAGACACGGAAGCAGGCCCAGGAGGACGCTCAGGAGGCGACGCTGGAGCAGGGGTAGCGGCCTTTCGTCGTCGCCGACCAGGTGTGGCTGCAGGTGGAAGGCTTTGGCGGGATACTACGCTCACACTGCGACTGCGACTGCGGCTGCGACTTCGGCTCAGAGTTTCCTGCTTAGTTTGCGCAGCATCGCCTTCCTTCTCACCACTGTAAAGGTTCTCAAGCAGAGAGTAATTGATCTTTTTACTGTATCCGCGCACTTCCAGCATCCGTCGTGTGGCCTCAGCCGGGGTCGACGCACGAGAGCCATGCTCACCGTCTTCACCCTCAAGATAGGTGACATCGCCCATACGGGTCTTTCGGCGCTTCCGAGGTTTGCGAGTTGTGCCACCACCCGTGGCCTCGGCATACGCGCGTTTGAGCATCTTTTCTTGCTGTTCGCGAAGGTAGTCCTTGTTCTCAGTGACCCAGATGGCCTCTTTGAGGTCGATTTCCGCTGGGGTGAGAAGGCAGTTCGCAACTTCCGGGTCGTCATCAAATTCGTGATCGCCAATATCAACGGCGTCAGGTACAATGCTCTTTGACTCTGGAAGACTTTCTACCATTTTAGACCCCCTTTTCATCATTTTTTGTATCTCGTCCACTAATGCGTCTTCGGATGCGATTTCTTCTGGCGTGGGATTGGCGAGAAGAGCAGGTCGACGTGGGTCGTTGCTTTTATCCATCCCCTTGGATTTGGCCATTTCTGACTTGCTTTCCTCAAGGACTTCTTCCGCTGCTTTGCTATAAGATGCTCGTCGAGAAGTGGAATCCGTTAAGGCAGGATCAATCGGAAGGTCTGGAATTGCAAAACCATCTGCATCAACGCGCCTAGGCTGAGCTGAGCCTGCCGCACTCGCTGAATTGTCATCATTTTCGGTTATTGCTCCTGCAGGCTTCTTTGTAAAGCGACTGGATTTGTGACCCTCCCTCGCTCGAGTGAATGCAGGGGGATCGTGCGAGTTCTCAAGTTGCACAGAACGAAATTGATCTACAGTGAGATCTCCGCTCTCTGTCATGCTGAATTCGTGCAAGCGCTGATTGATGGTGATCTCGGTCACTTTGACTATATAGACGGTCTCACGAGCTGTTCGTCTGAAATTGTTCATGCGTGCTGCTAAGAGCAGAGCTGCGGCGCAAGTACCTGCTGGCCGTCGACCCGTAGACAACCAGTCACGGTTCATCCGTTGAATAATGCGTACAGCCTCACCAGCAACCCGCATATTAGCAGGGCCGAACTCCATTGCCTTGGCGAATCGATAGATCAAGCTTTCTGGGTCAATTGGGTTGACCAAAAAGGTGGTGCCGCCCAGTCGAAGCTCATCAATAAGGGCTTTGTAGGTTCGACCAAGCTTGAAAACATTGACCTAGGGAAGGTTAGACAATGGGTTCTTCGATAATCCTGGTGTAACTTACCATCAAAATATCGGCAAAATCAATCAGCATCACTGTATTACCGGTTGTCCTACGACAAGCAATGTAAAGGCAGACTGCTGCCACGGTCTTGGTCCGACGACCTTGAATGAAATTAAGTCCGACAGCAAGCTTGAACACCTGACCCGCAGCCTTGGTAGCACTCTCCGGGATGTTCAATGGTCGCGCAAGCTGAGAGATGTATGTATTACCTGGCTGATATTAGTCTTCATGAGAAAACCGTCAAAACAGATGTATCACAAACCGTTTGCTTCTGTTAACTCTCGACTTTCCATGCCACCGCCTCGTTGGAAGCCCGGACCAAAGCTTCGGGTATGACTTTGACCTTCTCCGACGAAAGTGCCTTGAACAACAGCCGCCCCAGAGGAAGATTCACCGAATGTCACTTCTGACACGATGTTGGTTTCGGCAATGACGGTACCACACCCGGTACACAGCTTCTGTCCATCTTCTTCGACAATATGCGGAGCAGGACATCCTGGATTTGGACAGTTCGTTGTCTTTGGATGTGTTTTCGGTCGTGGAGGATGGGTACGTCCAATTGACTGAGGACGATTGATAGCAGTCGCGGGGGACTTGAGGGTGGCCAAACGGCCAATTGGGGCCTTCGGCCGAGGAGGCCCTATGCGCGCGGGCTTTGTGGTCATGATGCGCGTTGATGAGTCGCGATGGTGGGGCGAGCGCGCAGTGAGAAGTTTCTTCTTGGCTTTGCCGCACCGGTGGCTCAGTGGTGGAGTCACGTGAGAGGATCCCCCCCCTCATTCACTAGGGGGAGTGTTCGAGCCTCGCTGACGATGTTGTTGAATCAGGTATCAGAATAGGGAAAGATGGGAGCGATGATGAAGAGAAAAAATCTTCGAGATACATTAAAAAAAAGAAAGAATATTTGGATTTGTTTCAGACTTGAAAAGTCCACAACTGATTCTCGTCCCTTTGGAAGTGAAGAAGTCATGTCCACGTGACTCAAGACGTCCGCTCCCCATTATGTAGTCCGAGATAGGCAATATTGAATTGATGCCCGTTTTTCGAGGCAACTACGGTGATGTCGATCCACCACCTGCTACATCTATACATATACTAAGGGCAAGACTGACATGCACGGACACAAGGTCCAGTAGCTGAGTTTTAAACCTTCAGATAGGTGGTTACATTCCTAATACTTTCCCTCAATCGCTGCTAGTGGCATACTGCACGAAGGTCATGACTCTCGCCGATTGGAATGTAGCTGCGGCATTTGTGCGCGATCCACGTCTACACACTACGCACAAATGCCGCATCGCGCTTTTCACTCGCCACCCATCTGGTTTCGAAAGGGTTTCTTTTTCTTTCTTCTTCAGCCATCCAGCAGAACCATTGGTCATCCACCTTGACCCTATATCTCTTATGACACGTTTTGTGTCTCGTGGTTGCAGACTTCTGGTGGCGATTCGTTGGTACTATCAAACCGACCCACTACCCGCGCGGTAGGCCGAACGAGCTTTTAAAACAACCAGGTCCCCCATGTTCAGCAGGGCGTGATCGAAGCTATCCGTGCCTTTCAGATAATTTCTTTCTCTCAGAAGGAGTTCTCCATTATACGATATTCTACACCCATCGGCCTGGTCGATCGCCAAAGAGCCCATCACATACGCCAAAGATGCAGTCGCAAGATCCAGATCTCGACACAAGGCGCAGTGTCTTCTGGGTGGGCAATATTCATTGCGCCTCATGCGTGGCCTATGTAACTGAGATCCTCTCCGAAATCCCAACCGTCAAGGATATCGACGTGTCTATCCTCACCCACGAAGTGCGAGTCACCCATGGGATCATTGTGCAGCCAGCAGATCTTGTCGCTGCTTTAATCCGCGCCGCTTTCGAAGTACATCATGTCACAACATATGATTTCAGGGGAACAGCTATTTCCGAGCTTGATACAACAGCTTGGAATACTCGCGGATCGATGCTGTTTGCTACGCCCCGGACATCTTATTCCAGTCTTTCTTCCAATATCAGAGAAAAGCTGCATACAAGTCGTGAGAAACGTCATATTGCCAACTGTGATGCATGCAAGAAAGAGGATATTGATGGACTCTCTCGCCATTCCACCTTGACGGAGACTGGGATCCCACACAAGGAAATCAAATCGGATGAGGCTTGGGATACCGATCTTGAGGCCGGTCAAGGACGGACTGAAAACGTCTTGCAGCCGTCACCGTCTTTCAGTCCAATACCTGCCTCTACTTCGACCCTGGCAAGGAATAACTATTCACAGATTACTCCTCAGATACCCGAGGTGTCTGAAAAGCCTCCATTATCAAGTGACGAGTTCATTGCACGGATTAGTATTGGAGGCATGAGCTGTGCGTCGTGTGTCAATAGTATCACCGCTGCAATCGAAGAGCTTGAGTGTATCAAGGAAGTCTCCGTGAATCTTCTTACAAATAGTGCGACCGTGAGATTTATTGAACCCCGAGAGAATGTTACAAATATCACCGAACAAATTGAAGACATTGGATTCGAAGCTTTTGTTGATGAAGTGAATGCCGTATCCACGTCCTCCAGCGCCGAGCCGACTCCGACTAATTTTGTCACTGAGATCGCAATCACTGGTATGACCTGTGGATCCTGCGTTGGATCCGTCACGCGAGGTTTAGAAGAGCTCTCCTTTGTCAAAAGTGTCTCGGTGAATTTGTTGTCCCATAGCGGCAGAGTGGAGTTTGAAGGACGAGAGAACTTGGACAATATCGTGGAGAAAATCGAGGATCTTGGATATGATGCCGTTGTCAACAGTATCGGATCCCTCGAGAGCGAGAAGACAACTATGCAGGCAAGAACTATTTCCATTCATGTTGATGGAATGTTCTGCCATCATTGCCCCGAGAAAATTCTCGCCTCTTTGGAGTCTCTTTTAGACATCACTGTGGAAGAGGTACCATCGGAGAAGAACCCGATCCTCAGACTAACCTATACCCCCGAACCGCCTGCTTTGACGATCCGAACGATTCTGACGACAATTAATGAAGCTCATAGTGCTTTTAACGCGAGTATTTATCACCCTCCTAGTATCGAAGAGCGCTCCCGTGCCATGCAATTGCATGAACGAAACAAGCTACTGTTCCGTCTCCTATTTGTTTTCGCTGTGGCCATACCAACTTTCCTTATTGGCATTGTATTCATGTCCCTCGTGTCCTCGCACAATCCAACTCGACAATACCTCGAACAGAAAATCTGGTCTGGCAGTGTGACACGCACTGAATGGGCACTCTTCATCATGTCAACGCCCGTCATGGTCTACGGCACTGATGTATTCCACATTCGAGCGATGAAAGAGATTCATGCACTCTGGCGCCCTGGGAGTCGAGTACCGATTTTGCGGAGGTTCTACCGCTTTGGCAGCATGAATCTCCTAATCTCCGCAGGAACTGCAGTTGCATACTTCTCGTCGCTGGCGGTGCTCATTGTTGACGCCGTGGCCGGAACGAAAGCCAGTGCGGCTAGCTCGACCTATTTTGACACGGTTGTCTTCTTAACGCTTTTCATTCTTGCTGGCCGATTTTTGGAAGCATACAGCAAATCTAAGACTGGAGATGCAGTCTCATCGTTGGGGAATCTTCGCCCCTCCGAGGCACTCCTGGTACAGAACAACGTGGACTTAGAGTCGGACTCTGATCGCATTACCCGCGTCGCTGTTGACCTTTTGGAAGTGGGTGATATTGTTCGCATTCCACACGGTGCATCTCCCCCGGCCGATGGAATCGTGGTTGGCGAAGGGACATACCAATTTGACGAAAGCTCCTTGACAGGAGAGTCGCGCCCCGTCAAGAAGACTGCAGGTGATCAGGTTTACACTGGCTCTGTGAATGTTGGTCAACCTGTACAAATAGAAGTTACTGAACTCGGCGGATCGTCCATGCTTGATCAAATCATTGCAGTTGTGCGTGAGGGTCAGAGCAAGCGTGCTCCACTTGAGAGAGTGGCCGATCTGATCACATCCCACTTCGTTCCTGCAATCACCTTGATTGCTATCTTGACATTCATCATCTGGCTCGCTTTAGGCCACTCGGGTGTGTTGCCCGGCGATTATCTGGATGTCGCACAGGGAGGATGGACATTCTGGAGTCTGGAATTTGCCATCGCAGTCTTCGTGGTCGCTTGTCCCTGTGGATTGGCCCTCGCTGCCCCCACAGCCTTGTTCGTTGGCGGTGGTCTTGCCGCAAAACATGGAATCCTCGTGAAGGGTGGTGGTGAAGCGTTCCAAGAGGCCAGTCGGCTCAACGCCATCATCTTCGACAAGACTGGTACCTTGACCGAAGGAGGAAGCCTCAAGGTCTCGGACCACGAATTATTGATCAACGATGAGGATCTCCAAAAGATCGCATGGACTCTCGGCCGCAAGATGGAGGAGAGCAGCAACCACCCCATTGCCCAGGCAATCTCAGCTTTCTGCGAATCAAAGCCCAGCGTCAACGTGCTTACATCCGACATCCACGAAATCAGTGGCCAAGGAATGAAGGGAACTTTCACCGTGTCTGTCAATCAAGCAGAACAAACATACGAAGCTGCCATCGGCAATGAGCGCCTCCTAAATAGCATCTTACCCGACGGATCAGACTCTTACTTCGTCTCGAATTTGCTTTCCCGGTTCCAAACAGCCGGCAAATCAATCGCTATCCTCTCTCTGCGCGCCATCGACCCACAATCCCCACAATCACCCTTCATTCCCGCAGTCGTCTTTGCCACCTCAGATTCAATCCGCCCTGAGGCCGTAGGCGTGATCTCCGAACTTCAAAAGCGCCATGTTGAAGTCTTTATGTGCACAGGCGATAATCAAAGGACAGCACACGCGGTCGCAGATATGCTAGGCATCTCGCGATCAAACGTCATGGCCAATGTCCTCCCAGCTGAGAAAGCCAATTTCGTCTCCAGCGTTCAAGATGGTTCCGCAAAGGGTCCGCACGATCAGTCCACCAGGAGACCCATTGTTGCCTTCGTCGGCGACGGCGTGAATGATTCGCCCGCACTTGCCGCTGCAGATGTGAGTATCGCTATGGCATCTGGGTCTGATGTTGCCATCAACTCGGCTAGTTTCATTCTGCTCAATTCGGACTTGAGCACCATTCTCCAACTCGTGCTTCTTAGTCGACGAGTGTTTGTGCGAGTCCGGGTGAACTTTTGTTGGGCGCTTGTTTATAATGTTTGCCTTATTCCTGTGGCTGCTGGTGTTTTCTATCCTATTGTTAGTGGGCACCATGAGAAGAATTTCGGTGGGGAGCTGGTTACTGTCAGTGACCATTGGAGACTTAGCCCTGTGTGGGCTGCGTTAGCGATGGCGTTGAGTAGTATCTCGGTTGTCTCGAGTAGTTTGGCTTTGAGATTTGACATGGACAGTGTTAAGAAGGTGCTTGGCTTGAAGAAGTGAGCATATAAAGATACCCAATTTGAAATGTTTTTCCAAATAGCACCTAAATGTCCCCCATCTTAAGTCTCGAAATTGAGAGATGTGCATTCAAATTGAATCTCAAAGTTAATGTTTTGTTACATTACCAAAATTTACGTTAATGTGAAGAAGAAAACTTTTCTGTGTTCATTAACAGCCAACCCACATAAAACCTCAAAATGGTTTCCTTTAAAGCGCCAGAACCTCAACACAGAGTGATATGTTAGGATTCACACTTGATTAACATATTGTTGAGATATAGAGTTGTAATTTATCGCATTTATGATGTGTTTTGGGGTGGCCGGCTGGCTTACATGGCCTACTCGCTTACCGAATACGTTATATGACATGATGTGCCAAAGTTAGAGACCATCTTAGAAAAGCCCGATCGTAACATCACCCTGTATGACCGCATGAAGTTCCAGAGCAACATCAGCTCTCAAGTCCAAATTGATCCTAACGTTCAGGCTCGAATCCTTTTGCGGTGCCCTCTTTGTTCCCGCTTTGGGTGAGGTGACGCCCCGGTTACCCCATGGTCCTGTCGGCGGTGTGTCATCTACATCATATGATTTTTTGTCTTTCGTTTGGTCGTTGTCGTTGTCGTTGTCCTTTGAGCCGGCGGCAGCGTTGCCACCCTTTAGAGTGTCTGATGGGTTGGTTCTAAAGGCAAGAATCAGCATGTTGAATTCTGCAAATAAAGATGCCGACCCGTGCAGACAGGACAGCGCGATTAAAAAATAATCCTGAAGCGATGATGGATGAGGGTACTGACCCAAGAGGAGGTTTAGTAGTTCTGTCCGACATGTCTTTTTCACTCTGGGATTTTTGGGGCGGGAGACAGCAGATGGATGTGAGAATGATGAGCCTCAAAAATGGTTATCCATGCCGTGTCACTCTTAGTGAGGGTTTCCTTATAGTCAAATAATTTACACGTATAGCACATGATTCATAGACTGCCCATATATACGTCACTACGTAGCCAAATGGTGAGCAATGTAACCTTCGGCTTCTAATGTATGGTGTGGTCACAATAGTCGCTAGCGGTCTGCATTGCTCAAGACCGTTTTCGTCCACATATTGTCAACTCCCGGGAACAATGTATGACGAAATACAAGATCTGATTGGTACCGCTTCTACCTTGAGCCCCAACCGTATCCAGCAAAACAAAACAATCGAGTTGGCCAAGTCTATCAATATGGCGATAGGATTGCGATGATGCCAGCGTCACGTTGCCGAAATGTACCAGTAGCAGACACTAGCAGTTGGTAACAACCCCTTTGGAAACTCCCTTTGGCTTTTCATCTTGGAGTCGAATGGGATTATTCTGGCCGTCCCGAACAAGGAACATTTTGATGTCGTCGTTTCTTGATATGGTCGATGAGTGGTATCGGTGGGTAAATGAGATGTTCATCGTCCATTTTTCTGGCACGAGGATTTCTTCCCTGGATCTTTTTCAGGTGTTCCGGGGTCCTTGCCTTAGTCTCTAGGGTTGATGTCTCGAGTGACAAACCAAATCCCCCATAAGTTGGAAGTTCCGTGCCACGTACACATCTGTGGAGATAAACGCCGGACCTCATAGAAAGTGCGACTGGTTTAACCTTTTCCTGGAATGACTCAGAAGAAGAGGTCGGACGTTCCGCGGTCGGGAGCAATGACATTGACTCTCAGTTCCGGCTTGTCCAATACCGCAGTGCAAATGCCGTTAATACCTAGCATTTCCTTCCACTAGTACTGAGGTGGGCAACCTGGAAGCAATAGCCCATTCTCCCTCCTTCCGCAGCCTCGCCCAGCGAGGTCTACTTCCCGTCTTCGAGTTTTCCTTTCTTCGCCATCTGGGTATTGATTTTAATCTTGACCTGAAATACAGTCCACGCCATTAGCACAGCCATACATTCCGGGAGTCTCACCGAAGTAAGGGTGGGCCTATACCGTTTCGTCTGCACTGTGATAGTTGAAACGTATGGGTGTATCATCGAGCAGCTCAACATCCACCTTCGTTTCCAAGACGCTATTATTCACCTGATCTGGCAGGCAGGCTTCGCGAAGCTGTTCAATAAAGTAATCGTATATTTGACGTACAGCGTCTTCGTCAGCTTTTTCATACTTTTTCCCCTTTTCCAGGGCGTCGTGGAGCGTAAATTGCGGCACTGCCTTGTGTGAGGACCTTAACAGGTACGCCTGAATAACATTAACATACCACACAGCACTTCCCCCTTTATGTCCTGGATATTCTTCACCCATTCATCCTGAGAGATCATTTGTTAGACGACACGTTATAGTTCTCTTTGCTGATCCACCTACAACTCACATTGTCGGCATTCTCCTCGGACCACAACTCAGCTTTTAAAATACGCCCGACCAATGAATCCGCTCCCTTTTTTAGTGCTGTCCTTGTCTACCCCGACCAGGACAAGAAGCCCTTTTCCAATCGAGGAAATCACGTGCTCATCCACGGTTATACAAGCTGATTTGACTCGTTGGAGTACAGCTGACGTAATATTTAGTATAAAAAGAGAGATATGGTATTAGGGGCACGTACCCTTCATATTAGGGTTTTCTGGACAGAGAAATCATTCAAGCGGACAAGTTCAGACATGGGATAATAGACAAGACCGAATGGTCGTTGGGAGTAAGACTGGTCGATTGACGCTGATTTGGGGGCTTCAGGACCAATTGTGTACATTTTATCCCGGCCAGCAGTAATCAAAGATCACAATCTGTCGGATGCCACATAAACGAGTATATGAACAGGTAAGTGAGATACTGAAAACAGCTTATCGATGGTGTCGATGTGGTGGGTCGTGGCAAGAGGTTTTGGAGTTGATGACCGCTTTCGGCCGCCTTTTATGGTCGGATTTAGCACACCTTGTCGATGTCAGGAGACCCAACTAGATCAAAACCCCCTTACCGTTTGCTAATCTTACGACCATGAAGAGGAATCAACTATGTCCGTGTCAGCGCAGCGACCCGCCGAAACAACGGATTATACTAACGAGGCAACCCGGCCTCAGAGCCGCAGGACATAAATACTTGACAGCAGATGTTTTTGCAATGAAACCACAATTTGGTGTTATCTATGTTACAGTACGGTCATCACACCAATTCACGTTCCATTGATCAATTGCCCCGCCCTCGCGTCTCTACCAGGCTTCGTGAACATCAGCGGCGTAGGTATGCATTGGAAACTCTTATAACCTGTCGTTGCATTAGCCATAGTGGTCATCAGCAGGAAGAGCAATAGTGAGAGTACAATAGTGTGACGACAAATCTTCCTTGGATTTTTACTTTGAGATCAAGCTCACGACCCGCATCAATGCCGAAGAATAGACGAAACAGTTCTTCCTGCTTCTCGTTCTCTCCCCGTCCGAGCCCTTCCAGAATGTCACCCAGTGCTATAACTTCTGAATCAACTTTGTTGGCTGGAGTCTTCGGGCAGACAGTAGCGTTAGAGCCACCTTCATGAGGCTCAACCCTCACAGGGACGACGTGGCTGATGACACGTTTATTTGGATTTGGTTTGCAGCAATTGCTTGCTTCCGAATTTCCCGAGAGAATCAAATTCTCTTTATCAGTACCCTGGTATAGTGGCGACAAAGTTAGTCTTGACATAGAACGTCGAAGACGATGCTCATGCTCTGTATGTGAGACAGAATATGATTTGGGGCTCCAACAACGTACATTTCTCTGTCCTTCCATTGGAAAGGATGCAATTTCTGCCGTTTATATTACAAGTCAACTAAGGATACTTTGTGAGACAGCTAAGACAGACCATGGATAAAAACAGGGTACGCCGTCGACCTTACAATTGATAGTAATTGAGATCAGAGTAAAGCGATGAAAAGACCGTACAAAGACGAATACCAGTAGAGATTTTAGAGATAATGAATAATACTGATGACCACAAGGGAGAGAGTTGTGGTTCAACGTAGGAATAGTAGTCGCATTCACAATCCTACAAATTGGATGGTTGCGGTCGTTGGGCCAAATAGGACGCATCCTGACTAGAGGAAATCCCACCTACTGTGGGTCTATACGACATCAGGGGAAAACTGCCCAAAAATACGTATCTATAATTGGGTCTACATTTGATCCAATAATCAAAGCATACCATCCACAGCCACATTCATACCATATGCCAAAGACCGGGAATAACACACTGAGTGTGCAACGTAAGGTGTCCACCATGTTCTCGGGGATTACAACGTAGCCTAATTCTTCAAAATTCCGTAAATATTTTCGACGGCACATTAAACTAGAGAACTATCACATCCTTTTAATTGTTGGGGTACTTGTGACTGATTTCAAATCTTCATTGTCAGGAATCCGCTGGAGTTCGCTTCAAGTAGATCCTGATCATTTCAGCCCCAGCGGGTAAGTAGGCACCGCCACCGCGGTCAAAATAGAGTCTCCAGGTAGCCGCAGTATTATCATGATCAACGATCCCCAAGGGCTTGGTCTCGTGGCCCTCTTGAGAGTATTCCGGCAACCGTACAGCCAGCCATCTCTGGTCATCTTCCAGAGTAATATACTGTTCGTCATCGGTCAGGTCAAACGGCCCACAGACATGACCGTCACTATCCTGCCGCCCTCCCCATCTCATTTCATTCGTATCTGAATCAAGAAACACCCATCTTGCCAGTGGCTTGTCTTCCCCACTCATTGAGATAAGTCCCGCCGTGTTGTCTTCCTCAAAAGAAGGGTGGTTTTCGAAATGTCCATTAAATGGGGATAGGGTGGAATTTGGGTCTTTGGTAATGTAGATCTAAGCTTATCAGCAAGTATCCTCTGTCCATGTATTACATTCGGGACACAATACCCTACGATCCAGTCCCAAGTAGATCTTGGCATTGTGCACCTGCTGCCGTTGGGCTAGGGATCCTTCATCGACATCACATACAGCCATCAAGTGGGTTCGAGTTCTTCGGGCATCCTCCCTGCGACTTTCCTCGCGGTCCCGAGCCCCCTTGGTTGCTTCGTTTAGCCCAATCATAGTGGGTAGCATGCCTGCCATCATTGCAATGCCTAGAACCATGTTGGTTGAGTCCTATTGTGCACTGGCTTGGTGGGTGTGCTGTGTGGTTAAGATAAGACAATACACGAGGAGCCAGGGGCTGAAGTCGAAACGTGACTTGGTTGAAATGTCGAAATTGTATGTCTAGCAAGCATCACTGAGCGAAGGTTCTATCATTTTATCTCGTCAAGCTGGACTAGAAAATTCTGTGACAATTAAGCTCATCTCCTCGAATTGGCTGAAAACGAAAGGTTACATTCAGGCGCAGGAACCTAACATGTCATGACGGAGTGGAACACGACCACGCAAAACGTATCAAGCCACCGAAGAGTTACAACTTCTGCTTAGTATAATCTGCCCCAAATATCTTGGCCTTCACTCAGCGTGCCCCTTCCACTCAGGTCCAAATTGCCTGGTGGATGCACACTACCCGTTGTTTTGACTGCATGGAAACCGGAGGTGTCAGCGGGTTTTGTAAAGGCGGGAGGGACGAGGACTTCTTGAAACACCAGATCTAATCTGACCCCTCGCAAGAAAGGTGGTCTTACCACTAGACCAATTCGCAGTCACTAGTGGATGGAGGTTTATATTCATCTCTCCCCCGTAAACCTTGTACACTGGGGTGGGGATGACGCTTGAAGCTCTGCTGTCTGGCTGTGTGGCCAATCATAGGCTGCCTGGTATTGGCTCTGAGTGCTCAAGGGCGCAAACTACGTGCACAACGGCAGCAAACAGAACGAACATGGATTACTCAGTCAATAAGTGGCAGAGGAAATCCCCTATGTCCTTTGAGACTTGTATATTATCACTTTAGGTCCATGGATATCAGTATCTAGGTTTTGAATACCGGCGGAGTAATAATTTAACATCTATCTATGGATATGTATGAAGTGTCAAAATAGGGGAAAACGCCTTGAAAAAAAGTTGCTTGGGTAGGTACTGAAAATCAAATATCTAAATGTACATATTTCGTTGGTGATCATGGAAAACATTCGTCACATAGGTGTCGTTATGCTTAACGTCGCAATACATTCTGCACTTCAGATCGCTTGATGGGCTTGATCAGAAATGAGTCGATACCGGAACCCAAAGCCTCTTTCTGGGCCGCGGCACTATCAAGCCCAGTCAGAGCAGCAATGGTGATCCGTGGAAATGCTTTTCGTTCTGCTTCCGGGAGTTGAGCGCGGTGCTCTTTCTCTAACCGTCGTATTTGCCGTGATGCTTCGAAGCCATCCATGACGGGCATTGAAATATCTGAAAGCAAGTTAGTATGGGTGCAAAGCCAAAGTGAAAGTAGAGCATACCGATGATTACGGCCTGGAACTTTCCAGGTTGAGCCTTGTAAATGTCGACTGCATCGGCGCCATTCTTGGCTGTCATGTATTCATAGCCTTCCTTTTTTGCATAGGCACAAAGTAGTTGAAGGTTGAGATCGTTATCATCAACAAGCAAAGCAGATAGTTTGCCAGGCTGTGGTTCACCCTCGCTAGATTTTGGGGATGGTGTTGGCTGAGCATCATTCTCTGCTTCTATAGGTCTCTGAAATTCTTCCAGCGATGTGCGGCGAGAATTCTGGTCCTTATCCTTGTCCATGCCGATGGTGTCCGCTGTTGGCCGCTTACTGATTTTCATTCTGTCATCAGGGGGATCGCTGGCCCCAACATCCACAGGCAAGTGGGAAGACTCCGGCATTTCCACCCAGCGAGTAGGCTCATCACTGCCCCGTCGACCGTTCTGTTTATCACGCTGTCGCTTGATACACATATCCAGTGCACGAGCCAATTTCCGAGGCCCACAAGGCTGGCTCACGAACTCGAAGAAAGTCGAGTCACCTCGGTTTTTGGACGCCACAAACATACTATGAGCTTCCTCGGGAGACTGACAGATGACGACAACCGGTGAGGTCAACTCATCATCACTATGGAGATGCTGAGGAAGGCCGAACAAATTTCTTCCCCCAACGTCTTCACAGTCCAGTTCTGTCTGTATCGCCAGATAGAAGTTGAGAGGGTCGTGCTTGCCTTCTAATGGCGAGATTTTGGACACCTCTAGACCAAACCAGTCATGACACATTCGTTCCAATGATGAATACAAGAATGTATCTCTTTGAGAGATCAGGTTTTGCCCGAATCCCAGGAAGCCAATTGTCTTGTCTTCTGTGTATCTTCTTAGTGAATGAAATAGCGAAGCTGACGATGCAGTCTCTGAGCCAGGTGGAGGCTTCATAAGTGGCGTATGTATCGACAGCTTAGTGCCAGCACCCTTGGTAGATTCAATTTCAATCGAGCCACCGAGGAACCCAACAGCCTGATGAACGATACTCAACCCCAGTCCGCTCCCAGATGCGAGTGGGTCCTCCTGCGAGAAGGGACTGAAAACACCATTTTGCAAATATTCGGCACCAATGCCTTTTCCAGTATCCTTCACAGTAAGAGTTACCTCAAACTCATCTTTGTGCCTACTGGATGACTTGCGCGAGGAACCAGTGCCACTTTGCACGGATTTAAGCTGGAGATAGATGTATCCCGAGGTCGTGTATTTCAGCGCATTTCCAAAGATGTTCATGAGAATACGTCTCCACGCACCGGCATGCGTGTAGAAATCCCATTCCGTATCAGGTTCAATGTCAAAAATGACAGTGACTTGACTGGATCGAGGACCAACTGCGTCAGTTTTGCTGGCTTGTCCTGCCGAACGGGAGGACGACTCTGTTAGAGCTGGAGGGGGCGCCTGAGGATGGTTGTAGAAGCAGTATCCAGCGAACACACACTCGGTCACTTCTTCCAGAACGGAGTCCAGCGACACTCGAGAATATGAAGACATCTCTCGGGAAGGTATAGATTGTGACTTCTTCCCCTTGCGAGAATTGCCTCCTTTTCTGTATTGATCGATAAAGGTAAGATCCAACAGGTTATTGATTGTATCCAGCAGGGTGCGGCCACACGACTCGATTGTGTGAACCATCCCATGCTGAAGTGCATTCATGGCAGTGTCACTTAAAATGTCTGCCGTTCCCAGAATTCCATGTAATGGATTTCGAAGCTCGTGAGTGATGCTACTAACGAGGTTTGTTTTCGCTTTCTCTGAGATCTCCACATCTACTCGGCGAACTTCCGCCATGATGCTATTCGTAAATGCAGAGATATAAACGAGCTCATTTTCGAAAGTAAAAATTCTGTCCGGTTCGTTCGTCCAGGCCAGCGTTCCTGCAAACCATCTCTTTCTGTCCGAGTCCCAGATGGGCAAGAGAAGGATGTTCCTGGCCCCGCGAAATATAGTGATCAGATCGTCAGCATCTCGCTGAAAAGCTGGCTTGCGCCTCTTTTTACCAGATGAAGCAGATGCAGAATTCTGGGAAGCACCACTACGATCTGACCCAGATACACTCTGAGTCGGATCGTCACTGTCTGAAAGGGTCCCATTAGCGTTATATGTGAAGATTTTTCCGCGAGGGTACCGCCGGATGAGCGACGTGAAAAGAGGCTCAGGGACCACGATATTATGACCCGCTCGGTTCTGATCACTGTCAGTGGCTGTACCCGAGCTTGAGAATCCCAAGCATTCAGAGATGCCCGAGTGCTCGTCTGAGTCTGAGCCTTGGCCCGCATCAGATGGTTTTCGGCTGTCTGAATACGCGGAATCTGTACTTTCATCTGAGCTGGACGTGGAACTCTTCAAGTGAGGACCTGAGACTCGGCGAGTATTTTGGTCGACAAGACTTCCAAAACGCTCACTGTTGGCATCCAGAAACATCACCCCCTCCGCCCCGATCGACTCTCTGAGAAGATTGGCTGCGCGCGAGAGGATACTTCGAATGCTATTCGGGAGAGTCTTGTCTTTCAAACTCTCTCCTGCACGTACGCTGCGTACGGAAGCACCATTCCGGGTGAATTGGACTCCAGGTTGCTGCTGAGACTTTTCTCCTTCGCTTTGCGATGGTGTCGCATTGCCGGAATTGGTGGATTGGAGTGACTTGGCGGAGTCACTCGTGTTACCATCTGTGTCCTTAACGCCTGTCTTCTCGGTATCGTCGTCCTTTTTCGGCGGCTCCAGAAGGACCATATTTTTGTGGCTCGTTTTTTCTGTTTCTTTCGCGAGCTTTTGCATATCCTGCTGCTCCGCGCCCGACTGACCCTCTTTGGATTGACCAGACTGTTTCGAGCCATCACGCTGCAAATTGGCCTCCCACCACGAATCTCGGAGGGTGGACCGGCCTTCCACAAAACTACCGAGGCCGACGATCATTTTTTCAGCTCGGTGGTTTCGACGTTTAATTTCCCTCATTTCCAAGTGGTCCATCACGGTCGCAGCCATATCATTCAAGAACCGAAGAGAATCGCTATCGGGGGCCGATGACCTTGCTTTGCTGTCCATCACGCACAAAACCCCAATTCTGTATTTTTGCGGGCTGAAAATGGGCACTGCGGTAATAAAGCGCACATCAGATAGTGGGGCTAGCAGTTGTAGTTTGTTTGCAGTGAAGCGATCATCTTTGGCGACGTCCAATGCGACCAGGGCGGAATCCTTGGCTGCATTCTCCTTCTTATCCTCCGGTTGTGATGTCTCGACATGGCAACAAATGCCCCGTTCTTTTGGAAACACGCAGCACCCTAACTTTAACTGCTCGACATCGTTTGCTTTGTGTCCACCCACGAGGCTCAAAGTCGGAGTCGCCTCTGCCAACACATGTTGGTGGGTGCGATCGAATAAGGAAATTAGGGCGCGCTCCGTACCGAGCCGAAGGGCAGATAGTTGGGCGAAGGATGTCAATGCGGGATCCTTGCATGGCTGTGGGACGAATTTCTGGTTGCTGTCATGATCCCAAGGGGCGTAGTGAGAGGCAGAGTCTTCGCTGGGGACGTACCTGTGAAGTGGTTAGCTCGGCTGGAGGTCTCAGCATCCGGGGGGCAGTACTTGTAGAATTCCCGCTCTTGGGCCAGGCGGTAGCGGGAATGTGTGCCAGGGCCGATGACTGCGGCCATGATTAATTGGGCCGCGAAAGGGGTACAAACTTGATCAGATCATCTGAAAGAGAAGCGGGGATCAGCGTCCGTAGTTATTATATTACTCATGTTACAGCGTTGGTCGACTGGGTCCAGAAACCCTGTTTTTATACAAGAGAATCTGCTCCAATCACCGTCGATAAATCTGAAAACCTTGGCGGCCTTAGCCACTCTCGGCTTAGTGGGAGATCCCGGTGGGTAAGATGATGTCATTCACGGCACCTACGTCAACGAACCCCACGTACTGCGTAGACGCTATTGAGGTGTCCAGGTGTCTATGTCACTCCTAGATCCAGGGGTAGATATGACCACGGCCGGCACCGTGATCGGATCACTAAGCCCTACCCTGGCATACACTCCTGTATCGGAACACCCCCGGAGGCTTTGTTATGGATGTGGCCAATAGCCAAGTCTCGTAAGCGTAACAGTCTGGCATTTTCTAATATTTGTCGACGCGAAGCTAAATGCAATTGAACACCACATGGGATGAAATAAGGCGCAGTACTCGAAGCTCAAAGCAATCATCATCCGGGTACTCACACCTTGGAATTTGAAGGTAGCCAAGGAGTGACTCTTCTTAACCAGGATGGAATTTCAACCCCGTCCTTACTGGAATTGCATACCCCACTCCCACTTGGCAATCTTCTGCAACCATTTATTGTCAATGACCGCGTCGATTTCTTTCGGTGTCTGGGGATCTTGCAGAGAGCCGAAATCGAAGGGGATGATGAGAGGACTCTCGAACAGTTTGACTTCATCTCGGTTTTTGAGACCTTAATATGCAGAAATCTTTGGGATGTGCGATTGGCATCCTGACCACCTGACAATCAGGAATCGTATTTTTGGGCTAGAAGATGTTCAGATTGGAATACTAGAAGGAATCTGGTAGCAAGTGCTAGGATTAATGGAAAATATGATGAATTCGGTCGGACTCTTTGGCTCAGTACAAACGGATGATGCCCATTGCTTGAACCCTACACTTGAGTGATTCATTCAATCATGTGGGACATCTTAGTTTCGCCTTTGCACGTTCCTCTTATAGATTGCTTAGAAGGATAGCTGTGCAAATGAAGAAACATGAATCAGTTAGAAAAGGGCATGTGATTGATGTTGCAGACCCGAACTGGAGTGTGGCTTGGACTATTTCTCTATCGAAGTATCAATGTTGCTCTTACTTCAGCGGGCTTTGTTCCATCTATCCGCTCTGCCCCCAAATCTCTGCGATCCGTCTACTCACGGCTTTGGCAACCTTTTTTCTCCCGACTAACGATTGCAATCTATCTGAAATCATTGCATCACGATCTTTAGGCTCTAGAGCCATATAGGCCTCCACCAGTCCTCGTGGGGTTTGCCAATGCCGCTGGATCTCCAGGGCCTTTTCACCAGTCACACCACGCGTGCACATAAGCATCTTCAAGAATATATCTCGGAGAGAGAGAACATCCGACTTGGAAGTTAAAGCTGAAAAGGTAGAAAATGTCACACCATATGTAAGAGAATCATCCCGAGCGCGAAATTTGTCCAACAGTGTCACGTACGATTGCGTGGAGGATATCTGGCGACTAGGAACGACAAAAATCTTCGAGGGTGGAGAATAGTCTGCAGAATGATTGGTGCTAAGCCCTTCATCAGGCGAGTCCATGGCCCCATATATGTTCCGTAGAAGCAAGGTCATTCGTGCCAAATAACGGATTGAGTCATCCAAATTGCGTGTCTTTTTAACAAAGTATCCATTGACCACCTGCGTTGAGGCAATGGCCGAGGCAACCATCTCCTGATATTTCTGTGCACTACCGCCCCCAGTTTCCGGGTGCGTGATGGAGAATTCCTCAATTAGGTAGATGACATTCTTAATGCCTGAACGACGGAGACGAAATTTCTGTTCCCGAAACCGTCCGTCTTTGATGGATCCAATAAGATCGTCCAAGCGTTTTCTTTCAATTATCCAGTCCAACATCACTTCGTCACCTTCCTCGCCATGGCGCGAGAGAAAAGCGGGATCATGACACTTGGCCACCCACATTGCATCGCCCAGCTCTAGGGCACGCACCTGTGGGGTGATGCCTTGTTTGATGAGTTCGTTCGCGATATAATCTCGGTCTGTTTTTGTACGGACTTCGCGAGTATCTAGCACAAGTTCAATGGTGAAGGTCCCCTGGGGAAGCGGAATTGGCTCGACAGGTCCACCAGCGTCTGAACGCTGAAACAGAGTGTTCAATTGTGGTGACTCTTCAGAATCATCATTGTCGGCTGGAGCAGGGCCAGGCTGAGACTGAGACTCAGAGGCTGCCGAGTTCTCTGAACCAGGTAGAGTCTTCTGAATACGCTTGGCAACCTCCCAGCCATCCTCGGAAAGCGCGTATTTCCTAAGGGGCCGACCATGTTCATAGACCAAATCTTTCTGGATGAGGGTTTTCATGGAATTCCAAGCCGTGTAAAATTTGGTCGGGTCGGT
This sequence comes from Penicillium longicatenatum, assembly GCF_028827895.1. Classification (NCBI taxonomy): domain Eukaryota; kingdom Fungi; phylum Ascomycota; class Eurotiomycetes; order Eurotiales; family Aspergillaceae; genus Penicillium; species Penicillium longicatenatum. The sequence goes on along the minus strand of NW_026643121.1, from coordinate 2,131,689 downwards.
AGGTGCCGTGAAGGAGCTGTCGCAATACGGCTGAGCTATATCGATCAATTGGGCTTTGGCCATTCCCTGTGATGCATTTTCCCCTATGGTTGCCAATGCGAGTAAAATGGCATAAGGACCAGACCGCAAAGCTGGAACATAAGGCTTAGCTTTTCGGGGCTTTTTCGCAGGTTGTTCAGCAACACCGGTGTCAGATGTTCTCTTGGTAGCTAAGTAGTCCCCCAATTAGCCTTTTAGCGCTTCTAAGTTTCATGAAGATCATTCACCTTTGCCAGGAGGCTCGGGCATGGGAAGCCCATTCTCCGCACAATAGGCCTTGAGTTTGTCCGTCAGACGATCGCATAGCTTGGGACCCAGCCCATTAAGCTGCTGGGCCTGGGATGGGTGCTGGAATTCCAGTGGACATGCTTTCATCGACTCGTAGGCCTTTTTGTAGCTAGAATGACATCAGCAACATGGCAACCGCGAAAAGGATGCGAGATACCCCACACTGTCACGCCCTTGCTGTTACGCTCGCGGGCTTGGTCCAACCATTCTTTGATCCATCCCAGTAATAAGGGATTGGCACACTCCTCACTCATAGTGGTCTCTCCGCCATCGGGCTGAGAGCTTGAAATCATGAGGCCGAGAGACGCGACGCGGACATCCACTTCGGGAACGCGCGTGTCATGTGACCGTGGCAGAGATCTCAGATGTATTGATAGTCGGCATTTTTAGTTTGGTCAATGCGAAAAAACAATGTAAAGATATTGCTTATTGGTAAAAAGAATATCCACTCAACCCCATCGATTCCATGTCAATTCAAACCGCATTGGCGTGTTGGTGTCTTGAAGTCAGTTTTCCTGCTCATAATGACGTAGATGAGGGGAGTACAACCAATACAATCAAGAACAAGGGAAAGAGCCACACAACCCATGGATCTCAATTCTCTTCTGGGACCTGAAATACTCGTGCTTTCCTTCCTTTCCACATTGTCTCAATCTAATTTCTGCTGCTGTTTCAAGAACCACACCCAACTCTGCCATCCACCATATGTCTGCGACACCTTCTCCACCGGGCACAGACCTCAGCCATGATCGGCAGGGCAGCAACGCTAATGGAGAGCCACCCCCAGAAGGGCCAACCGATAGTCATGTTTTGTCTCAGGTTGAACAAGACGAAAAGGGATTATCGCAGCAAGCGGGCAATGCTGCAGAAATCACTGATCTCGGTTGGAGTCAACCTTCCAAGCATTTTCAGCAGCCAATTATTGGTGGACTATCGAACGAGGATCTGTGGATGCTTATCAGACGATTTGATAAGGTGATTGATGGAAGAAAAAGCTCATGGTTCAGGAACTGACATCTTACAGCAAGTCTACAACGTCAAAGCGGTGCCAGATGCTCCACTACAGAATCTTGACCTGACTCAATCAGCCGACGATGAGTTTTCGCCGGAAAAACTCAGAACTACCCTTGAAAGATTCTACACTACAGTTATAATTGGTCTGACAAGTCTGATCAAACATATTGCTCGCCTAAGGTCTTGGAAAGAGCCTCGACGAACAGCTATTTTCTGTACAGTATATGCTGTGGCCTGGCTCTTGAATCAACTCATTCCATCATTATTAATGGCGTTGCTTGCCTTGGTTGTCTTTCCATCATGTCGGCCGGTTATGTTTCCCCCGGCGCCTCTTGCTCTTGTGGATAAGAATACCGGCGGCGTCCAGAAGCCCAAGGCCGGCGTATTAGGATCTCATGATAGCATGACTGGTGCACCAGAGAACTTCAAAGGCGAGGCTGCTGAGCAAGAAGCCAGCAATCTAGTGTCCGGTGTCGCTACTGTTGCTGTTGGTAGTGCCGTTGGGAAAAATGATCAAGCTGTCCCAGAAGATGCAGCTTTAGAAGGAGCTGTACCTGATGCCACGGATATTGTTGACAGGTCCGTGGATGCACAGAGCGTTGCACAGGGAGGAATACCTGCAGACTCTCATGATAAAACCCGGCAGCCTATGAAGCAGTCTGTTTTGGATGCTGCCAATCTCTCTATGCAGGTCATTAATGATATCACGGACACGTACGAGAAGTTTGGAAAGTAAGTTTTAGTTCACCTGAAAGACTCCTGATTCAAATTTGACGGCCTATCGCAGTGCTTTAGCGGGCACAGCCCCGTTTCCACGACTTGCTCCTCGACTACGCTTGGCCTCGGTGATAGTACCCTTGTGCCTCATATCGGCATTTGTAAACAGCTATATTTTCATGAAAGCAAGTGGCTTCCTTATTGGAGTTGTCTTTTTTGGAGACCCCATCATTTGGCGCAGCATCAAGTTTTTGGACTTTCATATCCCTCACTGGCAAAAGATTTTACTGCCGCAAAAGTATTACATCAAGGCTTCCCTGGGTGTGTTGCTTTTCTAACCATATCTATAGTTCGTTGCTCAAAGGGATCCCTACGAATGCTCAGCTAACTCTCACCCTGTTGCGAATTGGAGAGGCCAACGCATCACCATTGCCACCACCTCCAACCTCTAAGAGCAAACCTCCGTCTCGACCAGCCTCACTGCATCATGAGGAGCTTACCGTTGGTGCTTCGAAAGAAGAAATTACAATTGCTGCCTCGCCCGAGCCCAAGCCCGTGCCGAAGAAACTCGAGGGTTCATCTCCCGCAATACCCAGAAACACCTGGTCATCCAGAATAATCGGCTTCTTTCGTGGGACTACTGCCACAGGAGTGGAGAGTAAAAGAGGCGTCGATAGGATGCGCGCCGTGGTCGGTTCCCGTCATGCTGCCAACAGACTTGGTGTCCTGCGCCCAAAGGGTAAACAAAGTTTACCTACCGGACCAGTCGGCTTTGAGGCACGATACAAAGGTAAGCGTGGGGCTGTTGTTATTGACTCCACAAAAGAGCCTCCGGTGCTTTACTTTACAACCGATACTGAGCATAGCGACGCACAACTGGAGAGCCAAAAGAGTGGTTCGGTACTGTTCACCATTCCAGTGACCGATATCCGAGAAATGAAGAAGCAGGGGGGACTGGGCTGGAAAGGCAAACTAGTTGTCGGATGGGCTATGGGAGGCAAAGAAGTTGTTGATGGACTGCTCATTGTCGGCAAAGAGCCGCGTCAGTCTTACCAGCTGACGGCCATGGTAATGAGAAATCAGCTCTTCAATAGGCTGATTGCTATCGATGGACAGGTCTGGGAGCGCTGTTAATATGGTTATGACGGATGTGTGCTAAAACATTGCAGGTTTGGAAATGATCCTAAAATAGAGTTAATGGCTGGGCATGGTGATCTTCTTTAGATGTAATCTTCTGAGCATTCGCTTAGAGATTCAAATTCTCTTACGCTTTGTATTTATTTATTTTCCGTGGCTTTATCAATGCCATAAACCCATGCTTAGCTTCTGATGAATATAGGAGAAAATCAACTTGTAATAACATAGTCTAAGACCACTTAACTATACTAACTCAATTAGGCAATGTCCTTATTTCACCAAATGGTAGTATGCCTATTAGCCTGATTCTCGATCGTTATTTTTAATTGTCATCGTTTCTATTTTACACTAGAAGGCTATATCAAAGTGACTGTATCTCATCACTCTTATCTTTACCTTTCCTTTACTTTACTCTTACCTTTCCTTTACTTTACCCCTACTTTACTATTATCTATACCTTTACTCTCACTTTACTCTCACTTTACTCTCACTTTACTCTCACTTTACTCTCACTTTACTCTCACTTTACTCTCACTTTACTCTCACTTTACTCTCACTTTACTCTCACTTTACTCTCACTTTACTCTCACTTTACTCTCACTTTACTCTCACTTTACTCTCACTTTACTCTCACTTTACTCTCACTTTACTCTCACTTTACTCCTATTAGTACCTTTTATTTACTTTACTCTCATCCTCAACTACCTCCTCTCTTGCCAACGAATCCATACCCACAATCTTAAAAAGTCGTGAGTCTGATGATATCAACATGCTCCCTTAATTCAGGAACTTTTCACCCAGACACAATAAGTAAACCACGCAAATCGAAGCCTAAATCTTGCATCATGTCAACGCAAAGCATACGGCACGTATCTGGTTCTTTTCTGTATTTGTTAAAACCTTTTCGCAACTCTCCAGAATGAAAGATCACTAACAACTAAACACATCGAATGCCTCTACCACTTAGACGAGCAGAAGCTGCGCATCCGAATGCCAGCCGAAGCCCACGACGCGCTGGTGGCAATTCTTTGCGGTTTGATTATTACCCAACTGACATCGACGGGCCTGCTTTTTAAATCTGTTTCCCAGAATCTCTGCCCTACCATCAAACTAGGGAACACAGCTTCCCAACCAGATGGATGCTAGGTGCCGCTGAATGGCAAAAAATTCACAGTCTGTATTGAGGTTGGAAACTCCGAAACAGAAACAGAACTTATACGAGATGCACGCCATTGGATTGAGCACCCTCAATCTTCAGTTCAAATTTGTCTTGATGGTGAAATAGAGCCGCGATCAAAATATTATCACACTTTCAGTTTGGCGCTTAATTGACAGCCATCCCCCCGGCCCACAGCTTCGCGACATATTCGTGCGACAATGACTGAGTCAGTTATCACTTTCTCTTTCAGTTTTTACCCCGGTTTTACGGTAACACCGAACTTGCGGCTAATGCTTGCTGGAAGGTTATATCCTTTGTGCAACCGGATGTATGCTCGGTCACCAACTCAAAGTTTGAGGGGACTGTGCTTGCCGTCAAAACGTTCGCGCATGATTCCGTGGGCACAGGCAATACAGTCTGCGGCTTCGAGTCGGTGGATGATTCCTGCTTTCGACAGGATTTGGTACATCCGCTGGGATTGTTGCGGCGGGGTTGAAACCGTAAAGGATATCGTATGCCGAGCGGCCCGTAACGTTCGGAGACATATTCAGTACTCGAATTATGCCTGGTAACGCGTCGATCTAGTCTTTCACACGGTCTTCAGCTGCGGTGAATCTGATGGCAATTTCCACTATTTGGTTAGGCCAAGTGGATTCTTCACAAGTACATACTACTATAGGAAACTGATGTGTTGATCATTGTTTACTTTTACTCACATCTGAGTATTATACTGTAGATGTAGCCAGGAAAGCATTAATTCGATGATTGCCAATCAACACGTCATTACGGCTAACCAGTGGCAAATTAGAAAGGGAGGTTCTATTTACTACCCCACCCTTCATGTGGGTGCGTAGTACAAAGGTGCTGGGCACTGCATAACATGCGTTAGTGGCTATGAAGCGGGACGCATGTCTTGACCGCTATCTCCCATGGCCTCAACAATGGGATCAAATGTAATGTAATGTGACGAGATAGTTAGATAGGTCACATCCAACTACATGGCTTCTAATCACAAAAGCATATGGGATACAGAAAACGGTAGTTGCGTATTGCATGGAACGATAAGTCGTATTCTTGGCTGTAAAGTAGATCCGTTGGACTCTTAGCAGGCAGGACTCTCGATCGCTAGTGGCTGGCCTAGCCTTAAACATGACAGAAGGCCGATCTGTAGAATATGGGCTATCCGCTGATTCGGTTCTATGATAAAGAGTCGATGGGGAAGGCTAGAGGTGGAAAGGAATAACCCAATGTTGGAACAACTAGTGGCGCACATGCAGATACATACATCAAGAATACATGTATTGACTTCACAGGCCACACCTCGCTACTGTACCATAGTGCCACAGCTGCTATTCGCTAATCTGCCACCTTTCAATTCATCTCCGTACTATCCCACTACCAGACAGGCCTTCTATAAGTAAGGCAAGCCCATTCGATTCGATTGTTCAACATACCAGATAGTGTAACCCAAGGAGATTGATTTATAACCACCTATCGAACACGTACAGCGCCCAAAATCTTCGTCGTCCTTCCTCCTTGTCCATCTCTGATACCTCCCGCCATGAAGATTCATTATCCAGCCCTATAATCTGACTGCATCGAATACCCGCGCCGAGAATCACATATGCCAGGTTTGGACGACCATGGTAAAGGTAAAAGGAACCAAGAAGTACACAAACTTGCACTGACTGAACATCCGAGGTATCTAGCAAGCTTAAGTTTTGCCAATGATTGTTTGCGAAAACCTTCGAGATCGAAGGTTGTACAATGCGACTTGAAGCGTTCATCTGTGGTGCAGTGCGCTCCCAGTGAGAGGACAAGAAGTATCAATAGCAGCTTGGATTTGGAATTATTATATCCACAACCCATCAAAATAATCTCATATTGGCGACGAAATGTTGCTTCATGAAACACCATCATGAACCAATGAACAGCACGAAAGTAAGTTTCCAAAAGAAAGTCTGCCACAGGTTTTGGCGGAAAATCAGAATTCAAGGCATCAATCGATATTGAGCCTTCTGGAAGACCGGGCATTTCCTCTGACTTTGAGCCTCCAGGTAACGCAGAAGTTGAACTTCCAAGCACCGTCTTCGGGCTAAACTGTTCAATAATCTGTGAAGGTGATATCAGCGACTTGTCCATTTTGTTAGGAAATGTAATGCTCACCTCTTGAGTCATGCCCACTGATGAAGTTCGCGCATGAGGTCCAAACCACCCAGACGTTCTATCGCTGGAGTTCTGGTAGTTTAGCGCGTTGTCGCCCAATTCACGAGAACCACCAGCAATGATTTCCGGTGTGTTGATCACATTGCCGAGACAGGCTTCGAAGTTCTCAGCCAAGGGCTCTGCAGGTGCAGCCCTTTTCAGAGGAAACTGGCTTGGGCTGTTGATCTCATCCCGGTTGATCGTTCTGCGCTTTCTTTGCGCGGGGCGATTTTCCGGAATGCAGGTGACTCCAGTTCGAGTGCAGAGCGCGCATGGTCGTTCGCGATCGCATTTTAATTTCTGTCGACGACATCTTTGGCAAGCCGAGGGCACTCGTGATGCCCGCTTAGCTCGCCCATAGCCATTGCCGTTCACACAACTCATCGTGCTCAGGAAGGCAACAATGACAACAGGAACTGGTCTTGCTAGGAGTTCGGCACTTGCCCCACACTGTACGCTGAGTTGTGTGGGGTAGTGTGGGGGTCTGTTGGTATCTTAACCTTTGTTACATTTATTCTAGTCTCAGCGTTGATAAGAAAACAATCTTCGCGAGAGACACAAGCATTGAGAGTCCAAAGAGAGGGGAGGTCTGAATGGGCAGCTTATTGCCATGGTTGTCTCCAAAAAGGCGAGTTAGTCAATAATCAACCGTAGCAGATAGTCCCCGTTTTAAGTTACATTTCTAGGAACGTTCGCAATGAAAGTCACAACAACGGGCAGGGGATACGAGTAGAAATTTTTTCAAACAACCAGCTGTATAAATCTAGTGTTTCAGCTTTGTGACAAGCTTACCCGTGTTGCCTCCCGAGTAAAGCATCATCCAGGTTCGAGGGATATCTTCGAAGTCAGTATCGATGACCATTTCATTTTCATCCCCAATGATTAGATTGCCCTTCTTCCATTCATCTACAAGCAAAGCTCGGACCTCTGGCAGGTGCTCAATCCAGTCGATGTTAATAAAGCCGAGGATTTGTAGGCGCATTGTAATAATTTGCTGGATATAAGGCTTTCATGAGATGAAACATTCTTGGGGTGGATGAAAAAACAAAGCGTGGGTACTTACATAAAAGTTCTTCAAACCTGTAGTATCCGAGTCACGGTTGTAGTCGGAAATGGTACCGCTGTACATGTTAACGTGATGCTCGTTAAAGAAGATGTGTCTCTTACCTGGCGGCAACACGCCCAAACTTCGCCAGCCTGGACAACATGAAGTCAAGGATATCCCCGCCAACATTATCTGATAACAGGTCAGCCAGAGTCGATTCCTTCATTTCAAGCACAAGGTTGAGGGATAACTCACCAAAGTAAATTTCGACAAAACCTTCCGTCTCATGGGTAAGGTTCTGCTTGAAAGATGGCGATTTGTAGTTCAAACAAATATCTGCACCAAGCTTCTCCACCCATCTGCATTTTTCATCTGTCCCAGCAATACCAATTACCTATAAAGAGTTAGATTGGACACTCAAAAGACTGACGACCGAAAGAAATACCTTGCGGCAACCGATCATCTTCTTGGCAATCTGAACAACCATGTTGCCCACAGCACCAGCAGCACCACTAACAACAATAGCATCTGTACTCTTCGCCTTAACAATTTGCGTCAAGGCATAATAAACTGTGAATCCTGGCAGTCCAAGTGCACCCAGGAAATGCGTGTCTAGTAGACCAGGTTGGGGATTGAGTACAGACACATTTGTAGCATCATCAATTGAGTACTCGGACCACCAAGGAATACCCGTCACCAGAGAGCCGGTTACGATATCGGGGTTGCGAGATTCCACAACACGGGCAATTCCCATAGACTTCATGGTCTCCCCTAATTGCACTGGGGGCAAGTATCATCGCTCGGCATCCGCGAGCGGCGAGATCCATGATCTTTGTGCTGGGTCATTACTCAAATAAAGCGTCTTCAATAGAACTTAGCCTTCCTTGAGCGCTGGGAGATCAGTGGTTTCTAAGGTAAAGGTGGGACTGTCTCCGCTTAGGACGGGTTCAGCATATGGCTTTTCACGAAGAACCCGGCGTTTGGTTCTCGTTGGTGCACTCATTCTTGATGATAATGAAGGGCGTGGCTAGATTGAACGGTAGTGTCTAGGATTGAAGGTTGTTGAGGAGGGGAAACATGATCATCCTAGGCGGTTAAGTATGATTCGGTCTCCAGTCGATTCATAATCATATACTGTACTCGATCGGCAATCACTATTCAGCGCTGAAGCAACCACTATTCAGCGCTGTAGCAACCACCAATATTTTATGTTCAAGATACCTGATGCTGAGTTATATCATGTTTAGAACAAAGACACCAATCAAAATGCTTGGGCCGAAAAGAAAATAACCTTGATGTGGTCGAGAGCCCAAAGATTCCACTGGAACAAGCGTGCGAGATGGCGGGGTAGCTCCACGCTGAACAATTTGGGGATTACTGATACATTGCATGCTAACATATTGATTGAGGTGGAAGAAGCTTATGTGCCAGTCAGCATGCATTTGCAAATGGATTTACTAGTGCGGACATACTTAACTTTTCTATGGTAAGTTGCGACGCAGTTCAGAAACTTTATCATAATATTTACAATGTCTCCTTGTATTCCCTCACAGCCTGTTCAAATGACACGTCCCGCTTGAAACCCAAAGAAATGGCCTGAGAGTTATCAAACTGTGTGGGCCATGACTTCAAGATTGGGATCAGAGCAGGGTCTGCCTTCTCTGTGAGTAGAGCCAGTTTGTCCTTGCCACCAACAGCTTCCAAAGCATCCATCATACCCTGAACGGTCACACAAATACCAGGAACATTGATCTGACGAATGTGCGGGGGCACGGAGTTTGCAGGCAGACGGAGGGTGAGAAGAAGATTATACACTAGAGTCTTAGGCGAGCAAAGCCATGACTTGAACGACCGATCCTCAATAGGAATGACGCATTCCTTCCCGTCCAGAGGTTCACGAATCATACCCGAGAGGAAAGAGGAAGCGGCAGCTGTTGGTGCACCAGGACGAACAGAGATAGTGGGAAAGCGCAAGGTAAAGCCTGTAATGAACTTGCGGCGGGTATACTCGTTCACCAGTGTTTCGCAAACAATCTTTTCCGCGCCGTATGAGGATTCGGGTGTTGGAATGACACTATCGGTCACCACTTCTGGCAATGGCTGACCATATACAGCCTGGCTGGAGGAGTAGATGACTCTAACACCGGGACAGGCATGTCGCAACGCCTCGAGTAGATTGCGGGTGGCATCGACGTTGACGCTCATGCCCAAATCGAAATTAGCCTCGGAACCAGACGACATAATTCCGTGGAAAGCGTAGACGGCATCAATTGAAGAGTCCACCACATCCTTTGCTGCTGTGAGGAGGTCTGCCTTCACTGTAGTTGCATTTTGTGGGTACTTGACGCCGCTGGGGATCGTGGGTTGGTGGATGTCGGTCAGTGTAACGCGGCATGTGGGGTCGTTAAGGAGCTCTTTGGCGAGTAATTGACCGATAAAACCGGCGCCGCCGGTGATGAGGATGTGCATGATGATAGAAAATGACAGTAAAATTGATTGTTTGGAACTTCAGGAATGTTGTCACTGGCGGAGTTTATGAGCAATGTTCTGCTCTCCGCATTCGCATCAAGTCCGAGAACGATCCGCTGGTGGTCCTCTGCACCGGACTTTGGCCGGGTGGGCTTGGTCCGGGGTGGATCGCCAGGACGAATGGGCTTCGCCAGCCACCTAAGGGTCCTCAGAAGCTTGGATCTCGTCATCTTTCTTGTTCAGGCACTTTCTGCTGGTCCCGGAGCAGAGGCCGATGTGTTGGACACATTGCATAACGTCATGTTTGGCTACTGTGCGTGAATTGAAGTTAGTTCTAGTCAGAAGTATATCAGCTGAACTGGAATTTTGAATAGAGAGCTCAGGGCAATCTTGATGTGGAATTGGGACGATGAAAACACGGTTCGGCCAATGTGAAGTTGTAAGGAGGAAATGAAGAACACTTGGTTGAAAACCCACCTCGGCCAGTACGGGAAATCCACTTTCTCCTCCGCTTCCCCGCCAAACCTTTTGCCCCTAAACCCCGGAGCATCACCGACTGCATCACTGTAGCACCCCAGCATGGATGCCTCTACTCCACTCAAGCGGTCCTCGACAGAAGCCGGCTTGGATTCTCCAAAGGGATCTGTTCGATCAGGAGACTCGAAGAAGCAGGCACCAAAGATTTCCAAAGCCCGCGCATGTGAGTTTGGCGCTTCCCCACACCCATGTTCGCATCGCTAATTGCCCAGGCGCGGAGTGCAAACGACACAAGATTCGCTGCGAATTTCGCACCGGCGAATCAAATTGTACTAAATGTATTCGCAGTGGAATCAAATGCGTGGTAAACGACTTTTCACAAAAGTTTGTTGACGACGATGGGATGTGCGTATACCGAAAAATCCAAGAGGCCCGCAGCCACGAAGAACTAATCTGGATTCTTCTCATTAGATGGAAACTCCAAGCGGCTTCAACCATGCAGCAGCTGCAGGCAGCTGTGTCGCAACTATTGCGACAAGCAGGATTACCTGATCTCTCGTCTTATGCAGCAGGGGATGTTCAAAATAATTCCAGTCCCGCTGCCTCGAACCATGCACACCGACCATCCATTGACACAATGCAACCGCATCCTAGCCACCATGAAGGACCGGGAGTGGTGATGGATGTTACCCGAGAGCCCTCTCCGGAGCAAGATTTGCAAGATCCAGAATTGGTTCCAGCGCCCATGCGCAGTCTATACGAAGTCACGAAGCTGCGCAATCTACGCAATGTTCACATCGAGGCACCCAAGAAAACATTACTAGAGGAAGACTTCATTACACGGGGCCTTATATCTATTCACGAGGCAGAGGAGCTCTTCGCATATTTCAGTCGCACTATGAACCAGTTACTTTGGGGCGGAATCATTTTGGTGCATCGTGATCTGACATCTGTCCGTCGCGCGTCAACTCTTCTTTCCGCTGCTGTTCTAACCGTGGCAGCACTGCATATTCCCAATCGCACCGCCACTTTGAACCGATGCTATAATGAGTATGTTTCTTTAGTGTCAAATATGGCTCTCACCAGAGCACACACGCTAGACGATATCCGAGGTCTCTGTGTGGGTGCCTTTTGGCTGTCAGAGCTGAGCTGGAAACTCTCCGGACATGCTGTGCGGATTGCAACGGAGATGGGTCTGCACCAAAGTTACCAGCGACTGACCCGTGGACATACTGAACAGTATGAGCGTGCACAGCTGTGGTACCTGCTTTATGTATGCGATCATCACTTTAGTATCGCTTACGGGCGGCCGCCCGTGATCCACGAGGATATTGCGATCCGGAACTACGAGGCCTTTCTTGAAATGCCAATGATAGTGCCGGGCGACATTCGACTCTTGGCGCAAGTTGCTTTGTTCATGATTTTGACGGAAGCGTATCGAACATTTGGCAGCGATACAGAACAAGCGCTTACCGAGGAGGACTTTGGTCAGCTGCGGGTATACAATGTGGCAGTAGATCAATGGCGACTGCTATGGCAGCCTCGGTCTGGTAAGTTCTGCTCTATCCAGTCACTGCAGAAACTTTGACTAATCCCACAATAGCTGACAGCTCATACGTACGCACGTACCCTTCTAAGGGTGTGGTCCTACACTACCATTTCGCGAAGTTCCAACTTAATTCGCTGTCCCTTCGCGCACTATCACCGACCAATACCCCCGTATTTTCTATGGATCGTAAAGAATCAGCTAACATCGCTATTTCTTCGGCTATGGCTTGCCTAAACATGGTCCTCGAAGAGCCAGATATCCGAGATGCGATTGTCGGCGTTCCTATTTTCACGCATACCATGGTCACCTTCTCGGCAGTTTTCCTGCTCAAGGTCGCTATTAACTGGAACTCAGCCTACCTCAGCATTAACGCTCGTCAGGTGCGTCAGCTGGTTGAGCGGGTGATTGAACTGATGAATTGTGTCTCCGCCGGTGAGCGACACTTGACCCGACATATTGCCCGTGGATTGGGTAAGATGCTAGAGCGTTTCGACACCTGGGAGGCTGGATGGCAGGTTAGCGCCAATAATGGCGGTCTGGTGGACGGACGCGACGTGCCCGGAGGCGCGAACGCTATGGCGCAAGGATTTCCACCGCCAGACCTGATCTATGACATGGTCGGAACGTATGGGTTTGGACTCGACGAGAACTTGTTAGATCCGAGCATGGCGAATTTTGACTTTTTAGCACAGTAGGTTGGGGTAAAATCTACCGTGCGACGGTTTATTTTGGGAGGGAACAAGGATACAGGATCCTTCTCACAAGTTACAACCCCTAGGGGGGTCTGAGCAACTTGGGGGAAAGCGGAATGTAAATAGAACAAGAAATCAGGAGTCCAGCCTCCTCTACCCACACGCACTCCTCCCCACACGACCACGCACTCGTCTCCACAAAATCGTAGTGTAAGCTATCCCATGTCGTCACCTCAGCTTATGCACCCCCTCTCCCTTGGTTCCTTCTTCCCCCCTTCCCAAGCTCCGGTAACTGCCACTCGCTTCCCATACTCTTATAAGACCCCCCGGTAGCGAGGCTGAAACTCCCTCCTCCTACCTCCCTTTTTCTCCCACCCTCTCCCAAAACTATATACTTCCCACTCGGCCCCAATCTCAAAGCCGATTCTTCCATACCTCTAATAATATCACCATGTCCACTCGCAAGAGAAAGAACGACCCCGAGGAGGAGCTTCAGGCCCTTCCTAGTGACGAAAGCGAAGAGGAAGAGGAGTAAGTGTTCCGCGTCTATCCATCCATCCAACCAATCCAATCCAAGTATCACTTTGCGCCAAATATCACCGCAACCAGAAAATCCTACGATTGATCGCGCATTGATCGCAATGGCCCCCAAGCATTATTATTACCGAGACAGAAGCCCCGGCAACCCACAGAATGATTTCTAACCCATGCGCGCATTAGGTATGAAGACTCGGAGGTAGGAAGTGACGTCGGCGACGAAGAAGGCGGAGAAGAAGAAGAGGAGGAGGAAGAAGATTACTCTGATGAGGACGAAGACGAGGAAGAAGGCAAAGACGAAGGTACGAGTTGCAAAAATGTGGCTAACGTTGTCGTTGACGCTCAATCGCTAACTATTTCGCTTTGCGCCTCAGGTCCTCCAGCCGCCAAGAAGCAAAAGACTAAGCCCGCTGCCGAGGAGAAAGTCGCCAATGGTGATAAGGAAGACGAGGAAGACAAGGAAGGCGAGGATGAGGATGAAGGAGAAGAAGAGGTAGATGAAGAGGAAAAAGAAGAGGCGGATGATACGGCGAAGACTAGTGGGCCTGCTGCAGCTGCAGCTAAGGCCAAGGGCGATGTTGTTCCTAAGGAAGCGAGTTTGGATGAGGTTGATGAAGTTGAGGAATAAACTATCAGGGACCACGGCTTGTCGTCTCCCGGGTCCTTATAAGATGGCTGTATAATGGACTGCTCGCTGTATCTCTAAGCTTCATTCTGGTTATTAGTCCAGTTTATCAAGGTCTAACTACCGTCATGCTGGGTTCCTTTTGTAGGAGTAAATTTATCTGTTTGAGCCGGGGCCTCTCAATGGCCAGGAATTGGTTAAATGATTGCTGTTGGTAGGTACCAGAGAAAGGGCAAATATATTTCCCAAGTTAGGGCAAGAAAATATTTATCCGAATATCTATCCTAGGGTTACCTATTATCAGACAATGCGAGAAAATCTATCGCTTGCCACATTTAAGTTGAAAAGGACAGAAGAAGCATAATTTAGGTTGCGGGACAATACATCTTTCTGATCTTATCCGATCGAACGCATTTTGATGTTTGAACATCCAAACTTGAAATCTGAATCCATCTTTGTTGACCATGATTCATAGCCGTCTAGGTGAGATGAGTTCATTGCAATTCCTAGAGTGAACAAAGAATAATAATAATAATATCTTCCAAGGTTATATACTGCGATCTAAGCTATATGGAGACGATTTCATTGGCAGAAGAAAAACACAAAACAAATAAGAAAAAAAACAGGTTTCATGAATGATCATCATTCTCCTCCAGGCGCTCTTTTATCTTAATACAAAGCAGATAAATTGGCATATGGCTACAGAAAGGCCTTGATCCCACTCATCAAACAAAGTAATTACCAGCGTCGTCTTCAAGTGTCGCTGCCACTGCTGCGGAATGTGGCACACAGCTGACAATACTGATGAGTGAGATCCAGGACTGGCTGAGGCAAGTTGGTAGCCTGAACAATACTGCGAACCTTGACAGCACCCTCATCCTCAATCAGCTTGCGCATCAGGAACAACAGTTCCGGAGAGAACTGAAAAATTTTAGTACTCCGAATCCCGTTTTTGAAAGGGAAGGGGGCAGGATACATACCTCAGAGTACCAGCGGTATTGCCATGCGATCAGACGAATGAGTGCACCCAAAATTCCGCGAGTGTCATTCCTCTTCTCATATAGTTTCAAGACACCACGCATAGCCTTGGGTGAAAAGCGAGTTGCCAGGCAGCTCTGATACGCCTCAATACCCTCATCAAAGTGATGAAGGCGCTCGGCCAGTTCGCCCAGAATTTCCCACTCCGCAGCGGACTTTTTGTACTCTATCGCTTGCTGGCGAAACTGGGCCATCTCTGTTCGCCAGATGGTGTAAATGCGGAGGTCTTCATACAAGACCATGAAAAGGTTGTCCAACCACCGCTCGCACAGACGCTTGTTGCGGAACTGTGTGTATGCGTTGTGCGAAGGGTCCGGCTGTACAAAACATAATCAGTAATCAGTCGAATGATAACATGCGTGCAAGGCTTAACCTACATCATCATTTCCAGACTTGACCACCTCCGAAGCGACTGTCTGTTCAGGTCGCTCGATAGTATCCTCGGCCTGGGTTTCGTCACCATTGCCGTTCGTGGTGGCCTCAATGGAAGACTCTGCCGGGCCAGGGCCTGAGACGGATGCTGAATCTTCTTCCTCGTCATCCTTGCCAACAGCTGCACCGTTAGTCTCCACTTCGAGTGAGTGCGCGGGTTTAGGCACATGTTGTCGCTCGACGCGGTATTCCTCTTCCATAACAAACACCTCACTTCGAGCTCTCAATAGCTGATCCCATCCAATCGCCGCAGCGATCTTCGTCAAAATGTTGTAAGCCTTCAAAAATGTTCCTTGGTAACCAGCAGCGTGCAGTTTTCGGAGAGATGGGTGGATGTAATCGTGAGGATCTCCTTGCTTGGGCTGACCTTCGTCAATCTCGTCAAGAATGCTCTCCGAAAGGATCGGAAGCATAATACGAGATGGCTGTGGCATGCGCGGAGTATCCTTATCTTGGTAGGTGAACATGGGGCAAGAGTTGAGGGTTAGCAGTGCCAGATCCCATTGTTCCAGACCAACGTAAACCTCCGCCAGTCGAGCCCAAGTGCTGAACTCGCTGGGGGCAGCAGTCACTGCCCGCTTAGCACACTCCAAGGCCATTTCACCCTCGCCCTTAGTCTGACAGAATGATGCCTGGCAATCAAGCAGCGCATAGTCCATCGGTACGTCTTGTAAAGCATCGTACATAAGGCGGACTGCTTGGACTTCCTCGTCGGCCATCAACTGTACTCGAGCCAGGAGGGACGAGACCTCTACGTCCCTTGTGCGTAGCTTCTCAAACAGATTGATACCAGATGTGTAGCGGCCCGTTGTGTGGATGTATTTGAGAATACCCGAAGTGAGGTGGTTGCTCACGGTGTTTGGGACTTGGGTTTCGGGATCGGAGCTGAGTTGCCGTCCTATCGCATTGTGAGCAAGCGAAACTATCAGTCTGAAGTATGATACATACCAAGGAAGAACAGCTTCTCAGCAGCATCCAGGAACTTGTGTTCCATCTCTGTATTAGTGATCGGGTTGAAGCGACGGACTCCGACAATCTTCTTGATTTGATCTCCGCTTCCATCGTCGGCGTACAGATAAGCTCTCAGCACGGCGCAGAGGAAAGTCTCTAGCCAGAGAGCCTCCGTAGCCACGCGCTTATCCCCACGCTCATCAATGCAGTAGGCCTCCAAGCTTCCAGGAATCTTGACTTCAACTCGCATGTCCAGGTGGGAGAATGCATTGTAACAGCTGGGTGGACGTTAGCAATGAGATTTGCAAATTGCGCAAATCGCTTATCCTTACCAGTAAATTCCTGATACTACTTTGTGTGTCTTATCGAGTGGGGAGAATGTAAGGGTATTAACATAGGCGGCAAGACTAGCGGACGAGGAAGCGTCGATTCCGGTTACATGGTGGTATACGCCAGTCTGTATGGGGCCAAAGCAATCAATTGTTAGTGAATTGAGCCACCAATTATAGGAGTATGTTTGGACCTACCTGACGGGTTGAATTGGCCTTGGGCTGCTTCACTAGGTATACCAGGTCCGGGGGACCCAATTCCCGCAAGCTCTGCAAAGACTCGGAGCGCGCATCGACAGCAACATATATTTCCTCCTCCTCATGAATCCTAGATTAGTCGCACCGTGTCAGTCACATTATCAGCCACTTGCGCAGTGTTCACCCCCTGCCGATCGGGAACAATGGCGATGCGCATGCAGTGCCGGGGAACACGTAAACCGGGGGATCAGGAACATACTCAGGGACAGCGGGCGCAACCATGGCGCCTGCACTCAATGCGCAGCAGAATCAGGAAATGGTGTATGGGGGAATCAACTCAGAAAAACTCAGGAATAGGGTGTTATCCGTTAAAAAACAAACCAAAAGTCACAAAGGATGAGTGAGGGGATGATCAGCTAAACAGTACGGAAGAGCTTCAGGCTATCAGGCAACAAAGGCGGAGAGCACCCATGCCTCATATGGGTAGCCACGCGCGGAACCCGTGTTTGGCGTCGTGGTTTCCCTTAGAGCAAATCATCTCTCTCTTGTCTAGTTTTGACTTTGAAGGGTTGAGACCAAAGGCTGGCGATGCCTTTTCAGCTGTTTAGTCTCTCATTTCTCTGTCCTTATTAGCCCTGCGCGGGAGCTCGAATCATGGCGAGCTGGGTCGCGTTGAACGTGGAGCCGGACGATGGCATTGAAGATGAGGTTGACGATACTAAGGAGCTTCAAATCGAAGAAGCCTTGAAGCTATACCAAAACGCCCTCAAACTTCATTCACAAGGCCCGGAATTTTACGCCCAAGCTGCTGAAGCCTACGACTCCTTACTAAAGTCGGATATCTTTAAATACCCGGAATCGATTTCGGATTTCAAGCGAGCAGCAGACTTGGATACGCAAGCTGCAGCTGTCATTGACGAAAGCCCTGATACTATCGCCGAGTTCAATGTCAACGATTCCACGTCAAGCCTCTTTCAGACCCTCTACCTGTCCTACAAAAACTACGGAAAATACGTCCTTGACTCGCTACATGAATACCTTCGAACCGCCCCACAAAACTCCGAAACGGTGGAAAATACAGCAATAAAAACAACGGAGGCATCGAGGAAAGCTTTGGGGTCATTTGCAGATGCTCTAGAGCGAGACGATACGGATCTCAACTTGTGGAGACAAAGCGCCAGGCTCAGCAGTGCTCTGGAGAGCTATCGCTTAAATCGGTTTTGCCTGGAGAGTGTACTTGCAGACGACGACAACCGCCTTGAGATACGGTCGGAACAGCTTGGACTGGAGGAAATATTTTCGGAAGAGCGTCTACGTGCCACTCTTACATCCCTCTTTGATGGGCTGTCGGCCTCCCAAGTTCCTATCAAGAAACCGAAGAAGGCTCTCATCAAATACCTCAAGCAGCATGAAGATCCTTATCCTTACCTGCCAAATCTGCCGACTGGTCTAGATCAATTGAGTTCATCCAAGGGTCCTCTCGCTTTGTCCACCTCTCGACGAGAGCTCACACCACCTAATGCAACTTGGGAGTCAGTGGGCAAAGCGATTCTTCAGGCCATAGATGATGAAGAGGAAGCCCCGGCAGGTGCTGCTCCTAGTTGGTCCTTTCAGATTACCCTGCCGCGTAGGGAATCTGAGAAAGCCGACTCTGCATTGGTAAAAATGGAGGACCCCGAAAACGACGCTGAAGATCGGAACGAGCAAACCACAGCAGCGAACGAAGATGTTGAAATGGTTGAAGGAAATGAACAATCCGCCGAGTCTGAACAACCCGCCGAACTTGAAAAACCCACCGAACCTGACCACCCCGCCGAGGACCCTCAAGAGCAGGCAGAACTCCCGGATGAACAGTTTTCAATAGACCAAAGTGCAGAAAAACAGCTTATAGAGTCTCTAGAAGGTCAATCTGTTCACCAGACTGAGATACAGGGCGAAGGCGATGCGAACCGAGAGGAATTCGAATCCAAATCACCAACTGGTGCACGAAAAAGATCATCAGCTTCGGCAGCAAACGAAGAACCATCAGAAGGAGGCAGAATGAAAAGTCGGCGTACGAGAGCTCGTGAATCCAATGCAGATGGATTGGTACCATTGGACGAGGTTCCATTCGACCAAGACAAGTTCTATGAAGACCGTCTTGAAATCTTTGTCAATGCTGATGAGTGGATGTTTAATACTGTTGGGTCTCTGTTCTCAAGAGCAGGCATTGCAGCTCTTGGAACGATTAAAGACCTCAAGGGAAAACTAGCCAATGCCAATGAAACAGACGACGTTCCGGAAGACGCAGAGACCAGGCTGTTCCAGGACTTGCGTGGCATAGTGAAGCAATGGAATGACGAAAAGTCCCGGCTGATGCAACAGAAAGACGATTCCCCTTCCTTGAAGAACATTTCTGGCTCTAGCAAGTCTGGACTGGCTGTCTTTCTCGAGCATTCCAGAAAAACATCTCGAAAGTCACTAATTCAAGAGGAGCTGCCTTCAGGAGAGGAGCTTTATGCCTTTTCAGACACCATCAATAGAAATTGTCTGCATCCACACGACACCTCTTTCGAATGGTTGAAGTGCCTTCTCATGCCGCGATTTGGCGATGATCTCTCGGAGTTTGCACCCATGAAGTCTGCATACACCTCTTTCTTATGGCCAGAAGGGTTAAAAGCCACCGTTGTGGACATTTTGCTTCGAGAAGACGAATTCATCTTCACCAGGCTGTCTGAAGCTGTCGCCAATGTTGAAAAACACATCCTTGGGTGTCATGCTGGATCCCCATTCGACTATGAACCAAAGCACTTTTCTGAACTGGAGATGATCCAGTCTATTTATGAGCTTCACTTGGACATATTTGCCTCTGTTGAAAATCTCAGTTCGGAGCCTAGCCAACAACAAAAGTTGTCCCAGCGTGATCGATTAGCTAGGTGGGCCATGTTAGCCCGAACGTCCCTGGAGTACTCTGTTAACTACTGCCCGTCCGAAGAGTGTCGCCAGAACATTGCATTTCGTCATTTGTGGACGTCGACTTTCCACATTAACCTCGCCGGCGAGGCTGATCGTGAGCATGTGTTGTTATGTTTGCAAGACCTCAAGCAAATTCTCCATTCCATAGGCGACCCTATCGTCAGTCTTGTGAACAATTCAATCATGGTGGAGCTCTCAATTGCCACCATAGATCAGGAGGCTCTCAAACTCAAGTGCATGGATTTTTTCGCCAAGGTGTTCAACGCAGATGGAGAGGATCCCGTATCACTTATTGAGGCCATCGAGCCAATTCTTGAGCCCTCGGCAGTGGAGTACTTGGAAGATTCTGGAAATGGCATGTCTGGGGCTCCATCACATTTGAGTGAAATGGCATCATTCCTTGACCGAGGAGATGCTACATTACGATTGTTTCTTTGGCGAAGGCTCCAGGAGACATACCAGGCTATTGACTACATTCCAAAGGTGATCTCGTGCCATCTGCGTAGTATTGAGACTGTAATGACCGAGATTGAGGATATCAAGCACTTGCAAGAATCAAGTGGACACCGCCAAGTCACTTTACTACGCTGGCTCAAATCACTCGACGGAATTATGAGCAAGACCATCCCGCTTGTATTGCAGCAGGCTGACAAGGCCTTTGAATGTTTGGATATGGAACATCTGCAATCTTCTATGTCCGCTGTTGCTCGATTGGCTCGACTTCTTCACAGTCTCATTTTGTACGAAGACTCGATTCGCGTGGGTCAGATTTCTGGGCGTGATCTTCGCGGAGGTCTGGCAAAATCCCTAGAGAGCTTCAAGGAAAGGATGAGGGAAACCTACGTGCGCTGCTGGATCTTGCAGTACACCATTTTCTTGGAAGCAATCTCCCAGAATAAAGATGCTTTCCCCGAACCATTGGAAGATCGCATCCACATCCTCCGCTCTGTGCATAATGCCCTAGGGGTTCGGTCGATGTGTAGATACTCCCAGAAACGATTCCTGAAGCTCATCAAGTCTGAGCTGTTGGATCTTGAAACCAAGGGGGATTACGAATTCGACATCTGCCAAGTGCTTTATGATCTCCATGGCATCAAGTTCTCGCCCTTTGACGGGACTGCTGATCACGGATGCTCTCCTGAGAAATTAGATCGTCATACTGCAACCATGATGATCGATTTCGTGATGAGACAAGCACAGAAAATGAACATGAAAGACCTGTCAAAGTCTGAACTGAAGACTACGATTGAGAAAATGCAGCAAGCAATTGGCCCTGCAAGACTTCCCGCCCAGTCACCGCAAATGACATTCAACAGACGTCTCTTCAACATATACATCAAGGCCCCAATCAACCCGTCGCATCTTCGTCGGGCAGTTCAGGGTGTGACAGAACTTTCCATGCTTCCGGTGCCTGGCGAAAATGCCAAAATCGCCGCCAAAGGCTGGTACTTCCTCCTCGGCCATGCCACCCTCACAAAGTTCCGCGCCCATAAACGTTTGAGTCCTGGATCAACTTCGGAGCTGGATGATGCCATCAACTTTTTCCGGCAAGATCTAGACCATGGAACAGGCAGATGGGAAACCTGGTATCGACTGGCACAAGCATACGATGCAAAATTAGAGGAAGATATTACCTGGGCCGCGGACAAGATTAACAACAATCGCAGTGAATTGGCGACAACGCAAAGATATGCTATTCATTGCTATGCCATGGCCGTGTCTACGGCTATTCAAACCGCTGAGCCCACAACCGATACTCGAGGCTTACTGTCGGATCTATACACCGACTTTGGAATCCGTCTCTATTCTTCCTCACGTGAACCTCTATCAATGGGTGCTTTTAGCTTAACGGACTTCTCTCGGCATTTCAGCAGTGAAGAAAGCCAGAAAATGTACAAGGCACAGCCTTTCAAGGAAATATCCAGGTATTCAGTGTGGAATTTTGCCAGCAATCTCCTCAGAAGAGCAACCATTGACAAACCGAAGCGTTGGATGTTAGTGATATTGTCAATCATTTGATATGTTGCAAATGGCAATTACTAACTATCGACTAGGACTCATTACTTCCTTGGCAAATGTCTCTGGAAGATGTTTAATTGCGATGACTCATTGCGGACGACTTCAAAACGCGTTGAAGTGGAAGATGTGCTGGACGCCTTTCGTGATGCTATTGCAGCTCTTCCGCAGCGCAGGGATTCGCGAGCTGATCCGATATTCGAACCCCACTTCAAGCTTTTGTCGGTCGTTCACAGACTTGTTCTTCAAGAAAAATTGACTGTGAGCACACAAGCCTATATTTGTTATTCATAACCTGAGCTCATATTGTTCTAGCTTACCGAGGGAATCAAAGCTCTGAGTGCAACTCCTTGGGCCCGCAAGGTCGAGTCACCTGAGAATATGGAAGGATGGAAGCCATACATCCTTGAGGTAATCAAAAAATTCAAGAGCGCTGACAAATCCAACTGGCATCATCGAATGAGCAGCAAGGTACAGCATTACGTGAAATACCCAACTCCTCACGCATCATCGCTAACTTTAGAAGGCTGCACACATCATCTATGATGACGACAAGAACGCCACGACTGCTATCGCCGCCAAGCATGAGATGTCGCAGATCTTCACAAAAACACTGACCATTCAAGTATGGCGGCCAGAATTTGAACGACCTGGTAGACACTTTGTCTACACCACGCGCTACGTTTATTTCTTCGTCAGCTTGCTTGATCAATTAGATGATCGTGCCAGCTTAGACCAATTGCTACGCCGAGTCAGAAAGAAACAGGGTGATTTCATCAATCACACAAAGCTGTGGGAAGATATCTGTCTCACTTACGCAAAGATGATTCGGAGAGCTGCTCAAATAAACGAGGGCCACGAAGAGAGCATTTTCAAACCCATCGGATGGGAGGAATTCTCTACCAAGACGGCACGCCTAGAGGGCTTGGCCGAACTTTCACCTGAAAGTCAGCCTCTTCTAGAGCTTATTCGAGACGCATTGGAGTTGAAGAAACTCAATAACAATTTTATGAAGGTGACCATGTTTGAGGATCTTATTGCAGATCTATACTCTCGCGTGTATGAGCTCAACATACCTCTCCTTATTGAGCAGGTCAATGAGGAAAACAAAGAAAAGATGAAAGTTGATCATCTCCTCATGGCAGGCGAGGGCGCTGCCGATGCTAGCATTCCCCCAGCTTCTCTCCCAGCTTCGGACACTCCAGCTCCTCGTGGTCGTACTAAGGGTATTGCCCGTCGAGATATCCAGAAGCGGGCGGATACAATTGTGACATTGAAGCTGGCTCCTCGTACGGCAGCCAGCAAGGCGGTCACTGCGGACAATGAACAATCAACTCCGGTCAGACGTGGCTCTAATTCGGCAACGACATCTGGACCAGCCGCTACTCCACAAGGCACAGGCAAGCACACGGCTCTCGCGGGAGAAGGCAAGACCGAACACCCTGGCGATGAGACTGAAATGAGCGATATGGACGAATCAAAGCTTGAAAGCACTTCTTCACTGCGGAAGGCTATGCTTTTTCCTAATCTACCAAAAGGCGAATCGGGTGATGCCGAGACTGAATATGATGCTGGCAGTGGTGAAGAAGGTGCTGAAGAAGGGGATGACGAAGAAGACGACGGTGCCAATGACAACGACAATGACGGCGAAGTTGATGGCGATGCCGGAGCCACTGAGACTGGCGGAGAGGAAAATCAAGATATTGACGACGTTGGCGATGACGAGATACAGGAGGATGGCGAAGACACAAATATTGAAGAGAGCAAACTCTATGATGAAGAAGATCAGAACGATGACGGGGATAATGGGGACGACGAGACTGTCAACGCTACTGATGGCAAAGAGTCTGGTGCCCCAACCCCCATTGAGGATACCGAACAGCCCGAAGCCATGGATACCACACCCGCTTAAGGTGGTTTTCTTGCATACTATGGGATATATTTCTCTTTTCGGATATGGAGTTGATTTTATTTTTCTCAAGACACGGGCTGGCGTCGAGGAAGCCCAAGGATTGGGTTATGGATTGATACCAAGCAGGTGGTGCTCTTACGCGTGTATAATATCTTGAATGCGGACAGTGCAATCACAAAACTCCATGCATTGTAGACGCTCAGCAAGATCCCGACTTATTACGGCTATCGTACGGTTTGCGACTTGTACAACATGTTGAAGTTCACGATGAATCTGAAGTACAAGATGGACATTTGCGAAAGCTCAAATCTAGAATTGAAAATAAAGGTATATTCAAGTACAGTAAAACATGGGATCAAGAAAATAAGAATCTCATATGAAGCCTCGACACAACAAATCAACATCCAGAACGCCTAAGCCGTGGTATCCTCGCCCAAGGGTGTATCAACCGATCCAGTTCCGTGAAAAATACAAAAATTCATTGCGGTCGTGATAAATCGAGCCCAATAGCCTAGATATCAAATTCTGAGCCCAGGTCAAGCTTCCGCGTCCCTAGCTTCCTCTGCTTCTTGCCTGGTGAAGAGCTTGGAGTGGCGGGAGAGAACATGGTGTCAGTAAGATTAAGCTGATTCATGCGTTTTAAAGCATTTTCAATATCACTTTCTCGGCTTAGCATATTGGAAGCATGGCTAGGAGTTGCGTTCTTCGTCCGGGGCTTTCGGGTGGGAGAATGAGAATGCATTTCACGCTCAAGAGTAGCGATACGACGACGAAGCTGCTCATTTTCGTCTTCCAATTCCTCAACTCTGGCATTTGATGATGGCTCAGGGTCTTCGAAAATGTTGAATCCACGTGAAACCAGCTCAATCTTTCGATCAACATGATCATCATTTCGGCCAGTTTGTTCGTCCCAGGCGCTTTGCCAACGTCTTCGCTCTGCCTCCATAGTTTCATCCATCTCAGCCCAGCATTCCTCACGAATCTCTTGTTCAATATCGATGCATCTTTCTTCGGCAGCCCGCAGTCTGATTTCCGTTTCGGAGCGAGCAATTTCCTCCTCGGCCAAACGCACGGCAAGACCATGGCAATCTTTTGTCAGCCGTTGTATTTCCGCCAGAGCCCTTTCCAGTTCTTGTGAGGGTACATCATTGGGTGATGTGCGTCCACTGATAGAACGCTCGCGGAGAGAAGCAACAGAGACAATTGATTCTGTTACCGAAGGGACCCGGGGCACGGTGACTTCACGAGCCAGTGCAGAATAACGCAGGATTTGGGAAGTTGCGTTGAAGTCGCCTAGTGGGTCGGCAGTGACAACCATGATCGCCTTTTGTGGGTGGTGGCCACGAGACATCTGGGTAGTGGTTGGGAAAGAATTGGAAAATAAGAGTTCAGTGAGCTTGCACTGGCGATAAGGAACAAGGGCAGTCTTAACGCCGTCTTGCAAATTACTCTGCATTTGTAGACATTGGCCAAGGTACATCAAACTTTCGTTGATTTTGCCAGCTTCCGCAAGGGTAGCACCAGCTGTCTTCGCGGTTCTTGCACGTTCGGACCCTGAATTCATTAGAATATACATCCTGGGCACTACCGAGAGCATGACTTACCAGCCAAGTCCACAACTGTCAAAGTATTTCCTACCCAGGTAGCCTCCCCATATCGTTTGTTGTGAGTTAATTTCTTCACCTCGAGACAGAAGAAGCCATGACTTCGAGAGCTAACACTATTGGCTCCAGTGCCTGTCACTTTGCGTTCGGTCAAACCAACATCCAAAATTGCCAGGGCTTCTTCGTAGCTGCTGCAGGCAATTTTACGGAGACCCGCAACGATCTTTCGATCGGGCGATCCTTCGGTAGATTTGAATAGTAGTGGGCGACGGCGGTCCTTCTGGATATTCCCACGAGACATTGTGTTTCCCTGTCCTGGGTTGATAGCAGGCGACAAAAGATCGAAAATCCGGTCGTTGTAAACTTCGTACATCGAAACCAGTACCACGTAGTCGGCATTCGAATTCAAGTCAACGGCCAAATGACTGACATCGGGGAGCCTGGGGAGTGCGATAGGTCGTTCACGAGGTTGGCGGCGGGGGAAAACAAGTGCAGGTGTCGGCTCCTGGAAAACAATAAGGCGAGATTTAGCTAAACGGGCTTCATGCAAGTTGTAACGGGTGTAAGGAAGGGGACTAAAAGGTCCTTGATCCATCCATCCAGTATTCTCAATCGCTGACGGCTTTAGGATAGGCCAATTCGTGCGATAATGAGTGGACATTGGAGTTGATTCCACCTTTCGGGGGCTTCCAGGGTTGGTACATGGCATTGGGAGGCCAGATCTGGGGGTAAGTGGACGCTTGATCGGCGATCCTTGGGGACTCAGGGTATCATATTTCCGTACCGTCTGTGGGGTTTGTGCACGAGAAGGGCTCATGGGAGTCTGTTGCCTCGAGTTGCGGCCTCCGGTGGGTTCGCCGTATACGGCTTCCAGGAACGCCTGTGCAGAAAATATTTGTGCTTCCGAAGTATCTGAGCCGGCAAGTGATGCAAGCATCATGGGAGTGATGCTACCGTCGTCGGTCTTGAGGGTTGGTTGTAACGATCGGTAAATAACATCCAAAGCCATTTGAGTGATTCCTCGTTGCGATTTGGATCCTAAAATAGTATGGCTCTGGAGTTCCAGCTGTTAGCGTCCAGTCGGCCATGTCATAAGCTCAAATTCGGACCTTTCCACTTCCTGTCACTCCCAAGGTTGCCACCAATCCATCGCGACCTTCTTTCAGCACGCCTCTCACTAATGACTCCATCCCAGTATCATGAAATATATCCAGCTGGGTGGCGCTCTCCTCAAAAACCTTCGTGAACCCAAATTTTTCAATTGCGCGCTTTCGTGTATCGTTTGGAGGTTGTAATGTGATGTGCGTTGGAACTGGCGCAACAATTTCGCCGTCATTTTGTGCCTCGGGAGGCTCAACAGCAAGGAAGCGATCAGATTCATCTTGTCTTTCGGTCATTGGAGGGCGTAAACGAAGGTAGACCTGGAACAACGACATTTGGGGCTGTTTTGACGGCATTTGGGCGTATTTCCTGGACGTGAAGCTCCAGAGCGTTGAGTTGTGGAGGTCCGAAGGCCAAAAAGAGTCGAGAACAAGTTCGTTGTCCACAGATCCGCATCGCGCTTGCCCAATGTGGATGTACCATGCGTTGTCACGGCAACTATACAAGTCACGTGCTCTCGACAACATAGTCATACATTTCCTACCAGGCAATGGGCGCATGCATCAAATCTATCAGTAACTTTTACGATATCTGAGCTTACTACATGTGGATCAAATCGACCATGGAAACAAATTTTGGAAGTATCTTCTCGGTGCCTAGCCCCATCTCATCGTGCGCGCTAAGCTCCGAAAAGTGAGGCTCCGCCTCAAGTCCCCACTTCCCGAGTACGAGGGTTACCTGTTTCGGCAAGCTCGTACTCAAATATGCACGTTTTGGCAGGACACCACTTTGTCCTGGGGAACTCGGTCATAAGCACTTTCCTGGCATCAACAGATCAACGCTCAGACCCAAAATGATCTCGTACCGGGCAAACAAACCCTGCGCCTTGTCATGCGCTTGCACGTCTGAAACTCGTGTTCGGAGGTTAGACATGCGGTCAATGATTCGTCCCATGGCTCGATAAGGTTTCGTGGGTCGTGACCCAATCGGGCAGCTCGTTTTCGCTTCTCTCAATGCAGAGTGATGTTTTTACAGCGATGGTATATTATATATTTACCGTGGCCTTGGTTTTTGAAGACTCCGGACCCCCGGCCTACATGTTTTCGGCACTACAGTAGAGGTTTGCAAAGCACTGTTCCTACCTATTGCGCAGCATTATCCACTCATTCGTCGATACGACAAAGACTTTAAAACATCATACTACTCATTGCTGTGACCTTGACAGAAAATCCCACTCCTCGTCATGCTCGAACAACGATCATATCGTAAGCCCCTCATCCATTCTATCCATTATGATATGACTAACCCATACAGAGGATGGGAGCCTTTGGTTCTATGCACCGAATAAAGGTGCCCCCATTGCATTTGCCATTCTTTTTGCGCTTTCTGGGGCCATCCATTTCTACCAAACCATGTGTGATTCACTTGCCCCAGCAGTATTGTGCCCAGCTAATCAATGTTCTTGTGAAGGAGATACAAGTCCTGGAAAGTGACAGGTCTCTTACCGTGGTCAGCACTCCTTTTCACTGGCGGATTTATCACTCGAGCAGTCGCGTCATTTGGAAAATGGGGCAATCTTGATCTCTATATCGCGAGTAGTGTCTTACTTCTCGCTGGACCGTACGCCTTCCTCATAACCTTCGCATGAAAGGCATCCCCACTAACCTGGTGCTCTAGACCTGTATATGAAGGTGCAAATTATTTCATTCTGGGTCGAATTCTCTATTATATTCCACACCACTCACCCATGCATCCCGGGCGTGTGTTTTCAACTTTCATCGCGCTTGGCATTGTGATCGAAGCCATCACCGCCAACGGTGCAGTGCAACTTGCGAAAGCCAACTCTACACCTAGCCAGCAGGATGTTGGAAAGGCATTACTCAAGGCAGCTCTGATCTTGCAACTGGCCTTGATGGCAGCATTTCTCACCCTAGCTTCTCGATTCCATTTCAACTGCAAACGAGCCGGGATACTGAATCACAAGGTTAAACGTTGCCTGATTGTTTTGTACATCAGTTGCACGCTTATTACGATTCGAACAATCTATCGCACAGTCGAGTACTTTAGCGCAGCAAGTTTGAACAACTACACCGACATTCAGCATATCAGCCCTGTCCTGAAGCAAGAGTGGTTCTTCTGGTTCTTTGAGACTGTATTCATGTACAGCAATACCACTCTGCTCAACGTATTTCACCCGATGCAAAAGCTCCCACGTTCCAATAACATCTATCTAGCCGAGGACGGAGTTACGGAGATTGAAGGCCCAGGTTATGACGATCCTCGTCATTTCATCCAGACTTTCATCGATCCATTCGATGTTTACGGGCTTATCAAGAGACGCGGAAAGCAGCATAAATATTGGCAGACGGAGGTAGGACAGCAAAAGGCTGGCCAAAGTGATGTTACCCAGCCAGCTTAGAATCTTATGAAAATATTCGTGAAACGTTGCTTGTATACGTTATATACACCTGCTGCCGATGTACCTTTGCCTCTTTGCTCCAAGTTTGCGGGCTCCTGCGCTTTTATCATCAATTAGCTCATACATTCTTCCTTTCGCACTCACTATATACGCTGGTTTAAATATCATCTTCATCTTTCCCCATCTCGTCTTGAATCTCCCAACTGTACTTTGCAAAGTGACTCCGCCGCCGTATCTCCTCACCATAGCACAAAAACAAAGGTGGAACTATGCAAAAGATCGTTGCTACGGTCGCCAATATGGACATAGCGATATTGGCTCCCAGTTTGCTGAACATCTGTTTTGTGAACAGCGGGAAGGTTGCAGATAGCAATCCTCTCATAAACGCGACTGCAGCGGTAGCACTTGCCGAGTAACTCAGATAGCTATCCGATATGTACGCGTACAAGACGGTATCTAACTCTGTCAGGGCATACCCGACCAGGACTAAAGAAAGGGTTGGGACAATCCAGGGTACATTTGGCCCCTCAACTTTGGGCGGGATCGTCCACCCAAACCACCATAAACCGATTGCCAAAAATGGTACACCAATTGCTAATCCCGCGAGTTTGTGCTCAGGCTTTATAGGCAGGTTTCGGCTTCGTCGGCTGTTGTAGATGTAGCAATCCAGAATCCTGGTGAGGGTGCTGACACATGTACCAAGGCCAATAGCCATGAAGATCAACGAGGCTTGAGAAGCAGTAAATCCCATGGACTCATATATTGGCTGTAGAGCTTCGGTGAAAATGTAGATAAGAGACATAGCGACTGAGATCATCATGGAAATAGCAAAAATGATGGGCTCTCGGAAAAACAGCTGAACAGGCCTGAAGAGAGCTTCTGTGACGAAAGTCCTCATATCGGGAGAATGGTCGTGATTAAGCGGTGGTGGTATATTTGGAATAACCTGGCGCAAGCGGTTTATCTCGCAGGACAAAACGCAGGATGATCGTGATTCTCTGATGAAGCATAAAAGACCCGTAATACCGGCAAGGATAATGGCGTAGACATAAAACACCCATCGCCTAATGCTTTTGTTAGGACAGGCGATAAGATTTCGAGCTCTCAATGACTTACCAGTCAAGGGCTTCAATAATGAATGCACTCATAATCGGACCTATGATTAAGCCAATATTTGAGGCGATGGTCCAGAAAAAAACGACCCAGATGCGGGCTCTTGTGTCGAAGAGATCCTCAATGGTCCCACCAACAACGGTGGCAGGTACAGCTGAAAATATCCCAGCAAGAATGCGCATAATAATTGCACCCGGTAGAGAATGCAAAAAGCCAATGGTGACAGAACATATGCAGCTAATGCCACTACTTATTATGTAAATTCTTTTGCGACCAAAAGACTCGGACCATGGAGGAAGAACAACATTGCCTAAAGACTGGCCAAGAAGAAAACTGGAGCTTGTTAGAGGGCTGCCAACTTTCAGTGGCAGTAAACATACAGTGTAACGAAACAGAATATTGCAACGGTTGAATCCAGGTGGTATTCATCCTTTGCCTTTGCTGCAGCGCCCGCCTATATACCGTTTCAGGATCCTTGGGTTTCGAAGGGAAGAGAAGGGTTGGCTATGCCTGGAACTTACGCCTGCAGTGCTGCTGGCAGTTCTATGTAAAGACATATTAGATAGTTTCGTTGTTATCAAGACAAGGTACGCACACAAAAAGATCCAATATGCAGACAAGCCCAGTGTCATAGATTTTCCGAGTCGTAGACCAATTTCGTGGGTATTGAGGGTTGTTTCGCATCCATCGTACAAAGCTTCCATCTAATGTAAGCTCAAGGCGTTCTTCTCGTAGTTGCTTGCGGAGCGAGAACTTAGGCTCGTCCGTGATGTCAACCAAAGTCGACGTCATGTTGAACCCTAATAGAAAATCCTCTCATCTGGTGAGGAGGGGGGTGACTATATGGAAGCAAAGATTGGAAATATGTCATTTCACGGGGACTTTGACATGTGCATCGAGGTTGATTGCTTGGTACGTAGCACACAGGGGGAAGCAGCATCTTTCATTCCGAGGAATGGACGTTCCCCTTGAGATCTGCAGTGTTCTAGGGCCCACTGTTGGATCTGTAATTTTCCGGGACTGTGGGGATCCCATTGATGCAGAGATCATGCATCATTGCTAGGAATGGAAGACCATGATTCCAAATAACAGGGGAAAGTCCCTTAATCCCTCATGGCATTCAAAAAGCGCCGCATCTTTTGAAAATTCATTTTGCGAGGAACTCGTCCTAAGGTCATCAAGCGCGTACAGGTGACACCCGTCTTCAAGGGATGGAGGGTGGTTCAAGGTTAAGGCTATCCACATTCTTGCGAAACGAAGGGGACTTTCCCAGTCGATCAGGAGCATGATGAATATTCTGCACTTCCAAGGTCAGCGATAAGAATTCTGGTCCGTAAGATGTGATGTCACACTCGACTAGTATATACCATCTTCAAGAATCCAGGACAAGCTTCTTCACCCACATGCCGCTACAGTAGTTGTGACGCGAGGCACATCCACTGTCGCGCACGGCTTTCTAAAAGCTGTAAAGTAATTGAAAGCTACTGAAAATCAAAGAATGAACAAGGGATTTGATCCTACCAATGGTATTACATCTGTTGTACAAATTTCTCAGCTCCGGGTAGCTGAAGTCGATTTTGTTCGTTAGGGTATTCGCAATTCGCATCGTCACGATAGTCCCTTCCCTCTTCAAGTCTGAGTTGCTATAAAACAAGTATCACATCCGGTACGTCAAAATACCATGCTTGGCCATTGCTGATTATTTCCCACCAGGTCAAGCTTTCTAGGACGTAATGTAGCCATGGAATCAGTCAATCGTCGTGCTAGTCGCTTTGCATACTAATTTCGCGTTAACTTCATGGGTACCTGTGAATAGATTTGTCGATACTCAAATCCATGGGGTTGGGCCCACTTACGACTACAAACATCCACCCTGCACATCATGCACATCGCCGCTTGCAGATTTTCAAATTGGCATCAACTTCTAAAACTTCTTCATGCGGTACTGAGTAAATTCAGTCCAGGATGGGATCAACGCTGCGCTGGCTCGGTGGATCATTAGGCTCGTTCATCAAACACATAAATGCTAATTGGTGACTCAAAACTCATGGAACTACAGTATGTCGAAGTCTACGACATTACTATTAGAAATTGGTATAACCAATCTACGGGCAGCGTAACGTACTGGACTCAGTTCTGCGCCTCTGCTCAACACGATCCATCCATGTCATCGTACCATCACCAGAACCTCCGGAGCTATCGGCTGAAAACCCTCCTGGGCTGCCCGGTGGAGAAATGCAGCAACGCGCGGAGCCCGTGGAGCTGAGTAGTGAAAGGACGTCAGCGTGTCTGAGTTATATTAATTGAGTATCAAGAAATATCGACGTATGGTCTTCCAGGAATTTCAAATTTGACTTCATTTCTAGGTCTCTTCTCATGCTCCAAGTGTGTTGTTATCCAGGAAGCTTAGAACATTGTAACAGCTTGACGGGCTTGGCGGTGTTTCAGGCGACAAGGCAGCTGTTGTGATGCGGGAGGAGGCCACCTCTCCGCATTCGCGGTGATCAGCTCCGCATAACAAACCACTCAGCACGACTGGGCGCCACAGGTAGGCTTCTGTCTTTTTTTCGAGTCCTTTTAATACGCACTATTGACCGAAGCTTCTTTGGTGGATTTGAACAGTCGCCGATATCCTTTTGTCAACCGTCTCCGAACTCCCTTTCCTAGCTAGCCTTACGCGCCAATCGCCCACTATGCTATCATCGCTCACCTCCGGCGCCACCAACGTTCGCCAGACGATGGCGCAGGTGCTAAACTTTGCCCTTGTATGATATCTCCGTTGTTCTCTGGCCTGGATGGTGGATTAACAAGGGTCTGCAGGTCTTATCCACAGCCTTCATGCTATGGAAGGGACTATCGGTATTCAGTGCCTCATCTAGCCCAATTGTTGTGGTTTTGAGTGGCAGCATGGAGCCCGCTTTCCAGCGTGGCGACCTGCTGTTTTTGTGGAATAGAAGTCCTCGAACGGAGGTTGGAGAGGTCGTTGTGTTCGTACTTCCCTGCCTCAACGGATGAGAATCAGCCTTACTGACTGGGAATTGCCTAGGTATAACGTGAGAGGAAAGGACATCCCGTACGAATTCCCACAACCTACTTTATCTTATCTTTTGGTCCGGGTTTCCGCTAACGATAGGTATAGCATCGTCCACCGTGTCTCTCGAACCTTTCCGGAATTGGAGCCCAAGGGGAACAAAGTGAAGGAAATCACAGTGTAGGTTGACTGTCGTGAAGAACTTGAAGAAGACTTTGTCTGTTTTGAGTTGGATACTGATTGATTGACAAGTGACTCGACACCGGGCTCTCATATGCTTTTGACCAAGGTACGTTGCATTGTCGAATTATGTTATATTTCATGACGGCTACTGACTTTGCTTTCCTTACTCAGGGCGATAACAACTTGGCCGATGACACTGAACTGGTTAGTCCCTTTCCACCCTTCCTCAACTTATCACCAAAAGCTAAAATCAAGGCTACATTAGTATGCAAAGGGCCAGGATCACCTGAACCGCGACGGTATGCTATCATCTCCTATTGATAAAACATGTCATGCTTTTCAAGTCGTGACGAGGGGCTCTTCGTTCGACTGATTCCATGAGTCAAAGCTAATATATTCTTCAGAGGACATCGTTGGAAGTGTGAGGGGCTATATCCCGATGGTTGGATATGTCACAATTATGTTATCGGAACACCCCTGGATGAAGACCGTTCTATTGGGTTGTATGGGATTGATGGTCATGCTGCAGCGGGAATAATCGTTATTGAGTCGACCATCAGGTACATTAGCATAACTGGCCAAATAAAGGAAATTGCCAGGTTATCCTCAAAAAAATTATCGTAGATATCAGCAGATCATATTTTGCTATAAATAGAATGCGCAAATTTCAAATGCGCTGGCGGCATAATCCATCGAGTTCTGGTAGTTGACCTTGCGGGCCGAATATACTGACGTCTTTGGGTACCCCACCAAGTCCGAACTTCTCGAGCTCCGAGCTTTACTGCGCGGAAAGATCACGCTTAGCCCCAGTGACTCACCACTCGGAATTCCTGATATTGTCTCTACCATTCCCTTGCCTATTGCCTCCTTGAAACCAGGTCCTAATACCCTGACGTCTCCAAAAAGCGCCTCATTGCTTCTTAAAACACCCCGCAGCCATCACGCGCCCCGCCACGATATCATCATCTCGACGATATGAGCCAGAAGCGCATTGCCAAGGTAAATTTGCCTGGAACTACACATCTGTCTTTTTTCTTTTTCTTATTGTGTCATGTCCATTAACGTTTATTTTCCACACAGGAACTGGCTGAGCTCACAGAGTCACCCCCAGAAGGCATCAGTGTCGAATTGGCTGACGAAGCCGACCTATATGAGTGGAAGGTGTACATGGACGGCCCTGAAGGGTCACCATACCAAGTAAGGAAACGCTCTCTCATGCGCAGTCACGTCTTGTTCTACCTTCCCTAAGCGTGTCCCTGCCTACCTGGTGGTACAGGAAGGGGCTCCCCAAGGCAGGAAAACGGCTCCAATAAGACGCATACTCTCGTTTCGATTTTTCGAATTACCTTGCTAATGCTTTTGTCTCCGTAGAAAGGACGATTCCTAGTCAAACTCTCTCTACCAACCGGATATCCTTTCAAGCCCCCCACCGTCTCTTTCGCAACAAGAATTTACCACCCCAACATTACAAACGATGAAAAAGGAAGCATGTGCTTGGGTATGCTAAGACCCGATGAGTGGAAACCTAGCTCAAAGATCTCAGCCGTCTTGCAATTTGCTCGTCAACTGCTATCGGAGCCCATGCCTGATGATGCTATCGAGGGGAGAATCGCTGATCAATACAACAACGACAATAACCGGTACCGGGAGATTGCGCGGGAGTGGACTCGCAAACATGCCATGGCGGAATAACGAAGCAGGATATCCCGAGCCACGCATAATGACTTCAACGCTATCGCATTCTACATGCCTTCCAATAAACAACTGTTACTTGTGTGACCTGTCAAATTCTTGATGCGATGGCGTTCATCTCTGCATTATTGCCTTGGAAATGTGCTCACTCGGTCCAAATACATCCAACGGTGCATCTTGATGGATAGAATAATGCATTACTTCTATTATATTGCCTGGTGGCACTTCCATATTGAATATGGGTAGCCACGCACAAGCCCAGAACTGGAAACAAATAAAAGCAATGCTTGGTACAGCATATATGATCATTGAACTGGATTTCAAACGGCCTGACATATAAGACCATGCCTCGGTAATTACATTTGGAACCGAAGGGAAGTCAACCAAGCTTTCATAAAGCTGAATACGTAATACACCCGGTACCATGATGCTTTCCCCCCCTCCCCCCCCAGCGGAATTAAAGTCGCCATGAACTTCCCCGCAAAAAGCCCCACCCCCACAGATATCTACTTGGACCCTACGCACCTATGGCATGAACCCTTTGGTTGCAGAATAGGTTTATAAAATACTTTTTGTACCTGGAGCTTCAACAATCCTATGTAATCGCGATCAGGCTAGCCAAAGGTAATATGGCAATCATCTCAGACGTCGTGTCCTTCCTGCTTCAACACGCGGCAAGCATTGTTTTACTTCTTGTCATAGTCCATTTCACGCGCAACTGGTCTAAATCGGGCGTCTCATCCGTGCCTGGACCTTTTCTCGCAAGTCTATCCAACTTCTGGAGATTCATTGACGTGGCCCATGGGCACGCAGAGGCAAGTCTTTACAGATTGCATCAAAAGTACGGAGACTATGTCCGATTGGGTCCAAACGTGGTCAGTGTCTGGGATCTGGATGCATTGAAAATAATTTATGGAATCAACAAGGGATATCAAAAAGTGGGTGATCAATCTGACTATTATTTTACCCGAAATATATTCACGCCACTAACCTTCCAAGTGGGCAGACTGAATTTTATCATGTGCAACAACAATTAGTCAATGGCAAACCAACACCTACGCTGTTTACTACCACGGATGAGGAATTTCATGCTTCAATTAAGCGGCCCATCTCGGCTGCCTACTCTATGAGCGCATTGACCGAGTTTGAGCCGTTTGTTGACAAGACCATTCAGACTTTCTTTGCAAAGCTGGATGAATTTGTCGCACAGAACCAGATCTGCGACATCGCCTCTTGGTTGCAATACTGTAAGTGGCTCCAGGATATCAAAGTACCCGCTGACTTGTTCGGGCAGATGCATTTGATGTTATTGGTGAGTTGACATTCAGTAAGCCACTCGGGTTCTTGGAAACTGGGGGTGATGTAGGTGGGATCATCGCTGCACTGGAACGCATGCTTGACTATTCTGGCAAGGTTAGTGTCCATTCTCTCTCCGCCATACGCGTGCTCAATAGAATCAGATTGGTCAAATACCTTCTTTGGACTATTTGTTCATCAAGAATCCCCTGCGACAGCTTTTTCAGGGGGGTCGACGGGTGCTGTAGCTCGCTTTGCGCGTGCTCGACTAGATGAACGACTCCGAGAAGCATCCAACGAGAAGAATGTCAGCGGATTGTCCCAGCCACCACATAGGGATTTCTTGGCTCGCTTCCTAGAGGCTAAGCAAGAGCACCCGAAAATCGTGACAGACAATCAGGTGTTATCCTACACGATCAGCAACATGAATGCCGGCTCCGATACCACAGCTATTTCACTTCGAGCAATCCTTTATTACACGCTGAAACATCCCAGAGTTTCGAGAAAACTAGATAATGAGCTCAAAGTCGCTTACCAGGAGAATCGGATCTCCTGTCCAGTCTCCTGGAAGCAAAGTCAAGAGGAGTTACCATATCTCGATGCCGTGATCAAAGAAGCGCTCCGCCTGCATCCGGCTGTGGGTCTGCTGCTGGAGCGTGTCGTTCCCGTGGGGGGACTCCAGCTTCCCAATGGTGGACCGTTCTTACCTGCAGGAACAGTTGTCGGCGCCAATCCATGGATTATACACCGGCATTCTTGTTTCGGTGAGAAAGTAGACTCATTCATCCCTGAGCGATGGCTGCAGATGAACGGGGAATCAGAAAACGAGTATCTAACCCGGAAGCAGCAAATGCTGCGAGCTACCTTTACGTTTGGGTCTGGGCCTCGGACGTGTATAGGGAAGAACATCAGTCTGTTGGAGATCTACAAACTTGTGCCGTCTCTCTTTTTGACCTACAAGGTAAGCTGAGCATTTTTTGGCGAGCTGAGGAGTCTGTTCTGACTGGGCTACTGCGATAGATCACTTTGAAGGATCCGGAGAAGGAGTGGACAACGGTTAACGCGTGGTTTGTGAGGCAGAAGCACATGGATGTGCGGTTGACCCATCACAATTAAGCTTAGTCGCGAACCGTTTTGACGATAAGGTACACTGAACTTGTTGATACATCTACGTTTGAAGGCGATATATTCGAAATTGGTTGGGTAAGATGTTTGTGCTTGATGTTTTTCCAGATAGCTTGGATCCTGTGCACTTATTATGCAGTTAATTTAATTGGGCTCAAGAACTGGGTTATTCCGAGATTAAGGGATTGTGAAGGGGTCCATGGATATACAGCGGGCGCACCCGATCCCCACTCCAACATAAACATGACCCTGAGAACATTGCCTAGGATATACCCGTGAATGAGGCGAGGGTTTCTGTGAATATTCAATAAGGGAGAATCTAATGCAAGAAATCTAGAAAGTCCCATGGCCTCACTGCATAAAAATAATGTGTTGGGGAAGCAACCAAATCCCGGACGATCCGTTTGGTTGTACTCCGTATACAAGGGATCCATGGGCCCGTTGTGCATGCAAAGAACAATAGAGTGGATGCTGTACAGCTCGACTATACGGATTCTGCAGTTCGTATCCCCAGAAACAGCGGCAACGAAACCTCCCAAATGCCAATAGACAAGTCAGCTTCGGCAAATAGACTTTGAAAACTTGAAACGCCCTTGCCAATCTACGTCATGTGACGCTAAGCTAGATCAGGCGTCTGTTGATTTTTGTCTCAACTCAAGTGCTTCGTCCTCATTCCAGTCCTCTGGCAGGCTGTCTCGCTTCATATTTCTTTTCCCCGTTGGCTTGGTGTCGCCCTTGTCATTCCTTTCCTGACACCCTTTGATATCCCTGGAGTCATTCGCTCGGCCTTTCGTTGAATACCATTTTTTTTTCTTTTCGCCCGTCGTGTACAACGTACACACTGATCTACACGCAACGACCAGCTTTCCCACACTCTATTCGCCACTATAGACTAGTTTTAACGCTTTCACGGCTGTCACTGAGGTCTTTTCGTCACAACAAATGTCCAGCGGGAACTGGTTACTAGCTCGTGGCCATGGTCACAGAAAATGGAAGCTCGAGATACCCGCCTCCCTTTGAGGAATCTGAATTACGCGGTCGCCGAAAGATCGCTCATCCGGCGCGATTGGATCCTCTGAAAATCGATTCACGCGCACCACGAACCGCCAGATCGACCCCGAGATCATCTCCACGTTCTCCCAACTCGATATACGATCCGCGCTCTCGTTCGCCCGTTCCCCCATCAATCCATACCGTCTCAGATGACCGACCGTGGCTTCCAATGTCTCTCCGGGCAGGCTCCCCGCAGGAGATTCCAGAAGATTGGAGGGCGAAGAGATCCGTCGGCTACCCTCCCCCTTTACCATCACCCGACCGACAACCCCCAAGATTTTACCCTCGCGATAATGAACCGGACTGGCCGCCACCACCTCGCAAGGCCCCGCCGGCCAGGGGCGGCCTGCGCATATCCATGTCTACATCTAGACTGCACGGCAGGCGGCCGCGATTGCAGGAATTCCCAGACCAACGCCAAGAGCCCAACGCCCATGGTCTACCGCTACCGCGTTTCCCAACCAAGGGGCGTGCGGATGATCATACTCTCCGAACCAGTTACAACTCTGCTATGACTTCCCGATCTAGTATCGAACAACACAGTGGCACAGAGCGCAGTAGTGTTCTCACGAAGAGCAGTTCGATCACCGATCTGTCCCCAGATACACCCGATGCCCCTTACGGCATGGACGAGGGCATGAGCGTGGAAGATGCGATTTCTATGTACCTCGATGGCTTCAGCGATGTCACAGAAGAGCCTGGATCCCCCATGTCTCGAGCTGACAGCAAAGCGCCCTCATTAACTCCGCCCCCATCTCGAGATACGCATTTAGACGGCATTCCGCCCCCGAAACCAATTTTGGAGGATATCCCTCCAATACCTCCATTACCGCAATCGACATTTCCAGAACCCGTGTACCTGGAACCTAGCATAAATGCGCCTGCTGTCCCAGAAACCCTCTCAGAAACTCCCATTGAACCCGAAACCGCTCCATCCGAACACCAAGAAACATCGCCTTCTCCCTCGATGCCTACATCACCTAAACCTCTATCCTCAGATCAACCATCAAACCTTCAATCCGTTCATAAACGAGAACAATCTAAAATCTTTATTCCCGGCCTCGTCCCTCCACCCCTCATTTCTGAAAATGATACAAGAGACGAGTATGGGTTCCGCAAGGCGACACAGTACGTGACTCGGGAGCAGTATGACGCCTGGAATGGCCCATATTCCAACTATACCGCCCACCGGAGACAGAAGTGGCATGCCATGCTCCAGGAGCATGGGCTTCCAACCACAAATCCAAGCACATTTCCCGCACAGTCGAATAAACTAAAGCGTTTTGTGCGAAAAGGCATTCCCTCGGAGTACCGGGGCGCGGCTTGGTTCTGGTATGCTGGCGGGTGGGAGCTTCTGAACGCCAACGTTGGTCTGTACG
The DNA here is from genome assembly GCF_028827895.1 of Penicillium longicatenatum. Classification (NCBI taxonomy): domain Eukaryota; kingdom Fungi; phylum Ascomycota; class Eurotiomycetes; order Eurotiales; family Aspergillaceae; genus Penicillium; species Penicillium longicatenatum. Next base: position 2,091,909 of record NW_026643121.1, on the reverse strand, counting down.
ATCAACTTGTGGCAAAAGTTATGGCGTCGCCCACCAATGATGATAAAGAGCACATTGAGCGTGATCTTCATCGAACCTTTCCCGACAACCTTCATTTTAAACCCGAGTTTGTTGATGCTGCTGAGCAGGCTGGAAGTGGCAATCCAACAGAGACTCAAATGATACAATCCCTTCGTCGGGTGTTGTATGCTTTTGCCCTCCACAACCCAAAAATCGGCTATACTCAGTCACTCAATTTCATCACGGGCATGCTTCTCCTCTTTTTACCAGAGGAGAAAGCGTTCTGGATGTTGCACATCGTGACCTCGCTATATTTGCCTGGGACACATGAAATTAGCCTGGAGGGCGCAAACATTGATCTTTGGATCCTTATGGTTTTGCTCCGAGATACGATGCCGGGCATATATGCCAAGATCTCCAGCATGGGTGGAAACCCATCTGGTCGTAAAACCCCACCACTGAATGTGAATTCGCGTTTACCAGACATCACTCTGGGCCTGACAAACTGGCTCATGTCGGTCTTTATTGGAACGCTCCCTCTGGAAACCACCTTGCGGGTCTGGGATACTTTCTTCTATGAGGGCTCAAAAACATTCTTTCGCGTTTCGTTAGCTATTTTCAAAGCGTGTGAGCGGGATATCCTGGCTGTTTCGGATCCCATGGAGGTATTTCAGGTGGTGCAGACTGTGCCCAAAAAGTTGCTAGATGCCAATACTTTGCTCGATGACTGCTTCTTGCGAAAGCATCGAGTGGGCCAAGGTCGAATTGAAGAACTTCGAGCTGCACGCCGCACTGCTGTTCGTCAAGAGAAGATGCGCCGGTCGGTCGCTTTCAGTAAGGGTGAACTCAAGCCAGCGACTGACGATTTCCCTGTTCATCGTCGAAACAACCAACCGGGCCTTGAACATCGGGTCGCCGACTCTTGGCGCAATTTGAAGCACCATGCATTTCGATAGTCGATCCTGAATCTCCTGTGCCGAGTTGGCCAAGACCGTGTCTGTTGGCATACCTGCAGGTCTGGATTCAGGTGACCGGAATAGGCCAATTAGGATCTCTGCACTAATTCATGTAATCATAATCATCCTTGTCAAGTTGATAAGGCCCATTGAACTTCCCCGCTAGGCGGGGAAATCTCCTTGCATTTTTGGAAGGCGTCGTGAGGGAATCAAAGGAAATCGCATCATTCATCGCATATTGGAATACACATGGAATTTACACAAGTTTTTTTTCTCTTTTCTTTTTTTTTCTTTTTCCTTCAGCCGTGTAATTAGGACGTCCAGGCATTCAAATTATAATGCTTGGCGCTGAAAATTGGGTTTGACGCTACCGAGTATTTTCAAGGGTCCTGAACCCTACATGGCCGATCATTGGGCCGATCATGGTTCCTACCGCGATGCTGCATGTCGTCATGGATTTTAAAGCGGTAACAAAAGCTCCTTGCTTCCAACCCCCTTTCAGCTTCTCTTTGAATCCCTCACTGAATTAATCTTTTTTTTATTGTATCTTTTCCCCACGGCATGCAGCTATGAGTGGGCAAGCCGCTAGCTACTACAACCCTAACCAGGGCTTTGATGCTCAGGGTCAAACCGGCTATACTAATGGCTACCAGCAAAATGGAAATTACCAACCGCCAGCAGCGGAGCCCAAACCCCCCTCCTCCATACCCTGAGAATGCAGCTCCACCACCGCAGTCCGGTCAGACCTTTGATCAAGCCTTCAAGGTCGACGGACCGAAGTACAACGATATATGGGCAGGTCTTTTGGTACGTTATTAGTTGTCTACGAACCCAAGATAGAACAGCAGCTCACCAAAATTTACTACAGCTGATCGCAGTCTTCTTGGGATATGTTGCCGTGTCAGGCTTGACCATCCACTCGTACGCCGTCCACAAAGGGTTCAGTGGAGGAGGTATCTACAACTCTGGCAATGATTTCTCATTGAACACCAATACCCTTGTGCTTTTCATCTTCGTCCTTTGCGTCGCCCTAGTCTTCTCCTGGGCATATTTCATGGGTGCGCGCTACTTCACCAAGACCTTCATTTGGGTCACAGGCATTCTGAACATCGTCTTCGCTTTTGCAACGGGGATCTACTATATCGCACGCAAGCAATATGGAGGCGGAATAGTATTCCTGCTCTTCGGTGTCTTCGCAGTTATCTGTTTCATCAGCTGGATTCCGCGTATTCCATTCACTGCCTTTATGCTGCAGACTACTATGGATGTTGCCCGAGGCTATGGAAACGTTTTCCTCGTTAGTGCGCTAGGCGGCATCGTGACTGTCGCTTTTGCAGCATGGTTTTCTGTGACCCTGGTCTCGATCTATGTCGCATATGAGCCTGATTCCACTGGTACAAATCCAGCTTGTGTGAACGGCGGCTGTAGCACGGCGAAAGTGATTGGTCTGGTGGCTTATGTCACCTTTGCCATGTATTGGTTCAGTGAATGGGTTAAGAACACGGTGCACACTACTATCGCCGGAGTGTACGGGTCCTGGTACTTCTGGAGCGCATCCGCGGGCGGCATGCCCAAGGGTGCGACTCGCGGCGCTTTCCGTCGTGCGACGACCTATTCATTTGGTAGTATCAGTTTTGGAAGTCTCATCCTTGCGATAATAAATATGATGCGCCAGGTGTGCTCGATCGCTCAAAGACAAGAAGCCGCACAGGGTAATATTGTCGGGTCGATCTTTGTCTGGATTCTGGGATGTTTCATCGCGCTGCTCGACTGGCTGGTTACATTTTTCAATCGCTACGCTTTCTGCCACATCGCTTTATACGGAAAGCCTTATATCCCGGCTGCCAAGGATACATGGAAGATGATGCGCGATCGTGGTATTGATGCCCTGGTACAGGACTGTTTGATTGGCCCTGTCTTGACTATGGGCTCTACTTTTGTGGCTTACGTCTGTGCTTTGCTGGCATATCTGTACTTGCAATTCACAAAGCCGGCTTACAACGCCGATGGGGATTTTACTGCCGTCATTATGGCTTTCTCTTTTCTAATTGGTCTTCAGGTCTGTCAGGTTTTCATGACGCCAATTGGAAGCGGTGTCGAGACAATCTTTGTGGCAATGGGCTGGGATCCTCAGGTCATGATCAATGACCACCCTGATATTTACTACAAGCTGGTGCAGCTGTACCCACGTGTGCAGCAGGCCATCCACGCTTAAGGCTGCACATTGAAATACTGCAACACGATTGCGGACTTGGCCGTTCCTTGTCAAACATACATCATCAATACACGAGTCAGGATTAGGAAATATTCAGTACTGAATTAATTGAATGTTACGTGTTCCATTGATCATTACAATTTCGATCTTTAAATAAACTGACCCCAAACACCAATATGAACTCCCAAATAAGACCGTTAAAATCCATACCGAAACGGACTCACATCATGGCTCAGTCACCAAGAAAAGAAGCATCCATATATCTACCTCAACCAATTCTTTACAGAGCAATCATCAATCCCATCACAGCAGCGACACCAAGTGCTGCAACACCACCGTGCACGGCAACCGTAGGCGCCGAGCCCTGGAAAGGACTGAAACCCTGCGCACTAGCACCAGAGGGAGTAGGAGTAGCGCTGTGCGAGCCAAAAGGCCAAGAAGCAGAAGAAGCACCAACAACAACACCGTGCGAGTAGGCAGGAGCCGAAGCAGCAGCCATACCGCCCATGCTGCTGCTAGCAGGAACCTGAACAGGGATCTGCGACAGATGCGAAGGATCAAAAGGAGTGGCACTAGGCTTGCATCCACATTCGGTCTTGGTCTCGGTCACATAGATGACACGGGGAACGGCCGGCTCGGCAGCACCGTGCTCGGCGATGGGAGGGGCGTAGGCACGCTTGGCAGCTGCCATATCCATCTCCAAGTTTGAGGCAGGCTCCATGGGCTTGCTGGCGTGGCGGGCTGGGGCCGCGACGCTGGATTTGGAGCTAGAGCACACGCTGCTCTTGAGGTCATCCGGGCTAATTCCTGCATCTGCGCAGGTGTCGATTGCTTTGTCGCTGATCTTGTCTGAGAGGTCGGTGGAGCAGATGCAGTCTGTATTGCTCTTGTTGGAGCAGGCCTTCATTGTGGCGACGTCAATGTCATTCAAGATGGCATTCTGTATCTTGTTAGGAGACTTGGTTTGTTTTTGTGATGTGAGCTGTGAAACACTTACGGCACACGCATCGATGTTCCCGAGGGTCATCTGGGCGGCAACTCCAGCGACCAGGAGGGCAGCAGCAATGAAAGAACGCATCGTGTTTGATTTTGTGGTTTTGTTTGGGTGTAACGAAGGACAGTCTAGTAAACGAATGTGGGAAGAACCGCGGCGCGACTCGGACGGACTCGAGGGCCATTTAAATAGAAAATGGTATTCGTGGTAAACAAGATGAATAACTGGCCCTTTCTGCATCCCTTGATCTCCTCGATCTGGTCGTGGTGATGGTCATGACGTGAAGGTATGTAGCTCTCTTGCCGTAAGTGGAAGGGGGAAGGCGCTCCAAGCTGTGTACATTAGCTTTCGCTGGTATCTGCTCTGGCGAAATTTGCTGTATACGTGGCTGTCCTCTGTCGATCATTTGGGAATGACACAAAAATGTGCTACAGTGTCATGTCTCTGGGGGGTGTGCCTTTCTGTATCCCTGGTGACCCTTTCCTCCGAGGAATGTTACTTGAGTGGTCGGGACATCTCCTTCATAGACTATTTTGTTTGTCTTCGTCCACTTCGATTATATGTGAACAAACCAAGATCTGCGCTTGAAGTAGGATTGTTTACGAGACAAGAGACCTATCGATATGCCATGCATGTATCCGATTTTTCGGACGATTATCTGTACCTAAGTCTACCTAGCTAGCAGAAGGCTTTATCGGAATTGGATCTAGCAGCCTTCCACAATATAGAAATGAAGCTTTTTATAAAATCTATTAATATACACAGAATATCTGCATGTGCTATTTATGTATGATCATGCACCCGTGGATAACTCATTCTCAAGGTTATGTGGCAAATCTCTGGTTGACAGCAACGTATATGGAATGATCTACAGTCACGACCATGTCCGGGCCATCGCGGACCTCAGTATCATAGGTACCTAATTGGTGGACTGCAGGTGGAGACAAGCATCGATAATTCCCCGGTCAGCATTGAATATTGAAATTGTTGTTCAAATGCTCCGGCGTTTATATCCACCAATGCAGTCATCTTAAAACTGGACACATGGGCAGCTTGAGGGGCACTTTCTACTTTGACATCATTTCATTCTCCGATTATGTTAAATTATGTTCAGGGTGGTATATATACAGGTGCAAGATACTACAACCAACAGTCACGGACTAATATCAAGGCCGTGGGGGTATACAGTAAAGAATAGAAAGAAAGAAAGCACCATGGTCCTCATTAACCCCGTCGACCCTCGGGCGTACCTGGCCTCGATGTATCACTGGAAAGAGGCCGTGTCTCAACAAAAGAAGCAGGCAGCTCCGCAACAAAATTCTTGGAATCTGTCTCCTGAGGCTTTTGATCCGGAGTAGATCCCACAGCTTCAGCCACACCGAAATTTTTATCCGCAGTATATCCGTCCATTTCGGCAACCTTTTGGTACGAGTTTCCGTCAACTTCCTGCGGAGGAACGATAATAGTCGTAGCGTGTAGTGGCGGTGTATTTCCCCCCAAAGCCGGTTGAGAGGCTTCATGTGCAGCATCTTCATTTTGCTGTTTTCTCTTCTTTTGAAGCAGCCAGAACATAAAGGCCGCCGCACCGATGCCAGCTGCGCCCACGACTCCGCCGACGACACCACCGGCAATAGCTGCGGTATCTGTGGACGAGCCTTTGTTCGATGTATCGGGCGAAGGCGTCCTTGTGGATGACCTCGAGTGGAATGGAGTCGAACTGACAGGCGCGGAGGTCGCTTTATCTATTTTGTCTGTTGTGGCCGTAGCCATTGTGCCTGAGACATAGACGTTGATCCAGTCGTCATCCACAAAAGAAGGGCTGACAGCGGCAATAGTGGGATACTCTTCGTAGTAGCTGCTATAGGTAGGATCGAGGGTAGAAGTCGCCTCTAAATAAAGAGTTTCGATCGTCGCGGTCTCGGCACATCCATAATCGGTAATGGACAACTCGGGGTATATCCAAGTTTGGCAGGCTGAATATGTAGCATCCGTGCAATACGCTGCGAACCACCAATCTGGGTCGTTGGTTAGATTAGGAGTAGCAGATACGGCGTCGGCATCGTAGCATGTTGTTTCGTAGATACATAAACTTGGATCGTTGTCATCGCAGCAGCCAACCATGCCCGGGTAGCCAGAATCGGCGGTATGAAAGATGCATTGATTATTGTTTTGACAGTAAATGGAGTTGTCTACCAGGTAATAGCTAATTAGTCCAAGCTGGTGCGATTGGTAAAGAAGGCGTGAGCGTGCGTACATTCATCCCAAATGCCATCTATATAGCCGCACACACTTGCGGGTACCCATGACGTGGAAGTTGTGACTGGATAAAAAGAGCTGGAGTAATACTCAGTCGGAGTCGAGTCATCGGTATAATCTCGAGGCGTGACTTCGCGTTCAATTATCTCTGGTGCAGGTGTTGGCTCGGGGAGGTAGAGTTGAAATCCACTGTCAGCAGGCGTGGGATCAGGGCTTGGAAACCAAGATGCCAATGCCACGGAAGTAAAAGAAAGGCTATACAGCCCAATTGACCGTAATATAGACATCATGAAACGAGTGAATAGGGGTGAATTGGAGTCACACGCGATTCAAGGCCTCTGTGGACCTATATACAGAGGCTAACCATAGCCCTCAAGCCCCCTAATTGCTCATTATTTTCAATTCGACGGACAATTTGTGTCAGCCTCGTAGCCGATGCTCACTTTAGTTAGTCGGACAGAATTTAGTCCACAATTTGCTTTTCTCGTTTTCTCTTACTGGTGGGACGAGCGACTATCTTTCTTGGCAAAGGGTCGGGGCGTGGGGACTCGGGACAAGGCTGTGAATACGAGATTGAGGCACATCTCGGAAACACAAAAACGTGGGTTAATTTGGATAAATCTGATTAATTTCGCTTTAGCCAAGATGATCCTTCGATTCATCTTCCAATGCCCTTCTTGAGAAGCAACTGCCTAAGTCAAAAGAAAATACTGGCTCTCCTATCGCTCAAGGGTCCCGGACCCTGACCCACTTAGAGCGTCCTCGCTCAATGCAGCTTCGTCTAACTGAAACAAGTAAGAGAAACGACCGAGGCGATCAGACGGTGTTTTGGGCTAACGGAACGATAGTTTTTTCTACACAAAACGGGATCTCATTCCTTGTGCCAAAATTAGCCTGCATAGAGACTACATGACTCGAATTCATTTACAGAAGGGAGAGAAACAAAAAAATCTAGCCTCTGGATTTATCCTCCACATATTCATTCAGCAGGATGATTTAGAAATTGGGCAGTGGAGCTCACGATTTGCAGCAGCCCACGCGATCAGAAATATACTCGTTGAGAGCAAGAGATAAAAGAAACTATATGTTTATTACCGCATCTAGTAACTTTGAAGCCATATCGCTGAAGTACCTAATAGTCTAAGGTCATTCTAAACATGCAGGAACAGACCTAACACTGCCCTTGTACCTTTTTCTATGGATCAAAGCCTCGACTCTCCTCTCTCAGAAGACATTATCTTCTCCAGCTTGGGAATCCAATCTGCCATACCCTTTAATCGATCATTCATCGGCTGAGAAGCCCAACCCTTTGCAATCCGCGCATCATCATCCTTCCAACGCCGTACCGATCTGCTAATCCAAGGACCAACAGCAGCAGCCGTCTCCGAAGCCTTTTCCAGTGGTAGCTGGTGAGAGCCCGGAATAATCTTCTCTTCAACTTGTAAAGCCTTTACGCCACCACTCCCTCCAATTCCGGCGCCCGTCCTATTGAGAATCCTCTCGCGAGTTCTAGGCGCGGCAAAGGGACTACTTTGCCCCAGAACATATAGAACAGGAGGACGCACATGCTTGAGCATCTTCCATGCCAAGATTGGCTCGTATCTGTAAAATTCTGTGGTTGTCTGAGGGGGTCCGATGACATCTGGGTAGAGGAGATGGTCGTGGGGAGGTGAATCGGGGGTAGCTTCTTCGCCGACAGGTCTGTGGCTGGATGGGTTTGGACGGAGGTACTGTAGTACTTCTTGGTATTTTGAGCTGACCAGAGTTACTGGTTGGTCGACTTGGGCTGTACAATTTTCATGGGTGGAAGTGGGTGATGGAAGTTCGCGATAAGCGTGGAGAATCCATCGATCGAGGACACGCTTGTCCCATCCCTTATGCGTCTTTCTTGCCTCCTGAATAGCTGCTGCTTTAGATTTCCAGACGTGTCGTCTTTTGAGTGATATGACTGTCAGCAAGGGGCCTTTGCCTGTCAAAATGTCTGGTGATATGACGGGCTCCACAAGGCTTAGAGATGCGAATAGACGGGGATGAAGGAGAGACAGTAGGACTCTGGATGGAGGTTAGACTGATCGAAAATGGGTTATCTCTGCGCATTGGCGATACTCACAGTTGCCCTGCACCCATGCTATGTCCCACACCCACAATAGGCTGTGGCATCTCGTCACGGAACTTGTTTATCATATATAAAAGGTCACGGCTGTGATCAAACCATGATGCTTGAATCTGTTAGTTGCGTCAAGCTGTAATGTAGGATGATGAGTGCTCACGATCATTGCCTAGAGATTCCTCATTTGCAACACCGCTGGCACCGAGGTTTGCGACATCGGCGATCCAAATAGAGCGAATGCGATAGCCATCCTGTCGACTTCGATTGAGTAGGTCTTCCCATAGAGGCTCATATACCTCCTAACGTTCACTTTAGCCTAAATGTTTCTCAAACAAGGGATGTTGGAGTGGATCTGCTCACTTTTGGGAAGCCGCAGCCATGTGCTCCAATAATAGTCACGTCACCAGGCTGCGGGTTTAGGTTGTCGACTGGCGTATATCTCTTGAGGACAAGCTTGAAAGTGGAATTCGGATCCACAGTGGCATTGGGATATTCCCGAACATGCTGTCCGTCAATGACATGCTCAGTCACAATAAACGGGAGTTCAGAGATATCTGCCATATTATGCTTGCCGCAGCGCTGGCCAACGGTAGAGATATGAAATTTTTGACCTCGTTGAAACCGGGGCCAATGGAGAGACTATTTAAACATGTTAATAGCCTGCAAATAAACTCCAAAACATGGGCATGGAAACCCGGCCTTGCCGAGCCGAATATTCCGTGGATCCATTTCAAGCTCTCATCGTGTGTCGCTAGTTGTACTTGGGACTAGATCTAAGGTACTATTGGCGGCAGACCCACCACAACTAGCTCATGGTCAGCTGAAATCGCTTGTATAAGAGTTGTTTATCCCGAGCTCGGCAATGATTACCACAATTATGACAGGTGGATCCACCGTGCCAAACTTGACTAGTGGGGAACCGTGTCTGCGAACCACTGGAAACAGTGGAGAAGAAAAGTGGCTTGTAGTTGAAAGAAAAGTGGCCTGCATTGCTCATCTCTGCACAACGGCGCTTATTACTAATGACAATCCGGGTGAAACTACAGAATATTTATTGGGCACATCGAAGTAAACAATACCAGACTTCACTGCCGAAGCGCCTTGCTCTCCTGACATGGATCTCAACATCTACTTGAGGTATGCTGTCCACGGGTGCCTGAGCCCTATTTGACTATTGCTTGCCACCAAAGAATATAGTTTTGTCAACTCTTGTATTTCCACTTCGAGATCTTTGATTATTCAGAGCGAATTATAGCCAGTGGAAGTCCGGCAATCACTAAATGTAGCTGTGAGAGGGCAGATCAATTAAAAAGGTAGGTAAAGGAGGGAAACAGTCTATTTTTTGGACGGGAAGGCTAGGTAAGCTGAGAGGAAGAAAGAACAGTTCATGGGTTACATCCTAGTTACCTACTTTCTGCCTGAACCCTTTACGCATCTATATTTCTAGCCTGCTAGTCTACACTATGAGTTGCATCAATTTACGTACATGTCTCTTCGCACTCACAACAACAATGACACAACTTCCAAACCGATACAGTATGTTGTAAGGTGAGTCTAAATATTTTCACTCAGTTTCGTTGGCGTCCAAAAACTCCAGCAGCCTGTGCGCGACAGCAGATGGTTGCTCTTCGGGGAGGAAATGCCCGCAATTGTCAATAGCACCCCCGGAGACGTTGTTCGCGAAGTTTTGAACCAAATGAATCATCCCCGAACCGACGGAGCTAGCCCCACCCAAAGCTAAGACAGGGATATTGAGTGGTTTCTTTGCAAACTCCAGATTTTGTTTAGCGCTCGTTTCGAAAGCTCGATAATACTCGAACCCCCGGCTCATCGCTTCTGGTCTTGAATATGCTTTGATATAGCGTTCAAAATGATCTTCGGATAAAGCATCTGTGTGAACCGTCTTCAAATTGAAAAACCAGGTCAGGAGCTCCCGTTCACGACCGCGAGTCAAAATTTCAGGTAATTCTGGAAGCGCGTGAAATGAGAATTGCCAAAGACGCATGTTTGTCTGCTGATCCAGCGGAAATTGAAACTTGGGCATGAAACCCGGCACTGACGCGTCCAAGATGCTGAGCGATTTGATTCTTGATTGAAATTGAGCGGCCCAAGGATAAGCAATCCATCCACCCACATCATGGCCAACTAGGTGGTACGGTCTTTCCTTCACGGTATCGTGAATAGCTTCGGCCATGATGTTGCTCACGTTCGCAGTATCATAGCTGAGGGGTGGAAGCGAATCACCCAATCCCGGAGGGTCGAGCGCGAAAAACTGATACTTTTTTGAAAGGGGCTCAAGGATGCCACTAAAAGCCTCTGCTGTTTGTGGCCAGCCTGGCATGAGAATCAAAGGGGGGCCTTGACCGCCAACTAGAGCTCGTACTCCATTGAGGAGACGTGTGGCTCGCCAAGGTGTCATGGTATTTGTTGAATCCTAGGGCCTAGGCGACAGGAGAGAGCTGATGACTATCTGATGACGAAGTGTAAAAAGAAGGGAGGAGAGAACGGCTAGGTGCAGGAAAGCCTTATGTTATTGACGTTCTCATGAAACGCTAATTCCAGAGTGCGGACAACGGACCGGGACGCGCGTTCCGCCCGGACCGCTCTCCACCCGCCGCAGGTACGGTGCTATTAGACGCAGCGAGCTGTATATTTGTTTTAACGCGGCTTAGTCGCCGTAGGTATGAAGTAAAGCCACCAGAATGTCTGACTTCAGTGACCCTGAGGTCTCGCTAGCGCTAATGCAATCTACCCTACCTTATTTCGGCCCGATTTTCTAATATAAGCTTAAAGTTGGTGTGGTGGTACTATGAGAGTATACCGGTATTCTCCGCGAAAAGGTTTCTAGCCAAGTGATGATTCCCATACTCACAGATCAATAATATAAATGAAGTGCAGTAGTCTCGCAACGTCCTAGATGTGCAAATATCCAATCAGTAGCTGTGTTAGCAGCAGACACAGTCGATTCCGACAGCGGCAGCTCGGACCCGGACCCTGAGCAGACAGGAACTCGATCTCACTGATAGATGCCGGTGAAAGGTTGTTTGTGCTACATGATAAGTCTGGTGAATTGATTGTTACACATACCTCTGACTAAGTATCTCCCTTCTTTCCGCCAGTCAACTTCCTTTTGTCACCGTATCCATAAACCATACATCATGCGAGGAGAGATTCCAAAAGCATTGTTTTAGTTCGCATTTTGTAAAGTCTAACTTATATACAGCTCCAGTAGATACTCGTTCAATCAATCAACACCATATTGACATGTTGGAACAAAATCGTGAGAGTGCCTAGGTATGCAGGCGTTTTGCCCGTCGGAACCTTGCAGGAATATGAGCCCTCCAACACTGTGGTCCTAGCACCGTGGACCACAGTTAAGACATAAAACACCAAAAGCTACGCTCCCCAACGCGTATTCAGTCAATCATCAGATGCTAAAAATTAAAGTATTATCCTGTATGCCCAATACCCTCCCCTTGATGATTCTTGGTCCGTTCAATTGGTTGTGATGTTCGGCCGCGAGGCCTGTTTTGCATACACCCGGCTCCTTTCTCCTGAGTTAGGGGATTCACTTTCCAAATTGAGCAGGTTTGATTTGTGCATCAATTGACGACGTAGCGGATCGTCATAGGTTTAGTACCTCCATGTTCCGTGAGCGGCAGCCAGAACATTGCGAGAAACCAATAGGAAAACGAAACCCACAAACATGGTCACAATCGCAAATACTTGCATCCCCTCATAGGTCGAATTGTGTTGTTTCCCCAAGATAGCTCCCATGATGGGCAAACCAGTAAGACAGCTGCTAGATATCAGTATAGCTCAAAAGGGCAATCATTCAAATGAGCCAAAGAACACTTACGAGATAGCTATGACACCCTGATAAGTACCTATCTGTCTGCCCAGGGTTTCTAGGCTGCCAGATTTTGCGCAGCATGGCATCATGATGCTAACGAAGGCGCCACTGAAGAAGCCATAAGCCACTGCAAAGACTATGAGGCCGGCATTTGAAGAATGGTAATCGAAAGGCAGCCATAAACAGAGTATCATAATGCAGCTGAGCAAGGCGGACCCGGTTATGACATTAAAGTACCCCACCTTGTCTCCGATGTGCCCGGGGATAACTCTTCCGAAAAATGAAGCAGCACTGCCTTATGTCAGTTCTGCTGAGGAAAACAAAAGTGGAAAAACTTACTTCACGATAGCAATGAGGTAGAGGGCCAGCGAATCTGACATTCCCGACAATTGGGCCATGCTAGGAAGATAATCGAAAGGTGCCCACAATCCCCACATCACAAAATATGAGCCGATGGCATAGAAAGCAAAGCCACGATTTTTGAACAGTGTGAAGTCAATCCATGCCATTTCTGAGTTCCACTTCTTAGGAGGCAGTCGCGCAGTGACAAGGAAGAAGGCGCCAATTAGAATGATGCCTACAAAGAGCGCTGTGTAGCGCACCATGCCATTGAATCCCACGTCTTCCATGACTAGTTGGAGAAAGAATGGGAATATCACGCCCCCTGGTCATAATTGAATCAGCGCATGATAGAGGTCGATAGGAGGGTCTGCTACTCACCAATACTACTACCCGCAACTGTAATCCCCATAGCAAGGCCTCGCTGCTTGACGAACCACTGGCTCACGCATACCAAGCAGGTGGTAAAAATACCTCCAGCTCCAAGTCCATAACAAATACCCTGCGCCAAAATAATTTGATAGTATTCGGTGCAAAGACTCGTCATGCACAGTGAAAAGACGCAAAGAAAGGTACATGGGAGCATGACCGGGCGTGGTCCGTAGGTATCTACAATGCGACCGAATAGGGAGCCAGGAGCCCATATAAGAGCGAGTTGGATTGTAAAGATCCATGAAATGTCGGATGAGGTGTAGTCTTTCAAGAGAGTTTCTTGATAGGTGGTTTGGAAAATTCCAATACTGTGCAAGTTAGCGAAAGGACAGGTCGTAAAGCTTTTTCGTGAAAGGAAGGACTCAACGCGTTCAAGAAGCCCAAGGTAGCAAACAGACCTAGGGAACCACCGGCGCAACATAGCCAACCTCGGAGGCCACCCTCTGGCGGGAGAGAGTCCAGAGCAGGGCTTTCAGAGACGGGGGGTTGAAAGGCCTTCTCTTCATCTTGCGGGGTGCCGATGGGCGTCGGTATTGAGGATTCAGACATTATAGTGATTGTGATCTCACGTCTGAAGTGACTCGGCGGCGTTATTTTCTTTTCAAAAAAAAAAAAAAAAACCAGTTCGCCGCTTACAAGCAGAATACAAATAGGCTAATAGCACCATAGCTATGGGGGCAGGGTTGGATAGCGGCCCAGGCGGCCCAGGCGGCCCGCACGTCCCGGGCCGGTGCCCATCTCTTTGATTACAGTGCTTTAAAAGAGCGTCAGTGACTCACTCAAAGTTCAGACTTCTTTAGCAATGCACCAGCTCATCTCTTTGCAGAAATTCAAACGGCGATCGAACGGGGCGGGCCGGAGGCGAAGCCATTTTAGGCCGTAGATCCCTGGTATACGCCAATATGGATGGCTGACTAGTAGGGATCGGGTTAGTAGTAGTACGCTCAGCTGCTCCACTACTCGGAACCCTTTGAGACCCCTGGTACCATGCTGCCTTCCAATTCGCCAATCTAGAGGAGCGCGAACAAAACTTGGAGACGCTGAGTGGAGACTGTTGGCCGCTCATGCAAGTCTAGACGCTTCTGAGCCTTTTTGACAAGGGCCATTTGTCCACGTATAGCAATTAAGCGGTCAAGCTTCATGACATCCGAGTGCAGTATGAATAGTTGACAGCGTAATACTGGAAGCGCTTACAAGCTAACTTATAATATTTTTGGTAAGAAAATGGGCCAACGGTAAGATATGGTCAACATTACCACTAAAACTCAGGAAGCGGCAAAGTGTAAACCGTAGATCTTGCCTACGCTAGGAGGAGGGATCCACCTGATAAGGCCAATTTCCAGACGTCCAATCGGAACTGGCCAGAATGTATACCCTTTTGGGATACGTTCCGGCAGGGGTTAGATTCCATCTTCTCCTTGTAGAGGTAGAGAAGCTCATGCCATAAGCATCAACTATGCCAACCCAATATTAGTGTTGAAACGTCTGTTAAACAGACATGTTCTAGAAATAGTAGACGCGAAGCAATCTTGACCAAGACTCTAATCTGTAATATTTCTGAATACTACTTCCTTCTACCACTCCATCGCTCCACAATGGGCTCCATCCAGCCAGAAGACACGATGTTTTCTCCAGGTCCTCTCATAGTAGGAGGAGGCCCGGTTGGAATGTTGACAGCTCTCAGGCTGGCACAGCTGGGGGTGCCGTGCACGTTATGCGAAATGAGTACCGAGACGACACGCTGGCCTAAGATGGACAACAACAGCTGCCATACTATGGAGATTCTGCGTATAATGGGGCTTGTTGAGGAGTATCGGCAACAACCCGGGGCTATACCACAGCATAGCGAATGGGATACTATTTTTTTCAACACTTGCGGGCAGAAGAAAAAGCTCGTTAGTAGATGGGTATGTCTGTCACCCTTAAAAAAGAATTACGACTTTGAGAAGTAAAGAATCTTTAAGTCAGGAATCTTGTTCGATTTTGGACTTGCTTAAATGAAGTTCTAGCCTTCACACGTCATGACACTAACAACTTCTACTAGCATATCCCAAGCAACAATGAATACCGCGCGAAGATTCACGCAAATAATGATGGCTCACAGCCAGCCGAGCCGGGTCAGCGTTGCTCGCAGATAGTGCTCGAAGCATTCCTGAAGAAAAAATGCCTCGCCGAACCTCTGATTTCAGGTCACTTTGGGTACAAATTTGTATCGCTTGCGGAGGATGACGAAGGGGTTACTGCTACTTTCAGAGACACGAATAACCAGGAAAGGACCGTGAGAGCACCGTACCTGGTTGGCGCAGACGGTGCTCAGAGTAGAGTCAGGAAAAGCATCGGGATTAATCTCCCGGGGAGACCTCTGTGAGTGTTTTACCCATCAAAATATCACCAGCTAACATGGCCGTGTTTCTTTCTACCCAGCCCAGGGGCCTTTTTCATGGTTCACTTCCGGTCCAAAGAACTCACGGAACTCGCTCCATTCGGCAAATGGTGGCACGCCTTTGGCCTTCACGGCGGGTTCATGATTAATCAAGACGATGTCGATACCTATACCTGTCACGAGCCTTGCTCTGCTGATGCCGCAGCCATCAGAGAGCTTCAGGAACACCCCGAGGAAATCCCTTATCGTGTTCTTGGCAGTCTCGGCAAGCCCTACACATTCAAAATCGACGAAATCATGCTGGCTAATGCATGGCGCCCGAACTTTGGTCTCGCAGATTCCTACGTCAGTCGTCATGGACACGGCCGTGTGTTCCTCGCCGGTGATGCTGCTCATCGTAACCCTCCACATGGCGGTTACGGCATGAACAGCGGCGTAGAAGACGCCTTCTCGCTAGCGTGGCGCCTTTCAGCTTTACACAAAGGCATCGGTGGAAGCAACCTCATCACTTCATATACGAATGAGCGCAGACCGAACATGATGATGCGTCTCGAACGTTGTGATGCCCACATTGGAAAATTCACTCCTATGGTCATGCGTACCATGATGGCCCCGAACACAGACATTTTCCTCGAGGAAACCGAGGAAGGAGAGAAGGCACGGGCTGAGGTAGCAAGCCACCTGGACAGCGTGGGACCTGAAAACATCGACCGTGGAGTGGAACTCGACCTGAGATATTTGAATAGTGAAGTCATTGTGAGCGACGGGACAAGAGAGCCCAGATTCGATAACATGAGCTATACGCCAAGTACAAGGCCCGGTCATAGAGCACCGCATGTGTTCTTGAGAGATGATCAGACAAGCATTGTGGATCTCTATGGAAAAGAGTGGTCTTTAATGGACTTCTCAAGGATTGAAAGCGACTATCAAACAAACAATGATTACATCAGCTTTAATGACGAAGCACCGTCCCCAGTGGCCACATTCAAAGCTGTAGCCAAGGTAATGAAGATGCCACTGACGCACGTTCAACTGGATGCCAGAGAAAAGCATGTCAAGAATGTGTGGGAAAATTACGATTATGTTTTAGTCCGTCCGGATGGGTACGTCGCCTGGCGTGGAGGCAAAGAAGGAGCGAGGGATGAATGTTGCGAGCTCAACGCAGGACGGATCAGGAACATCTTGAGCATTGCACTGGGCTGGAAAACAGACCCTGGGTTTGTGGCGGGAGAGAGGAAGGAGTTGAATCTGGACATCAATTTGACAAGTATTCATGGCGTGAAAGATGAGCTAGGGGTTGGCGAGGGCCAAGGAGATGCGTTTGTGGGATTTGTCAGGGATGCCTCGGAGAAAGTAGGTGCCCATTTGATTCCTACACAACAGCCAATTCCTAGTTTCTGATAGAGAGTGCAATCTGTTGCTAAAATGATACGAAATACATTCATGGAAATCTGATTTTCGCTTGAACCGCCATTGCTACGTAAATGCATTCCGAAGCCTTAGAGTGCCTACAGACTTTTGGCACACTATATAACACCGAGAAAACTCTTGCCAGGTAGCCAAAGCTCGGCCAGTCCTGAGGCTAAGGGTATAATGAGCATCAGTTACAATATTATTGCGCATCTTATAAAAAAAAAGCGAAGTTGACTTGTTATTCACCTTCGGAAGATACATGTAGTTATCATAACGTCAAGTTAATTATTTCTACTCTTCCCGGATATTTCTGACACATTTTTTTTGTATTGAAAATTTCAATTACAGAACTCAATTACCCATTCAAAAATTTCCCTTAATCGCTTCAATTTGTGGTAGAGATTTTCCGTGAATGTTGGGCAATTCTTTGCCTTGAAGTACTGTCTCGGCTTCGGCTATCGCATCATATCCATATATCCATGGTTGGACAACGGGACATGTCCTGTTTGGAATCAGAAATGAATGCACATTGGGCTAGATTGACACGAACCATCGGCTAGGAAAAGCGCCTGTAATTTCTTTGTCGAGCTGTGATGTGAATATTATGTCTCGTGCTTCTTGGGCAGGGCCATCCTGCATGTGAAAATCATTTCTCTACAGCCAAGAGTCCCTGAAGTCAGTCTGTATACCTGAAACCTATAGGATGTGCAGCTAGAGCTTGGCATAGAAAAGGGTGCATACCTGCTTAAATGTTTCCCTAGCTATAGCCTCACTCCTTAATTTTCGAACCTTCTCAAACATGTGCAAAGCATTCGGGAGCTGCTCCTTCTTTGTGACGGATTTTAGAATCGTCCCTAGGGCTGCTCCATCCTCCATGGCCGAGTTGGCTCCCTGTGCAAGATATGGAAGCATGGGGTGGCAAGAATCACCACTGTCAGATGTTAATTGTGGCTCGAGACATTAGACATTATGGACATAACTTTGGTAGACTTACATCAAGACAAAATTATTGGCTTCATTTATCCACGACGGAAGCTCCTCCCCTGTAATACAATACTGTCAGTATACTGTAGAAAATGGCAATAGCAGTGATGTCGTGGTCTCTTACTATGCATAAGTTTCCACTTATCAACTCTGTCAACGTAGCCTAGAAGCTGAGTGAGACTTGATTTGAGTTAGCCATGAATTGCAAAACAAACGATCAAGCTCTGCATACACTGGATCCCAGCCTTCAAACAGCTGCTTCATTTCTTCGATATTTCCAGGTTGCTTCGTGATACCTGGAGGTAGATTATCTGGTACAAGTAGTACAAGATTATACATCTTACCCGCCCTCAAAGAGTATCCAACAGCATGGGATCTAGGACCAATCCAAAAATGAACTTCGGGATTGCTAACCCAGTCTCGTAATGCCGGCTCCTTGATTTGATCTAGAGAAAGAACAATTCGATATGCCAAGTCTCCTGTCGGCTTGGGCGGATCGGCAGTCCCTAGGAAACATTCTCGAGTTCGTGACCACAAGCCATCGGCTCCGACTATCAGGTCAGAGCGGTATTCATGACCAGAAATGGTAGTTAGCGACGGCACTGAAGGATCAACATTTTGTACGCGCTCGTTCAAATGGAACTTCACTCCTAACTGCTGAGCCCGTTCGTACAAAGCTTGCTGCAAGTCCACTCGATGTAAATCAACGAAAGGTACGCCGTATTTATTTCGAATTTTCTTATCAAAATCAACCTCACGGGCTAGCACTGCCCCAGAATACCGATGTACAGTTAACTGTGTTGGTTCAGCTGCCTGATACCACATGGTCTGAGGAAGGTCCCATATTTTGAGAAGGCGCGAGCCATTAGGAGTGACTTGAAGGCCTGCACCAACCTAAGTAAGGCAATGTCAGTATTCGCGAAATGAATTGGATAACGAGAGAATACTTCTGCAAGTTCCTTTGCTGCTTCTAGGACGGTAACAGAATGGCCGGCTAACGCGCACGATACTGCAGCGGAAATACCAGCAAGGCCTGCACCGACGACGATGATATGTAAACCGGTTATATCAACTGTCTTCAGAGCTCTAGAGTCAACGTCTTGGACAACAAGAATCAGGGTAATAACACGGACCATTTTCTCCACCTTCTTCTGAACGTTCGAAATCGTAGTCGCAGACGATATGTGCACTAATAGTAGCTCTCTGGCACACGAGCTGTATAATGAAAAAAAAAAAAAAAAAAAAAAAAATCCCCTAATAACGCTGCAGGGGGATCGGAATTTGGCCTTGATCACTGTCAGCGCCTCGCCGTGGACGTTGGTGGGGTAGACCTCATCCGATATTGCTTCTCGGAATGCCGTCTACGGGTTGAAAATTGGGCTTAAAGGAGCTAGACCAAAAAAAACTATGCCAATCCAAGTCTCTGATATGCCGATAGATTTCTACAATAGGGATCGGATCGTGCCAAGTAGGTGGTGCCACTGCGGTGGATAAGGATGGCCCCACATGCCAGGTTGGGAACGAGACCAATAGGAACACTGAAGTCGTTGAATCTATGACTATCCGGTGTTTTAGCTTTCTTGAGGGCAAAGCAAAAAGTTACAAGATAATAATAAAGATAGTGAGTTGGCGTTAAGCTGGTTTTTCGTTTTTCGGCCACTCTAAAAATCATTTGTCGTGCTCTCTAATCTGCGGACTTGGTGGTTTCACCCTCTCCAGCGCAACTTCACTTCTCCAATTCACAAGATGGGTCTCCTTACCCCCTTTGTGCCCTATCACTCGTCTGCTGGGTCGAGTACTATTCGAAAGTGAGTTAAACATGAATCGGGCCACTATTGTCGATCCTGACCCCCCCAAACAAGAAAGTTAGGAGCTACTCACATAGTTCCTTCATGCTAATCACCACGCATTGCAGATTTGGTGGTCTCCTTACAGTCGAATGGTTGGAGCCGCCTCCGGGTCGAAGCTTTATGATGCGTCAGACTTACAGACTGGACGTGGAAGGACCTATCCCTTCCACACTGCGGAAGCTCATTGACAGTCCCCAGCGGCCCGATGGCCCGGCAATGCACTTCCATCGGTACCAGAACGAGTTTTTCCACGTCGAGCATGGCATTTGTGTGGCGGAAGTGGATGGCGTATGCCGCAATCTTACCCCCGAAGACGGAGAGGTATCTCTCCAAGCGAACCATATCCATCGTTTCAGCATCCACCCTGATTCAGGCGAATACATGACGGTGTTACTGAGTGGTTCAGACGCGGGGATCGACAACCAACTTGATAGAGTTTTCTTTGAGAACTGGTATGGATACTGGCATGATGCACTGCTCTATGAAGGAGGTCTTGATTTCATTCAAAAATTACAAGTCCGTGTTCTTATCTTCGTGATTCGAAACAAGCGCTGATTGATTACAGATGCTTGATGCAGGTGGACATTATACCCCAGCGCCGGCATGGATGCCGTTTCGACTTTTCTTCGGATACTGGACTAGTGTGGTTATTGGCCGGTGGCTTGGGGGTCTGCTAGGTTACAAGCCATTCTTCAAAGAATACACGACGGATTGGGAGTTTGCTGTGACAAAAATGAAAAGCTCGTTCTGGACTCGGCGATTAGTGGACGACTTTTGGGGCGCCAAGGAGCGCTGGGATAGAGAAGCAAACCTCTCTACTGGACCTAAACCGACCAATGCGGAGCTCCAGTATCTCCTCGAGGATGTCACAGCAGCCACGCGAGCTGCCAAGGCTAAGGCTGCGGAGAAGGGCTTGACCAACGGTACACATGGTAGTGGAAGCAATGGGTTCGTTGGAGCTGATGAGATATCTAGAACAGAAGGGGAGAGTGTCATTGGTATCTCCTCTGGGTTGGAATCCAAAACCCCTCAGGCTCGGAAGCGCTGAAGTATAATTCACGAGTTAGTTGATGTCATTCATCTCCTTATTAAACAGAGACCTATGAGAGCTAGTAAATAGAATAACCGGCAATCAATTACCCAAAGTCGACACTCCCTGAGATCATGTTTATGACTGCCACAGACAAGCACTCATAAATCGTCTTCTGAAGCGCAGAGCCTCGAGCTCGAAGTAAATTTCCAGCACGAGCTCTTCCCTTGACTAATGACATTGGTCAGTCAGTTAGCTACACTGATTTTGATGTAAATACGAATATACGTACTTTGGCCCTGCAGGACCTAGCGGCACGCAGCCACCCAAGCCTGATTGGAAGGGATCATCCGGCCCGTACCGCGTGCCCGCCTCGCCGCTCCCTTTCCCCTTCTGGAATGTCTCCTTTCGGAATATCCCCTTGCGGAATCTGTGCTTGTAGCATCTGCTTGTTTTCTTTCTCTAGAGGCAGATAGTCGGAATTATATTTTCCCTGTCTGGTACGTTTGCTTGACATCTTGTCAGATTTTACGAGATTCCGATTGGTCACATTCACCCCCCAGACAGAGCTGCATATACACAGCGAATACTTATCGGTCCACCAATTGGAAAGGCATTCCAATGTATTCCATCATGATGCTATTAAGAGAGAAGACTTCCTGCATTTCTCTACTCAGTCAAACTTTTGGAAAGCTGCTCTGAAACACAAAGTAAATCTACACAATGGAAAGCTTGATCACGAAGATACAGCAGGAAGCTGCTTCGGCCAATTATGTCGAGCGCAAAAAGCTTCTAGACACTTTGCGGGACCTGCAATACAGCATCGAAGCCCCCGAAGATGCCATGCAGAGAGTGATACACATGGTATGCTTCCTAAACCCGAGCAATTATCTTCAAAGCTAAATCAATTCGCCTAGAATCTTCACTTCGCTTCAATCCGCACAGCTCTTGACTTGAACCTTTTCAATGATCTCATTGACAGTGCAGAGCCTTTGACTATCGATCACCTAGCAGCCAAGCACTCCGCAGACCCTTTGCTTCTCGGCAAGTACCAAATTCCAGCCAATCAAAATTCAAAATGCCAGAAATTCTAACTTCAAGACAGGTCGTATTCTACGGTATCTGGCGTCACTTGGAGTGATCAAAGAAACTGGCAGAGACACCTTTACTGCGACACCATATACATTCAATCTAGCAAAGCCCGAGATTCAAGCCGGGTTATATGTCTACTTTGACATGTGCAACCAAACATTTGCAGAAATGCCCCGTTACCTTGCGGAGACTGGCTACAAGAACCCTACCAGTTTCACAGACGGGATCTTCCAAAGGGCTTACAAAACTGACTTGCACACATTTGCCTGGGTTCATGGCGATCCGGTAAGAAGTGCTCACTTCAATCACTTCATGAAAGCACAACGGGGGTCCCAAGCCAAATGCTTCGGCTTTTACCCCTTTGAAGAAGAAAGTAAGGGCTGGCCATCGAACAAGCCCCTGTTTGTGGATGTTGGTGGCGGCGCTGGATATCAAACGGCCGCCTTCAAGGAGCAATTCCCGAATCTATCCGGTCGTGTGGTTTTGCAGGACTTGCCGGAGCCAGTCGAGGACGCCAAATCAGTCGTTCCAAGTGACGTCGAGCGAATGGTGCATAATTTCTTCGAACCACAGCCCATCAAAGGTAAGCAAATAATAAACTCAGAGTTATATTTATTGAGACTGATTAGAATACAGGTGCCAAGTACTACTATTTGCGAATGATCTTGCATGACCATACAGATGAGAATAGTATGAAGATCTTGAGTCATCTAGTACCGGCTCTGGAGGAAGATTCTCTTATTTTGCTCGATGAAATGGTTTTGCCTACTGAGCATGTGGACGAAGCGTCTACACAAATGGATCTGACAATGATGACGTTCCATAGCTCGATGGAGCGGTCGGAGGAACAATGGGCGAAGCTTGTAGGAGCGGTAGGACTGAAGATCAAAAAGGTGGTCATGTATGCGCCGGGTTTCAATTTGGGGGTTGTTGCATGTGGGCTCTGAGTGATCACGGTCCCATTGAGGACTTGATTGAGATAATTTGAATGTAATTTCAGAGCTGCTCATTAACAGAATCTATAAAATAACCGTGTTCTCCGTAGCCTTACAAGCACACTAGACGAAAAACAGTGGAAATTAATTAAACCGGAAGCACTGGCAGGATAATGAAAAGGTTTACGCTCCTCCGTTCGCCTCAATATTCAACCTGCAATACTGACAAAGATTGAGCTCTTCCTTACCTATTCGACCTGTCAACACCACAAACATTAAAGAAATTTACAAGATACTGGATATGGCTAGGACATAGTTGGAAATATTCTACAGTCATGATAGTACAATTTCATCATGACTTTTTCAATTGTCATGTTATAATTACAACCCCCCAAGTAATAAAGCAAGAATAGCCATTATAGTTATATTTGAAAACTTTCAAGTTCAAATTGTACAATCCACACAAACGTTATATCGAAGCCTCTCAACTTCGAGGCACTTCTGTTAATTCGCTGCATGCATAAGCAATGGCTTTTGATACAGTTTGGATCTGCCCATATGGGTGAAGTTAGCGTGTTTCTTGCCTCTAGGTATACAGAAGTGACTTACATTTGCAGCGTCAAAGACCTGGAAATGGTCGCCTGGTATGTCCATGTAAGGCATCTTTGTCTTTGTAAGAATCTCCCATCCCTCAATAGAAGTTCTGGGTTCAGATCGATCCTGCAACCAAGCGTTCTCAACTCCCTGGCTATCATTGCTGTCTCTTAGCTGAAAGCCATCCCTTGATCGGAGTAAATAAGTCTGTGGAATTGGTCGACTGGTACTTGTCAAAGCCTCTGGATTAAAAGCCCCAAGCATACCCGCACAGGCTGTGAAGCTTTTTCTCACGAGGCTGCGAATCATTTCACCAGTCAAACCACCTTTATTTCTCTCAGTCCTTGTAACCGCGTCGATGATCTTCGCGGAGAGCGGCTGGTGATCGAGTGGCGGCGGAGAATCGATGAGAATTACACCGGCGACAGTATGGCCCCCTGCCATCAGCACTCTAGCAGCCTCGAATGCAACAACACCTCCAAACGACCAGCCACCAATGATATAAGGGCCGGAAGTTGTCTTTGCAATAAGCCGTGCGTAGGACTGTGCCATAGCAGGAATCCCTGACCAAGAATCCGGATCCAGAAATTTAGGGTCGTGGATCGCATAAATTGTGCGATTGAAGGGTCTCAGCCGGTGATATTGAACACAGATGCCGCTGCCGTCATGTATGAGGAAGAGTGGGGCGCTTTCAGGGGCTTTGTCGTCAGCGACATGCACGATTTCAGGTTGCTCTTGTAGCCTGAGCATAGCCGCAATCTTGATGTTCGTGGAGGTCGATACTTTGTTGTCTTCAGCTTGTGGTACTGGAGACAGTCTTTCACCACAATTTTGGGAAGATAAATGAGAAGATATTCTAACTTCAAGTTGATCTGGCTTTACTTCATCTGGAAAAACCTATAGCATGTCAGGGCTGACTGTACGCCGCTAAATAAATGTCATTGCTTAGTTCGCTATGTATGGACCTACTAGTTTCTCAATATCTCTCACTGTTCTGCATTCTGACAGTTCTAGAGATGATAGTTTCTTGGTGCTCGATGGAATTTGCAGACGAGCCTCCAGCTCGATCATCATCAGCGAATCAATACCAAGAGCCTCGAGCTCTACATCTGACTTGACTGAGGTGATATGGGCACCACATGTTTCGGCAATTATGGAAGCAACGTGTAGCTTATCTGCAGGGGTTGGCGGAGTTGTTGGCATAGTGACAGAGTCCACAGTCTCTGCTTCTGAGGTAGGTGTGGATCCTGATTGGCTCCCATCGCTGCACAGCTGCTCGATGTCCTCAACGGTTTCACATTCCTCCAGAGCTGATAGGTCGATTGAGATTTGAAGCTTTGAAGACAAATTGGAAGAAAGTTCAATGATCATGAGCGAGTCAAAACCGATGGCGTTAAGACTGGTGTCTCTGGATAGGTTTGATGCTTCTAGATTGCAGGTTCTGGCGATAATCTCTCTTATGACTGGTTGCTTGTCAACAGGCATGTCAATAGGCTTTGAGACCGGCGCCGAAGCTCTTGGAGCCACCAATTTGGTCCTCTCTATTGGGACATTCTGATGCGAAGGACCAGATCTCGCAGCCGTCAATCGGAGAGCTTGAGCCATTCTTGTCAGTTTCACTCTCTGAAAGGCCATGCCCTTAAAGACAGCAATGACGCCTTGTGAATCGACAGCATATGCATCTGCTATGACCACGTTGCTGGCAACGATTTCAACATTGCTGCAATAGACCTCGAACGTCGTATCTGAGAAAGGGAACCCTCGAATCATGGTTGCAGATTTGACCTCCTTGCAAATGCAGACATCTTCATTCTCGATATTGAGATTAGCGACGAAACCAGCAACATGAAGGAGAACGTCCATCAGAACCGTGTTCGCCCCTGATGGCTCTCCTTGCGAACTGGGGAAACGACAAACTGCGAGTGCTTCATCTTGGTCGATGCGTATAGACTGGACCTTCCGAAATAGTTCAGAATATCCGACAACCCGCGTGAAAACCTTTTCATACATGGCTTTTCGGAGAAACACCTGCGTGCTTGATTGGTCGTTGCGCAGAAAACGTTCCCTTTGCCGTTCCATGAGCGGCACTAGCTTTGCATACTTCTGAGCATGAGCAGTAGACTGTATCTTCAGCTGCCCTTGACAGTGAACCACTTGTTGCTGTGGGTCTGAGCCTGCATTGTATGAGGCTACTGTGAAAGAATAGTCTGTTTTGTGGTCACCGTTTGGCTTGATGGAAACCCTCAAGATTGCAGAAGAGTCGTCCGAATACAATAGAGGTGCCGTATACAGCACATTAGAAAGTTTCCTGATAACCTCTTCATCTCTGTCGAGCTGTGTCCACTTGGAAGCAGCTAGGACAATCTCGTGGTATACTGATGCAGGACAGAGAGCGTGCTCACATACTTGGTGACCGAGAATATATTCCTTGAAGACCGTAATAGGCGTCTCAAAGATGGCTTCGTTGTTCGTCTCCGATGGACGTTGAACAATCCTAGACAGGAAATGATACGAAGTTTCAGAGTCAGTATTCAGGTCACGCGCTCCTGAGTCTTTCCGAGCACCCTCATGTGGATAGTGAACACCAAATTCTTGCTCTGAGAATGGCATATTTGGAAGGGTGGTTAAGGTTGCTCGCTTGTTGAAAGCTTTTCGCCAGTCCAATGCGGTAGTATTCTGGTAAAGATTGCATAGGAGTCCAGCAATCGCAGCAGAGGCCGAGGTTCCCTTTCGTAACGAGGGCAAAAGATCTGTAGTGTCTCTATTCAATCTAGTGCTGACCATTGGTAGCAAAGACGGATGAGGCCCGATTTCTATCCATCGGCAGATTCCAGCCTCGGTTCCATTTCGCGAGAGTTCATCAATTCCTGCATTGAAAGCAACAGTCTGTCGACAATGCATAGCAAAGTACTTGCAAGTGAAAGCTCTTTCGCCAGGTTGAATGATGCGGCCAAATACGTTGGATAGAACAGGGATTGTCGGACTCGAGATTTCGAGTGTCTCAGCGACTTCTGTCAATTGTTCCAATATGGGGTCCATTGCGTTTGTGTGATAGGCCATTGGAACATCGAGAATCTTTGACCGCGTCTTTGTCGCACTTAGCTCTGCTTTCAAAGATTGGAGCTGACCGACTGGACCCCCCACAACACAGTCAGATGGACTGTTATCACAAGATATAGACAAATTGTCGAACTGTGGGCTATTGTCAATGTGTCGCCTCGTGGTCTCTGCACTGAGGTTAACCGCGAGCATTGACGTTTTTCCAAGTTGACACAGCTCCATCATGAGCTTTGCTCGGTGTGCTACCAGTTTCAGGCCGCCTTGTAAATCAATTACACCAGCGATGACGAGGGCAGCGTACTCTCCCAGGCTGTGTCTCAAGTTAGCTACAGAACGGTAGAAGAGAAATTCGGTGAGTGAACATACCTGTGGCCCAGCACAATAGTTGGCATGACACCAAGAGAGTATAGAAGGCGGGCTATCGCTACCTCCAAGACAAAGATTGCTGTTTGGAGAGACTGCTGTAGGAGGGGAGATGAGGGAGATTCCCGTTCTTGGTCGTCTTTGCATGCGATTATATTGAGACATCCCGGACATCCATTGCTCAATAACCATCGTTCGCAGTCGAGAACCACTTTCTCAAATTCGGGATAGGCAGTCAAAAGCTCTCGGCCCATGCCGAGGTACTGCAATCTCTGTTAGTTATTTCAATGGTTTTATAGTGTACTGAAGCCTCACCTGTGATCCTTGACCAGAGAATGCGAACACAGCACGTGGTTGTGGATCTGCCGACTCGCGAATATTACAAACATCTGCACTTCTCAAGTTGTCGACTATTTGTTGCGTGGTAGAACCGGTAACAGAGATTCGGTAATCAAAGATCTGGCGGCGAGCTGTGCTGGTATAAGTAAAGTCACGAAGAGAGATCGGGACTGAAGGAGCCTCCAGATAAGAGATTAAAGCATCTTTATAGGCCAAGAGGCTTGTGTTGCTTCTAGCTGAGATCCCAAGCATATAACTGTGAGCCTCGCCGTGGTCCTCATCTTGAGAGGGAAGTTTGAGATCGGGATATTCCTGCAGAATCAAGGCACCATTGGAGCCAGCTGCACCAAAATTATTAAGTAGAGCAAGCCGTGGGTGTTTCGAAGGTCGATGCCAATCAGCACCGTCACGATCAATGACAGATCCGTCCGTGCCAAGGTCTTTGATCTTGTGGTTGAGTGTTTTCAGAGAGATCTGCGGCGGTATCTTACCGTGTCTCATCATAAGAAGCAATTTCGCTAAGGCTGCACCGCCAGAAGCGGCCTCGCAGTGGCCGATATTTGCTTTGATAGAAGTAAAATGGAGACGATTCTCTTGATCTCGACCGCTGCAGAATGCACCGCGAATACTGACAAGCTCATTTGGATCCCCAGCTTGTGTGCCCGTTCCATGTGTCTCCACCACGGTAATCTTTAGAAAGGTCAGTGATTGCGTCAGGATCCAATGACATCAATTGAACGAAAGATGTCTGGGAGAGATCTAATATTCCAGCGGACGATATAAGTTATCCGTTTGGGATGACGCACCTGGTGGGGATGAATTTGTGTCTTCTTCAATAAGGTTTGAAACAATTCTTCCTGAGTTTGTGAATGGGGATGCGTTATGGAATGCGCATTGCCGCTTTGATTGATCTCGGTTCCTCGGATGACCCCAAGTATCCGGTCACCTTCCGATATCGCATCACCAAGTTTCTTGATCACGAAAGCCGCACAGCCTTCAGACCGACAGTAACCATCTGCTGAATCATCAAAAGGCTTGCACTGGCCAGTAGGACTTAGGAAATGTGCTCGATCGAGACCAAGGTACATCTAACGCGCTGTCAGCTGAGAACAATTGCGAAAAATGGCTCCATTGACTTTCGCCTTTTCCTTCAAATACAGATCAATGAAAGGGAGGGGATCCGCTCACGTCAGGGCTAGTGATGACATTTACACCCCCAACCAATGCTGATCGGCAATCTCCAGCCTGGATCGCTCGTGCTGCTTGATGAATGGCTACCATGGATGAAGAACAAGCCGTATCCAAGGTTATAGATGGCCCACTCCATTTGAAGACGTACGATATCCGTCCACTCTGAAAAGCGCGCAATGTTCCTTCATGAGGAACAGTCAGCAAGCCATGGTGTTGATCAGAGTAAAAGAAGACATAATTTACCTGGGCTGTAGTAGACATCAATGTCGTCCCTCAGATTGTCGGTGTAATCCAATGTAGCGTTTCCGATAAAACAACCGAAAGTCTTCCTGGAGAATGATGGGGTTGAATCAGGCACATATCCCGCGTCTTCAAGTGCTCGGTAGGCAGTTTGGAGCATGACTCGTTGTTGTGGGTCCATGGAATGGGCTTCTCGACGGGAGATTCCGAATACTTCGTTGTCGAACATGAATGGGTTTTCTAAGAAGTTGCCGTATTTTGTTTTTAGAGTGCGGCCATCTTTCTTCTGGTAGAAGTCTCCCACATGGAACCTTGAAGACGGAATCTGCAGAGATCGAGTCAGTTGGAAAGTGGTTGGGGGGATGTTTGGAATTGTCAGGCTTCACCTCATTGCAAGAATTGACGCCTTGGACCAAATTTTGCCAAAGCGCATCGGTATTGGGAGCTCCCGGAAGGTCCACGCCCATGCCCACGATAGCGATATCTTCAGGTGACAGTAACCCGGAAGCATCCTGCGGCGAGGGTTGTGGTTCGGCGGCTGAAGCAGCTAGAATCGTCACGTTATCCGGGAGGGTATATCTGCCTCTCGACATGCCGTACCCAGGACCAAAATTCAAAATTTCATAAGAAGCATCCACATGGCAAGCTGACCGCTTGATAGCAGCAAGAATATTATCCTCGACTGCAGCCCAGTCCACCGGCTCTAACAGCATCATCTCAAGAAGCTTCTCAGAGAGTTCTTCAAACGTTGTGACCTGGCCCGAACCAATCGGCCTCCCATCAATATTGGAAAATATCGGGACATTAAGACGAAGCGGTGCTGAAAGTGAAAGTATGTTGTTTCGAAGGTCTTGGAGTACATCTTTTCGGACTCCATCGAGCTGATGACGGTCATGATAAAAGGAAAAAATATTGGTTGGCCGTATCTTGCATTGGGACAGCACGCTGTTTTGGCTGAATTGTTGTAGATGATCACCTCTACCGCTCAGGGTGACACAAGTATCAGAGTTGATGGCACTCAAGTAAACGTAAGAGGAAGGGCACTATAGCTTTTAGATCAGCACTTTGATCCTTCCGATTATGAACAAGCCCATACCTGTCTGTTGTGTTCTGTAAGCAGCGCCTGGGCGCGCGAGGTCGAAAGCCCTTCAATGACTAAACTAAAGGGCAGGTGTGGTGGGCAGGCTCCTTTGACCACCGTAGTCTGCTTGTAGCTTTCGATCCGGATGCCCAAATGCAGAGCTACATAGAAGAAGTCTTGGCCCCGAGAGAGCAGCTCGATGATATTCCTGGACGTGGCTACCGCTGCACAAGGCAACAATCCGGCACAGAATCCAGCCACACCAAGAAGCAAACCAGGCTTCTCCTTCGAGTATCGTAAATATCTTAGGAGCTGGATTGTGTACAAAGATACATGTTGAATGATACTATTTCTTTGATAACAAGTCTGAGGTCTTATGAGACTATCCGGTTCCACGAAGTCTTTAAGATTGATTTCTGAGGGTAGGCGCTGACTGTGAATGATGGAAGTGATCTCTTTCACAAAGATGCCATGGCATGCTCGTAGTATAATCTGACCCTCTGGCGTTCTAGCATCCTCGGCCGCAGTCCTGAGAGTTCGTTCCGAGAAAAGCGCATCTGAGCCCAAGCCGGCGAAAACAGGAATTTGATTCATCTTGATACGGATGGTTGACAGCCGCCGGGGGTAGCCCGAGAATCAAGATGAGTGGATCGATTGTCCTGGAAAGAAAGATGGGAGCAAAGAGGGACACAATTGTGCTAAACAAGAACATCCGATGATATTTGTATATTTATATTTCGTTATCCTTTTTAGGATATAGTAATACAACAGTAATCAGTGGTGACTAAGTACTAGACGAAAGGTACCGAAGAACAGGAGACTGTCAAATCACTGCCCCGATGCACCTCAATTACTCTTTCAGGGCACCGGCTCTCCGCCGACCTCGGGAATGGTCGTTGGCTGCTAACACTAAACAAGATTTTCATGAGGTGTATTTAGGCCGGCACACTCATAGATACGATTATAACTAGCTATCGGAATTCCCACCAATTGGCGGCGCGGATAGAACCATCATTCTCACGGTTGCAAAGATCCCTTACGAAAGAGGAATGATCCTCGGGAGGAGTAGATACGAACATCCTGGTCAATTACTACGGAAACTCACCGAGAAGGGCCAGCAGCTTCCATTCTTTACTGAAACATGGTGCAAAAAGATGAAGAAAATGGGTCCACTCGGATACTCCCTAAACGGGCTGAAGGATTCCGGAACGACTCTTTCTGGAACGGAACGGGCCGGAAGCCATGCCTAGTGGCCACTTGGTATTGCGTGGATCATTTGTAAAGGGTCCATTGTGGATAATTAGGACAACGCAGCGTGTGGTCAAGCACTCTTTATCGCGGGAGCGCTGCTGCACGTAAGACAGCCATCAGCCGCGGGCCCACACATCCGCGTAAACGTACCTACCTATCGTCAAATTAAGGAATGGAATCAAAAGACTCGAGCCTTGGCTCCCGTTAGGCCGCCACTGCGGTCTTTTTGCAGTAATAATTTGCTCAAACCAGACGGAAGATCAAGATGAAGAGTTGTTAATTCTGCTTGAGAGTAAATTCTCAAGTACCTAGCCTAAGTGGGAAGTCGTGTCTACGACCACTTGGAACAGTGTGAGATAGGGATGAAGATTGAGAGAAAATTTTGTACAAGAAAACCGATCTTCATCTATGCGCTATACGTCTATCGCCGTTTCTAGCTAGTAGGATGGCAAGGCGGGACCTAGCCCATAACAGGTTGCCGTGCTAAATACTCGTTCATATATACACACGTCACACAAAAGAACCCTCGTGAGTTCCAAAGAAAGTAGACCCAATGCTTCTATCCCTTGCCCAAGCAGCGCTCCCTATTCCAGAGCATTCATTGTGTCATGAGTTCCATCTGAGTGGCTGCCATTCCATATGTCAAGATGATCTTGATAGGCTGCCCATGTGTTTATCTCAACTGCTCCAATCGAGGAATATATGCTGTCGTCCGTAAAAAATGCGTTATCGAGGTTGTGTTCCAAGCCCCCACCCGCAAAAGACCCCGTCAGTATGTCAACCGGGTCCACGGATGGCGTAGTTGAGGTCGTATCGGGAGATGGAGGCAGTGTCATCCCCAAGGCGATTCTGCCGTGGTTAGACTGCTCTGGCTTGCCATCCAGTTTGGTCAATATATCATTCAGTTTAGCGAAAAGGGATCTTGTGATGATTTCAGCTCGAGCAGCGAAAGGTTCGGTTGCTGCGAAGACCTCAAATACAGCCAAGGCTTTGAAGATCCACTGTGCTGCCCTACGTGATCGCGAACAAAAGGGGTTTGCTATAATGAATGCAAAAATTGTCACCGTGGCATTCCACAGTGGGTGAAGTATTGCGGGCGAGCCAAAGAAAACGTCCGAAGAGGAGCAAAGGTCGTGGATGATAATTGCCATGGTGATGGCGTGCTGGAGCGAGCTGCGAGCATGGAGATCTGTGTGTGGCTGTTGAACAGGCCAGGATTTGGAAGGCTGTGGAAAGCAGATAAATGGCCGCTGAAGCAGAATATAAGCATTATGATAGTATATTTCAAGAAGGACCCGTTGGTGGTGGAGCCAGCTGGGTGCTCCAAGCTCTAATACGATCGGGCTCTCTGCCGTGGACATAGATTCCGTGTAGCCCGTGTTCTTTCTGGGGCTAAGAAGTTCATCCGGTAGCTCATTGCTCCATTTCTCTAGGCCCACAAGCGATGTTCCTAGCAAGTTTGCTCGCTGTTCTAGCGCGGTGAAGTTGCTGGCGTCCTCGTATAATTTCGACGTGGAAATCAGTCGATGAATCTCGGCAAGAGATACTGCAAGCTTCACCATATGAACGAAATAGGCCGAGACATGTAAATTCTTCCAACAAACCTCCGTGTTCCCCGGCATCGTAATTAATTCTTCAGCTGACGGCAAAGCACAGGTGATCGTAGCAGTTTGTACAGCGACCGGCTTTCCAAGCTGCTGAGAACATCTAATATCGAGCACGAAGAGTAGCCACCAAATCTGTCTCTGAGCAATTCTCTCTTTTGGCTGAAGATGCTCGCTGGGCTCTTCGTGGAGATTGACACTATGACTGTGGCGAATGGCGGTGCCAAGCAAGCTGTAAGCCTCCCTGAAATAACTTGCATTCATGAGAAATAGAGACATCAGAGCATAACATTGCATCGATAAGAGTGTGGGCTCTGTCAAAAGGGCGATATAATCGCGACAGCGACGGAAATATTCCCACCCTATGGACGAGATGTTGATGGCACAATGGCGCAAGCTCAGGACGCGGGAAGTCAGGCCAGCCCCATGGCCGTATTGGATCCCTAACGCCGTCATAGAATTTACCAAGGCCTTGGTTAGGTTTCCGACCTCGAAGTCTTGTCGCCGATCAAGATCCAATAGCGACTGAAATTCTGCTTCATCCCAGCCTTGCAGCAGCGGATGATAAGTCTCCCAAAACATTCTCAGAAAATATGTTTGTTGGTCCTCGGTCAAGTGCTCTTTGCAACGGGATTGGCTATCTGCCGTCGCTACAATATGCGGTATATCAGGGAACGGACCCGGATATGCAGTTCTCAGATCCGCCATTGCTCCATTGGCGGAGTTCCGGGATGCGGTCCTGGAATCGGCGAAGAAGGCATCGATTTTGGCGAAGACATACGCCGGACGGGTGAGCATCTCCATGTGCCCGTCCAGCTTCATGCGGCCATGATGGGGAATCTCGGTGGCACTACCGGCAGGGGTTGAGGGCATTAGTGGTCGACTGCCGTCTACATTATGCGAGACGGTGACTGGCGCCAGGGAGATTTCCGGTTTATCTGGAGACGCATCGGGTCGAACATGGTCCCTCGGGGGAGGCTTGGGGTGCTGCTCTCTTCTTCGACAGTAATAATTAGTAATCATTAAATTTCAATTGGCAGATGTTCTCACCCAGTAGAGACAAGGATCTTAGACTTCTGCTTCGCGGCTGGACTGGAGGTCCACGTGCATCTGACTTTATCATCCACACAGCGCGAACACGGCTTCTCTCCGCATTTGGTGCGAAAGGTACGGCACCTGTCGCATGCTCGCAATACTTTCTGTCGTCTGGAAGGCGATTCTGAGCTCGAAAAGCGTTGACCGGGGCCATTCTGTGCTGGCGCGGCCACATTGAACGTGTGAAACATTGGAGGCGAAGCCTGTGGGCGTATTTTGGGTTTGGGTAGTCCCTACGTAAAGGACAGGGAATAAAAATGAAGGCTTATAACATTGTTTGACAAAGTGTACTTTTGATTAAGTCCAGCCTTGCGTCTTCCGATCTCTTTAGAACCACCTGGCGGGGGGAGGGGGCGGTTGTTCCTTGTATGGCGTCTAGAATGCTGACATAGTTGATAGGGTTCGCAGACACTAATTCTGCAGACCCTGCTCCTGCAGAAAAGTCTTGCATGTACCTTTTCCATGTACTTTTGTGCATTACTAGCGTGGTAAAGGGGCTGTTTATTATTGTTACCTTTTTACCCCTCATCTAACTTTCCATCTACCGAAACGCTCCTATTGTTATTCCCGACACTAACTTCAAGTAGCGTGCTTCTAAAGCGCTTCTTAATTAATGGGACATGTCAATGGAAGCCACATTACGTCTGCTTGGGAGGGGGGAATTTTATAGATATGTGTTATGTTGAGCCTCGTGGTAAAAGCTTGGTAAGATGTCTAAACAGCGTTCAGATTGGAAAATGAGCAGGCCATCTGCGATAGAGATAAAGTTTGGCATCAACAAGTTGTTACATATATCCAAAATTTTAGCGCTAGATTCATCGTATTGTTAGCTTCGTATAAAGACTGGGCGGAGTTGTTAGAGTAAGAGTTCAAACCTAATGACGATCTGCCTGGTTTACCTTCCCTACTTTGCCGAAAGGTAGAGCTACGGCTTGAGCTTGGACTGAATTGTGGATAGCTTGGCCCCGGGGGGGGGGGGGGGTTGTTATCTAATCTTGAATAGTATAACATTTAAAGATCCAATATACCTAAACAGTAAGGTGCAGTAAAGAGGCGCGTTTAGATGAGTATCACTGATCATTTGAATAAAATTCCTCTCCTCCATATCAGGAAAATGGATCTCCGTAAACTTTGCGTGACTCTCGCTAAAAGCAGCATGCCAAGGTGATCTGCAATGCAAGCTGGAATACGCAAAGGTTGACAGTCTCTAATGTCACAATGCAGGCTGGCCCGTAGAAATACTAGCTTAAACTTAAATATAAACTTCTTTTTGTGACCGAGTGACTATATATACCACAAGCATCGGAAAGTATCGTGTCAAGATCTGACTCGTTTCGACCGAGGCTGTCGCTGGCAATATCTTCCTGTAGACCCGTGTAGACCTGAGTAGACCTGCAGACACGGCCCGCTCATTCAAGCATCTGACGGCCCCCTCTCCGAAAAGTCTCGGCTCGGCGCGATGTAACCCACTTACCGTCTCCGATAGCGGAGATCTTAGTGCTCTGACATTTGGTGAGTTAAATCTCGCCAGTGCGCACACCTGAGCATAACAATATTGGTGTTAAAATAATCATAGGCATGGAAGTAAAAATATACACTTCGCTCACTGAGGGGAGTTTTCTGTGACCGAAAAGCCCTTCCAAAAATGTTCGCGACCTCGTATACGAAGTGGAATCTGGCAGCTCCGACAAATAATCGTCGATAGCAACAGAGTAAGCACTAATGGAAAAAAATCGCCACTATGAGCACGAGGCTTTATGTCTAAATCTAAAAATCTGTACGTAATTGATTTGCAATATCGCCCCTATATGATGATACATAGTACCACCTGGGCAAGCGAGCTTGAATATGGTAAGTGAGCTCCGATTGGGTCCACAGGGACCTCGGGAGGGGGCCTTAACAAGTCTGGGCTTGCGGCTATGAAGAGATCGTGATATATATTGCCCAGGTGGGGATTCCGAGGTCGGGAGACCCTTCTATTTTACCTGACTATACCAAGTTACGTACCACCGGTCTATGTTGAGGTGGGCACTATGCTCAACTGGGCAGGTGTTAGTATGGGCACTAGGTAGGTATATCTACCAGTTATCTAGTGACAATATTGAAGGATACATTTCTACACCTCCAGAGATCGCTTAGGTATCAAGGCTTTATTAGTTGTGTCTCGCTTGTCCTACGTGTTTTCTTTACATCCATTGCGTTTGGCTTCTGCCATGGCTAACTCGACCCACATCTTTGAGTGTGCTGCCATTGAGCGTTCACCCTCTCCAGTAGGCTTGAGCGGGCCCACCATCTACCTGGGTATTATGTAGAGAGCATCCGATATCGAATGGGGTAATTAGGATAAATACTCCTATAACCCCACATGGGCAGCTGAAAATATTAACCGGTGTATTCACGGATCATTGGGACATTCTACACATGGGTGGCAATTGCCATCGAAAGCGAGTACGAATTGAAAGCACGTTGTCTGCTGTCAAGCCACAGATTCTAAAAAACAGCCAAAAGTCAAAAATCTTTCATTGGGTATAACAAGATTGGTACATATTTGACTCCACCGCTTCAACCCACATTAAACCAAATTTAAGAAGAACCTCAAGAGAGAACGCAATCTTGCTCCAAGTCCAGCCTAGAACTTCTCACTTGTCACACAGCGTGTAGAATTAACCAGAACCCATGCCAAAATCTTAACAAAAAGTGCCAATGTTCTCACAATCAAGTCCAAGCCAAAGAATAGAATCTTTAATATGCCCCTTATGATGCCAGGTAACTTCTCACCTTCTCGTGACGAAGAATGCCCATACCGACCATACTTCTCCAGGTCGAATTCCTCAACCACAATCTTCTGGTTCTTTTGCTTCTTCTTAGACTTTGGATTTTGTTCGACCTTCTGCGGTGCAGATTTAGACCGATCCCAGAATTTCAATGGACCTTTCGCTTTCGGCCGATCCTGTTTGGCCTTGGCGGCTTCAATCTGAGATGCCAGCTCGAGACTCTCGGCGTAGTCTTCACGTTCTGCTAGGGTTGTGATCAATTTTCCACGGAACGGCACCCCCTGTCGTGACTTCGGTGTGATGCTTGAGACCATTGACTTGGGGGATCCAAGTTCCATGTTCGCTAGGATTGGATTTGTAGCTTCGTCGGATACGGCCACAGCCAAGATTGCAGCGATGAGAGAGTCGACGGCATAAAGTGAGGGAATAGTAGCAATCACGGCAGCTGGAGAGATGGAAAGTGTTCGAGTAGCAAAGTCCAACGTCGCAAGTGGCTCGTCAGAATCTGTCACGGGAAGGACTGAGGTGCGTGGATTAGCAGCTTGTGTCGCGGCCTCCATAGAAGATGATGAGACCGGTCCAGTAACAATGATTGTCGGTGGCTGTTTGAGGTTGGGATCGCTAGACGGGGTAGAGACAGTGATATACAGAATGCCAGAGGATTGAGCCTCTACAGGAG
Source organism: Penicillium longicatenatum (assembly GCF_028827895.1). Lineage (NCBI taxonomy): Eukaryota > Fungi > Ascomycota > Eurotiomycetes > Eurotiales > Aspergillaceae > Penicillium > Penicillium longicatenatum. The sequence goes on along the minus strand of NW_026643121.1, from coordinate 2,054,796 downwards.
AAAGTGGAATCCCTGCAGCCCCTACTAGGGCTGGCGGGTGCCGTTTGGATAGCGAGGGATGCCGAAGTTCATAAAGTCTCAGATTGCGGTTCCAAGACAATCGACAAGACTCCTGAGCCGCGGCCCGTTTCAGGGCATTCCTCTCAACCTCTGTGGCTTCCGAGCCTGAAAGTTGGTGCTGTTTGCTGACTTCATCCGCTTGCTCAATTGCAAGAATAGCGGCCAGCCGTGAAAATAGAAGCGCGACAAGTCCATCGTTGGGGTGCTCGCGGCGACTGCGGTTTTCAAGGCTCAATGTCATGATTGGCACATCATTATCGGGGTTTGATGGCGCACTACGAGAGATAGCCAGTTCATCATTTGAGTAGGTTTGTAGCGTATAAAATGGTTGTTCTGAATTACCGAAGACGAAGGTTGCTGGCCCGTTTCTTATATAAAGTAAGTAATAAGCTACCAATAGTCATGTACCGACTCACTTTGTCAGACGTAGGTGAAATGATCCACACAGATTCTGGGGTCGTTGGCCATTGGCAGCTTCCCATAGCATGTCCAATTCTTGCGGTGAGGAAAACCGAAACTCTTCCGGGTCTAAAACTCCAGTTGGAAAATTGAGCACGCTCGCAGGCACAGTCTTCGGTCCGAGAGCCTGATCAATCTCAGATGTCGGTGAAAGCGTAAGCTTAGGCCGAGGTGGCTTTGATTTTGAATCTGGGGCACTGGCAAGCATCTGGAGATGGTAGTTTTGTTGATTAAGAGGTATCTTCGGATCGAATTGGGGGAACATCGATCTCATTGGAACCGGAGAGACAGATGACTGGAATGATTCGGGCGAAGTAGCCGGAGTGGTCGTTCGAAAGCTACCACTGCTATTGCTCATGCTACTTTGAGAAGGCAAAGCTTTGTGGCTCGACTGGTTGTCTTGACGACTTCGGCTACGTGCAGATTGGGAATCAATAGATGAAACCGATTTCGCCGGAGACTTTGACCGCGCGAGATGTGCTGGTAGTGGGGGTGGAGGAGGAAGAGACTTTGTATCTTCGATGATTTGAAACAGCACCGACTCTGTTGTCTGTGGAGAAGTTTTGATTTCATTGAGAGGTATTGAAGGTCCAGATTCTGTCTTTGGGAGAGGTTTCTGGACACCCTTGCGGAACGGGTTCTTGGGCTTCACCTCCGTCGATGGCGGTGGAAATAACTGAAATTGACTCATGGCTATGGTATCTGAAGTTGGTTGTATATAGATCCGCGCTCCACTGCAATGTAGACTCGGTTACCCGGGATGGACTCGAGGTTGCAAAAGAACGCGACCGGGGGGAGGGGGATGTTTCGATTGACATATACCCTTTTGCTTTGATGGGCACCCATTGCTTCACGCGATTCCACAATACATGGTCATAGTATGTGATAGGCCCTATTTTTGGGGTGGGCGCTTAGCTGGTGCCGAATGTGATTGGCTGAACCGGTGAGACGGGGGATAGTGACTGCAGAAGCGCTTCGCCCAGGCCAAGTGATTGGTGGTCCAAGTGACTAAATCCCTACATAATCAGGGACTGAAATGGGGATTGGTGGTCGAACTCTGCAGAAATCTCACCGTAAAGTTCAACGACCTAAAGATTCAGCGCATGCAACCGGCCGAGGCGGCACAGCTGAAGGCGGATTAGACGAGGTCTGCAAAGTTGCAGGCAAGGACACAATATCTATACATTTTGGGATATTTACATTAAATGGTACAATTATTCGGGACCTTAGCTATGTTCCATAGCCTCATCATGCACCGAATAGGTGAGTCCCTCGGCCATGGCGATCGCACCCTCCATGTCGCCCTTGTTATACAAGAACAGCCCCTGAAGGGCTGCAGCGCTAGTGTTTCTGGAGCGATCAGCCTTGTGGCCATTTTCATCCTCAACCAGGCCCAGTTCTTGGAGCCGATCAAGAAATAGCTTTCGATGAGCCCCATTGGTGTCAAGATCTTCGTAAAATCGGTCCCAAAGGCGGCCAACCTGGTAGCGCGATACCTCGCCAAGCCGAACAGTCATATCCACGCGCCCCGGTCGGACCAGGGCCTCATCAAGCCGCTCGACGTGATTGGTGGTGAGGAAGACAATGCGTTCCTCGGCGCTAGCCACTCCGTCAAGCGCGTTCAGTAGACCTGAAAATGTCACGTTTGCCCCGCGATAACCATCGTCATCGGACTGCGTACGGCGATTGGAGAAAGCTGCATCCACATCCTCCAGCAGAACCAAGGTGCGCTTCGGAACGATGGTAAGAAGGTGGTTCAACCGATCATCGGTCAGTCCACGCTCGCTAAGATTCAAAATTGCAATATCGTAGTCAAGCTCAGCTGCCAGTGCTTGAATGAACGAACTCTTGCCAGTCCCGGGTGGTCCATACAACAGATACCCGCGTCGATACGGAATGCCTCGGTCATAATACCAAGATGAGCTTGAGATAAAGTCCTGAACATCTTCCACAATGCGCTCTTTAACGCCCTCCGCCAGAATCACCGAATCCAGCGGACGCTTGCGCCGCGGGTTGCCGAATGGCCGCCATTCTGTACCCCAACTATTATAAATCGTTGTCTTTCCTTCGTGCGATTTGGCAGCGTATGCATGGGCTTCGGTGAACAGGTCTTCGAAGATGTGGCGATGGGAGTAGAGGGTAGTGAGAGTGATCGTCTCCCATGGCTTTCCAGTTTGGAGGTCACGAGACTTGGCTTCACGGACGCGGTTCACAAAAATGAACGCATTCTTGTAACGTAAGACATGTTTTCCTGGTCCTGGCACCAAAGAGAAATGTGTGTTCATCGCGCCATTCGAATGTTCCACCTTCTGGGTCTGGATGGAGAGATGGCGCATCCCGGGAGTCATTTTCTGAAGAAGACGATCCAGATAGCCGGAATTGGTAGCCGCACGGGTCGCACCTAGTTGTGATTGCTGGTATAGGGTCATCCAGTGGAGGAACCATGGGTATGAATCGTCCTTGATGCTAATCTCGACATCAACTAACATACGACGACGTAACAAGGCGGCGCCCTGGCGAAGACCCCGTTGCGCGAAGGTGAGTCCCGCTCCTAAACCTGCAAGGCCAAAGCCCTTTATCGAACTTGTCAGTGATCAGTTTTGAAGCTGTGGCTTGGTGAGACGTACTGCTGTGAATAAGGGATTAGAGGTTAATTGCGACCAGAGACTACCGTCCCCAATATAGGCCGACGGCGCATTCTGAAGGGACTGTGTCCTCTGTTGAAGGATCAAGTCACCTGCAGATGGCGCTGGCGCAACTGCAGCACTGGGCGCAGCATTAGATACGCCTGACTCCATGGCGGAATCAAGATGTGTGGTGGATGAACCAAAAGATCCGCGATAAGAAAGTCAAGATATCGGAGTTTTATCGGCCCGAGTGATCCCCCGGTTGTACAACGGTGACAAGCCATGGGGAATGATCGGCAACACATGGTTCTAACGTTTGATATCTTGTTTTTCGATTTTGATTTTATATATACATTTTAAACGACCTCGAGCTCTAGGTATGAAGTAGAATCCAGTCCGTCAGCTTCGAATGTAAGTGTTGACGATGCCGAATACCGACACGGAGATAATCGGGTTTATCGCGAATGGAGAAACGGAGTCGGTTTAGCTCCTGTGGCATTTTCTGTCCCCGGCATTCTTCAATCACAACGCCGAAAGCCTGCGCGTAGCGCAATCAATTTGGTCTTAGGGGGTGGTATTTAAATAGGAGTCTCTGCCCCCCATGCGTGGCTTCCCTCGTTTTTTTCGGCCTACCACCCGGCCTTATATGTCTGTTCGCAAAATGGGTTCAACAACGACACAGATTTTGTACGCCCTTACTGTCGCTACTACTCCAACTAGAGCAGCCCCAGAGGACGCGTCTAAAAAGAGCCATCATGCTGAGTCTGGCTTTAGGAATCCGTGGGAGTGAGTAGCGCAATTTTTTCCCATGTGGCATGACACTAACCCAAGGCTATCGGCAGCTCATGGCGGGATGTGAGCCTCAAAAGTGTGGGGGAGGTCATGATGTAAGTCGACAACCCTGAGTATGGATGATTATATACTCATAAACTTTCTTACAGGCGTCGTTTGACCGGCAAGGCCAATGTCCCAGATACTAGTGGTCCCACAGTACCTGTTCGAAAACCCGAATTCCTTCCCAGTCGTGACACCCCAAGGTTGCGCGCAACATGGCTGGGTCATGCGGCCTACTATATTGAATTTCCCAGTGGCCTTCGAGTTCTCTTTGATCCAGTTCTTGAGGAGCGCTGTGGGCCGTACAACATGCTAGGGCCCAAGCGCTTCACTGACGCGCCCTGCAAGCCCACTGATATTCCGTTAATCGACGCGGTTGTGATTTCGCACAATCACTACGATCATTTATCATACCACACAGTCACAGCAATCGCGAAGAAGCATCCCAACTGCCACTTCTTCGTCCCACTGGGTAACAAGACATGGTTCCAACGATGTGGCATTGAGAAGGTTACGGAGCTGGACTGGTGGGAGGAGTGCGATATTACCTTGTCTCCAACAACTAAGGAGACAAAGGTCGAGGCTGCGGGTGAAGGACATTCCGAGGCCTCAGAGATCACGGCCCGGCTCAGCTCCGTGCCATGTCAGCACGTCAGTGCTCGTGGCCCTTTTGACAGGAACAAAACCTTATGGTGCTCTTGGGCTATTGAATCCGAGGGCAAGAAGGTTTATTTTGCAGGGTGTGTTGTGCTCCTAACTCTGCAGGTGGCTATACTGACGAGGCTTTTCTGAACAGAGACACTGGGTACCGACCAGTCACTGAGCTTCCTGAAGGAGAGGATGATCATGATCCAAAGTATGACTTCCCTGTTTGCCCTGCGTTCAAGCAAGTGGGTGAGTTCCGGGGTCCATTTGATCTTGGCCTGATTCCAATTGGTGCGTATGCTCCTCGCCATGTATGGAGTCCCGCCCACGGTGATCCGCACGATGCGGTCTCAATCTTCCAAGACACCAAATGCAAGAACGCACTTGGTATTCACTGGGGAACTTGGGTCCTGACCGAGGAAGATGTCCTCGAGCCGCCCGAGAAGCTGAAGACTGCCTTGAAACGGTTTGGCCTTCCCGAAAAGGGTGTCTTTGACGTGGTGGATATTGGCGAAAGCCGAGAGTATTAAGGGGGATCTATGATGACCAGATTGTCCAACTTCGCACACCGTCTGTTGGAAGGCAAAGCTGTCGAGGGGCTCCTCAATTTGAACGGGGGGAGAACACTGTACAATATTTACAATATTTATTCTTTTTCGATGTACCAAAATTTCAATTATAGCATATGTATCATATTGATTCGTTTGATCATGATATACGGATAGAATAAAGTGAAATTCGATAATTTGCAATGATTTCGATGTAGTTCTTGTTTGCCTGGTTTGTCCCTACCCGTTTGGGTTTAGTGCCAGGGAGCTCCCACTTTGGAAATTTGGGATGCGGGCGACATCAACGCGGTCCCGAGTTAGCCTTCTCTCTGTTCATCGGGAGTCTTGTTTAGCATCTTGCTTGACTTCATTCCTCTCTCTCATTTGACACATTACATAACCGCCAATATGCAAGCACCGGTGGTGGTGATGAGTGCGTACCCCTCCTTTCCCCGAAATTGTTCTGACGGCATTCACTAACGTTCCGTCCCCTGAGTAGACACCAATGCTGGCGACCGACAGGTTGGTCGCCGGGCACAGCTTTCCAACATTACTGCTGCTAAGACGTACGTTCATTCTCATCCTCGCTCTTTCGATCATACCGTTATGCACTCCGTCCGTTGCTAATACAATTTCCACCCCGCCAGTGTCGCCGATATCATTCGGTCATGTCTCGGTCCCAAGGCCATGTTGAAGATGTTGCTTGACCCAATGGGCGGTATTGTTCTGACCAACGATGGTCACGCTATTCTCCGAGAGATCGAGGTGTCGCACCCCGCGGCCAAGAGCATGATCGAGCTCAGCCGTACCCAGGATGAGGAAGTCGGAGATGGAACCACAACAGTCATTATCTTGGGTATGCTTTTGATTCTCTACTGGATTATCTAGAGGTTTTTCTAACTCTATTCTAGCTGGTGAGATGCTCGCTCAGGCCCTCCCTCAACTCGAACGCAACATCCACCCCGTCGTTATCATCTCCGCTTTCAAACGCGCCCTCGCCGATGCTCTCACAGTTGTTGGAGAGGTCTCCAAACCCGTCGACATTCACGATGATAAGGCCATGGCCAGCCTGATCCAGGCCTCCATCGGCACCAAGTTTGTTTCGCGGTGGTCCGACCTGATGTGCAGCCTTGCATTGACCGCAGTGCGGACAGTTTCCTTTGATGTTGGTGGTGGAAAGCAGGAGGTCGATATCAAGCGCTATGCTCGTATTGAGAAGATCCCGGGTGGTCAAATTGAGGACTCCGAGGTCATTGACGGTGTCATGGTCAACAAGGATATTACTCACCCCAAGATGCGGAGGAGAATCGAGAACCCCCGTATTCTTTTGCTCGACTGCCCCCTGGAGTACAAGAAGGGAGAGTCTCAGACAAACATTGAAGTTTCCAAGGAGGACGACTGGAACCGTATCCTGCAGATTGAGGAGGAGCAGGTTAAGCACATGTGTGACGCCATCTTGGCATGCAAGCCTGACGTTGTCATCACTGAGAAGGGTGTTTCCGGTATGGAATTGAGTCTTAATATCCCGTTGGTAATGTCATATGGCTGACTATTCGCTCCTTCATTCTCTACAGATCTTGCACAGCACTTCCTCATGAAGGCCAACATCACCGCTCTCCGCCGGGTGCGGAAAACAGACAACAACCGTATCGCCCGTGCCACCGGCGCTACTATCGTTAACCGTGTCGACGACATCCAGGAGTCAGATATCGGTACCCGCTGTGGACTGTTTGAGATTGAGAAGATTGGTGACGAGTACTTCACATTTATGCGCAAGTGCGACTCTCCCAAGGCTTGCACCATCCTGCTGCGTGGCCCGTCCAAGGATATCCTGAACGAGATTGAGCGCAACCTCCACGACGCCATGGGAGTTGCCCGTAACGTCATCTTCAACCCCCGTCTGTGCCCCGGTGGTGGTGCCGTCGAGATGGCTGTTTCCGTCAAATTGAGCCAGCTTGCCCGTTCCATCGAGGGTGTCCAGCAGTGGCCCTACAAGGCCGTTGCTGATGCGATGGAAGTCATTCCCCGCACATTGGCCCAGAACGCTGGTGCAAGCCCCATCCGTGTTCTGACCCGCCTGCGCGCAAAGCATGTTGAGGGTCACAACACCTGGGGTCTGGACGGCGATTCTGGCAACCTGGTGGATATGAACGAGTACGGCGTGTGGGAACCTGAGGCCGTCAAGCTTCAGAGTATTAAGACTGCGGTCGAGGTAAGATACTTGAATTCAATCCGTGGCAATCTATGATTAACTAACTTTTGTTTTAGTCCGCATGCCTGCTCCTCCGTGTCGATGACATTTGCAGCGGCAAGTCGGCCCAACAAGTTGGCGCCCCCGGTGGTGGCGAGTAAGTAATAGATGCAAGACCAAAAAAAAAAAAGATGATTCATGCACCTGATGTCCGTACATAATGCTACACGACTGGCCCTGAGGTTTTCTTTTTTGTATGAACATCCTAGACCAAAATGAACCGTCATATGGGTACTCCCTGTACACTACTGGCTAGCTTAGTGCATGGCCATCAGCTGCATTCCCTAAATCTCTATCTCAAATGCATGTATGCTATAATTCACAATTGGCTGGTGAATAGGGAATTAGAAATGACAAAAGGACCACTGGTTTCTTTCTTGGCCAAGCTCAGTTTCGGCTAGCCTAAAACCTGTTATTTTTATTGGGGGCTCCGGCGATTGTGGATCGGCTTGGGCTCCGGCAAGTATCTCGCGCCAAGCGACAAACCGGAGGCAAAGAGGGCTAGGAATATCCAGATAGCATTGCCTCCCGCCAGCTGTGTTCTCGCTCCCAAAGCATAGAGGGTGGTAAATAGGGCCGGGCAGACAGCACGTAGACAACTGCTGCCAGTCAATGCCAGAGCGTTCAGTAACCCTAGGACCCGTGGCGAAGGCGACACATCATTGAGGGCAAGCTGAATCGCGGTGAAGGACATACTGACACCACAACCAAAGACCAACGCTATCGGTGTAAAGACCCAGAATGACTTGACAGCTACATCAGTTCCAATCCGTAGGAGCATATTACCGACGGGCATGGTCAGAAGGAAACAGGGATAGGCTGCGGCGCAAAGACGAATCACTCCGTTCGATCCTATCTTCTTCTGCAATGGAGGGAATACGAGGAGCAGCCATGCAGCTTGAGCGGCGCCGTTCAATCCCATTAGCAGGGAAATCTGCATAGGCGTGAAGCCAAATCCTCCAAGTTCAACGGGGGTGTACCAAAAGACCGGGACGATGGCCGTGTAAGCAAAGGCGAGGGTCATGATGTGTCCGTATATGAAGATGACCATGCTTACCCCGGGAGCCTTCAAGAGCTGCCGTGCAGAGGGATTACCGCTTTGTGGTGGCGCTTCCGAGGCAGTCTCGTCACCATCGCGGTCAGTGGCAGCTGGGTCCTTCTTCAGTGTTTCATCGACGAACAAGGCGCTAGACAAGGCGGCAGTAGCTCCTACTAGCGCCACCACCCAACTCGAGAGAGCGTAGGGGTAGTCCTCGAAGAAACGGATTCCGCCAAAGACCCCCGGGTACTGGACTGCAGGGTTGGCAAGGGCACCACCAAGCAGAGGCCCAAGGAAGATACCTAGGTTTCCACTAAAGGCAAACCAGCTGAATGCTCTCGCCTGGGTCTTCGGCGTGCTGTGCTCGGCAATCATGGTTCGGATGGTGACAATAGTCCCGGCAAAGACACCAGCAATGCATCTGAACAGAATCATCTGTGGAATCGATTTGGCCAGTCCAAATAGGCCAGTCGCTACAGTGACACCGAGCAAGGAGAAGACCAGGACAGGTTTGCGTCCAATGCGGTCGGCTAGTTTTCCCCAGAAAATCATGACAATAGCCTGTGTCAGGGAGAACAGTGATTCGATGAGCCCCGAGTAGAAACCAATATCCGAGGCCGAAACATGTCCGTTATCCTGGACCATTTGGCTGACATACGGGAAGATGGAGAAAAATGCCAGTGGCTCTATCGCCCGGGCATAGCAGAGCAACAGAACTTGGGTTCTTGGTAAAGGCTTCTCCTCCACATCGTCGGGATCATCAGCGTCTGCCGGTGATGTACCATATGAAGTGCTCGATATGCGAACATCGGTGTTCTTGGACTTGTGAGATCCAAGGAGAGTCGTAGTCTCATCTTGCCGATCGTTTTCCTCGGCAAACCCGATAGCCGCCTCTCGGCCCGCGCTGGACCCCGACGTGGTAGCAACCATGTCTGGGCGTACAGTAGGGGTAGAAGGGACTGGGTGCAAGGGGAGAAGTTGACTTGTAGGGTGTACCTTGGTGAGGAAAATAATGTCTTCCACAATGCATTCCTTATCGAATATCTGACGCGGAGTTCGGTTATCGGAGTTATGTAAGCCCCACCTCGTATCGAGTCTAACTAAATCAGTATACGCGATGTAGATAGTGCATCGCAACACAACGTAATAAGTGTGGGTAACAACATAGTTCGAAGTGACCGTGCTTATTGCTTCGGGCTCGGGTTAAGTACTCACAGCTCATGCTATGAATGCAGGTGTACGGGTTAGGACCTTGCGCAATTATGAGGTAGATTCTCGGGTCTAAGTCTAATAGACTAAGATTCTGCGAGTACCCATGCTAAAGCAATCCTAGATATCTACGAATTCACGAGTTGGGCCAAATTGGATGGTTCGCCAGTACCTAAAGCTTCATTGTATCTAGAGCCCTAGCTCCGGGCACTATCATTCAAAGTAGAGATGAACACGCATTACTATTTCCACACGTGAACAACAGCCTTGTAGAGGGATGAAATTGAGATTGAAAGGCTCAAGAAATGCCACGATCACCCGTATCAGAGGATCTCGTCAATCTTATTCTTGTGAGACTCGAAATCATTTTGTAATCTAAGCCATGTTCATTCCAACTTTCGGAACTGGACGAGACTGAGCAACTCTTTCGTACTCTCTCATGAACCGCAATAAATTTTCCTCCTCGTTTGCCATGGCCACCAGACATAGACCGAACGGCCGATCATTGTAGCGAAGCTGTCCTACTGGGACTGTGGCGACAGGATACCCTGATTACATTAGCAACGAGGAATCGAACGTAGACTCGAGCGGCTGTTACCTGCAGCCGAAGCATGAACACATAACGAGGAGTCTCCGGGACCTGCCAGAATATTGATTTTTTCCTTGTCAAAAAGGCTATCCAGAATATCTCTTGCGGCCCTGCGAAGGCCCTGCTTCATGTCATCTATTTTTTCCTTTGTCTCAGAGGTGTTCATCGCCCCTTCTAGGTCATTCTGCTCGGCAAATGCTGCGTTCTATTAGCGATCCTCCAATGTTAAATCACAGGGCTGTATCTTGTCTCTGAACCTACGTGCAGGAAGGGCTATTTCGCTGTTTTCCTTATTGAAGTTGACAATATCTGCAACGCTTTTCACAGAGCACTCGTCGAATAATCCAATAAATCCAGGAATACAGACATTCTTGAAGTCCCAATCTAAAAGTTGTTAGCCATCATGAGTTTTTTTGATATCGTGGTGACCTACAGGCGATTGGCAGTATGTTGTTCGGTAAGGCTGAGGGATCCTTGCAATATACTGGATATTTAAGAAGACAGCCTCCATTTCTTAGAGCAGAAACCGTCTCTTCGTACTCGTCCAACTAATATCGACTGTTCAAGATCTGAACTTTTTGATAGGAATGACAGTGGCATACCATTTGCTCTGCTGTGCCCTCATATTGCGTACAAAAGTCCGATGACATGCTCCAAATCTTTGGGTCCAGGAAGCCCACCGAAAGGCCTTCCCAAGTGCCAACTTGGGAGAAATCAAATAAACGACTGAGCAGAATCTCAGAAAGAACGCGAATGTCAACTGATGATTTTGCCATAGGGCCCGGACTGTCGAAGAACTCCGTCATGGTGTATAACCCAGTAGTATCCTGGACCCCGGTAGTGAACTTAAGTGCGTACAGACCGGCACGTGTTGATGGAGTCACGATGGAGCCTATAGTCTCAGTAGCCATAGCAAGAGGGCTAAACCCAGCGGCTACAGCAACCGCAGAACCAGTTGATGAGCCCCCAGGAGCCTGTATAGAAATTAGTATAAGCATCACAGCTGCGATGACATCTACTCACTGAGTGACCAAGTATCTTCTCATTATCCTCTATCTTTCCAACATACGGTGATAGAGTTTGGCCGCCATGAGCAGACCAACCGGGCATCATCATGGTCATTTTCATGCCAGCAAATTCCTAGATCGATTGTCAATCTAATAAAGTTCTCTTGGAAGCTGAATGTCTACTAACGGTCATGTTAGCCTTCCCAAGGATAATCAAGCCCGCATCGATCAGCCGCTGAGTGATACTTCCGTTCTTTGACGCCTTGGCCCCGAGGAAAGCATACGATCCAGCCGTGGTGTTCATGCCCAGCTCCGATGCTGTAATAAAGCTATCTTTCAAAATGATTGGGATGCCATGAAATGGACTCCGAATTTGTCCATTCCCGCGCTCTTCATCCCGAGCTTTAGCGACTGCGATGACTTTGTCCCGCGGAGCAAGCGAGATCAATGCATTGAGTGCAGGCTCATAGCGATCTATTTGCGTCAAGTAGATTTCCACAATTTGGGTGCTTGTGACCATCTTCTGTTCAAGTTGTTGTTGCAGATCGACTGCGTTGGTCGTGAGGACGTTGAAAGCCATTTCGCTGGGGTGTGGAGGAGCTACGGGAGAAAGTTGTAAGTGATGCCTCTGTTGATGAAGTTGCGCAGTACAAGCACATGTTTTAGATAAACACTCAGAATATGGATCTTGCTGTCTGATTCTCCAGCTAATCTCGTGTGCGGCTGTGTGGATAGCAAGTGCGGTGAAATTCAGTAGAACAGCACCCTGATAATAGTTATAGGACACAGCAATTGATCAAGTCCCGAGGCCAGGTATGAATGGAGTTACAGTTTTGTTTCCACGCAGTTGGGAACACATCGGGAATATCTAGATCTGCTTATAACTATTAATTCGTGCTGCCTGGGTTTGAGGCCGGGGTACTAGCCCCCGCACGGAAGACCGGCGGAGGTCGACAAAGTCTCTTATCTGTGAGATCTGCCAAGGACACGCCGTTTGTGCCCAAATATATGTGTATCATGTTTCTCATTGAGAGACGAATGTACGCGTCCTTAAATCTCGATTCCTGCAATGCTCTGACTTTGGCTAGTGTACAAGATGGTGTAGTTCTTTCCCTGGGAGAGGGCGTATTCCAGGTGCATATAACAGTTGAAACATCCTTTTATAACCCATAGCGCCATTTTGGGGCAATACAACTGAAATTCGACAAGCCTTGGTTATCACTTTCTCAATATGCTGAGGTTGTTCCAAGGTTAAGATACATTTTCAGCAATTCAGAGCCCTGTCTCCTACTTCTAGGTCCAGACTAACGCCAGGTCGGGGATTGCGGTAGCCCTCGAAAATCCATAGGGGACTGAGCATAATTTTAGTATATGATCTATTTACTTCTTCGAGTAAAGATGGGTATTAATATTGTACAACAGGGCCATGCCAACGAGCATTGTGAAACTTAGTCCTCCTCGTGGATAATCACACCAGGGACCTCCTCGACATACTGCGGTTCCGAATCCGCAGTCTCACCCCCAGTAGCCGTTGGCATACCAGGAGCCATTGGTCCCTTCGCCATGCCCGGCGCCGGGCCATCAGCTTCCATGCCGCCTGCACCGGCATTCTTCTGCTTCCCCCTCGCAGCCTTCTTCTTTTCTCTCCTGCGCCGATTCTTATCCGTCTTTTGATCGTCCTTCTTCTTCGCCTCCTCTCGTTCCTTCTCCCACTCCGCATCATTCTTCTCCTTGGTCACCTCCGCCTCCATCTGTCGCACCCGCTCATACTCCCGCCGCCGACTTGCCTTGTAGACATGGAATTCGCCTGAGCCCGCTCCGGCCGAAGAACCTTGGACATTGGTCACAATCTCCGGTGGTGCAGACAGCAAGGGCCCCGAACGTTGGTTGGAGTCCGGAAGTCGGATCTCCTTTGATGGGTCTTTGAAGAGTGTTTTGATTTCTGTTGCATGTTCGGAGAGCGGTGTGAGGGCGCGACGCTTGGTGGGCCGTTTGCTGCGTGGATCGGCGCTGGTAGGGAGGGATTCGGGGCCAGGCTCGGACATTATGGTTGTGTGCGAGTTGCTTTTTCGTAGGTTGGAGAGCAGTGGATTTACGCTTTCCCTGACTGGGTATAAATTGGATACAGGGCGAGGGAAACAGCAGCCGGTGCTGTAGCCTTAGGATCAAGGTTATGTTCCGGGATATGACAATTTCTCAATAGAGCACTGTGAGACGGGGAGGTGGTTTGAGCGAGTGTCGGATGGTAAAGAAGTTCGCGATGCCAGATCTGAGCTGCGACACGCTAACCGCATTCGGGGTGGTTAAGTAGTTTCAACAGCAATGCTTCCATTACGCCCGAGCTTTCCTGAAAACATCCAGATAATCTCATGTTTTGTGATTTCTTTCGTGAGAGAATTCTGATTTGCGACCGTTCTATCGTCTAGAGTTCTCCCTATCAATGCCCAAAGGCAGATCGAGATGAAGCTTTCTTTCATTCAAATCTTGGTAAGAATAAAGAATCCCAATATTCATAGATTCGCAGATGTAATCAAGATCATTTTGTTTTTGCAAGACCAAGAGTCTTTGATCTGGGGCCTGTAAACTGGCTATAATGCACATGCACGAGTTTAGAGATCTTGAAGATAGCACGGTATGACAGCCATCGCCCGGCGTCTAGCTCCAGATAATCACTTATGATCCGATAATACACGTTCACTGGTAAAAAGATCGAAGCTCTATGTTGGGCGCGCAAAGCCTCTTGTATTACTTTAATTCTGAAGCTATAGATGGCGATTCTTTATGTCGCTGGAATGATTGCGACGGTCGCTGATCTTAATCCCTGAAACGAACAAAAACCCTGAGTTCTACTTGGCAAAGGGCCTAGTTCATTAGATAGAAGACAAGCATAAGCAGGAAATTCTCTTGAACGATTTAGATATAACACGCTCAAGTTGGGACGTCTTTTGCTAGTTGTGGCTGACATACTTTGCGACTGTTTAATTTGCAGCCGGAGCTGGCGTCACGTCACTCTCCACCCTTTTTCCTTCTTCCAGAAATTTCTCATCCAACCCAGCCTCTCCCCGGTCCTACGTTTCTTCTTCAGTGCAAACTGGTAGTTACTGGGAAATTCTTTGGTTTTTTATTCACTCCATCTTGTCTTAGTCCCGAGAAAGCCACACGCGAGGTTGGGCAGCGCGTCCTACATCAACCATGCCTTATCGTTTCGGTAAGTCTGTGCTATTTACTTTTTGTCGCCTGAATTTTTAGTTACGTATTGTTTCTTGTATCTTGTATCTTCTTGACTACCAGGGGAACCTGGTCACTCCCAGAAAACAGCGACGCGAGACTTACGCGCGCCTCGGGTTGCGGTTGAGACTATCCAGTTGGTCGCAGCGCCGCAGATAGTATTCCCCCGGATACCAGACCTCTGACCCCACGCACAATACATAATATCCGTTTGGTTTTACCTAGCTAATTAGATCCCCAGAACTCGCTTCTTCCAACCGTGCTGGTTGTCAGAACAAGGAGTGCAAGGATGCCAAGGAAAAGATCCCAAAGGGCACCCTCCGTGTAGGCACCTGGATTGACAGTGAGAAAATTCAGGCCTACATGTGGCGCCACTGGTTAGTACCAACTTGCCCAGCCAAAAAAATGCTCTTTTATTATTCAAGGCATGCTAATGGTTTCAAGGGGCTGCACCACTCCTCGTGTTCTCGAGAACATTAAGACGGGCTGGGAGGAGATGTGCGATGGGAAGCCCGATTACTCCCTCCTGGATGGTTACGATGAGCTCTCTGAGGAATGCCAGGAAAAGGTCCGCCGTGCCCTAGAGAATGGTCACATCGATGATGATGACTGGAAAGGAGTAGGTTTTGAACACTCAGCTAATCATTCCAGTGATGTTTTGGTAGCGACAGAACCATTCCCGCTAACTTACGAATTAGGACATCGAGATGAACCGCCCTGGTGCCCGCCACTTCCGCGTTCCAGGCAAACGTGGCGCGAAGGGCGATAAAAATGTAAAACTCCCCAATTCCAATATCGTACTCTGACTAATACGATCCCAGGATGAGGCCACTGAAAGCCCATCCAAGGCTGATACTAAAGAAAAGCCCAAAAAAGCGCGTGCCACCAAGAAGGATGCCGACACCACTGAAAGCCCTTTGAAGGCTGATGCCGAGGAGGCGAAGCCCAAGAAGGCTCGTGCCACCAAGAAGGTTGCTCCTGCTACCACCGAAAGCCCTTCAAAGGCTGACGTGGAAGCTAAACCCGCTAAACGAGGTCGGAAGAAGGTCATCCAAGAAGATGTCAATAATGAAGAGAAATCCGCCGAGGAGGGTGTAGAGCCAGCAGCTTCGGCGGTTGGTTCTGTTGAGACTGCCAATGTCGACGGCAGCGCCGATGCTGAGCCCAAGAAGCGTGGTCGCACCGTCAAGGGCACCAAGCGCAAGGCTGCCGAGAACGACGAGGAAGAAGCAACTGACGAAGTGCCCAAGCGTCGTGGCAGACCCTCCAAGGCCGCAAAGAGCCAGGACGAGCCGAAAGAATTTGCCGCTCCATCTCGCCCTAAGCGAGGTGCGCGCCGACAGTACGCAGAAGCTTCTGATGATGATAACTAATCGTCTCTTTTGGTCGTTCGTATGCTTCTGTGTGGCATGTCTCCTGCGCCTCCGTTACTTGTGCTGACCGCGTGTTGGTTTTGAGTGGTGTCCGGTCTGTGATGATCTTTTAGTGCTTCTTGTGTCCTGTTTTTCGGCGCATATAGGTCTATATCCCTTTTTTGTGCGCATATCTGGAGATCATTTTCCTTGGTTCAACCTTTGTTATTCTGTCAATCTCCTTGAACCATGGCTTATCTGCGTTTTATCATAAATGCCGTGTGTGGATATCATGGGAAATAAAATTTGTGTACTCGATGACATCTGCAAACTGATAGCATAACCCTGTGGTCATTAGTCAAGTTTATACTTTAGTTATCAGCATTACCTTCTTCTTAGCTTGGTGCTTTCGAACTCACTCTCCGGTTGAATTTTAGCATTCTTTGTGGTCTCACAAGTCTAGCGGGCTCAGCTCGTAGCGCCGATGCAATATTCATGGCTGTACCTATAATATGCTGACCTTTTACGGTCTCATTTCAGGTATCCCTCTGATCAATCCGCTCGCCCCCGGGACCGTTGAGCCTTGCCAAGTCTCGGGATGCTTAAGAACATCTCTGCTTTCGCATTCTGCTCGCTCGGAGTTGAACCATTCCTTCCCGTCAATACTCTACGACCATCCACTGGCTAAACAATAAAAATTGCAAGGTCATTTCAGTCTTCTTGTATGGGGGAAAGCCCGTGGTGACATGGACTAAGTTTCAAAATGATACTGCTTTTCAAAATGGTACAATATTTAATATTATGAGACAATACAATAAGATCTTGCCGCAGAATATCTTTTTGGTCAACGAAGCCCTTCAT
Source organism: Penicillium longicatenatum (assembly GCF_028827895.1). Classification (NCBI taxonomy): domain Eukaryota; kingdom Fungi; phylum Ascomycota; class Eurotiomycetes; order Eurotiales; family Aspergillaceae; genus Penicillium; species Penicillium longicatenatum. Next base: position 2,038,087 of record NW_026643121.1, on the reverse strand, counting down.
TAAGTCCATTCTAGGGGCATAAATTTCACGATAAATGGGAACGAGAAAAAGAGGTCTCGCAAGAAAATTGGTAAAACCATACTAGATATGTAAAATTATGAAGTAGCAAGTTCGGTCCATGGATAAACCCAATAGCGAAAGGATATGCATGAATTCTGATGATACGAGGCCCCAAGATAATATATATGCGGAACGATATAGACTCCACCATAGCGCACCGTCTCATGGACAGAACTCGGGCGCAAATCTCAAAGTTGATCAATCCCACGGCTCTCAAGCAGACGGCGTTGGTCCGTATATTTCTGCGGCGATTTGGAGACAAGCTGCATACGCAGATCAGAGACAGCATTGTATAAACTCGGAAGCTCACGCATGACAATCTGGTACTTGACCGAACAAGCGAGCAGCAGCAGATCTTGCACATCGGCAACGAATTTGAGAATCCACTCTTGCAAATGGTCTTTCATTGAGCAATTATTCGTAAACACCAGCAGAATAATATCGAGCAGAGGCTCAAGTTGGCAAAGGCCTGGGTAGGAATTCCAGGCAACCTGCAGCTTGAACGCGATCATTCTGATCAGCTCATTCAGGTTCAAGCGACGAGCAAAAGTATAGAGATTCCCGAGAGAGAGGATCACCTCGCATAAGTCATCCGAAGTGCGGATGTCTTGCAATTGCCAGTGTCGACCGATGCCACTGACATCACCGACTTCGAGCGCGGGTTTCTCCTCCTGGGTGTTGTCACTATCCACCGGGGTATTGACCTGAACCAGGCGAGGTTTGAATTCAGAGGTCAGGAAAAACGACTTTATATGTGTGAATTCCGGTTGAGATGGAAGCTGAACGATATGATTGAAGAAGGAATGGATCTCTTCTGCCTCGGGTTTTCCCAGCACCCATGACCTAACTGATGCCTCTAGACTTAGCTGAAGAATATCGGCACTCGTTCTCCCATTCTCAGCTCCATCTTTGACTTTGAGAAATAATTTCTTCGGGACCTGGGAAAAGGGATTGACTTGCCGGTTGCCCAACGCGGAGCTGGAGCTGGAGCTGGAGCCATCAAACTTCCTGGAACTGGTCGCAAAAGAAGACGATGAGTTGGTGTAGCCAAACGCGTAGTTTTCTTTAGGAAAGCTGAGGTATGTAAGGCCATCGCCCCCGTTAGTAGCCCTCCCGTTGCTAGCAGTATCTAGATTCTTGGCTGTCGAGAGCGAGGTCGTAGACTCTTGTGTCTTGGGTGGTAGCATAGAAAAAGCAGCATCGGTGGTAGCAGAGCCAGATCGATATCCTTCCAAAAATCAGTACCAAAAGATTATGCTACCCAAGTAGGTTCCATGAGTACGCACCAGGTTTCCGACTAATCCCTGAAAATTCCGGCAAATCCTTGACACCCAAAAGGATATCTTCGTACCCATCTGGCAAAATCAATGACAACTCCCTGCTCCGCTTCCCCTTCATTGTCATCTCCTTTTCGGCCATGCTCTCCCAGAAAGTGCAACCTGGAGCCTTGAGCGCAATCTTTTGCAGCATCCGAAAGAGATCCGCATCACCACGGGTACTGGTACGGTCGAAAGTTGGTGGGACTTGGCCTGGGAGTTTGAATAGGTGGCTAACGTGCGACCAACGACTGAACTATTGTTAGTTTGAGGCTTCTCGTTCCGGGCTGAGAGTTGTTGGCTTAACTTACTAGCTGTTGCGTCCGGGCATGTATAGTGGGTAGACCCGCTCGTTCGGAGTGGTGTCCCATGTGCCATCGGCACCCTTGGCACCTTTCATGCGTCCGCTAAGGTGCTTTCCAGGTCCAAGCTCTTCGCTGAGGATGATCGCGAGCCAGATGTCGGTGCGGTAGTTGCGGCATGGATTCTTGAAACGGACGACAAATGCCTCTCCTGGCAAGAGTTCATTGTGGGAGTTGGTCTTTATCAGACCCGCCGTTAAGATGGAGATTGCACCCATTGTGATTCGATGGATTCAGCTGTAATATCGGTGAGTACAATGAACAGTATTGTAAAGTGATAGACAAAAATACCTTCAGAGACTTAGGTAGGGAGACGGGTAGGTAATCGTCTAGGTGAATGGCTTGATAATCAGTATAATGAAATGAAAATAAAAGAAAGACGCCGAGAGGTTGGTGGAGTGAGGTGTTAATGTGACGGTAATGGTAAGAAAATGGCAAGAAGTAAGACCGAACTCGGACGCAGATATTGGCAGTTGGAAGCGAGTGTCTGACTGAAGGGATTCGAAATGCTGGGGGATGCGAAGATGAATACTTACTGAGAGTATCCTATGAGCAGAGCAGAATAATATGCTTAGGAAATATCCGAAGGTCTTGATGCAAGGTGGTGGTGGAAGAGAAAGACCAAGAATTTGATCTGGAAAAGAATTTTATAGACTTAGGTGAGAATGGATTGTTGACTATCGCCTAAGGCAATGTATAGAACAGCACAAATAAGATAGGGCAAAACTAGACAGTAATCTAGACGGTACCATTAAAATAAGATATCTCTCATATTTCAACAGCCTGACTGAATTCCTTGTCAGGCAAATACGTTCTCAAAAGATATTGACTGGTCTTGCGTGTATAGAGAAAGCACTACCGGGTTAGCAATATCTAGGTTCATGTGACTCGGTAATGAGGACTATGATCAATACTGGAAATATCATTCGAGGTGGCCGGATTTCTCATTTCCTATTTCTTAATCACTAACGAGCATAAGGCTCAAATAGATCACACAGCCAAGAAGCATCAAGACAAGGAGCGGAGACGTAAAATCATTCAAGTAAATGAATGCAAACAATGCAGACAACGAAGACAAGAACGCAAGTATCATAATGGAACATAGGGCAAAACGAAGAAGGGATAATGTCGATTAACTCAACGTCATACACCAAATCGATTAAACGTGAGTAGGGCGGTTTCTTCAAACCGTTGAACGGCGGCCAACCTCGTGAGAATCGAAGAAGTCAATTTGCCAGGAAAGCAAAATTCAAAAGACTGGTTCAAGGAAGCGCAACGCAGTCAAAAAGCCATTCTGGTTCAAATAAGCATGCCTCCCGATTCAATTTCAATTGTCAAAATGCTCGATCTGAGGCACGAAAGCAAAGGCAATGTGACGATATACTAGAACAACCGTGGAGTTCGCTTGATGCTGCTGGAGAGTAAAGTAAGCGTCTTTGACACAACGTCATGTTTATATAGCAGAAAAGACAAAAAAGACCTTCAAGCAATTAGCTGGGAGTAATCCTACCGGATCTCCACAAGGTCGTCCATGTGGTTGCACATCGCCACAAACAGATCAAAAAATAGCTTGCCACCATTCTCCATCTCCATCTGCATAGTTCCGCTCCTCTTGAAAGTCTTACGGCTTCGAATAATGAGAGCAAGGTAATGAGCGCGCAGTCGAGATTCGGTGTCCGGGGTGTGGTCATACGCATACCGAGCAGATCGCAAGATCACATCAGCCGGGATTCCGATTTGAAGACCTTGCTTGCGAAGAGCAATATCTTTCAGCTCTTCCAGGCCGTATTTCTCGGCAGTGCAGTACACTACCGTGTCTCGGAGCACAATGTCCTTCACACCGGAGTGGAAAAACGTCGCCTCACTCGACCCGCAACCACCGGTTTGTTGAGGATCCTGGGCATTCTCAAGATGCCAAGAGTCTCGACGCTTACCACGCAATAGCCGTGGGTAATAGTCACCCTTGTATAGGTACTCGAGGACGCACGAAAGGATCTCGGGCTCCCTGTTCGAGTATAAGCTCATAGTCATCATGAATTTAGCGACGAACGACTCACTCGTCAGGCAGAGCCAGTTGCTTTGCACCTTCCTCCAAAGATTTCTCCTTCAGCGCAGTTTGAAAGTACGGGGAAATGGATAAGACGTCCTCGTGGGCAGCGAATAAACGCTGGTCCTGGCCCACAATCATCGTTATGATGGGACTTGTCAGTGCACTAACCGCGAGTGATTAGCTTTATCCCTGAGACTATTATCGTGAAATTACCACCTTCCCGGCGACGGGTTATCCACTTTGTCCTGCATTTTCTCTTTGGCTTGTTTGTCGTACTTCTTCTTACTCGCCTTGGCGGTCTTCCCCGCCCGGCTTTTAGAATCGAAGCTCTTCGACGTAAAGGAGCGTCGGAACATAGCGATACGGGTTATCAATGGACGTGGCCGAGGAACCCTAAATGATCAAAAAGAGTGATACGAGTTGGTCAAATAGCAAAGAAAAAAAAAATACACCTGACGCTGCAGATCACACGAGCATGTGAGAGAGTCTGGAAAGCCGCCCTCCGAAATAGTTCCTCCGTTTCATCAAGAGACGGAAAGAAACAGTTTTCGGATGAGAGCTTTGCATTCAAGAGTCCCGAGAGACTCTAGGTGCGTAATTTGTCGACTCTGGCAGACGTGAGAAAAAGAAAGCCGGGGTGAGGGGGACGAGCGCTATTAAAGATACACGGTCAGGTGATATCAACTGCAGGTGCGGCCGGCATGAGGCGCAAATTTTGTCATCTCCGATTGGCAAGATCATGTCCGCCTGGTGTCGTTTCCAACTCGTGTTTATTCGGCGGCGCCTATTAGCTGTATGGTATTGGCTCCCGAGTCGACGATCGGCGTTGCCAAATGCACGCTGCTTTTGGAGCCTAGACCCAGCTGCTATCTTCAGGAACCCCGAGATAACGGAGGATGTTTCAATTGGTACAAATTGCAATTATGATTTCGCTCATGGCCATGGGGCTTAAAGCAACAAATAATATAATCTGACGCGCGATGCCAACTATGTTGAATAGCCCAACGTCCGGTGAAACAATTGATACATAGTGAACAGGTTTCTAATGTGGTAGCCTCTCGCCCGCGAGGACTTCACATTACCACTTTGTCACAGCCTCTCAGGGCCCATGATTCCGTAGAAGCTTCAGATTCTCAGCTTACAGCGAGAAACATCCAGCGTAGCCAAGCCCGACACCAAAGCTGTAGAAATGACCAGGGGTCACACTGTACTGTCCGTTTCCAGCAGAACAAGCAAGGTCACGCTCTCCGGAGCACTTCACGACGCTGGCTTGATATCCAGAGCTGTAGTACTCCTAGATAAAAAAATAGAATGTTAAATCTCAACTGGGTGTAGGTGGAAATTGGTCGGGTCGATTTAACTCACGGTTCCGTAGTGAACAAAGTTGTATGGGGCTTGGACGTACATATTCTAGGACAAGGTCAATCATATGCAGAAGATAATGAGATGAAGCAAGACTTACCGGCACACCGTCATCAATGTTGTTGCCGCGGTTCAGGGTGCCGTTGAAAGAGTTGGCAAAGGTGGCCCAGGCCTGGTTGCCGATCGGGAACGCAGCCATAGCATTGCTGGTAACTTCCTTGTCGGGAAAGTTGGCGGACAAGGCAACATAAGACATGTAAGTAAGGGCTCCTCCCAGGGAGTGTCCGGTCGACTCCAGAGTGTAGTCCGGGTACTTCTCCACCAAAGTCTTGACTTCCGAGATGATAGTGTCGTGAACGGCAGACCAAGGGCTGCTAATACCGTGCATGATCTGAGCACCAGAGGGGAATGTAACGCCGGAAAGGGAGGGAGTAACCAGCGTGGTGTCGATGTCGTTGATGATATCCGTCTCTACTGTTTGTCAGAATCAATTTTACGGTCGAAAGTCAGAAAACGATACCAGTAGTAGATCCCTTCATGACGACAGAGATCTTCTTGTTCGTAGTGGAATATCCAACAAAGCCCTGATAATATTAACAACTGGTCATTGAACTAGTCTTTCGTGGCTTTTACCTTAGCATTGGTTGTCAGATCATAAATCTGCTTGGTAATGGTGACATCGAAAGCCGTTCCAATGCATCCAGTGTACGCAGCTGACGACAGGTCAGCAGCACGCTGCAGGAAGGACCAAGCAGCAGTGTCTATATTTTGACAGTCAGCTAGTATTTGGTATTGCATTTATTAAGTTGACAAACCCGCAGTAGCCCGCTCTTGCAGCGCAGGGAAAGCAGAGACCTGCGCGACCAACGCGGCAGTGGCAAGGAAGGAAATGCTGTTGGAAAGCATTGTGGATTATAGTATAGCAGATTGGCTCGGCTCGAAGAATTCAGTCAATGGCAGAGCAGACAAATGATTGTTGCTTTCCTTTTCTTGGTCCTGGGATATGCTGGGAATGCTGTGCTTTAAATATCTTTTTCAATTCGCAAATACCTTTTACCCACGAACTCGCCTTGACGTATATTCGAGAAAATGTTCCGGAACAAAAGAAGTCCCACACACTTCGATCTAAGCGGCGTTCTTTCTAGAAAGGGAAATATTCGTCTCAGACTCAAACACCGTGATGCATATAGACTTTCGGAGTCATTCCTGTTCGGGTAAACCTCGGATCGGCAGTGGGGATGTAGGGCTCGTGGCGGAGGATCCGCGACCAAAAAGGATGAGACGTTAATTAAAATCATTTTTAAATGTTACAATGCGTTCTTGAATGACGGGGCAAGGTCAATACTGCGTGGGTGTCATTGATAGTTCGTCTGTCACATTGACTTCACGAACAGGGGCAGGGGTCGCAGGACTCTGGGGGGGAACTTGAATCCAGAGCAACTGTAACCAAGGTAACTGTGAAATTGAGTCTCAGGGAAGTGTATAGAAACATCGGTCAAACCTACCGATCCGGTTTCAGGAGATGGCACTATGCAGCTTATCTCTCGAACGGTCCGGAGGCGTGTGGGGCATGCTACCCAGAAGTATGGGTCCCGCCTCAAAAATCAGTCATGGGCCCTTGGTTGACCCTTACTTCTCCCTGAATTCCCGATTTCTCGGCGCACGCTACATAATCTAAATGCTCTTATTTAGGATAATTATAAGCACATTCGGTCGTGGTTCAAGTTCTCAGAGCCCCGCACTTATGACCTGCCAACCACGGGCCTGATGGCTCGCGTGGGTCAAACCGCCACAGGTTAGCCTAATTCAATTATTATTAAGGATCTTGAAGACATGCAGTGTGAAGCCCGACGAATCCCGATGCACTCTATCATGTCGTGTCATTGAGTCTAAATTCATCCGAGTTGATCTGTCATATTTCCTCAGTCTTCACAGCAATTTGTCTAAAACAATTGTCCCAAGTTGGACTTGTACACAATCCGATGTATTATATCCAGGATCCACCACGACGTCAGGGTGGAATTCAACGTAGTGGTGAAACGCCTCTTGCTCACCGATATACCATTCCGTGGAGTCCCTGTCAATCCGGGGCCACGAATGCTTGGCCAGGGCCCAACCGCCGGTCTAGAAAGCTTCCGGCTCGGCATTTATAGAATCGGCAGTTCTTAAACCGAGGTTCGTCGTTCAAGCTTCTCAGAAATGGGAAAAATCTCCGAAGCCCAACACAATTAGAGGCGAAAGCTCTCGGGAGATCTGAAACAGCGACCCCGCAAATCTACGGCAGATGACTTTATTCCGAATAAACATCGTGAATATGCACGTATGTGACATCAACCATGTCGCATTTGCCATTTGCAGAGCGGAAAATCCGTTTTATATGCGGGGTGCGTTCTGATCACCTCGGTTGTCTCCGAGAGTTAACCGGAACTACACGTCTCGAGTCATATCCAACCTGATTTTATCAAAATCTTCGAATCCGAGCTCATTTGGTTCCAAATCACTCTGGTCGTTACCATAAGTATCTTTTGAATAAGAGATAAACATGGTCATGGATTCTGTTTATGTCATCAAGTGTCTATTCAAAGCAACTGGGGAAGGCGAAACATCTTTTACAGCATCCGATCTCGCAAGCTTTGCTTTCCTCGCTGCCACGAGCCCCTCTATTCCTTTACGCGGCAAGAGATAGTCTGAAACTATATCAGACTCTGATGCGGCTAGAGCAAATAGAAGAACAGCAAATTAGTTTCCTGTCTCTTCCTTTCCAAGTTCGCAATGAACAAGAAGAGGATTTCCCGGGTTATCCCGGATATATCTGAAAACTGAATTGAAAGCGGTAGTCGAGTGGACGCAAATATATTGGTGAAGCTCAGCACATGCTAGTGGCGCATTTTCAAGAGACCATCGAATATTTCTGGAGGGTTATTCCGTCAGGCTTCGCAACAACCGGTAGACCTATAATGGGAATTTTTGCAGGTGGAGATTATTGCCGCGCCCGCTCACCAGCGCTCCGTAGGCCAGAAATTATACGGATGTTGTAAGAGTCTTGCAGCTCGTCAACTGCTTATCTGTCGATGAGATTGATGCTGGCAGAACGGTATGTTATCCTTTTCAGATGCATTTAGTAGGAGAGATAGAGAAGCCACCTATGTCACGGAAATTCCGGAAGCCTTGGGACATACATTGGCCAGACATTGTGTCTTGAGTCTGATTCTCTCACACATGTATTCAAGACAAATGGTCTATTAAAAAAGTATTTGTTTGCCTTATTTGCGATGGCCCACAAGTTGCGCCATTGGATGATAGATACCCACTGTAGATACCAAGCATCACTTGAGCTGTGGCTGTGGTTGCGGCTGTGGCTGTGTTAGAGGGGTTTTGTGGGGTTGTTCCTCGTATCAGCCACGATGATATCATCACGAAAGAGCTGGCTGAGATCAAAACTTCCCCTGTGAACACTGCTTGCATGTCACATATCCGTTCTTTTCTCGGCAACTTTGCCCCTTTCACTGAATCTCCGATCTAGTTTTGATCTATTTGCACCTGGAGCCGCCCGTGCAGGGTGATCTATCAACTGTGTGCGCTCAAACCTCCACTACGCGCCGACCGCGTTTCAAACTTTGACTTTTGAAAACCTGTCGCCGCTGTTTCTCATAAACCACCCCCCGATCTGATATTGAGTGTGTGTTCTGGCTTTACGATGGAGTATATCAACCAAATGAAGAATCGCCGGCGCTCGTCGCAGGTCTTGCAAGCACCAAAGCCTGTTCTGACCGAGGAGGAGGAAGCCTATCTGCGACAGGTCACTTCGCCTGAAAGTGGATCTAGTACTGTTGCGAAAGCATCATCGCCAGGATCTGAAGTTCCTCCAGGAAGCTCTGAGTACCCCGTGCTGAATGAGGGTGCCGAAACTATCCCTCTTCCTGCCTCGCCTGCTGAGGAGTTTGGGAAGGAGCTGGGAGAACAAGGGCGACGGACGAGCCAACTTTCCGGCGGCTCTGCAAACAAAGAGTCAGAACTTGTGAAGCCACAAGACTCAGGAGCCCCAGAGAAGAAAAAGAAAAGATGGAGTACAATGTTCTGGAAGAAGAACGCAGACTCCAAGAATGTAGGACTTCTTGTTTTACTTCCGCCGTCGCATCCTTTTCGGCTCGATTGACTAATACTGTTTTCTCTCTGTGTAGGACAAAGACAAGGATGCTGCAAAGGATGACACTTCACAATCTCAACCACCCGTTCCTCCATCGACGACAACACCGCCGGACAATGGACAAGAAGCTCAGAAGGACCAAGAGGATATGATAGATATCCTGGAACGACTGAATCTGGCAGCAGATAACAATCGTGTTTTTTCCGTCAGCGATGAAACGCAGGAACTGCTTCGCAAGTTCAAATTGATCTTCAAGGATCTGATCAATGGTGTTCCTACGGCCTATCGCGACTTGGAGATGCTCCTGACGAACGGGAATCGCCAATTGCAAGACACTTATACCAAGCTGCCTGGCTTCCTTCAAAAGCTAATCGAGAAGCTCCCTGAAAAGTGGACCGAGACTTTGGCACCAGAGATGCTTGCCGTGGCCAGTGAACGGGCCACTCAAAGTGGAGTCAACATGGAAAACGTTGGCAAAGCTGCCGCTGCAGCCGAGAAGATGGGAGTCAACATTCCCAGTCTGAAGGAGCTAGTTTCTAAGCCTGCTGCGATCGTGGGTATGCTACGGTCCATTATGGCATTTTTGAGGGCACGTTTCCCGGCCGTGTTGGGCATGAACGTTCTCTGGTCATTGGCGTTGTTTAGTAAGTCACGAATGATTCTATTTCTGGGTCCCCGCTAACAAATATCTTGCAGTTCTCCTATTCGTGCTCTGGTACTGCCATAAGCGTGGGCGTGAGGTCCGTCTTGAGAACGAACGCCTGGTCACGGAGGAGGAGATCAATAAGTTGAATGAGGATTCCTCTGAAGCCAGAATACGTCCCACTGAGACTTTTACGACCACCGCACCTCAAGGAGCTTCAGCCGAAGAGATCCGCGAGGGCGTGCGAAAAGTGGAACAAGCTCGAGCATCCTCAGCATTGGAAGCTGCAGCTTCGGAGCCCCAGAGCCCCATGGAGACCACTGCTTCCTCCACGGTCCCTACTCGAACCAAGTCGCGGCTATCTATCTTTGGACGAGCAAAGACTGAACCGGGCCCCTCCTCTAATATTGCCCCTTATCCTGGGACTTGAGTAGTTTATAGAAACAATTGTCTTTGTACACATAGCTTGTGAATAGGCAGAATATTGCACATTCTGGGCGTGATGATAACGATTTATGGAAGTGCGAGGGTTGATGATAATTCAGATAATGCATTGTTTTTTTCAAGCGATCTTGATTGGCCGACGATCAATAATGCTCTGGTCAGCATAAGTCGCACCATCTCGGCTTCCCGGTCCAGTCCACGGATAACGGGGTTCCCGGCACCCGGCATCTTGGAACCGATGGGCTGAATTAAAGGCGTGAACCGAGGTTAGAAGAAATCATCCAGAATTTTCTGTTTGGGACCATTTCCTGCTGAACGGGTGGGTTCCGTTGCCAAGCAATTCCGTAGCTGCAGAGTGGCAACATAATATATATCATTGCGATGGTATTTACGGTTCCGGACCGAATACTGGCCTCAGTGAAATGGAGAGAGCATATTACTACCTGTTGTATATAGCTCAATCTAGTAGATAAGTATGGACTCGTATCAAACATTTGAAACAATAACCTTGGACACAGTGATGCGGTGAAATGCATGTATCCGTCAAAGAAAATTAAGATTGACTTTCCAAAGATGAGCATGGGTGTGATTGGACGGCGGGGATGGTATGCAGATCACCAATAATCCAAGCCACAGGTTCACCTGGATAGGACTTCAGAGCCTCCAGATCCTTCCGTCGTTCCCCCTTTCTCAAACCCTTTATTGAGTCTTGATAGTAGACCACGTGGGAAAAAACTTCCCCCCCCAAAAAACAATAATAATCGGAACCCAAAGGAAGTCTGTTCTCCGAAACGCCTCCAACGGCTTAAAAATAGGCTAGCGTAGTGGGTCTGGATTAGCGGGCGAAATTTCTACTGAATTCATTGCGGGGCGGAGATGATCTTGCAGAGGAAAATCACCCCTTACTTTGGAGGGGTCTTTGCACCCCCTCCATAACTTACTTTTGGCACAGAACTATGTATTACGGTTGGGCATTATCGCGGATCTATCTCATGCAGGATGCAGCCGCAGCCATGTTGTCAATACTTACCGCCTGTTCCTTCCCGCCCCTTTCTACTTGAAGGCCCAGGTCTGCGACGAAGACCTGCAAGCTCCCAGGTAAAGACGAAGTTCTGGTCGCCGGAATGGAGAGACCCGAGTTGCCACCGCGGGAGGGAAAAAAAAACGAAACGGAAAAATCAACACGACTCTCGGATCCGACCAATGGATGGCGAGTGTTCTTGCTGACCTGGACTTTCTCGTGTGGAGTCATAATATGATTCATCCCATCAGCAGTGTGTCATGATCGGGCGATGAATCATTCTGCCCGCACGGGTCAACTTTTGGCTTCTGCACCTTCCACTACAGTAGATAAGCGCCAGTCTGACGTCGCTGGAGCCAGTTGCCTGCAAGTCCAGAAAAGTGTTTTGAGTTTTAATTGATTTGTCTAGATGAATAGCAGTCATTATTTGAAGACTGCCACAATGGACCCGCATGGTTGCCCCAGTTCTGGATCTGGATCCATTCCTTAGCAAAGTTTTCCTCTTCCCCTCTTTGATAGAGAGCTTTCCATACCTATAGTCAACTAGAGCCAAATAGCTAGCACCCCTTGGGAGTCAAGTCCAAGTCTCTTAGGCAGCTGTACCGTAGAATCCGAGAATAGCGTGCAGGATTTCCAATTGCAGCAAGTTTACAATTGGCGCGAAAGATGCGGTGAACTGACGCCAACGAATGGGCGCTCGTGGAGTCCGGCCAATCAACCCGCCCCATTCCCCACTTCCGCTTTGGCGGGAAAAATCCATTGGATTATTATCCCTTCACATCTTCTTCTCATCAACAACCCAGCTTTACCAGGTCAACCCTTATTCAAACCCCCCTTTCACCAACTGTCACTTTTTAAGATACCCGTCAAGAATTCCTGCCAAATGGCTTTCGTTGAGCTGTAAACGCCTCGCTGGGGAGCCTGTCTGCCGGCTCCTCAGTCCTGCAGCTCCGACCTTCAATTCAACTTGACGATATCTGTTCCTCTTCTGATGCACCTTTGGCGTCGGAATTGCCCCCCTAGTACAGTCCCAGAAAGAGCACTTGACCGTCCATCGTGGACTGGAGGTGCTTCGTGGTTACGAAAAAAAACTTTCACTTTTCCCACCCTTGACGATACTCCCCAACTCTCCCCTGGGAACCCTTTCATCCAACATACGAAATCCCTGAAACCGAATCTCCCTGGAAATCTATTTCTAGTCACCTCCGAAAAATAAGGAAGCTCCTTGTGACAAAAATACCCCTCCACTTGAACGAAGAAAAAAATTGCATTCTGTACCGACGAACGAACTGTGCCGATATGCCGCAGTCGAGCCCATTTTCATCCAGAAAAACTTCCAAGGGTTCTAAAACTACACAACGACCATTGACACCTGAATATAACAACCGGAAACACCTCAATATGTCCCCCAAGGCCCTTGTGCAAGCGAAAAAGATGGCCAACTCCCGCAATGGCGGAACCGCCTCATTTGAGCGGAAAAGACGCGCATCCTCCTCGTCGGTCTCCAGTGTCTCCAGTGTCTCTTCTCTTGAGGAACTGAGTGAGGAGGCCGATGATTCGGAAGATGATGCTGATGACGAAGAAGACCGGCCCTTGGCGCAGGCCCGGTCATTTGGTCGCCGGTGGAATAACTCCCGCAAGGCAGGCCGACAAGCCGCCAAAGCGACCAAGAGAATACGGGTTTCTGAGGATGAAGAATCCGATAACATCGTGAGCAGTGACAGTGATTCAGAAGACAGCTCAGACGATGTCTACGCTGCGGTAGACTACATCACCGATGCCGAAGACGAAGAACAAGATGTTGAAAAATTGGAAGAGATGATGATCATGCAATCCGAGAGAGAACATCGTATCCTGCCCACCTCTGAAACCTCTCATGACCAGTGGCACGGCGCTGAGATCTTTGGGGACTCGATGTTCCTGCCTGCTGCTTCCTTTTTTGACGAGGAGCAGATTTACAGTGCCATGGACACTTTTGGTGAACCTGAGATTGCCAGCGAGCCGGTGGAAACCTCCGTGGCTCGCCGTGTCCACTTCGAGGAGCGATCCGACTCTTCTTCTGACAGTGACTCCCACACTGAGGATGAAATTCCCAGTGATTTCCTCCAGCAAGACTCATTGGACCCTCAACTGCGTCGCATGATTGAAAGCGACAACGACCACCATCGTAGCCATCGTCGCCAGTCTGAAGATATGTTTGGTGATGCTGACTATGGCCATGGCAATATTTACCACGTCGAGTCCGAGGGAACATCCGAAGGCAGCTTGAGTGGTTATGAGAGTATGCTGGCTATTTTCCCGCTTTTCTATGTTTCTTTGCTAATACACCCCCAGCCGATCATGGCGACACAACAGATGAGGATCTTCCCCCTCCAGCCACCATTACTCACCCTCGCTCCCTTCTTCGTCGGGACTCCACTGACTCGCTGGTCGCTACCGACGATAAGAGCGATACTATCCCCCGCCGTCGCGGCCCAATCATGGGCACGTTCGTGGCGGACCCTCACAAGCCTGTAGCCTTGGTAGACTGCACCGGAAAGCATCTTGTCATTATCCCAGCCTATGCTTCCTCTCGTCACGACTGGTTGGATTCTGCGGCCAACAGCATGCCGGGCACCGCCAACAACAGCCCTCGCCAGACCACTCTGCAGCTGATCGATGAGAGTGATACTGATGCCCTTGCATCCCCCAACCAGACTGACTTCAGCCCTATGCTGGCCTCCAGCGCCAATCTCATGATGACGGCCCTCGGTAACGACCTGGCTCCTGGGGGTCAGGTCATGGGCCCCCCTGAAGCATTCTACCCCTCCCGCGACTTTGCGATTGACAGCTCCTTTGAAGAGGACGACGAAGACGACCCGGAGTCCGCTCTCAATGTGGATGACTTCATCGATTTTGGCAATGGATCCTCCGATGAAGACGATATGGGCAATCTCGATGATGACGCACTCATCTCGCCTATGACTGGTGGATCCTCCTTGCCGAATATGGGCACCCCAACACCCAAGCGTAACTCGGACGTCCAACAGGACAGTAAATCCGAGCGCTTCCTCGAACACCTTGATAAGGGCATTGTCACGGCATTCCGTCGTAACCACAACCGATACCAAGCCCTTCTCCGTCTCCCTCAGCACCGCGAATTCATGCCCGCTAACTCCCCCGCGCGGCCTGCCAGCGTCTTCCGACACGCCAAACACACTGACCAGCGTACCCCCACCAGGAAGCGCAAAGCGAGTGGCTACACCGGTGGCGAGGCTGTGCGTCGCAAGCTCATGGATGCGCAACGCCGCACCCAAGTACCTCTCTAGCTCCTTGCTAAAACCATTTAACGATTCCACGAAGTTTGGATTTTTATCTTGAAAAAAGATCGCATGATACACACGGACACTGTTACATTTGTTGAGTCGCTGGCAGACTTGTGCCGGGAGGCAGGTTGATTATTGATGCTCTTGTTGATCTTTCATCAAATGGATGGAGATCTAAGTTTGGCATGGATGATTAACAACCCCGCATCCTCATGTTGTTACTAAAAGGAATATCGATGGCGGTTCTGATGATCCAAAAGTTGATCAATTTTTGTGTTCTTGCATTGGATGTTTTTGCCTTTACATTCCTTCGCTTCTCATATGTGTTTATTTGCCATGGACTCCCTCGCTGTTCGAGAGGAGACGGTGATACCTCTGGATTTTCAGGAGTTGATATTTTTTTTTGCCTTTATCATGAGTGATGGATGTCTTATTTTATTTTTACCAGAACAAAAAAAAAAAATTAAATCTCGAACTCATCCAGTTACGTATTCAAGGGCCTCGGTAAAGGAATCATGTCACTTGGACCCCTCATTACTCTATTCAATACCAAGGCTTCAAGAATCCCTGCATGGGTGGACTTGAACCAGCAGGGAACCTAGCTTAAGTCCCTATTCTATAGACAATTTCCCATTGAACAACACAAAGGGCCTGCGCCACAGTTGCTTAGTCTGACAGTAGCCATGTGTCAGATTGAAAGAGAGCCCCGCTAGCAGGAGTTCTGAGGGAGTAGCGTGACTATGGAGGTCAAAGCGCGAGAAGATATTTGCAGTAGAGTGTTCTCAACCCGCAGCAAAACAGTCGACTGGGTATGCACGCAGGAGTGAAGAACGAGATGATGCAGACGGGTTGCGCGTGCCTGCATCATGGCGCCGACCAAGATCCGTCAGGCGCTATTTTTGGGGTCCTGATCCCCCCGGATTCTCTGATTGGCGGCTCCTAGACCACCCGGTCCCCACTCCAGAGCCCGGGAAGAGCGGTGATTGGTGCTGAAGTTAACCGCTGGACTAGACCCTTAGCTTTGTGCACCCGTGTCGATCTGGCGCTGGGACATTCGTCAATGGGGCCTATTTTAGACCGATCCTTAATTTCTCTTATTGGCTCCCTCCTGTAACCGCCGGATGTCACCGAACTGAGAGCTCCATACTTGAAGAACTGGTTAATCTAGTTGATTGGATACTGGGCTAGCCGCTTTGCTAGTTCCTGCAGTAGTCTCCGCTTTGTCTACTGGAAGGATGCTACGCTGCCTCTTCTGGGTTGACCTTGTTTCATAAGGTACTTCAGTCCTCTGCCTATTGGAGGACACAGCGCCCATAGTGTCAAGTTGTCTTACAAATGAGGAATAAATGCACAGTGGATGTGGAGCTCTAGACCGTGAAGTAAATAGCTGAAGACTTCAATGGGGCGCGTATTAAAGAAGAGAGGGTTCCCCACGTAGTGAAGAGAGGTTCATCATTCACTTTTGTTACGGGGGCTGGTACTCTCATCGCATTCTCTTTTGCGTCCTCTCGTTGTTTACCTTTCTTTGTTCTTGACTTTCTTTCTTCCACCGACCTTCAACCTTTCTTGCTTTTCCATCTCTTCGAAGCTTTCTGACCTTCGTCACTCTCGCTCAAAGATCTTTTATTCGGATTGCTACTTTCCTCTAATCTAACTTTTGTTTTTCCAAACATATCGTGCTTCTTGCACCACCTGTCGTCGCGATGGGCTCCCTTCGTCCTGATCAATCGGTGATCAACCTCTTCAAGATGTTGTCTGTTTTTGCTATCGTCTTTCTAGCTACGATTTACGCTTTCCCCAATACTGCCCCTTCGGTACGTGTTGTGTTTATGGTTTTGTGTTTTGCCTTACATAAATATGGATATAACCAAAAGATCAACACTGACTTTTCTACAGTGGTGGGGGTTCGACAAGCCTAGTCATGAAGAGCCTGCTTTCATGGAGTGCAGCAAGTACCAGGAGCGGTCTTTTGGCTTCAACTGGGCAACTCTGGAGGATGGCCCAATTTCCACTTATGCTGATTTCAACTTCACCGGCTTCACCTCCAGCAGCACCTTTGGTACGGGATATGGAGTATGTTTACTACCCAATAGTAGAATTCATAACACTGTGACTAACATGATACAGAAGAAATCCATCGTCAGCAATGTCACCAAGTCTGGTGAATCTGCCCCTTCTATCTCATCCCGAGATCCCTTCTCCATCAAGACCATCTATGCATCGGCTTCCGAGCCCATTGATCTCAAGATGCGTTTCATGATGCCTGACGGCAACCTCTGCCGCTTAAATACTCGCGTTGGCGGTCGTGTCGCGGTCATTCCCGTTGACAGTTGCGCCGGTGCTACTTCTCTCCGCTTTGAACTTGATGAGAACAACAGGGCAACCCGTGCTAAGATTGGTATCTACAACATCTTGTTCAACTGCGGACAGTTGATCATTCCGAGTGGCCCGGCTGTTGAGCGTTTCCCAGCGCGTGTAGATATGCGTAAACGTGGGGTTTCTTCGATTCCCTACGTTGCTGGAACAAGCGGCGAGGAGACTACTACGTCTGCTGATCCTGAGCCTACTGCCCCTACATCTAGCCCGGCAGCTGAGACTGACAATGGCAATGCTGGATACACCAACCCTGCAAACACCGAGTCTGTCAATGCCAATGCCAACGGTCAAACTTATGGTGCCTCAGCTTCCAACCCCCTTGAGGTTGTTCCTCAGTCTGCTCCTACCCCCGCTTCAGCTGAAGCGTCTCCCATCTCTACCAGCCCCGTTGTTGTTGTTCCAGGCAACACTGCCTCGAGCTCCCCCACATCCTACAACGTTGTTAGCCCACATGCTGCTGGTGCTTCGGCCAACGTGCAGAAACCATCTTCGGTAGCTGAGAGTCCTTCTAGCTCTGTTGCTACCAACACTCCATCGAGCTCAACCCCCTCGGCTCTTGTAATCTCTCCAGTCGGCGCGACGACAAGTGCCGCGGCTCAGACTCACCGTATGACAACATCTACTGTGTATGCCACCAGCGTGATCACGGTCACTAGCTGTGCGGCTACTGTCACTGACTGCCCGGCTGATTCTACTCGTGTCATCACTTCTACCTTTGCCATCTCTACTGCGGTGCACCCGGTGACGGACACCTACGCTAATACTACTCCAGCGGTAAAGTCCACTCCTATTGGATCCAGTCCGAGTGGTAGCTCGCCTGAGAGCTCTCCTGTCACCTCGCCTATCTCCTTGTCAGTTCCTACTCCGAACGCAACTCCAGCGGCCACAAACACCGTGACTCCATCTGTTGCGGCCACTACCTCGCAGAAGTGGACTACGTCAACTGTCTTCACCACCCGCGAGATTACGGTCACTAGCTGTGCTGCGTCAATTACCAACTGCCCTGCTGATTCGACTGTTGTGGTTACCTCTACCATTGCACTTTCAACCACTATCTGCCCTGTGACGGAGACTGAGACTGGAACTGCCACAGAGAAAACTTCTACCCCGCTTGTGCCCTCTAGTGTCCTGCCTGTATCATCTCCGGCTGGCTCTCCTAGCTCCTCACGTTCGACCAACTCGCCTTCTGTACCTGCTGCTAGTCCACCGGCTGGTTCTCCTCATTCGGTTTCTGTCGCTCCCAGCACTACGCCGACTGGTATCACTCCCACGCCCACTAAGTGGACTACGTCGACTGTCTACAGTACCAGCCTGGTCACCATCACTAGCTGTGCTGCGACGGTCACTGATTGCCCTGCTGACTCCACCACAGTTGTCACAAGTACAATTGCTGTTTCGACAACCATCTGCCCAGTGACCGAGACAGAGACTGGTACAGAGAAGACTTCCACTCCTGTTGGCCCTAGCGGTGTTTTGCCTACTTCTTCTCCGATACAATCGTCATCGCCTTCTCCCGTTATTTCACCCAGCAATTCGCCTCAGCCTTCAGGGTCTTCTCCGGTTACAGTCTCGCCAAGTGCAGTCTCAGCCTCAACCACTAAGTGGACTACATCGACTGTCTACTCTACCAGCCTGGTTACCATTACTAGCTGCGCTGCGACAGTTACGGATTGCCCTGCTGACTCGACTACTATTGTCACCAGTACTATTGCTGTTTCGACAACCATCTGCCCAGTGACTGAGACTAAGACAGGACACTTGTCTACTCCCGCCGTTCCAGGATCAACCGTGACATCTACTCCGCTTACTGTTACCGGCACGTCGATTTCTCCTGGTGTCAGCGCTGGTTCCACTCCGGGTGGGCCAGGTGGCTCGATTATCACTATCGTGACTTACACTACTACAACCTGGTGTCCTGTCACTGCTACACAAACCTCAGGCACCCATACCTACACTACGGTCTCGAGCACTCCTTCGGTAGTTGTTGTGACTTCCTCGTCCACTATCCCCGCTACTACAGCTACGGCTACAGTGACACCTCCATCTGGTGTTAGTGCTGGCTCTACCCCTGGAAGTCCAGAATCAACCGTGACTATTGTGACTTACACGACAACAACATGGTGCCCGGTCACAGCCACTCATACCTCGGGTACTTCTGTCATCACTACCGTTTCGAGCACCCCCTCAGTGGTTGTTGTGACCTCCACATCGACCATCTGTCCGAAGTGCTCTTCGCATGCTTCGACTCCGGCAACTAGCACTCCCGAAATTACCTCCGCCATAATAACATCCTCGGAGTCTGGCTCCGCATCCACCCCTGAAACGACAACGGCCAAGGTTACTTCCGTGGAATCCAGCTCGGTGTCTTCGTCGCAGTTCACTGCCTCCATTCCTCTTACTGTGCCTTCTGGTGCTAGCGCTGGCTCCACCCCTGGTAGTCCCGATTCAACTATCACTCTTGTGACTTACACTACAACAACATGGTGTCCGTTCACAGCCACACATACCTCGGGTACTTCTATCATAACTACTGTGTCGAGCACTCCCTCGGTAGTTGTTGTGACCTCCACCTCGACTGTGCCTGCTACCCCCACAGCTACAGTGACACCTCCCACAAGTGTCAGTCCAAACTCGACTCCGGCCGTCCCTGACACCCCAGGTTCAATTGTTACTATCGTGACTTACACCACCACAACATGGTGTCCTTTTACTGCCACACACACCTCGGGTACTTCTATCATCACTACGGTTTCGAGCACTCCCTCGGTGGTTGTTGTGACCTCCACATCGACCATCCCTGCTACGCCTACGGTAACAGTCACGCCTCCCACCGGTGTCAGTGCAAGCTCGACTCCAGGATTCCCGGGAGACACGGTGACTACTGCTGTGACTTACACAAGCATCACCACCCACCCGGTTACCAGCACAATTGTCACCGGCGGTTCTACAAGCTTCCAAACTACTCACACCGTCTCTACGGTAACTTTAACCTCTACCTGTAGCGAAGAGTGCAGTGCAAGCCATACTGTAACTCCAAGCGTCCCTGAACAGACAGAAACTCTTACAGAGACCACTGCTGCTGAGACTACTCCTGGAGTTCCAGTGACCGTTATTCCAGTGACCGTTTCTGCTAGCTCTACCCCTACTCCTGAGGAGACAGTGACTGTTATTACCTGGTTGACCACGACTTGGTGCCCAGTCACAGCGACGTTGACTTCTGGTGGCTCCACTCACACCGTGACTACAAGCACTGCGTCTACAGTCACACTCTCATCCACATCGACCATCACTACCCCGGTAGTTATCGTACCCACTCCTACTGGTGTCGATTCTCACTCCACTCCTAACGCCCCTGGCTCTGGATCAACTGTGACTGTGACCTACGAGAGCACCATTTGGCACTCATCCACGGCTACATGGTCATCTGGTGATAGCATTAGCACATTCCTTACACACTCCCCGTCCACAGTCACATTAACCTCGACCGAGACAGTGTGCACGGACTGTCCAAGCCCGGCCACCCCGACAGCACCTGCCTGTTCCGCGTCCACCATTGTCATGCAGTGCATCAACACTTCGCTAAATTCAACCAGCTGCGCCTCGGATACATCGTCCAACTGCTACTGCCCCAACAGCGAGTTCACCAACAAGGTCCAAGACTGCATCAATACTTCGAGTGTTTCCAAGTCAGAGATCCAAGGTGGCCTCTCTTACTTCGCTGGTGTCTGCGCAAAATGGGTTTCCAAAAACCCAGGTATCATGACCAACATCCCGGCAAGCATCACATTGACTGGAGGTGTCTGCGCCCCCACGCTCCCTGCACTTAGTTCCGGCGCAAGCACTCCAACTGCTCCAGTTGTCCCCGCCACTACGATCACGTACCGCACTTCCACCGTCACGGTGCCTCTGGTCACCTTCGTGACTACCACCGCCTGGGGTAGCACACCATCCGTTGCAATCGTTCCCTATGTGACCGGTACTCCAACTGGTCGTATGCGCCATCCCCCCACGCCGATCTGGAAGAGTACCCCCTACCGGAGTGGGAGCCCAACACCCTCCCCAAGTTACACGCCGTACTACAACTCGGCGCAGCCTGTGACTGAGTCCGCTCTTACGAGCGTTTTCCTAGGCATCGCTGCCTCTTTCCTTGCGTTCTTCATCTAGATAGAAGTTAGATGTCTTTCCGCTGGCGGGTTGTGCATACTGATTTCCGAATATTCTTAATGCAATCTACGCCCGAATCTCGTTTGTTATGTCGTTCTTTGATTTTTGTCTGAACATGCGCACTGTGACCGACTCACAAAATAATTGTTATCTACGCAGCCCGGAACATGGGTTTGGTTCGCGTTTTCTGATTTATGGGTACAGGGGAGTTTTTTGTGTACTTTAGGTTTTATGTCAATTCACATAGTGATTATTATCATTCCATCCCCGTAAAATCGTAGGTGCTCGACATTTCATTCCTTTTATTCTTTGTCTTACCCACATTATACATAGTAGGCTGTACATTTAATCTCCACAATAATCTCGTCCCTTGGCAAAGCCCGCACTTCAACAGTCGTCCGAGCTGGCGCGGTATTCCGATCGGGCCAGACCCGATTCCACTCCTCGTTCATGCCAGTATAGTCGCCTTTCATATCTGTCAAGAAGACTGTCGCATCGATCACATTCGCAATGGTAGCTTTACCATTCGAGGCGCCTTGGATAATGGCATCAATGTTCGATAGTACGGCTGCTGTTTGCTGGCGGATGTCGAGCGCTAGTGTGGCTTTGCCGTCTGCATCTGGGGTGCTTGTTGCGCCGACGAAGGTCCCATCGCCGCGACGTGATGAAGTTCCCGAGACATAGATGTAGGATCCCTTTCCGTCGGGGGATGTGATTGTTCGCGCATGTGGGTAGTTGGCTAGGCCTTGAGCGTGCGTTGAAGGACGGAAATATGGGGTGCTTTGCGACATGGTGTTGATCCAATGAGAGTGCAGTTTTCAAGTTGAGAGCTGGAGGAAGGAAGTAAAGAATTGTGCTATGGCTACTGATGAATAAATCCCCAATGGCTCTTCCCCAGTCTCGGATAGATCCGAAGATAGATCCGAACGGTCCGTTACGTCATTCCCGTGAACCAGTCACTGTAGTTCTACTAACGAATATGGAGAGTCCGCAGGTTCGTAAACACATCTCGGCTGTGTGCACCGCCTTCTCGGCCAGTCCCGGATGCCTTCATTCCTCCAAATGCCGTGCCCAGCTCCCGTACTAGCCAGCAATTAACCCACACCAGTCCGGCATCGATCCGTTCCCCGACGCGGCGCATCCGCGACCCATCCTTCGTCAGGAGAACACTTGCCAGTCCATTAGGATTGTCGTTTGCTAGCCTGATTGCCTCTTCCTCTGTGTCAAACGTTGAGATTGTGACCACCGGCCCAAAGATCTCCTCACGCATGACGATGCTATCTGTACCAAGGTCGCTGAGCACCGTCGGCTCGATCCAATACCCGCCCGTGGGGACCTCAGCGGGCACGCCCCCGGAAAGAAAAGTAGCCTTCTCACTCTGAGCTTGAAGGAGGTAGGACCGAATCTTATCGTAGTGCGGCCGGGAAACAACAGGACCAACCGTTTCACCGCACCGGTAATGTTGCCGTACATAATTCACAAACGTGGATACGAATTGCTCATAGATAGCGTGGTGAACATAGATCCGGGATCCACACAGACAGATCTGACCGCTGTTCTCGAATGCGGCTTGTGCTGCTATCGGAACAGCCTGGTCGAAATCAACATCGTCGAAGACGAGTGTTGGGTTCTTTCCTCCTAGTTCTAAGGATAGATGCTTGCCAATATCTTCGACTGTATCGCGTCTGATACTAATGCCTGTTTTTGTGCCACCTGTGAATGACACGCCTCGCACGAGAGGGGACTTGACGAGCGTTGATCCGGCGCCTGGTCCATCACCGAAGACGATATTCATCACGCCTGGTGGCAGCTGGGCTTGCCTGAATACTTCACCGAGTACTGGGAACGGTCAGCAAAAATGAACCTGGAATGAATCGAAGGACTTCTCACAGAAGGCGGTCATGCTGGTGACTTCGCTGGGCTTTGCGACGCCTGTGCATCCGAAGGCAATGCATGGTGCAATTTTCCATGTGAGGAGGTACAAGGGCATGTTCCATGGTGAGATTAACGCAAAGACCCCGATAGGAGATCGATGTTCGTATGTTAAAGTTGAAGGTTGGCCATCAACAAAGCGGACCGAGCCTTCTTCGTGTAGAATATAAGTTGCAAAGTATCTAGATACAGATTAGCATCAAGTAGCAATGAAGACGTACAAAATACCAACCGGAAGTTCGAGATCGCGCGGTCAACTTCGACTCGAGCTCGAGCTAATGTTTTCCCCTGGTCGAGGCTTTCCCAAACGGCGAAAAGTTCCTTTTTCTCGTGGATAATGGCGGCAATGCGAAGGAGAATATCCGATCTTTCCTGTCGTGTAGTTTTCGACCAGGATAGAAACGCTTCCGAGGCAGCCTCCACGGCGCGAGCTACATCAGGTGCATCACTTCGAGGGAGCTTTGCTAGAACCTCCCCAGTCCGAGGATTAAAGGACTCGATCCAGCTATCGGGATTGCCATGTTTGGAGTATTCATTGCCAATGAAGTTTTGTAGGCGTAAATTGTTGCCTGGGCCGGCCAAATATTCTTTGGCATCATCCAGGGTACTGAGATTCCAGATCTCCGACATTGAACTCATTATGAAGGGTGATAAGAAAAGCAAGAATGGTTGTTGCTTGGTTAATTCAATACATGGATGGTTAATAACTACAGGATAAGCTATGACCAATAGGATAGGGGTCCGATGAGCTGTTTGTGGGGCAAAATGTATACAGCCAATTAGAGTTCATCCCATCAGCGTTCTTCTCAATATGGAGCTCGTTATTGTAGTGTAATTTTATGCTTGGAAATCGAAGAGAAAAAGAAAGATTAACAAAAACGTTCAAAAAAGACATTGTTGCCGGAAGGATTTGAAGCTCCATCCGTCAAAGTCCCTGCCCATCCGAAACCTGGAAGGACGTATTCCCGACGCTTTGCGATGAGAATATGAGAATACTCAAAGTGCATTCGTTACCACTACACCACGTCGGCTGGTTGTTAAATATTTTGTGTTCAAATGTGCTTGCACGAGTCTACACTGCGTAAGACAAAGCGGCTATTGCCGCTCTTCTCCACCAAAATTCCCCATCTGGGGTCCCCATGTCTTCCCGTCAATATCAATACTCTACACTAATCCACTGGCTAAACAATTTCCTTATTCAAAGTTGAACAACAAAGTTTTAACTCATGATTTATTTCTTTCGCTCAATAATATTAATCACTGCTGATGTGGAAACTTCTTGACTATATCCTGCAACCCGAGAAATTCAATCGCATTCCCTGAAAGCATTCTCGCCCTCGCTTCAGGCGAGAACATCTTATCCATCTGTTGATCACTAACCAACATCTTCCCAGGAACTGGCATTTCCCCCAGAGGAAAAGGGTAATCACTTCCCATAATGACCCGATCGGAGCCAATTTTTTTGCAGATAAATTCAAGCAAGTCTGGATCATGCACCAGACTGTCAATCCAAATATTGTGCTGATGCGATTGAAAGTAGTTCTCCGGAGATAGTCCGTGCGAGCTATGCGCTACCAGATCAGGCCGACAGTCATAGCCGTGCTGAATTCTTCCAAGGAGAGGGAGATAAGCACCGCCGGCATGCGCAAAGCAGAATCGCAACTTTGGGTGTCGGACGAGGACGCCTGATGAGAGAATCGAGTGCATCGCCAATGCTGTCTCGCTCGGCCTATTATGCAATGTTAGTCACGCCATGTCAAAGTCTATACTTGACCGGAAATACTCACATTCCAACTAGCCACGCAGACCAATAACTTCCCCACCGATTCTTGTTTTCTCTCTCGAGCTCATATCCCAGCGGGTGCACAAAGATAGGAAAATCCAACTCCTCACATGCCGACCAAAATGGTTCAAAATCAGGATCATCCAGCTTATGCCCATTGATCTCAGTTCCAATCTCGACGCCTTTTAATCCGAGCACGTTCTTCGCGCGCTTTAGTTCGGCTACAGAACTGGACACGTCTTGCAAGGGGACCGTCGCCAACCCTACAAACCGACTTGGTCGATCACGACAGACAGACGCGATGTGATCATTCAAGTACTGAGCTAAAGCTGCGGCAGGCTCGACTGGTTTGTCGTATGAGAATAAGATGGGTACGGTGCTGATGACCTGGATATCGACACCTGTGGCATCCATCTCTGCCATGCGCACATCTGGATCAAAGCAATTTGGCTCGACAGTTCGGAAGAATTTCTCGCCAACATACATATCCACTTTGGGAGAGATGTCATCGCTCTGGCCAGTTGCCTCGTCATTTGATGGATGTGGTCGAAGAGTCATCCAATCCTTGCCATTCTCGTCTGGGTTCCCATGCGACTTGGAAAAATCAGGCAGGAATGGAGGCATGATATGTGTGTGCATGTCGATTTTGAATGCACTATTCGCACCCCGAACTCCATTTTCATTGCTCCGGGCGTCCCTTGTGGAGCACGTGCAACAGCTATAGTTCACGGTCATGCTGTATGAGATGGCTGGCAGCTGGTTTCAGGGCCGTGGTACGTGAAATTTTAGAAAATACTACCTTCGACTGGGTATTCCTTTGACTCTATTATATTCCCCATCCGATCTATATGACTTTTGCAAGCGATGATGCTCGGTCCCCCTGAAGCGGGTCTCGGATCGACCCGGTGATCAATCGGATGTCGTTGCGGCTGACAGTCTCCACTTGCGATTTGGATATGCGGGCAACGGGCGACGACATTGCAATCCACCATTTAAGAGATATTCGCTACCCCGGGGTTTCTGTGCCGTATTCACAACCGGAAGAGCACTTTGCCACCATGGAAGCTCTGTCAAGCACTCAAAGTTCTACTGCTATCCCGGGACCCTTTGCGTTGTCCTCGTGGCTTTCTACCAATGCTGAAAAATTGAAACCTCCTGTAAACAATTCATGTCTTTATTCGGGGAAGGACTTCATATTGATGGCCGTTGGGGGCCCGAATACCAGGAATGATTATCATAGTAAGTCGTCATGAGAGAAGTGATCGATGTCGGATGCTATGCTAAATAATCGCGTAGTTAATGAAACAGAGGTATGAATGGAGGTGAATAGTTGATTCATTGTTGATTAATTGGCTCTAGGAATGGTTCTTCCAAGTCAAGGGAGATATGCTTCTGAAAATCGTTGAGAACGATACCCACTTCCGCGATATTATAATTCGAGAGGGTGAAACATTTCTTTTGCCTGGTATGATGATTCTCTGGTTACGTATCCTCGTATATGCCATGGACCTAATGTTTCGTTCATATAGCAAACATCCCTCATTCTCCAAGAAGATATAAAGATACAGTTGGGCTTGTTATGGAGCGCACTCGCCCTCCACGATGTATAGACCGAATCCGATGGTATTGTGAAAACACAGAGGCTCATACGGAGGCTCCTGGGATCATTAGAGAAGAGCAGTTCTACTGTGAGGATATTGAAGCGCAGCTTAAGGACGTGATTGAAGATTGGATGGTAAATGAAGCCAGCCGGAAGTGCAGTTCTTGTGGTCTGGTTGCGCCAGCCCACTAGTCGTACAGCGTTTAGATTGATGAATTGCGGAGTTCTTCTTTAGCCTTCTCATTGGGATGGCTGACAGACTAGAGAACATATCGTTTTGAAAGTACAAGATTTATAAAAACAGATCACAGAGATTATTCACTGGGATAAGACAGAAATTGCTCAATCGAGCTGAGTAGCATCGAATCATCAAAAGGGTCTGTAGATAAGTCCCCCAGAAAGAGTGCTTGTGGGTCAGAAAGATCCTCGTCTATACCCATGCTGTGTTCTTCATTATCATGGGGCTCTTCAGAGGACGGTAGCAAATGCAATATAGCTGTAGGGTCACATGGGAAAAAGGAGTCGGGGGTCAGTTTTCGCCGTTTGGATTGTCGCTCAGAAGACTCACTGCCCCGAGTGAAGATCGATTCTGACTCCTCTCGGGCTCTGGCCGCTTCCTGATGAACGGTCATGTCCAGACCGGAGCTTCCTTGATCAATTTCATCGAAAACGAGACTGGTAATGGACACAGGCGATGTTTCGCCATATCGGCTGAACGTGTGGTAGAAAAGGTCATGTTTAGCAAGGTCACTCTGCGTAAATCGCATGTCTTCCTCAGTGAGCGTCTGATACTTTTTGATCTCCGGCCACTGTATCTTGAGATTCCTCAACATGTTAAAGCCGCTCTCAACATCTGACCAGGCTTTGTTGGTGAAGGTCGGGTTGCGGGCGAGACGCATGCAATGCAACAGAACCTTGGCACTTGCGTATATTGCACGGCTCTGTTGGATAACGAAATGACTCGCAGGAACGGTTGCCATGACGTGAGGCGTGGCTTTTATGCAATTGGAAGCAGCCTCGGCACATCGAAGAAACGCTGCGGGCTCTGCTATATTCAATCGCTCGATGAATGTTCTATATAGGAGAACCACTCCGATGTAGTAGGATGAGATGGCAATTGTTTGCAGCGCGAGAGGACCAATTTGATGGTTGGATTCTTTGATATTGGGCAATACCTGCTTTCGATAGTACCTCTCAAGCTCTGCGTCATGTCTTTTCACATGCGACCGGAGCGTGTCTCTCAATTTGGCATTTTGAGACGGGTGGGCCTTGCGAATCCGTCGGACCGATCGGTATATTCGACCCATTGTGACATGGAAGTCTGCAATCACCGAGAACCAGGGATCTGTCTTTGCGTGGAATGACGGTGGCTCATCTTCCTCGGCGTATGATTCAATATCGCTGTCTGCATCATCGATAGCCAAAGGTTTCGAAAGTGCCGTGGACAGCGAACGATCTAAAATATACAAACACCACCAAAGCTTTTTAGGCTCGTGCCATGTATTTGTAGCCGATGCATCCCCGACCTCGTCTAATTCCAATCCCTGGTACAGCCGGATCGCATGACCCGTTGTGACCCATGCATCGTTGACTCTGCCGTCTTCTGTGAGATAGAGGCTGAGGAGGCCTTGAGCGATGACGATGTTCATTGGAAATCTGGCATTGACTCGGTATGATCGTCCAGTAGCAATGGAGGTTGCATGTGAGTGAAGTAATTCTCCCAACCCAACATCTCTATAGACGTGCAATCCCTGCTGGTTGAAAATAGCATGTTGGCTAGGGATCACTGACGCAGCTACGGCGAGCAATGCATACAGTAAAGCGGAGAAGTCACTGTCATCTTCGCGTCTGCCATTGTTGCGAGCAGATAGCCAAATGTCATATTGCAACCTTAAATTCCTGTGATGGATGATGGGGAATATTGGGTAGATTGAGTCATAATAAACATCAATCAGGGCTTCCATCATGGGCTCTTCCATTCGTGTGACGTCAATTGTACTGGGCTCTGGAGGTATTGCAACCTCGCTTCCATGCTGAGGGTTATGATTTTCGAATACTGGTACATTCGGTGCATCAGCGCTATAATTACCGGTCACCTGAGCTATATCCGCTCGTCGCAATCCTGGTCCTGGCGTGATTGCATCGATAGAAGGCGCTAGGAACTCATCCGTTGGGTCGGATACAGCGCCCTCGGGAACCGGCTGACAATACTCCTGATATTCAATGTCTGGATTTGGAATATCTGGAACCTGTGCAGATAAATCGATGGGAATCCTCTTATCTTGATCGGACTGGCGCTGTTTCAACTCTTTCTCCATCTGTGAGAGTCGATTTTCAAGTTTCTTGACATATCTGCATTGAAACTTAGCGCCATGAAATAAAAATGACCTTGATTGCCTTGATCACAACACTAATCTTCTCATGTGACGAATAGGAGGCACATACTGTGGATCCACTAGCTTCATGTTGTTATATTGCTCGAAGACGCACTCGGATCGGTTCCGGGTACAGCTTTGGCAGGGATGTTCTCCATCGCATTTGACCTTCTTGCGACGACATGCTTGACAGGCACGCCACACCCTTTGCCGTTCGTACATGGCGAGTTTGGCGTGGTCAAATGAAGTGGTGTCACGATTGATGGGGTTGGTGGAAGGTCACCCCGCTCGGGAATCATTTCAACCGACCCGGCAGTGGGACTTGTGGGGTAGATATAAGCGCACAAAGGATGACTATGGAAGATATGCCCCGTGCAGCTCGACCCACTTTGTTATCTAGTAGACAAATCATCCATAAATCTTTTGATAAGTAGCTCATAATTATTACTAGGATTTTAGTAAGGAGTACTACGGCCCCAGGTTAGATTTGCCGCAGAGAATTTGTCCAGAATGGGGAGTAAGTTGAAAGTAACTCTGCCATGGACTATGCTAATTCCTATGAACAGGAAGAAGCAAAATACGACCTCGCTGATAAGAAAACAGAACAGGATGAGACTGCCCAACCCATTGATAAAATCGAGATTTCTGCGCTCGTTTCGCGCGCTTCTGCTCTCCGAGAAGGAATACCTTGCTCTACAGCACATGATCTTCAGTATGATACGTCCATGCGAGAATCTGTCATAAGCAGAATGAACCTTCATGTTTAGGTTAAGTTAAAGGATGGGTTACTTGACTGGCGCGTATTTTCAACGCCACCTCTCCATCAGCAGCCCTACGGGATTCCATTTTGCGGAGTGAGGCTTTGGCCCTGCAGTTTTTGAGCAGAAAAAACCTTTGTTTCAACGCCGAAAGTCAAAGATATCGACTTTGCGAATCGAACCCTTTTTAGGGTTGACGGTGAATATAGAATATAACCCGATGAAGAAGCTACCAGGGCGCTCGTTGCGCTGTTCCCGTGAGCAAAGAGGAAGAGTGGCAGCCCCTCTTGCAGACATATATCTAGGACTATTTCGTCACCCTTAACCCTAATGGGCTTTTAAATAGTATACCGAAGGCCTGGTATCAGAGTGACCTTTGATGGAAACTTTTTACTTGAAGCATGCGGATGAGAAGGGAAGATGGATGGGAGAAAGAGGTCTTGGAATTTTATTCAGAGAAATAAAAGCCTCAACAAGTCTTAAAAATACAGTATACAGTCAAAGAACTGGTGCCAGAAGCGGCAAACATTGCATAGTAGCTCGACTCATAGAAGAATCATGATTGGACTATAATAGTCCCTTGCGCTCGTAATTGGCCTCACGTCATTTTTCACTGAACTGCTGAAGCTGTAAATCTATCAACGCTGTTTTAGCTCCATTCTAAGATGCTCAGAACGATAAGAAAGCTGAAAACATTTTGACTAAATCTGGAATCGAACTTGGGACTTATTGGTCCTCTCATCTCTCAGGAGATTGCGAATAGTGTCATCAGCATCCAGAAACCTGACCAAAACTTATTTTCCATACATCATATCATATATGTACTTCAGTATTTGAGAATGTTAATAGCATTTTTGGACTCAGTGGGCTTCCATCTAGCTATTATGTTTTTGTGATGAACAGCAGATAAGGATCCCAAGGGCGCCTCCAAGATCGCAGTCTTTTGGCTGTATCTTGGCGATCCCCTGGGTTCGATATTTCCCGGTCTATTCAATACGTACATTCAAGTCCCAGACGGCCAACCTGATGCACCTCAAGGGCTGTGAAAAGGCTCAGTCAGCCCGACCATGCGTATTGAGAGGCTACTTTGAAGCCTTAATATGTACTCAAGGGAACTGCTCTTGCGTTTCCGAACGCGCTTACCTCTTTGCGCCTAATTGACAGCCTACCTTCCACCTTCCATCTTTCTATGCTTTCTTTCAATTCTTCTTTCTTCTTGTTCTAACCCGCAAGCAACTGCCCAGCTTGGATGTAAACACTTGATCTCCCATCGCCACCCGACCCCGGAAATTTACGAATGTCCCCTTTCACGCGCAGTGGCTTGAAGTGTTAACTTACATGGTTGTACTTAGATGCAGTGGACTCATCGAAAATTAAAAAAAGAAATGTGTGAATTCAATTAATCTGAAATTGCAGCGCAGCCGGAGTCCGGGCTATGCGTGGATCCACCTTCGTAGTTTCATGACCAGGGACTGTACCCAATGTACACATCATGATTAGGCAGAGATTGAAACCGTACTTTTCATGTCTTTTACAGATTAGTTAATTTTCAACATGAGCAAATTCCACAATCCTATCAGCAATCAGGGGTTACCCCTATCGCGGTCGCATCTTCAAATCTTCCACTATAAGCGCCACATACTGCAAGATTAGAATATTGAGCTGACATCGGGACAGTATGATGTTGGTAGCAATGTTCTACATATGCAAATAAAGAATAGTTGCCATTAGCGCGCCGTTTATCAGACCAATGGGCATATGCCGAATTTTGACAGCAAGGACGGCTGCTATCATCCTATTAGAAGCAGCGGCCCCGGCGCTGAGGAAAAGAAAACAAAATCTAAATAGATGAGGCAAACGTTTTGTTTTGATTCTGCAAGCATACTATAGGCCCGAATCTATGGATATTGTCAGCCATGAGACCCTTTTGGTATACGCGCTTTCAATGTTTACCACGAGTTCGGCTACAGACCAAAGAAGCAAAGTCCAATATATTTAGCATTCCAGTCACATTGAGTTTCGAGTGTGATCTATGGACTCTTCATCCCTAGGCTGCATTTATGCCAGTACCAAAAAGATCGTCGCGTACACGACGCGAAACACAAACAGCGGTAGATCATGTCCTTGCGCCAAGCAAGAAGCGCCGAACCATACAAAGACAGGAGAAAACGCCTCTCAAGAACAATGAATAAAGAGTAAGCTTATCCGGATGCCGTGGAAGCCTTTTCTGCGTAATCTGAAACCGCTTAGCTCTTTTTTGGGTCTCGCCACGCCTCAGTGCCCCATATCGCGGACCGCGGGCCTGCATGGTGCACAGCCGGAAGCCCTGACCACTCCACAAAGGATCGACGGCATGAACAGCTGGAGGTCGATCCTCAGTTTTTGGAATGAGGAAGAATAGAAAAAGAAAACGAATAGCGTCTCAATTATCGATTTCTGTCCCTTACAAGCAAAGCGTCAGAGCTGTCACGGCGGAGATCACCCGCTTATCTCGGCAGGACATAGAAAATCGTAGATAAGCCTGTGGCCCGAGATTGGTTCACCCTCCACAATGCATATGGCAGCGCTCTCCCTGCACGCGATCTATCACTTTCTTTTCTTTTCTGGGCTTTCGCCGCACGCCGGTTTCAATGAGCATGCATGTCCCGAGTAACCGGATGGCTGCCGATGGCCACATGCGCGGACCATTTTCCGGGCTATTGACTGGCCCTGGAGCCTCCTTGCGGAGAACGAGATAAGCATCTCATCCACCAGTCAGCGTTGAGCAGTGGCCTATTCAACTCAGTTAACGGCTATTACAAGGGGCGATGCCACTCATTATGTTGGTTCCCGATATTGTGGCTCAAACTCTATACCTAACCATGGTGATGCGCCATTTTTATATATCCCAATCTCTCCTCCCGGTTGGAAATGTCAGCTTTAAAATTGCTTTCCTCCTGTAAGCCATGCCACAGTCATGGCTCAACACATGCAAGAACTCACCTCGCTTTGGTGGCCCGAGGAACGAATCAAGTCGACGTTAGATACCAAGTATATTGTCAATCAGCTACAACCCGAAAATGTGCCGCGGCTTTTTGATCTTCCCAAATGGGGGGAGGGGTTGACCAGTGAGACTTACATGGAATACATCCTTCTCAAAGCTGGTCGTCTTTTTCTCATTCTGAATGACATCGGAATTCCCGACCGCATTTTCACTTTGGTGGACGAATCATGCGACGATGACGATCTTCCTATCGCCGAGCAGAACGTCGATCGTCTGTGCTTATCGCCCGGCGCCAACGATCCTTCCCTCGATACGAAGTTCTTCCACGCCCAATGGCGTTTTTCGGTACGCGGAATTGGTGAAGGCGAGCATGTTTCTTATACTGGCAATGAAGGTGTTCCTGTTCAGGTGGTGAAAACCAATGGCATCCACAATGAACTCCAGGGTCGCGACGACTCCGTCGATAAGGTCGTGCTTGCTGGATCTGTATGTCGAGTGCTTATGCGAACGCAAGTGCAAGTCGGTGGTGCACCACATTTCTTCTCTGCCGATGAAGTCCTGGCGGAGATCCGGGCCCTCCGGAAGCTCGCCCATGAACATGTTATGTCCATCTACGCTTCCTACTTTGTCGATGATAGTGTCAGCGTGCTCTTTACCGGTGCTGAGACGGAGCGCACACTACATAGCTTCCTCACCGATGAGCCACCAGCTTTCAAAAAGCTGCCCAAAGAGCAACGTCGCCAGACACTTATCACCTGGCCGCACTGTCTGATGTCTGGACTATCGTGGCTGCATGCCCACGGCCACTTCCACGGCGCGATACGGCCCTCCAACGTCCTAATCGACGCAAATTTCCAAATATGTCTGGGTCAATTCCATGTTCTGGACTCACTGCTCGCACCACCCCGAGTCAATGATCTGGAGAGCTACCACTACGCTGCCCCGGAGCGCTGGGTTCGCACCGCAGCACCTGTACAACCAGTCCAAGCACCAAGCCGAACCCTCCTCCCATCAGGAGGCCGAACAGGCCGGAGAAAGAAGCCTGCCAAACTAGCCCTATCCACCCTAGACGAGGGTTCAATATCTTCACCAGACATCCCACGCCCCGACTCCGCCGCCTCAAAAGGCACAGTAATACGAATTGGGCTTCCAAACTCACCATCCCGCTTCTCATTTGCCTTCTCATCCTCGTCATCCTCATCCTCATCCTCAGCAGCCTCATCAGGAAACAGCGAGGCAACCCAAAGCCCTAAAACCACCCTCAACCGCATCTGGAACAAAAGACCGAAAGGCCTAGCCCCAACACCATCAATCACATCATCAACATCAAGCTCCTCCTACTCATCCGGCGCAGCATCCATCATGTCCTCAAATCCTCCACCCTCGGTGGCACCCTCAACATTGGCACCGTCGATAACACCCTCCCTCACAAACTGGCAATCGGTTCAAACAAACCCCGCAGCCTCAGACCTCTTCTCCCTCGCAGCAATCATCCTTGACATATTAACCCACCTCTGCAAGCGCTCTCTGTCCTCCTTCGCTTCGCACCGCTCCGCCCGAAACCGTAGTGCCGGCCGCGGTGGCGGAATGGCAGATGCATCCTTCCATCTATCCCGAAACGCAGTCCAAGTGCAATCCTGGATCGCTCTAGTCGAAGGCGATGCCCTGAAACGGTGCCGAAGGGATCGAGGCAGTGATCGCGTTTTCTGGGCCGTACCGCGGATGCTCATGGTATTACGGGCAATGCTTTCCCCGGAACCGGACAAGCGACCTACTGCCAGACGAGTGCAGAAGTGTTTTGCTGCTGCTATACGGGAGATTCCGGTCAGCAAAGGGGTTGGTGGCGGAGGTGGTGTTCCGTTGCATTGCGTTTCTCCTGAGAAAACGGAGAAGAAGCAGCGGAAGGAAGAAGAGGAGAATAGGGCTAGGGAGGCTGCTAGGGTTGAAGAGGTTGCTAGAATTGAGCAGGAGAGGAGAATCAAAGAGAAGAAGTCGAAGATGTCTCTTTTGGAGTCTTCTTCTGTTTCCGATTTTGATTTTGGGTTTGAAGAGGGGAGTGATAGTGAGGTTCTTGGGGAT
This sequence comes from Penicillium longicatenatum, assembly GCF_028827895.1. Lineage (NCBI taxonomy): Eukaryota > Fungi > Ascomycota > Eurotiomycetes > Eurotiales > Aspergillaceae > Penicillium > Penicillium longicatenatum. Next base: position 2,003,327 of record NW_026643121.1, on the reverse strand, counting down.
ATACATGATGGGAGTGAGCCTTCTTTACTTGAGGTTGATGAGGATGATCTTGCGTCAATTGTGGAGATTGATCGTGTTTCTCCGCAGTTGTCTTTACCTTCTTTGGATATTCATTTGACGGGGATTGAGGGGTTGACTATCCATGAATAGATGGACCCGTGGACCCTTGGTTTTTTATTGTACGAGTATCATGGGAATGTTTCAATATTTATAATCCATCCGCCTTATCTAAGGCTTTCATTTGTCATATGCATTCAATGCGAAAATTTTCCTACTGGTGAAAGCCATCTTTTTCTAAATATTCAAACTATTATGATATAATACTTGATATCGATAATTGGAGAAACCGCATGTTTGTAAATAGTTCTATAGCTAACAATATCGTGTATCGTGTACAAAAGCTCAATGAAATGGCTCGTATGCGCACGGCCAGCTGACAAATATGTATCTGAATGAAAGAGGTCTATCCACAATCACAATGCATATGAGAATACTACAAACCCCCGCCCCGGGTCTATGCAAGGGACTTATTATAGCCAAAAGGCAACCATTCCCAGAACACCGGACAGGACGATGGAAGCAGTGAACAAGCGCTCGGTAGCGGGGTTACCAGCGATCATCACATTGCCAGCGGCACCGCTCTTGGTGGAAGAAGCGGCAGAGCCAGAAGCAGTACCAGTAGCAGTGCCAGTGGAGTCAGCGGTGGCCTCCTTCTTGTTGTAAGTTTGTCCAAGGGTGGGGAGAGGAGAGCTGGGGTTGACAGCCCAGCCGCCAGAGGTCGACGAAGGGCAATCAGGGTAGGTGATGGCGGAAGTGGAACTCTTGTAAGCCGACAGAGAAACACCGGTCGGGTTCAAGGTGGCCCAGTGAGTCTTGAGGTTGGTGAAATCAGGCGAAATGGGGGTAGGAGTACCCTGGCGGGTGTAACCATCCTCAATAAGAGTGTTAGTAGCAGCGGCGTTCGAGACGGAAGGACCGTAGCTGATCAGACCGTAGTCGTTGGTCTCCTCGATCCACTCGTAAATGATAGCACCAGACCAGGTACCATCCATCTCCGAGCCAAGAATAGCGGCCTGGTCATCAAAGGTACGGGGGGCCGGGGTGTTGCAACCGGTCTCGGAGAAGAAGATGGGAATCGGGTAACCAGTAGCGTTCTTCTGGAGCTCATTGTAACCGGAACCAGAGTAGCTCGACTCGCCGCACCACTCGTAGGCGTTCAGCGAATAGAAGTCCAAGCGCTCGGAGGCGTTCGTGTTGCATGCCACGTAATCCTGCAGCATAGGGCGGAGATCAGCAATGTCGGCAGCGGAGTATCCAACCGGAATTTCACGGTATCCCTTCTTATCACGATAGGCCTTGATATCGCGAGCGGCAGCCAAGATATAGGGGGCGGCAATGGAACCGTTGATAGTGTTCAAGACCTCGTTTCCGACAAAGACACCGGCGGTGTTGTCGTATTGCTGGAACTCGTCGAGAACGGCGGAAAATCGCTCATACTGGGTCTCATTCCAGTGAGGGGCGTCCTATTCCCAAATATTTGTTAGCGTTGGATGTGTTGGCATAATCACGATCAACTGACCTGGTCAATGGCGGTGGTGAAGGTGTCGAGATCGACGAACAGGTAGATGCCGGCATCCGCAAAGGCGGTCATGCAGCCGTCGTGGTCGGCACTGGCATCCACGTGGTACACACGGATAGCATTGGCGCCCAACTCGGACATGCGAACAATATCGCGCTTGCATTGGGCCTCGTTGGTGAGCGGATCATCGGGGGTGAGCTGATAGGCGATACCTGAGACTCAATTAGCCCCAAATCTTGGAATTGAAGGGACTCGGATCATACCCTTGATGTAGTACTGAGTACCATTCTCGTAGAAGAACTTAGCACCGGTGGCGGAGATGGTGGGGACGGCGTTCACGGTCAGAGCCTGCAAGCCGGCCAGCAGCAATGGGGCGAGCGCGAGCGAGGGAAACATGGTGTAAGATAGGCTATCTCTGAAACTGTAAGACTGTAGAAACCAATCACAATTGACGCCGCCAAGATCGGAATGCTCCAAAATAGTTGAAAGAATCACACAAAGAAAACCCTGTGGACAACGAGAGAGTCACTTTCAGGGACAGGGAAAGAGCGACCGACGACAACAACAGAGAGAACAGAAAAGGTCAAAAGCTGCGCAAGCAGGGAAGACGTAGGAAATTCCTGGTAATTGAAATGCTTGGCAACCACTAACCATTATTGAGATTGCAGTGGCAGCTAGCGCGACAATAGACCTGATTCTGCCCCAATCTCGAACGTGCCTTAGATTACGGGGGTACGTAGGTCAATGGAGTCATCTGGGACTATTTTGAAACCAATGATATTGAACTATAGACACTAGAGCAACTATATAGCTATATAAGCTTTGATAGGAAATGATTTTTGTCAACAAATCCGTAAATAGGGTTAAATAAAATTCATCGAACAATGTTCTCCACGCGGAGTGAACCGTTGGATCCAGCCCTAACCCCAAGTTCCATCGGTCGCGCACATCAATGCCACAACCGGATGATGAAGACACACTAAATAGCTCAGAGCTTGACTACCTATGTCGCCATCGCCATCATCATTTGGCCATGATCATTTGGCCATGGAAAAGCGAACAGCCATGAACGACGATCGTTAACCGCCGACGCCGGAGTGTGCCGAGTTCCACTTTAACCCCTCTCGCGAGCTCAGCAGTAGCAGTACACACGAGGTCTAATGGGTACATATCTAATCTGCACACCGGACTGTACTCCTATCGAAAATCAACCTATCATAAATCACCATGATTGGAATGCACAACACATGGTATGATTGATCTGGAGAAGATAAAAGGGAAAAAAAGAAGCCTATCAACTGATTGGGGCCCCTGTCTCCACTTTCTCTGGTCGGGAACGATCGACTCTACGGAGACATTTGGAAGTTTTCTGGATTCCGATTAGCGGTCAACTGGCCCGATATAACGGCCATCCAGGTCTAGGTATTGGGCACGGTCGAATTTGGGCCGCTCTGCCGATCGGAGGGTAGCAAATGTATCAGACTGAAAATACGATCACACAAATTAAATCGATCAGTGGCGTGAATGTCTTAGACTCCCGGGCGCCTCCGTTGCTGATGGGCTTGTTATCAAGGTAAGTCGTGACGAGTAGTAAGACCTTGGGAAGCTACGACTCTATCTATAGTACGAGAAAAGAGTGGTCAACCATGCTTGTGCGCCACGGGTTGAGAATTGGAAAGTCCAGACTCTGTTCCAAACTCCACTCGCCTCCACCCATTCCGACCAAATCCGCCAATAGTAAGCCTCACACATGGCTGCGTTCGTCAGCTAGTGGGGCTGGATCCATTGCGATCGACTCCTCTACCCTGAACGCTGGACTCAAAAGGCAAAAAACCCAGAGTCCCTGCGCGATCTGCAACCCCCCATGACGTTTCCGCAAAGGGGACCCCTATAATACAGTCCGCATCCGGCGTTGGCATTTAGCCCTGAATCCCGCCCTGACTTTCGCCCTGAATCCTCGACTATTCTTCCTATACCAGATAAAAACTCATGATTGAATCTATGGCGACATGGTTGTCTAATCTAGTCGAATATTCAATTCATCCTTAGTCGATACTATATCTGCCTTATTCTTGATCGACCTACAGATACTCGTCCCCACAATTATGTCTTCCGAGACCCCTTGCCCATTCCGCGTTTCGTTACGCGACCAGATCGAGTTGGAACGTAATGAAGCCTTCTGCGCCATGCGGGAGCAGCTGCGCCGTCAGGATTGCGGCATGGAAAGCCCGACTTTCTGCTCTACCCACCGCCATGAATGCGACTCGACCGAACAAGAAGCTTTTCGCCTGCATCGCGACATAATTCACACCCTCCTCGTACCTCTCTTCCTGATCAACCACCAGGCGGAACGAGTGGCCACCCGCGCTCTACCTAGCAAAAAGGGGGCCGAGCCCGAACGTGCGTTCCGCGGGGAGGCGCGCAGCGCATTTGCCTGGCTCCACTGTATTCTTATCGAGGAGCACGACTGGTACCTTACTGCGCGCTGCCCAACCTGCATCGTTCTGCATGTTCTCCATTCCGAACCTACAATACGATTCCTTACCGTGGCCGCTCAGCTCGCGGGATCGCGCTCCGGCTTCACCTGCTGGCTCAACGCGCTCGAGACCGCCGTTCGCGAGGATCCGTTCTGGGGCGATGCGTTCTGGCCCGACATTGAAGACCGCGCTTCCCGCTTGACGGATGGTGTTCAGCAGCTTGTTCGCCAATGCCACGAATTGCGCACCCACCTGGACAGCTCCACCTACGATACGCCTCCGCTAATGACATCGCCCGTGTATGAGCGTCCAGCCTGCAAAATTGCCATCAAGGCCTCGAGCTTTGCCCGGAAACAGGTGAAGCTGAGCCGCGAGGAGCAGCGCTATCGGTCTTCTCTGGTCTGGAACTCGTGGAACTGCTCTCGGGAGATGCGCCAGCCGCTAGGCAACAACGCGACCCAGTCCCGACAACGATCCATGACTTCGTGAAGGATGAACCGCAGGGATAGGTTTCAATTGAAAAACCCCTCCACATTCCTCAATTTCCATGGCTTTCGGCCAGTGCCTGGTAAATCAGGCTCCATAACCCCGGCATTCCCTTTTGGGAAGGCCACAGGGGGGACCCAACTGAGTGGAAAACCGGCTTCCCAAAGCCTCGAAGCCAACACATGGTCAACCCCGCACCCCTTTCCGGGTTTCCCCTCCGCACGCGAGCCAACGAGACGCAAGGATTCGCAATGTTTTCACATACATTGTCAGAATGCGACCCGGGAAAAGGACGCCTAGCACATTTGACCTGCAGGTCGCACAATGCAGACCTCCGTCCTACCACATTCGGTTCGCTGCAGCGAATCATGATTTATGATGCTTGATAATGTTAATCATAATTTTATTTCCAATATATCTTTTCACTACTGAATCTCGACATGACCGTAGACTGCACGAGATGACACGTTTGAGGTCGTCAGTGGCAAGTTCCCACTCTACCTGCGACCGGGTGGAGACTGGGGAAATCATCCTGGACTGCGAACCAGATCGTGTACTTTGGACGGTGGAAATTAACCAACGGTCCAACCTTGATTCCGATCGGTCCATTGCTCTGATTGCTCCATGTGCATGGGGCACAAGGTCTTCATCTCACATAAAATTATATGCGTGGACAAAAGGTTAGATTAATCTTTCGCCGGGGCGCCTCATGAGTCCAGACTCTCGGTCCACAGCTTAAGGCTCACCACCGGGAAGCACATAGAAGAGTTATTGAGTTTTGGCTTTTGGCTTTTGGCTTTTGGGCCCAACACCCGAGGTGGCAAGAGCCTGATGCCCGGAAACGGTAACCTGAAGGCCCTGTACAGGGTACATTGGGGGCGAGGCCTGGGCACACGACAGATCAGGTATCAGGTACTTGCCTCTTCCGGGGGCTCTCTCTCATGACCCCGTGGGATGGAACCAGTTAATATCCCATTTAATCAATCCATACCGTGCAAAGTGGCATAAATCTGACACACGACGGGGCTCCATGAAATCAGATTGAGGCCATGAATTTTCAATCAACTCGATGCAGAATCGAGAATGATCGCCCCAGCCCGCGTGGGGCCCAACAGCCAGTCACGCTGCAGAGCTTTGGCCGCCGACTCGTCTAGACTTTGGCGTGAACACATTTTTAGCAACGCTGCCCCCCAAACAACCTGCTACACAGATTCCAAGGGACTTGGGAGTTACTCCGTAAGACGTTTAATTCTCGAATAAATTCATAAATAATATGACCGCTGTAATAAACCCTGGACTTATGCCACACTCTCCACATCGGGGAGGAAATTAAAAGCCAAAGTCAAAAAAACCAAAACTGGGACCCGATGACTCGACGACTCTTGGTGGTCTAGACCTTCAAAGTCTGGCCAACTCTTCTTTGCCTCCCGTACTGGGTACTTGCGCTGCTCGTGTGTCCGCCATATTGGGCCAGGGTACCCGGTACTCAAGTTTTGCATCCACATCCTTTCTACTCCCCTTACTCCCCCATCTCTTTCCCTTTCCTTTCTTATTCTCCTCTCGCCCTCCTGAACCTCCCGGATCTTTCTCTCACACTTCCCCCTTCCACGGCTCCATCCATGCTGTCCGTCGCCCGCCCTCCCGACCGGACTGCCTGGATGAATCAAGTGTGCAATGGACCCGGGTGGCCTTCATTCCCCAGCGATCTGACCATGCACTCCGTCAAGGACGACCATCGACCACACTCGCAACATTCCCTTCCCGACTCGGCTTCCGCTAGTCCCTCCCCAGCCAAGCTCCGTCGACGAGCCTCTCAAGGATCCGTCCGCACCAAACCATCTACAGTGTCCCGGTTTCTCTCCAAGGGCAGTGTAGCCGTCCACTTTCCTTCGTGGGAACAACGCAGCTCGGGTTCGCCGCTTCGAACTGAGTCCAGAACCCGGTCGAGCGATTCTCGCCTGCGCCTGTCCACCACCGTGTCTCGCGGGCCGAGACCATTGACAGCTTCGTCGACGCAATCTTCGCCCTGGAACTCGCCCAAATCGTTCCAGGGTGACTACCCCACTACATTACCTCCCACTCCCCCAGAAGACGATAACCACTTGGCGTGGGACCCAAAGTCCGATATGTTGTTGTTCGGACATCCCCACCACGGCCCCGCGATGATGGATGATGGCCCAGGAATGAACACATCGCCTACTGGCCCCTCGGATACATTAAGCAGCCCATCAGACGGGCTGTCTCACGGCTCGTCCAGTTCGGGTGGCAGTCCTGGTCCTCATGACGAGATGGACTGCCAGCAGGATGTTGGGTCTTGGTTAGACCACGGAATCAATGTCACTGGTAGGTGTTCTTGTATAATCTGCCTGCGTGGGTCAGTTGCTGATTTCTCTAGTGTCATCATTGGGAATGTCAAACCCACGATCGGATGCCGTTAAAATCGTCTCACAAACCCTTCCATATCCGCGTACTTCCGATCAGTCCATTTCCACGTCGAAGAACGACAGCATCTTCTGCTCCATCGTCCAGGCTGTCCACAACCACCTACAGCCCGGCCAATCACCATATATCAATGTCACTCATGCCGTTCCCGAACAATTCAGCCTGTCCAATCTTCCTCACTCTCCCCCAAGCACTCCTCGCTCTCCTACTGCCGCTGAAGACTACTTCAACGCTACCGTTTTCTCCAGCGCCGCAGTTGTTAGTGCTTACCACGATTTTCGTGGCCCTCTCCAACGTCATCTTTCCCACGTTCCCATGCCCGTTGTTCCTCCCCACAGCGTTCACATTTCCGTCCTGGAGCGGTATCTTCCCCCACCCTCCGCCCAAGAGTACCGTGATGTCTTCTGCCCCACCCGCCCATCCTTCCTTGTCGATCGTCTCTGTGAGCTGTCTCCAAACGGCGGCTCCCTTCTCTTCGTGTACCCGACCAAGAAAGGTGCATCCACCTTCAAGTCACAATACTTGGGCCCCATCCTAGACCCTCTCCTGCGGCAACTTGTCGTGGTTAATGGATTGTCTGCCGATGTAGGCCGCTACTTGGGCAAACTATCAACAGTTTCTCAAATGGACGATTTCGCTACCATGAAGGCGAACATGAACTCTCTGTGTGATGCTTTGAGCTCACCCTCCTCACAGTTCCAGGTTGCTGACGCTGGCCGGGCCAGCACCCATCTGGACCGAAATATCTGGGTGGAATGGTTCATTCACCAAGAGAAGGCCCGTATGAAGGAGGTGCTCAGCATGCACTGGCAAAATAGCCGTCGCCCGCCGGTCAACAAGCCCATGAACTCAGGCATGGGCGACACCAAAGAAGTCACTTCTGCCATGCTGCTAAGTGAGATCTTTGAAGGCATCCGCAAGCGGCCTTATGGCGAGGACAACGAGCCTCGCGATGGGATTGAGCTAGGTGTGTTCGTGATTCGCCGAACCCATTAATCATGGCGAACACCCTCACCTCTCCGACCCTATAAAATTCCCTTTCTTCTCTTCACGTCCCCTCTTTACCCTACCACGTTTTAAAACATGTTTTCTCTCTGCAGCTCCTGTCGACTGCGATGTCATAGGACCACTGGTGTCCCTGGAGTTGGTCCTTTTTTCGGCCGTGTTTATTTGTTCTTTGGCCGGACGGAAATGATTGTGAATACCCATGATGTTGGTTCTCATTTGGCGAAGATTTTCATGATCTCTTTTTTAATTTTTTTTTTCCCTCGTGATTAATATATAAGACAAGTTTATAAAGTCCAATATATGAATTTCATAAATGGAAAATCTCCTTTTTCGCCCCTTTTTCCTATCTTATGGTCAGGCATCTTCAGGCACCATCGCTTCACCGACTCTTGTTTGATGTGATTGGAAGCCCGAGAGTAAGTGTCACTATCTGGTCTGAGTATGGGTGGAAACCTGCTTACTAGAACTCTACTCAGATGCTCTGAATTGTGAGCTTGGAAACTGTTCAGTAATAATGGGATTGCATAGTTACCAGAGTATTGTTTTCTTGGCTAGCTGATATTACATGAGAGGCACCGTTCAATTTAAGGTATTCGTACCGAGAGGCGTTTATTCTCCTAGATAACGCTTAATTTGAATAGTCTACTTGGGTTTTAGGTCGCATCTGCATTAAGGTTGCTCAAAGTCTCAAGCCACGAGAACTTTGGGGGCTCTAGATTCTAAAATGACCGCCTTAACTTTTCTTAGTGATCACGAACCTGATGAAACTTGCAATTGGTCCTAGAATTGATGGAAATAGTCTATCGGGTGCCCTTTCATATGATACTTTAGGTAGAGGAATTGAAGACCTCCTAAGTAGGACCAAGCATATCCACACTAACAGCATGTCTCAAAGTCTAGTTTGATTCCGCAAGGAGGTAAAGAATGTTAGTGCTAATGGGTAAAGAGCGTCCGTAAAGCAATCATAGTATGCGCCGGTGGGGAAAAACCTAGCCCCGACGCTAACCCTATTCGGGCGCCATAGTACAAACGTCGCGGCTTGCCTCTCCACTTCACTTTTTGCTGGTCCTATACGTCTGCATATACTATAAAAGCCTTTAGTTTCTTCTTTGCGATCATTCCCCGAGTCTTCCTACCTTTGACCTCTGCACCGCTCTACTTTTCATATTTCTCCGATTGTCAACGCCTCGAATTCATGGCCTACTCTCCTCCCCCGTCTCCCGGGGCCGGGCCCGCCTACCATGGCAGCTTACTTTCACGCGGTCGATCCACCAGCCCCTCTGGCGCAGCAGGACCTGTTTCAAAACGCGATAAACGTCGCTCTGCCCTCCAAGAACGTCTTCACGATTTGACTGCTACGTTCAGCCAGAACCGCGATGCCCAGTTCCGACAGCAGTTGCACTCATTGCAATGCGATATGACCCTTATTAACAACTCCAACCCGTATGATGCTGGTCCGCTTCCTGATTCCTCCGAGGATGTTGCGCAGCTTATCGAGGAGACTGTTGGTGGTGGCAAGTTTGCCAAAGAAATGGCAAGCCTGTCCGGAACATACTATGCCAAATTTGTGCATGAGGTGAACAATGTCAAGGAAACGCGTGATGCGGATATGGCTCGGATTGTGGTATGTTTTGAAGTATGTTCTTGGCTATGAATTGATCATCAATCTGACTGTTTTACCAGGGACGCCACGAGAACAACCTTGAGCGACACCGGCGCGAATATGAATTCCGAGTGCACTTTGCCAAGGAAGAGTTCAATCATTTGGCAGGAACAATGCGCGAGCGTCTTATGCAGAGTATCTCAAGCAAGCGTTCTCGCCTGATGCGCGAGAAGGAACAACTTGATATTGCGGACACCAATGCGCTCCTCCTGCACCCCAACCAATTCAGCATTACCAACCCCGCGAGCCCCGGTGGAATCCACAGCAACCGCAAGACCCGACACACTCGGCACCGTGTTGATATCGATGAATTGGGCAATGGAGTTGCAGCAGAGTTGAACAAGCGCAAGCGCAAGGCGCCGGAGGAAGATGTTGGATCGCCCGTGCGGGACGCGGGTGGTACGACCCCGGCCGAGCGCACCAAGGCCTACCTCGCACAGCAGACTGCCCCAACATACTCGATCAATTCTTTGTTCACCGATAAGGAGCTCAGTGCCCACGCCAATCAGGCGCATGCCGCTGCCCTCCACTTTTTCTCCACCTCGAAGCGCGCAGAGCAAGGCTCCGGTACTGTCACCAACGGCAACAACACCGATGCTGAAGACATGCCCGAGGGAACTCCCATGGAGGACAACGGTACCCCCGCCGCTTCTGATATGATCCGCACCGCCAGCCACAACTTCCATGTCACACGCTCAACTCGCACAACCGCTGCCCACAGTGCACTCAGCGCTCTGGCTGATCTGGCCGACAAGCCTGCGACGCGCCCCGCTTTGCCTTACCACGTCCTCTCCAATTACTCCGCACGTCCCAACGGCAATGCTCCTCCTCTTACCTCTCTTCTAAACGAGGAGGTCGATGACGACCTTCTCCGTCTGGACCGTCTGAACTCCAAGCCATCGGGCTGGATTGACTCTTCTCTTATCGAGGTTGTTGCTTCCACGCCTATCTCTGACTCCGCGAATGGCGTCCCACCCAACCCTGAACGCTTTTCTGCCTTGCACCCTGATTTCCCCGTTGCTGTCGGTATGCAGGTACAGCCTGCACGGCCTTGGGCCGGTGCTGAAATGTTTCAGTCAGTAGGCATGGAACGCGAACGCAGCAGCAAGCGCACTCGCAACCACTAATGGCAATCCCTTTCATATGAAGCGTCAATACTTAGGGACAGGCTCCGATAATATTCAGCAATCTGTTTTATTTTGTTATCTTGTTTATTGTTATGGATGGCAAAGGTACTTTATGGGAGGCTGGCGTCCGGTTCATGGAATTATCTCAAACAGATTTAGTGGTTATTACTTATCAAACCCATTTTCCAAGGTTTATTTTCCTACTTCTTTGTGATAATTATTTGGCTTTTGTATTCCTACATCTCGGAACAGAGAAAATTCCCCCAAGGTTGAAGTCAAGTTCAATCTCTGAACCTGAAAGTTGGAACGAGATGTCAAACGAAATAGACCACATAAGGCAACAACAATCCGCACTATACAAAACTCTTTCCACTCTCTTCTTCTTCCTCTTCTTCTTCCTTCTCTCACACTTCTACCTTCAAGTGTCTCGAATGGGACCTTGAAGACAAAAGCTGGTTAAGCTTTGTACCTTCAACAAGAAGTTACGATGCTGATCTTTAGTCACTTGACAAGTTCTACTGAGGTAAAATTATCCTTGACCATCCTCAGAAATACCTACTAAAGACTCCTTAGGCTTGCCTTGACTACCAACAAAGTCAGTCCTCGATTATGTCCATCTCTGAATATTCTCTGCTGACAAAAAGGCTCATAGATTAGCCTTGCGGGTGGCTCTGATAGGCCTTCCTCTCCAAGAGCCTCAGTAGGCAACCAGCTCTGACCAAAGCGAAAGGAAAGGACTTTACTACAATGTGACACTGTCAAGAGAGCATCAATACACGTCAGTTGACTCACTACTCACGCTAGCTTTGACTCAAGTCACTGGCGAAAACATGCGCGAAGTCATTTAAGCACTGAGGCAGGCCAAGCGCCTACGCCAGCAGCAGAAACCAGATAAGGAGCACCAAGCACATTCACTCGGCAAATTATGGTCGATTAAGTCTGGATAGTCACTATCATGCGCGAAACACTACCATATATATGAAATGATGTCGCGCAGTTCGCTAAACATGTTTCTGCAATGATTCCTTCAAACTAGTCAATGGTTTTGTGGACTACATGGCCGTTTTCGTGATGGGAAAACGTGCATCAATTCTTCCTCATTTCAGTGACGAGGAGCCCTTGTGCAAAAAAAGGGTGAATGCAGAATTATTCACGTCATGGGTGGTTGGTGGATCATGGCCTACTGGTGCCGACAGAGGTATAGCAAAAAAGAAAAAAAAAAAAAAAAAAAAAAAAAGAGAGAAAAAGAAACAAGAAAGAGGAAGATCAAGATAAAGATGAAAACGAAGGCAAGATCCAAGACGTCTTCACACAATGGTGGATGAGTCTGTTTTCGGAGTGATCAGGTGGTGAGTGTGTTGGGGATGCAATACATTTTGCTAATGACACTGCTACTGTACAGCCAGTATAAGTTTATTTCTATTGCGAACATCCGCGTCAAAATAGATATCCACCCGAATCAAGATCTGATCTCTGGCTCTTGGAAATCCTCAGATACCATTTCCCTATGTCCTTTTGGCCGTTTCTCGCAGGAAGATCGGGAAGAAATGGCTTTTCACTATCCATGGGAACTACATCAAGATGTTTGAAGTGTTCACCTTCAATGACGGCCACTATCAATTTGAAGCCCACGAAGTTCTATAAGGGCGGAGGAGCATGAGCTGTGTCTATCAAGCTTTCAAGGACACTGGGAGTGCAATGTGGCTTGCAGGAGGACTTGAGAACACTGAGGCAGGCGCTCCGCAAGGGAAACAAAAGTTGGCCAGGAAGAAACGCAGACTTTCCTACGCTACACTTCCATCACCGGCACCTCTCGCATTCTCGAGATTCTACACGAAATCCAGAGTGAAGTCCGGTGTCCTTGCATATGGCATTATTCTTTGTTGCTTCGTTCTTCAGTCTAGAGAGAGGACATCGGAGCAACTGGTCGAGGATGAGCATGTCATGACAGGGCGGTTGCTAATACATATTGTCGAAGTGAGTCACTTACATCACGCGAGGAGGAAGACTTCCAAAATATGAACAAAGTTGGCGTTGCGTCCAATCTTAGGAAAGCTTGAATATCTGAACGAGAAGAGAAAGTTCAAAGTTCATGCCGAGAAGCAGACCCTGAAATTGTATATCCATAAAGACGTCAAATATCACCTTGAGTGTCGATCTCCTTCTACTATAGTTCCCTCCGGCATATGGGGACCTATATGCATATCTCAGCCACTAGTAGGATAATGGATGTATCTCTCGCAAACATCTGCCTGTCCATGTTCTGGGTGCCATGCCGTCCAAAAATACGCGATGTTTCATGAAACTTCCTCCGGGTTTCAAGCCCCACGAGAAGATCCTTAAAGAACGCGTCGCAAGGACTTTGCCCATTTTCGTAAGCGCACACGAACTACTGTGGTACGCTGTCGTGAAATCGTCTTATGTCTAATGATGCCCAAGCCCTCTACTGATTGAGCCCGCCAAGCTACCAGCCTCGGGACACGCCAGGACATCCACTGATCCCCGCTTAAATCTATGGCCAAGCACTACTCTCCTATCACCCGCTCGACTTCTAGGCTACAAGGAACGCAGGACGAGAAAATTCCTGGATCAGGAGGATTTATAACATCCAGTGAATAGGCGGACCTTGGGAGCACATGGAATTATAGCCAGATATGAATGATATTGTGCCGAGGACAGCATTAGCTGCAAAAATGCATAGAAAAAATATATATAAAATGTTCATATCGGAAGGAGCATGGAAGATGCATCCTGTCTCAGCCAGAAACCAAATCCGATGCAATGCCATGCCCAGAAGAAGAAAACACCCAGTCATCTAAACATCATTAAATATCCAAGACAGGAGGAGGGATGTGTATATAAAATTGCTGTACGCCATATTAAAAAAAGAAAGCGAATATATGTCTAGCCAAAGACCTTCAGGAATCCCCAAAGTCCAAGCCCACTCAGCACCGGGATGGTGAAGTTGTCGTCCCAGCTCCAAAGATCGATAAATTCGCTGCCGGCAGCGACAAAGCCAGAGACAACGCTCATCACACCAAGAGCCAATGGGCCGGTGATGGTGGTGGATGAAGTCTCAGCGCCATCCCAGCCCACCAGGCCCCGAACACAATCTGGAAACAGGTTCAGGCTGCCGGTAAACATGAATGAGCCTTCTGGATCATTAGGAAATGCACCCATATAGGGCACAAACCAACCCCAGAAAGTAGCGGCGGTGATGACGCCAACGAGCCAAGCAGCTGCGGTGCCAGCTAGACTCTTCCCTTGTCGGAGACGAGGGGTGTAGCGCCCGTACATACGACCAAAGGTCGATGCTGCGGTGTCACACCAGCTGAGAAGGAGCACGCCCATTACACCAACATCTTTGGGAAAGAAGCGGAGGACGACATATGCGCCGAGCAGATACCAGATCACACCGTTATAGCCCGAGACCTCGGTCTCACGCATGAGCGCACCCACGCAGCGAATATAAAACTTATTGACCTTCTCCGAACGATGGCGGACAATGTCTGTCACTGCAATGGGAACCAAGGCAGAGAAGAGCACTGGTGTGATCTGAAGTGTCTGGATACCTCGGCTATACAGGTGAAGTGTCAGGAACCCAATTGACACGTGTAAGAACTTCCGAGGAATTTCATGGCGGTGAATGAAATTGCGGTATCTGGAATGTAGAGGAATCAGACCAAGCGGTGATGGCGATCTCGACAGGTCGCGTAGTGTGTCTGAGAAATTCGTGGGTGAAAGGAAACCGTTGCTGGCGCTCCCGTTCGTAGCTGGTGGTGAAGCTGGAATTTTGGGATTGGACCGCCGAGCTGGTCGACGTTGTCGCGTGGAACTTTTTGACGGTGTCTCATCAGGTGGGCTTCGTGCTCGCCTTGAGCCAGTTCCATCCTGTTGTCGGCGGGATGCAGATCGCGTTACCGGCGCAAAATAACCATCACGTGCGTCTGATCTATCGGAAAGGGAGGGCGACGGGGAGATGACTCGTGTCTCTGGGATCGTACTAGGTGTTGACGGCATGTCGGATGCTCGAACTGCAAAGGGCGGGAGTGCTCGAGGCCAAATAAGGCCAGATAAGGGTCGCGCACAGGTGTTTGTGCTGTCGCAGGCAAGATTGCCGCAAGGTATTAATGATCTTAATAACAACTCAATGATGGCGATTTTTCAGAAGAAACAGCGCGTTATGAACAGTGATAAGGATGTTGGTGGGCACAAGAATGGACACAGCACATCATATATGTGCTGAATAGGAGCTGAATTGTCAAGCTGAGTTAGGCAGTGTCAGGACAGAAAGGGAAAAGTAGATCGTGATCCGCCCGATGCCGCAGGTCACGTGGAGATACCTAATCGATAAGACCGGGGCAACTTTTTTTTTTTGCGGCGACTCGCGATCGTAGGAAAGTCCTCAAACGAACAGCCTCGGCTTAAAAGTGATTGATCATGGCTCCCAAACCTTCATCCTCTAGGTCATGGGATGGTCTCAATCCTCCGTTATCGCAATGGGCGTTGGATGCTGTGTCCTCCATGGGCTTTACTCGAATGACCCCAGTCCAAGCCTCCGCAATCCCTCTGTTTATGACCCACAAGGATGTTGTCGTCGAAGCAGTCACAGGCAGTGGAAAGACCCTTTCGTTTTTGATGCCAGTCGTGGAGAAGCTTCTGCGCCTTGATGAACCCATCAAGAAACATCACATTGGTGCTATTATCATCTCCCCGACGAGGTAAGTTGGAATGTCTGGACAACTCGTAGATCATGGTCGCTAATGTTCTTGTACAGAGAATTGGCTACGCAAATCTACCAAGTCCTCCTATCATTACTGGAATTCCACCCGCCATCCGCCGCAGCGATTCACCCGCCGGAAGAAGGCGCCCCAAAGCCCAAGTCCTCTTCCTCTACCTTGAAAGTCGTCCCACAACTTCTCTTGGGTGGCTCAACAACACCGGCTGAAGATCTCAGTTCCTTCTTGAAACGTTCGCCTAATGTGCTAGTCTCTACCCCCGGAAGACTTTTGGAGCTGCTTTCTTCCCCG
This sequence comes from Penicillium longicatenatum, assembly GCF_028827895.1. Lineage (NCBI taxonomy): Eukaryota > Fungi > Ascomycota > Eurotiomycetes > Eurotiales > Aspergillaceae > Penicillium > Penicillium longicatenatum. The sequence continues at coordinate 1,987,515 of NW_026643121.1, read as the reverse complement.
CATGTTCACTGCCCACAGTCCTCATTCGAAATGCTTGTGCTCGATGAAGCCGATAGGCTTTTGGATCTTGGATTTAAGGATGATCTCCAGAGAATTCTACAGCATCTTCCTAAGCAACGACGAACTGGATTGTTCAGCGCCAGTATCAGCGAAGCCGTTGACCAAATTGTCCGCCTGGGACTTCGGAATCCGGTCAAGATTGCTGTCAAGGTCAAAGGAGGAGGCGGAGCGGAGGACAAACGTACTCCTGCCAGGTGTGTTTTTTTCCAGTCCACCATTCCAAACAACGTTGTTAACATTTGGACAGTTTGCAGATGACCTACCTCACAACGCCTCCGGCTCATAAATTTTCTGTGCTCAAACAAATCCTAACAACGGTTCAACCGACGCCCCAGAAGACTATCTTCTTTGTATCAACATGTTCTAGTGTGGATTACTTGGCTATGATTCTACCAATTGTACTAGGAAACGACTTCCTCCTGGTCCCGCTTCATGGCAAACACCCTTCCAACGTCCGCCAAAAGAACTTTACCCGCTTCACCACCTCTACGACTCCTTCGATCCTCTTAACTACCGATGTTGCTTCCCGTGGCCTGGACATTCCATCCGTTGATCTAGTTGTCCAGATCGATCCTCCCTCAGACCCCAAAACCTTCATCCATCGATGTGGCCGAGCAGGCCGTGCTGGAAGAAGAGGTCTGAGCATTGTCCTTCTGCATCCCGGGCGAGAAGAAGATTACGTTTCGTTTCTGGAAGTACGCAAGACCCCAGTCGCCCCCTTCAACCTCCCAACACCGAGCTCCGATGTGGATGCTGCAGTGGCTACTCAGTCTATCCGCTCGCTCCTCCTCAAAGATCGTGCTATTCATGACAAGGCTCAAAAGGCTTTCGTCAGTTGGCTCCGCAGTTACAGCAAGCACCAAGCCAGCAGTATTTTCCGTGTGCCAGATCTCGATTGGGAAGCTTTGGGCAAAGCCTGGGGACTTCTTCGCTTACCCACAATGCCAGAGCTGCGCAAATTCGAGGGAGATCGAACATTGGGTGTGAGCAATGACTGGGACAACTACGCCTACAAAGACAAGCAGCAAGAGAAGCGGCGCAAGGAGAAGGCCCTTGAGGCCGAGGAAGAGAAGAAGAATGGCCAGCAGGAGTCACGGAAACGAACTGCAACCGAAAGTGCTGCTTGGAGTCAAAACCAAGAAAACCGGGAGAAGAGGCTCAAGCGAAAGGAGATCAAGCAGACACGAAAGGAGAACGAGAAGTGGGAGCAATTGCCCGAGGAGGAGAAGCAAAAGGCTCTGGAGACGAAACAAATGATCGAGTCCCTTCGGGAAAAGAACGAGGAACGGCGGCGAGAGCAGCGCGCTTTACAGCTCTCTGGCAAGCCTGCTTCAAAGAAAGGAGATGATGACGATGACTTTGAAGGCTTCGATTAGATATTTCAATTACATGTAATATAGCATGCTGATATTCCCCAGGCCATCATGCCTGACAAAATATGAATCCATCAACCCCAATCATGGAACAATCTCACTAGGCTGAGGTGTTTACGAATCGAGAATCGGACAAGGAAACTAACATACGTACATGATCAACAACAACTCGAAGGGAAACCAATCAGTTGTATATGATGAGGCAACAGGAGGTGGCAGTGTTCCCGTCAGGCCGTGATCCTAGCCAAATGGTCCGATGTTGCAATGGACCTCCAGCATGACTCAATTTAATCAGCTTCCAGTCGTGAGACGGATGCCTTCAAAAAAGTCTCCACGGTACTTCATAATATGGGAATAAAGGATATAAGTCTGCGGGACCCCACAGCAAGTCCACGGTCATTCGTCTCTCCCACAGCCCTTGGATTCATCTTGCAACAAGCGGGGTCCCCTAGTGCGAGAATGGTATTTCGCTCACTAAACTGCCTGAGACTGTTGTTTTCTTACCTATCACTATGAGTCTGCATACGCTAAAGTATCAGGATCCACAAAATTCTTATTGTGTTCTTCGAGGCTAAAGACTCATGCTTGTATCCAGATTAAGTTGATATGTACGCTTGACATGATGCTTGTACCACTTTAACGCCGAGTCCCTGCCAGTTGGGTCCAGAAAATGCAATATCACAGGGGTATAATAATACTGTCAAATCAAATCAATAAAGCTAACGCGGGGAATTCGTTTTGTCTTGTCCCTTTTCTTTTGGTCACGCTTTGCGCCCTTCGGCACATCTGAATCACCTTTGTCCGTATTGGATTCAGCTGGCTTGTCAAAAAACCAGAACCCATCAGCTGTTGAAATGTTTTCAACGTGGCCCGATGATTGTCCGGGCTCTGAAGGCGGCTTCTCTATCTTCGGCACCTTCTTGGAAGGGCTCTTTTTGTTTGTTGGTTTCTTGTCATCCTTTAGGCAGGAAGATCCGAACGAAGGTGTAGCTTGCTCCGGAAGATGCTCATTCGCATGTTTGGTTGATAATGAAAGGGAGCCAATGCCTTTCTCTATATCGTCAACATCCTGGGCATTTTCCGTATCAGGCAGGCTTTTGACCATTTTCAGGTTGTGAGGATTTTGCTTCTTTGGTAAGACTACAGGCTTCCGCCTGACGGTCTCCAAAGGTCCATAGCTGGAGACCGAATAGCTCATTTTCAGTCCCCTTGGTACCGGTGGTTGCGTCGAAACAACCGTATCTTCAAGTGACAATCTGGATGTCTCAAATTCCAATATCTCGGTTTCTTCGGCTGCCAAAACACCTACACGAGCTGCTGTTGGGAGTTGGCCTGCCATAGGATGGCGTTTGACTCTTGGTGTTGATGATGCGGCACACGGTGAGGAAAATGAGTCGACGAGTCCATCAAGCGCACGAGATATGTAGCGCGCCTGACTAGAACCCTGGTGTTGAGAGTACATGCTTGGAGAAAAATCATCAAAGTCGAAGCTCTCGAATGAAGGTGGAGTTCGAAACCTCGAAGATGAATCCTTGGCTGTGGACTGAGATGAAGCCGCCTCTAGTATGTGTTCTTTATTGTATGAGGACAGGTCGGATCTCTCTTTCGTGAGCATTCCATATTTCAGGATGCTCCCCTGCTTCATTCCTGGATCGATAGGCCCCTTCTTCTTGGGACCAGTGCGTCGGGTGCTGGGCTTCTTTGGTGCAGCCTTCTTAGCTTTTGCGGCTTCCTTCGCAGCCTCCTTTGCCGCTTGTTCCTTGTTCCATGTATTGACAGCATCAGGAACACCAAGTTTAGCAACAGTCTCAAAGATCCAGACCTTTTCAATTGCGAAAATATCGAATCGCTTTTTGGGGCGAGGCTTATAAGGCGTCGTGGGGGGTTCCTCGAGAGCCTCATTAGCAACTTCTGCGTCATCTTCCTCGTCTCCTTCGCCCATTTCTTGCGAAGGTACTGCCTCCTCTGGCGGATTCGGTTCTTCAGCTAGAAGATCAAGACCGACAATATCGATTGGGAGCATATCCATTTGCAGTTCAGCCGTGCCGTCAGTGGCAAAATTCGCACGAGTTTTGTATACTTTGTGCATCCATGGTGTATCACAATTCGGCGCTAATGTTCCTTGTGACAAGCCTGAGACAGGCCGCTGAAGACGAAGTCTGTAGGATAGTAGAGGCTCTGTTAGGAGCTTAATCACCTTTCTCGCGCCTGAACGATAATTCCATTCAAAATTATCGGCTGCAAAGGTTCTGATTGCGAGGGGGTCGATCTCACGATCCCAGGCATGCCTCAGATGGCGTCTTAGAGTAGCCATTTCATCGTCCGTTGAAACTTTGGGCTCCGCGTAATACTTCAAAATGGTCTGGTCAGGAAAGGTGTCCGGGATGCGAACAGCTTTGTGTTTCGTAGCGAAATATCCGCTTTCATTTTCCTCCAATTCGTATTGTAGCCGCTCCCGCCATTCGTTCAGGCGCGTACTTAAATCGGGGGACTGGGATGCAAGTTGTTCAAGCAAATCCTCGCCGAAATGAGCTTTTGCAATTTCTGCAGCCAATCCAGGTCCACAATTTTTAACGCCCCCTGGTAGATAATCGCCTCCACTGAGCATGGCAAACAAGATCATTCCCGCTCGGCTTAGAGGCACATTTGAGACATGATCCTCATTTCCTAGGTGGTAACAAGTAACATGAGTCGATGCAGCTGTGGCAGTGCCCTTTTCCTTCGAGAAGTTCATAATAGTCCAAGTGGACCCGAACATGAGCGCGTCAACATCGTTGCTCATCACTACGTCGACGATGCCGGCTTGCTGTAACCGCGCACATTCAGCCTCCGCTTCACCCGGAGCTTCATGCCACGGAAATCGGAACCGCTCAATGAGCTCTTTGGAGCGTTGGATGATTGGCGCATTGCCGTGACTCCGCGGAGACACGGCCTTTCCCCTCTTGAATGGAGGCTTTTGACGGCCATCATAGACAAAAAGCGGGTGGACTGGCAATGCTAACAGCTTCAAAAGCCGATAAAACAATGTGCGCAGCTCAGGATTCTTTCCGCCGCGACCGGCTTGAACCTGGAACAGCCAGATAGAAATATCGACCGCGATTCGAATTGGCCGTGCTGTTCGCTCCAAATGTGTAATTGCCAATTTTGACAGGGAGATGCGCTCCCCCTTGCCAATGGCATGAATAAGCCTAAGTATTTGTCAGTATTGAAACATTTGTTAGTCGTGAGGGAAACGCCCATATGCTAGTTGGTAGCGTTGCTAGGGAGTGGGTTTCATGAAACTGGGCAGAAATATATTGTGGCGTGCATGAGAGCCTTGGGGAGGGGTTCGAAGAGACACATACCCTGGGATACCCATCCGGCCGATATTGATATCAACTCAAGTCGTACTTCAAGCAATGGGGTATGAAGCCATGTGGCGCCGGTAAGAAGCTGAGCAAGATGTCGAAGTGAATGTTGACGGAGTAAATAAACCGCGGCCCGATGTAGATCCGTTGAACTTTAGTCCCGCATCACTCTTCTACCACATCTTCAATTGAAGCTTCCTGTCATTTTTTGTTATTCTGCGAACTGCAATACTCACATTTATTTCACACTGACTCCGATGACGCTGTAGATCCAGCACTTCGCTGAAGCGGGTCTTGGGGTTTTCTGTCGCTCCGAGGGGCAATCACCATCCGCGCCCCAACACGCGCACGATTCTGAGCTACGCGACGCAGCATTGACTAGGCGCGATACACCGATCAAACAATATTCACGAGATGTCCGCATCGTCGAGCTTGCGCCAAAGCCAGGCTGCTCGTCCAGACTCTCCTCATACTCCGCAACAACAGCTTCGCTCAGGCAATACTTCCTTCGCTAGCAACACATCACCGGGCTCATCTTTCCGCAACGAGGATGATGCAATCATATTTGAATTGGGTGCGCGATGGCTACGAGCTGGATTCGAAGGCAGCAGTTCCCCGGTCTGCGTCGTAAGATTCGGGCCCGAGGAATCGAGGAGAGCGGGGGACTATCGGGGGTGGATAGAGGGCGGTTCTGGCGCACAACCGTCAGTGCAACCTGTTGATGCCGAAGATTGGACTCGGGAATATGAATTGTGGAGGCTGGACCTGCGACAAACCGACCTAGGGTTGGTCGAAGACAAAATCGAACGTGCTTTCCGCGAAACCTACAACCAATACCTTTTGACCGACGCAGGCACGTCTCGTCTGGTCTTGGTGTTGCCCTCTCTCATGCCACACCCGCTGCTGTCATCACTTCTTTCGACCTTGTTTAGCCGCTGGCGCTTCCCTAGTATCACACTTTTACCGAGTGCGCCTATGTCAGCGACTGCTGCAGGATTGCGGTCTGCCCTGGTGGTAGACCTTGGCTGGGCGGAAACCATTACGACTGGCCTTTATGAGTATAGAGAAGTTACCACAAAACGAAGCACAAGGGCAATGAAAGCTGTGCTGCAAGAATTGGGCCGACTCCTCACTAGTCTGGCCTCTAGCCCTGAGCAAGACAGTGCTTCAGCAGACGAGATCTCCGTGGGATTTCGATATTGCGAGGAGATTGCGTCCCGGCTTGCTTGGTGCAGGGTAGAAGCCCCGAATGAGGAAAATGATCATTTGAACCAGAACGTTTCGATACCTTCGCCAACCAACCCAGAACAGGAATTTATTGAGGTGCCATTTTCACGCCTTGCAGAACCCGTTGAGAAGGCTCTCTTTGCTCCAGGTGTGCCGGAGAGCGAATTAGATGACGAAGAGAAACCTATCCCGCTTCTTGTCTACAAAACCTTGCTCGCACTACCACCCGACGTGCGTGGAACATGCATGTCGCGCATCGTTTTTGTGGGTGGCGGAGCTCGAATCCCTGGCTTGCGGCAGCGGATTCTCAAGGATGTTTCACAATTGATTGACCAGCATGGGTGGAGTCCTATTCGAGGCAAAGTCATTGAGCGACAACGCCAGCGATTGGCAGAACTACGAATTTCATCTCCAATTAATGGCGAAAATCAATCGACTCCCACGGACACGGCATCCTCGCCTATAAACGAGAAACCAGACCCATCCAAAGATGAGCCTGAAATTGATTTCGTGGAGCAAAAGCTACGCCGTCAGAACAAAGATACACCCGTTCCTATCCAAGGAATGTTACGAGAGGTTGATTCTCTTGGAGCCTGGGCTGGAGCCAGCTTGGTGACCAGCCTGAAGATCCGTGGAATGGTGGAGATTGAGCGTGAAAAGTTTCTGCAGCATGGGCTGGCTGGTGGCACTCGAGATTCGGAACCTGCGCCTGATCGTCGATCGGGATTGAGAGCGGGCGATCGATCTAGCTGGACCCTGGCAGGATGGGCATAATATTGTAAATTACTATTCCGCACATAATAGATACCCATGGAAACTTTCATCATGAATAAATACTCTTCATGACCTGCAACCTTTTACTGCGCAGAAATTTGAAGATGGACCGTTGGGTGGCCCAGCAATACCATTGAGAGAGATCTCTCCTCTCCATGATCCTCATCCTCTTGCTCCATAAGGGTCAATGCCTAACAACCCGGAATTACAAACAACCCTGAATTCGTTTAGTATGACCCATGTCTCGATGACACTCTCCTCCACAAGTCGGCATTTCGGCATTTCGGCAACCAATTAAAGTGGGGGTTTGGCGATCCGGGGTGCGGGGAGTCCAAGGCCTTGGATATCTATGTTTAACAACTAGTGAACAGCCAATAATCTCTTCAATGTTCTTTTATTTATCTTTCGACTATTCAAAGCTGATGAAATAACGTAACACAGGAAAATGCCAGATATACCTACTTTTTGCAATCTCGCCCTAGAGAGACATGGGAACGTCTTCGTTCTCACCATGCAGAAACCACCCGAAAACAGACTGAACTCGTGGTATTGCCAGGAAATGATTCGAGCCTTTCGTACTGTTGAGAAGCTCCTGGGCCCAGACTCTGAGGGTGCAGTTATTACAAGAGGTAATGATGCTAAGTTCTGGTGCACTGTATGGACATTTGCGACTCGTCTACCAAGAACCAGCTAATAAGAGCCTTTGTAGGGATTGGAGCTAGATGAATCCGACAATAACCCATTCGCAAACACAGACGGATTCTATCCTGTAAGTCAAAGGCTGCTGATCCTCCTGGAGCTCGTATTGACTTGTCAAGCTCATCCATACGATTCTCGACTTCCCATTTCCAACCATTGCATTGATAACGGGTCATACATTCGGTGGTGCCTGTCCTCTGGCTCTTGCACATGATTACCGAGTCATGAACTCCAAGAGAGGCTTTTTCTCAATGCCACCTGTCAACCTGGGTCTGCACTTCGACGGTATTGGATCCCTTCCTAGGCTAAAGCTGCGGCCTCAGGTTGCGCGCAAGATGCTTCTGGAAGCACACAAGTGGACAGCACAAGAAGCACTACAGGATGGTATTGTGGATGCTATTGCTGATCCAGATCGTATGCTGGATGAAGCATTGGAAATCGCAGCTAAGTGGGCGCCTAAGGCGAAGATGGGGTAAGTCATGCAGTAGATGCCTTAGATGTGAGTCTATCTTAACTGACTCAATTCTTCTAGGGTATATGCTTTGCTACGCCAGGAGCTCTGGGGTGAGGCAATTAAGAAGTTCCAGCGAATTAGTTATGTGCACAGTCGAATGACTTCGGCTCCTGCCAAGGTCAAGATTTGATTCATTCTAGCCAAGTATGTCTGGTTTTCGTTAATGTCGATTAGACGAGGAGAGAATATGTGATGAAATTGGTATGCAATTCAAAGGACTCAAACTTTACGCAGCTTTATAGCTTGGACTTCTTGCTCCAAACTGAAATCTCGGGCAGCTCTCTATAATTCGAAGGGAAAAGTTGTGGCCCCAGAATCTTCTTCTGCACTTTGCCGGTTCCTGACTTGGGCAGCTCACCCGTGACCACTCGTAAAATAGTAGGTATCTTATAGCTTGCCATCTTGCTTCGGAGGTCTGCTCGTAGCTCCGCCAGCGTGAGGCTTTTGCGTGTTGTGCCCTGGTCCGTCTTGAGGCTGATGCTGGCTGCCACTCGCTGACCGTATTCTTCGTCTTCCACACCAACTACCATCACTTCAGATACATAGTCCAAGCCGAGTATCTCTCGCTCAATATCCAAGGCAGAAATCTTGTATCCTCCTGATTTGATGATGTCAATGGAGGCGCGACCGAGAATAAAGAAGTAATCGCCTTCTCGTCGAGCGATGTCACCTGATTTAAAGTAACCGTCTCTATCGTGTGCTTGAATGGTTGCCTTTTCGTCATTGACATATCTGGAGTTCAAATGGTTAGAGCAACACTCTCCGGTAGATATGGGCTGATACATACTTGGAGAACATGTAAGGGCATTTCACCAACAGATGACCGTCCTCTTCAAGCTTCAGCGCGACACCGCCAACTATGCGGCCAACACTGTTCCTCGGCATACCCTGGGGGCTGAGATCAGTCTTGATGACCGCCCCAAACTCGGTAGCCCCATAGCGGGTCATCATTGGTTTCTCACGGAGTTTCTCCCAGAAATCCTGCACAGGCCCAGGCAAAGCCGACGATCCACAAAGCATTGTGCGGATATCACGAGCGCCTTTGATGTATTGGTCCCGTACCTCAGGGGCTTGAGTCGCAATTTTTTCTTCAAAGTACCGCATCAACCGCATATATATGGTTGGAACACCCGAGAAAAAGCTCAGCCCACCCTGACGCCAACGCTCCCATGTCCAAGCAGTATCAAAGCTACCACTTCGGAATTCGATGCATGCGCCAGCAGTTAGAAAAGGAAGAAATGTGAGGCCTAATCCGGAAGCATGGTGTACTGGTAAGACGTGAAGAACTACATCGTCTTCAGTGACGCCATAAAAGGCCGCGTCGGTTTCGGCGTTGCCAGTCAACCAGGTACGACGTTGGACAGCCCCCTTTGGAGGACCAGTTGTTCCCGAGGTGAATATGACTGCGGCTGCGTTATTCATATCGAGGGCCCGGTTTGATGAAATGAGAATATCATCAACTGCGACCAGCGTTGTCTGGAAGAAGGATGCGATGGGAGAAATGCAAGGTATATGGAAGTTGTTCTTGTCGCCCATAGAACGTACAACTGAGTGCGCTAGTGGCTCGCTGGTTGTATCGGCCAATAGAGCTACACATCGCGCCTTGAGTAGGAAATATGAGACTTCTTCCACAGGTAGCCCGGCAGCTAAATATGGTCAGATTTCATGTTCCTGTAGAGGAATTTCTTGACTTACCCATTGGCACTACTGCAGCACCAAGTGCAAGAATAGCAACGAAGCCAACGGTGTACTCATAGCCACCCGGTGCCAATAGTCCAATATAGACCTCTTTATCTTCTACCAGGTCTCGAAGAGTTTCAGCACTCAGCTTTTGCTCCAACTTTCTTCGAAGAATCAGAGCGTCTGAAAGAACATGATGAAATGTTTTTTCCAATCCCGCGTTCACGTCTCGAATGGAGATTCGTGGCGGTCTACGCTGAGCATAGCGTAGTAGTTTGTGAAAGAAAGGCAGATTGGGAAGCACGTTGGCTCCAACATGAGAAGGTACGAATTGAGTGCGATCCCCCATTGCTTAACCGTCGCCAGGGATAGAGATCTGGGGAATTTATTTCATATGAACTACCTCTCTCAGTGGTATATAAGCCGGGAATTCTCCGCATTACCATTTTGTGTGCCACATCTGTAAGTCGGCTACTTCCCCACGATCTTCCCCGCGACCTTCCCCGCGTGGCATATGCCGGCAATCGGCACTCGGTGATTTCTAGAGTGAGGCCGAGGAACACGGACACCAATTTTTAGTTTAATACAGTTCGAGTGAAGTTGATGTTTTAAACCATGATTGATATCTTCTGTGATGCTCTAATCGAAAACACTGGACTAATATGCCCGATTTTACTGATAAACTCCGTCCAGGCCAGCCAGATGGACCCACAACTCTTGCCCGCGAACGAGAGCAATCCAGCATCTCAACCGAGGAGCTAGGACAGCACTTATTATCTGCAGATGGGTTCTTGGAACGGCAAGCTCGCATTCTACCAATCGTGCAAAGGGAGCCACTTCTCGCCAAGGACAAGCAGCAAAACCTATCTCGTCCGGAACGATTCAAGCTAGGGCTCGCTCGAGCAAAGCTGCTACGTCGACTAGTCGACCAACATAAATGGGATCATGAAGATCACAAGATGGCGGAGTACCTAGTCAGCGATGTTTCGCCGTATTTTCTACACCTGGAGATGTTCGTCACAACCATTCGCGAGCAAGGAAATGAAGCCCAGCGGGCTCATTGGATGCCGTTGATTGAATCGTGGAAGATTATTGGGGCTTATGCGCAAACAGAGCTCGGACATGGCAGTAATGTTCGGGGGTTGGAGCTTGAGGCACGCTGGGATCCCGGAACCTGTGAGTTCATCCTGCATAGCCCGACGCTCACGGCTAGCAAATGGTGGAATGGTAGCTTGGGCCGTATTGCAAATCATGCTATCGTCGTTGCGCAATTACTTCTTCCTAAATCTGGGTCCCCAGATCAATACGTGTCGCATGGTCCCCATCCATTCATTGTACAGGTGCGAGATATGAAAACTCACCAACCGCTGGATGGCGTAGTGGTTGGAGATATCGGGCCTAAGTATGGATATGTCACGATGGACAATGCTTACATGCTCTTCAATAACTTTCGGTAAGCTTTAGAGACACTAAATTTGTTAGGAATGATGAATACTAACCCTTAGCCAGCATTCCTCATTCTGCCATGCTTTCACGATACTCGAGCGTGGACCCTAAGACCGGAACCTACGCAAAACCGGCGCAGCCAGCCGTGGTCTACGGATCTCTCACCTACGTCCGAGCTCAAATAGTCCATCATGCTAGACTAGTCCTAGCACGCGCAGTGACAGTCGCAGTACGCTATTCCGCCGTCCGACGACAATTCACAGATCGAGATAGCAACGGCACTGGAACTGAGATGTCTGTCCTTGACTATCCGACCGTTCAAATTCGGATCTTGCCTTTGCTGGCTACTACATTTGCGTTACACTACACCGGCCTCGCAATGCGCCGTGTCTACGACAATACACGACAAGATGTGGAGCGAGGCGATTTTCGTTCTTTAGCTCACATGCACAGTATGTCTTCCGGTCTGAAAAGTCTCTGCACAATGCTTGCTGCGGATGGGATTGAGACTTGCCGGCGAGCCTTAGGTGGACATGGCTTTGGGGGTGGAAGTGGGCTTATCGAACTCAATAACGACTATCTGTCCAAGCCGACCGTTGAAGGAGATAATTGGATGATTACGCAGCAGGTTGCTTCTTATCTTATTAAGAAGATGACTGCTGCGGTGAAAGCATCTGATATGCCGGGCGCGGATGAGACAGAGACCCGATTCAAGCAGTATATTCAAAATCGACGCGGAGTCTCTCGTCAATCTGTATATCGTGTATTGGAAAGCGATCAGGAAATTTCCAAGGCCTTCGAGCTGCGTGCTACTGTGCTTGTACGTCGACACATTAAAGAAAGCTTATTCTCGACGGCTAACCACTATTGACAGGCATATGACGCATACGAGCAGCGAGTACTCAAGAAGAGAAGCTGGAATAGTCTCCTCATTCAACTTCACAAGCTAAGCAAGGGTAAGCCATGATATGATCTCTGTATATGAATACAAACTGACTGAAGGAAGCTCAATCCCAATCTATACTTGTCAGCAAATTCTTCGAGACGTTGTCAACCGATAACACACTGTCTAGCTCCCTGAAGGCCATTCTATGGGATTTGTATCGTCTCTTTGCACTTTATACCATGGAGAGCGAGGGATATGACTGTAAGCTTCTTCAAACCGATGCGGTCTATCACAAGACATTGACCTATCTAGTCTTCCGCTGTGGTGCGGTCTCTCAATCCGATCTTGACCTCCTACCAACACGTATCCAAGATCTAATGGCGCGAACTCGACCACACGCAGTGAAATTGGTGGACTCATGGATGATTCCGGATTATTTACTCGATAGGTAAGCGTAACACATCTTTTTGGGAAGCTTGTGATTTCTCTAACAAGGTTTTGATTAGTGCGCTAGGACGATATGATGGTCGTGTGTACGAAGACCTTTTCAACAGAGCTCATCGCTTGAACCCGTTGAACCGAATGAATTTTAACCCAAATTACTGGGAGCATGAAATCATCAAGGGGAGTGGGGATGATGGGTCTGATATACTGTCAAAGCTGTGAAGGCTGCCACAGCAATATTATAAAGAGCCTACCAATTATGTTTGATTTGAAATGTGATGATTCTTTTACCTGAACATGAAGAAGACCCTCGGATAAGTATAGACTGGACAGTCTACAGTATTGAAAGAGTTGGGTGGGTATTTTGCATTAATATAGGTTAATGACTTGCAGAACCCAACTCATCAAGGGCATGCGTTTTGGCTATGTACAAAAACGAACCTGGAGTGAAGAGTCAAAAGGGCAGCCCAAGTAAATCAAAGCAAGATTATGGTATCGATGCAGAAGTGCATTGTAAAAGAAGAAAAAATTTAGTAAGTGCCAAACTGGTAAGTGGCCCAGTTGACGGCGGGACCATCGTCAGCACCGAAGATCTGGTACTGGTCACGGCCCCACTCAGGCTGGTTGATGCCATCAATCCAGTCCTCGGTCTCAATGACAAGGCAACCGTACTTGTTGACGAAGCCAGCACCGGCACTGCCATCCTGCTTCTTGTTGCGCTTGGCCTGCGACTCCTTGGTAGGGATGGTGCCGTTCTGGCCGTTGCAGGAGTAAATCTGCAGAGCGGCTTGGTTGGTTGCAACGTCCAGACTGATGCCGGTGGTATCAGATGCCAGGCGCACGGATGGGACCATCGAGTTCTCGGCGGCGTAGGCGGCGGGACGGTCGAGAATGAAGCAGGTATCGTAGCCGGTGCAGTCATCGCCGCAGAGACCGGTGGTCTTTTTGATATCCTGGCCGACTAGCTTGGGCTCGGTGAAGTCCAGGGCACCCTCGTAAGCAGTGCTGACATCCAGGATCTCACCGGTGGGAATCAGGAGGGAGTCACCGCCAATGAAGCGCTGGGACAGAGGCATTGACAGGTAGGTATCCTCCAGGATGGTCTCCTCTTTGAAGGCATTGAGGTTCCAGTAGAGGTGGTTGGCGAGCATGATTGGGGTCTTTGTGGTCAGGGCGAGGGAGATCAGCTTGGTGGTCAGCTGGGGCAATCCCTTGGGGTTCTCGGGCGACTTCTCGGTGGAGACACTGAACTGGGCGTGCGAGAGCACATCGCCAGGGAAGCCCTGCCATGCCTCATCCAAAAGGCTGAAGGTGATAGACGAAGAGTCATGGGCAGTGACTGTCCAATTGCGCTGATCGTAGCCGATGAGACCACCATGAAGGGTGTCCTTGCCGCCATTCTCATTCTCCGGAATGTGGTAGTCGGTGCCGTCAATAGAGAAGGTACCATTCTTGATGCGATTGGCATAGCGACCCACGACTGCGCCAAAGAAGGTGTGATTGGTTTCGGAATCGTGCAGGTACTCAAGCGGGTTGTCATAACCAACCAGGACATCCTGTGTGTTGCCATGACGGTCGGGAACCAGAACTGAGGTCAGGCGCGCTCCGTAAGGGATGAGTGTGACAGTGATGTTCTCCGATTTGATCGTGTACTCCTTGAAGTGATCAGCATCTGCGGACGAGCTACTCGACGCGGTCGACGCAGACGGCGCCGCATTTGCCAGAACAGGCAGGCCATAGAGGGCCGCTGCAACGTATGACTTGAAATGCATCCTGATGCCTGTAGCTATGAGAGCTAAGAGAAGGATACCGTAGAGGATGAGAAGTCGAGGAGTGAAGCGGGCAGGGCAAAGGAGAGAACGGAAGTAGCCGTGGGGAAGGCTGGGCATTTTATGTCAGAGGATTCCAATGAGCAAACAACATGGCCAATTGGACGCGCTAGTCTACACTCCGCATGTACCGACGCTAGGGGGGTTCTACGCGTGGGGCAGGGAAACCCGGGGTAAGGGTCGATAGATCACGAATTATCCGAAAGCAGGTGAGGAGATGCTACTCAACCATTGGACTAGCTCCCAGAGGATGAGGGGGAAGATCCGAGCCCACAGCTTAGGTGCGTCAGTGGATCCGTTAAGCTCCAGTGAGGCGCCGAGAAAAACGGGGTAAACAAAGGAGTCCAAGTCACATTGGCAAAACTCCGGCGGAGGGAATGCGGTCTGTGATCCTGGCCCGGATCCACCAATCATGTCAAGGTGTCGCCAATGTCGATCTCTCACTCACCTTCTCTTTCGTTGCGCATTGGAGGATTTCACCTTAATTACGTTTTAATCTAATTGATCTCGGTTATGATATGACTCTTTCATCTCTGCGACCGGGATTCCTATCCTATTCAAGTCTTTCGGTGGCTGGGGCCATGGGGGCCCTGCTAACCTTCTAATCATAAGTTTCCGGGATGCCGGCACATTCCTTCGTTAGCTTGGTTATGGACATCAGTTGAGCTGCTTTCTCATTTGCAGCCATCAAATTAGCCGAGCCGTTCGGGTTATATGGTGGCCATCCCAAGCGAGGTAAGCCATGCACGGGATCTTTTATGAATGCCAGGTACAGATCTTGCCAGTGTGCGGATACAGCCGCCTCAAAGCTGGTACCCGGACCTCCATAGTCCTGCCAGGTTCCAAAGACCAGCGGGAGCTCCGAAGTGTGATATGCCCCCTCCCATGGCCGAGGGGAAATGTTGCTGAAATTGGCCGCGTTAAAGTAGAAGAATGTCAAGGAATCGGATTGGTACCGCAGACTGATCATGCTCTTGGTTAGACAATACGAATATACTGGCTCTCCATGAGCGACTTACTTGGTATGATGCACACTGGGGCAGATATGAACAGAAAGGGACTCTTCATGCACATAGGTCACTATACAGTGACGGGTCATAAGTATTTGCACCCCCTCGCCCCACACCCCCTGCTTATATAATATTCTGCCGGTCAAAAACCTTGGAAATTGTATGAATTCCTACCTAATATGGTGTATACCACCCTTGAGACTCAATAATTGCCTCGACACGGTGCGGCATAGTCTCCGAAAGATGGCTAAAATGGCTAAGATCAAGCTCATCCCAAGCCTGTTGCGCTGTCTCGACTAAGATTGCCTTTGTTTCGTTGTTATTCCTCATATGGATCAAATCAGGTCGAAGTTTATAAATTGCCGCTTTAAGTAATGCCCATAGGTTCTCAATAGGATTCAGATCCGGTGAATGAGGTGGCCACTCCATAAACTCGATATTCATCTCCTCTAAAGCTTCTCGTACAACGTAGGCAGTGTGTGTTGGTGCGTTATCATGCTGAAATATAGCGTCTTCATTCGCCATTAAAGTAGGTAAAATTCGACGATATAAATCCTCAATAACGAAGCGGTTAATACCTCCTCTTTCAGATTCAGGATCTCCAAAAAGCGGGATCAATCCAGTACGCCGCACAGCCCCTGAAAACGCTGCCCAAAACATCTACTTAACTTGCTTTCCACGCTAAGGTAGCCCTTAGACTTGGCCCTCTTTTGGTTAGTCTCTTGGACGAGTAAAAGTCCACTCCCGGCGGACACCAATTCCACGTTCAACCGTACACTCATCAGACCAGAAAACTCGGGCCCAATCCTCAGGCGTAAAGTGTCGATATCGGTAGGCCCATCGAAGTCGTTTCGTGGCATTCTCCTCAGTTAAGTATGGTCGCCAACTACAGCGCCACTTCCGGAGGTTCTCAGCGTTTAGAAGGCGTTGAATCGAACGAATTTTCACCTTATGGTCAACCTCAGCGAGTAGATCTTCACGTGTAATTCTTGGATTACCATGAATAGCCTCGAGAATTCGGTCTTTCTCTGCGTCAGAGAGCTTTTTTGGCCGACCAGAGCGTGCCTTAGAGACACCTTCTCGTCGTTCATGCTCCTTCTTAATTGTATATCGAATTGTAGATAGTGGGATATAGGGATAACGCTTTTGAATACGTTTATATCCCCATTTAATAGCGTGGAGCTCGCATATACGCTCACGTATGGCGGATGTAAGCTCCGCTGAGCGGGCCATGTTAGCTGAAGCTGATAGATATTAGGAGATATAGTGAATTAGACAAGAAAGGGGGTAGTTCTAATAATATTGAACGCGAGACTATACACGACTAATTTAGCGTGATTTCTGATACGCGAATTAGGAAGGCGGTACTAGCGGTGAGGGAGTGGGTCTTTAGGGGGGTGCAAAAACTTATGACCCGTCACTGTACGTACTGGATTTTCTTTGACGGGTGGGGATTTCCTATTTGGGATACCGCCGCTTTTATGAGGGCGCTCAGACTCAGGCTCACTGAGTAATTTTCAGTCTGGGCTCAGGCTCACTGAGCAGCTCATCATCATCACGTGATATGACGGTGACGCTCAGTGAGCACTCAGTGAGCGCTCAGTGATCATGAGTGGCTGTTCACTGACACCCCATACCCGTTGATTACTAAGAGGCATTTATTGACCACCCAGTCTACTGCCAGTCTATCCCCGAAGAAGCATATTTTCTCCATCACTGATTACTGACCCATCAACATTTTGATGGCCCTCAATTAGCGCACTGTCTGTGCTTCATGAGCTGCTTAATGTCCCATCTCCTCTTCCTAACACTAGAGCATAATGACGTAAATCTGAAGCATGCCGTGGTGCTGAATACTAGCCAACGAAGAAAAAAATATTTATTTATCTTAAATATTGGAATATAAATTGGAGACCGAGTCCCGCATTTCAGCTCCAGTCACCCAGCTTTCCCATTTCTTGCTTTATCTTCACCTCAAATGTCAAATTCTGAAATTTGAGATTCGCTGCGGTAGTGATAGTTATGGGTCAGAAGATCTTCTTTGCAGATGTCAATCAAACCGCCAAAGAGCAAGGCCAGCGACGACGGACCGATGACGGCTATGTCTTCGGCGCTCATGCGAAAGATGATTCCATCAGGAAAAAAGATAAAAGATTGCCAAGAACCAAGGGAATGTACTCGATCGGCTTTGATCTATGGATGAAGTGAGTTGACATGAAATCTTTCTCGAGATTCCTTGCTGAATGAGTTGTTGATTTGCATTTAGATTCGCTGAAAAGTATGGCCTTGAGGGCTACAAACTGGGCCCGGATTGTGCAACCCCAGACCATACGGACATGAAAGAATTTATTCGCTGGTACATCCACAAGACAAATGGCAGAAAGAGTGAGAATGGACGCCCGGTGATGTCGAGTGTCCTCAATTGTGCCGAGAGACTTTTCGGCGGCTTCGAAGAAACAGTGGGTATCACCATTGTAGAAGAAGATCGAAGTGAGATATTCAATGTGCGGAAATATATATCATTTGGTTGGACATGGCAACAGTGGCTAATCTTATGGCATCGACACACAGTGGATCAGGAAAACATTGACGGCAGATGAAAAATTGATTGAAGACGTCAAGTCACCAAAGCTAAGCTTTACCAAGAAGGACTTTTGTCGAACAATCTCCTCCTTGTGGCAGACAGATCATCCTCGCTTCATACCTGGCTTGCTAAAAGTCACAATCTTGCTGACTCTTCAGCTGTTTCTATTCACCGGAGCAAGAATTGGAGCTTTTATTCCAGCTCATGAGAACAAAACAGAAAGAGGCCTTCGTTACAAGGTGAAGAGAGCACATCAGCAAGGCATGGCACTCTTGCTGACTTTTACTACAGGATATAGAGCTGGTTCTATTCCCTTCTTCTACAGCCCCCTGGAAAGTAGAATGGAAAGTGAATCAAGTTTGGTTAAAAAACAATCGAAATCCGAAGTATACAGTGTGAGTCAGCGACAGAAGTAAAACTATAAGGTATCTCAATTCAAAGTTTCATGCACTAACTTTTGCCTTTAGCTTTGGAATTGGGATCCGAGATTCGAGAAAGCCACAGTTCGCAGCCGGTTATATTCTACTGGCGCTTGCGCTCAACCATGGCGCCCTTTTTGGCATTGAGTCCGTAGAGGACCTAGCTCAATTTGACCTTTCAAATGGACCAATCCCTTTACGCTGGAAAGATGATTATTTAGAGAAGCCTGTTCTCAGACATGTCACAGCTGATGGTCCACAAGACGTGCCCCTCACAAAAACAGTGTTTTGTGAGTGTCTACGTGTGATATTGACTGCCGCTGGGTACACCAAAAGACCAACTGTGCATAACATTCGCAAGAGCCTCGGGAAAGTGATCGAAGGTGAGTCATCGGCACATGATGGAACAGTTCAATAGACGCGGTTTTCTAATTTCTATGCAGGCAAGTATGGCTCGGCCTTGGTATCTCAAATCTATGGACACAAAGGCCCAGGAACCTATGCTAAAGACTACGTCCTGCATTGCTCTTCAATCAACACAGTTGCAGCAGTTTTGAATGAGGATCCAGATGCAGGAGGAGGATCAGACCATATTGAGTATTTTCAAGGGTTTGACAGGTATTATGAGCCAGGGTTACCAAGCACACTACCAGCTGAAATCGAGCAAAGCCTTCTGAAGAAGCCTGAGTTGAAGGAGATCAAAGATCGAATTGAGCATCTTCAGAGCCACAACGACGATAAGGGTCTGATAGCTTTGGAGAGAATGAATTATAAGAAGTCTCTGCTCAGAAGTCGCCTATCCGAGCTCAAGGAGTATCAGAAGCGTTGGGTGCGGGAAAGACGAGACCAAAGGATCCTCAGCAGGGGAAAAGAAGGTTTCTTGGCGCATGGAAATGATATTACCACACGCACCCAAGCTTTATTAATGCCGGAAACCGCTAGAATTGCAACAGCCATGTCTTGCACGAAGGAGCAGTCGTTTGAAGAAATACTTCTCTTTGTGGAAGATCTGAAGACGCAATGTGCTCGTGACTTTGATGTGGTTTATCTTCCGGGCGAAAGCCCTGTTCAAGGTTCTTGCCCAGCTAGACATTGTCAAATAGTTATAACAAGGTAATGAAGGGGATCCCTATTTGAATGATACATGCTAACCTGTTCAGTCTTCCGAAGCATGAGCGAAGCATCCATATTCACGAGTGTGTTAAACGACAAATTGCCTTTGATCTTCAGGTTTCCGAAGAAAGTCTAAGATTTTGTTACGAGTGCATGGAATGGAATTTAGAAGATCAATGGCTGGACCACTGCCAGGCTCATCTCCAGGCATGGAAAACTCGACATTGCGAACTGATAATATATCGCCACACAATCACTCGCCCTGGCTATTGTCCGTTTTGCCTATGGGACGAAGAGCTCGCCGCGACAGATCGATTGCACTACTGGCTACAAAACGGCAATTTGAGACAACATATCGAAACCATACATCTTTCTTGCCTTCAGTTCCCCACAACGAAGCCTATCTGTGGTTGCGTCGAAGTCTTTCAGGATGAAAAAGATGTTCGACATCATTTGCATGACGTACATGGTCTGAAAAAAGCCATATGGCTAAACAGCATTTGCCCCAAAAAACGGAAGCGCTCACCCAAAGAAAAACAAAAAGTTATTTCAATTAAATCTGAAGATGACCGGCACAAAAGATTCCGCTTTTGTCATTATTCTAATTTGCTTTGCGAACCCGAGAACAAATCATCCAATGAAAATTTGATGACAATCGATACTTCGGATTTGTGCGTCGCGGAACATGAAAACGAATTCGATCGTTCGAGTCTCGGTGAAAAATTAATCAATCTCAGCAGAAGTGGTTCAATTGTTCCTCGCCTCTTCGCAGAGAGCTCCTTGATTGAACCGCAGCTAAGAGAACCCGACATTGAAATGATTGATCCGAGAATTATTCACCATTGGGAGGCAATGGGCCAAATTCGGGTGGCGGGTGAATCGTCAGATGCCCATATTTCTCCAGTCGATGGAAAATCCATAAATTCTACGTCCTCAACGGGCCCCATTCGAGATCTTGTCATGCAGTCTACGTTTGGGTGTAAGTCTGACTATTCAAATTGCAGTCCCACCAAACCCCCATCGAATGATTCTATGATACTTGACGGAGTTTCTCCTACGCCTCTCAGGGACGTGGAGAAAATATCATCATATAGTGATCAGGAGAATTATTTTTTCCCTGATCACCTACACCTAAATGGAACGAAGAGGCAGGGAAGTTTGGATAGAAATTACCTTCTCCATCCAAGCAACCCAAACTGTTCCTCTGCTGGATCTCAACAAAAAGACCTTCACACGGGCCATGATGAAGTTCACCTTGATGTAACCACCATGGGGCCTCGGAAAGGAGCACAAAAAAGAGCTACGGCCACTAAAAATGTGTCAAGGACAAGTGCGCAAGAAAGAGCCCGCATTGCTCAAGATGCGCCACGGACAAGAACGCAGAAAAGAGACTGGGCTTCTCAAAATGCCCCAAGGACAAGAGCGCAGAAAAGAGCTCGGGCTACTGAAAATGAGCCAAGGACGAGAGCGCAGAAAAGAGCCCGGGCTACTCAAGATGCGCCAAGGTCAAGAGCGCAAAAAGGAGCTTGGACCACTTGAGGTATGCCCGACAGCGCGAACGAAGACAAAGAACAAATAAAACTTAGCTCAAAAATGGAACAAAGATCATGTGAGCTCTAGAGCCAAAATCTGACGCCTGCGGCAAAATGTGGTCCAATTTGCAGCAATTGATCAAACAGTCCTACAAGTGTACACGGACTGAGGCTTTCTCGAAGGCTCACCAGGTCTAGGCCTAGGGCGAGAAATTAGACCAGAAATCAATTTGATCCAGGATACAAAATACCCTCCAAGGCGATACTTTAATGTTTGTTCTATGCCAGGATTAAAGTATAATGGATTCTTGATTCCTGGCAGGGGTGATGCGCGAAGATGAGGATGAGCATGTTACATTACAGTACAATTACGGATAAAAGAAAAGCGCACCGCCACAAACTGATGAATAATCAATAAATTATTTGGTATTGATATATTGTATGCAATACCTTACAATACAGTACAGGACATCAAACATCAAAAGCGCACTTATTTGGAGCGTAGTCGCAATTCATAAAGCTTGAACTTGTACTGGGAGATGATTACATGAATTACGAGGCTCATTGGTAGTGGTACAGTATGGCCAAGGAGTGTTTCGGCATGGACGATTCGTTCAACCGCTGGACCATTAATTATGGTGACTTTGGTGATACACTAAAAACCCCCCCAAAAGACATAGTGGGCTTCCAATGATCGAACATAGTCTAGTTTTGAGGTGAGGCGCCAGGGGAAAGTGTTTGTGTCCAAAGGGTGAAATATTCTCGAGTTCTACTGTATTTGAATTGTTCTGTATGATATAGAGCTATTGATATGACGTACAATTCGAGAGGGATCTTTGGTGTTTGAAAGACCAACGATGGCGGCGACTTTCTCATTTGGTTGTGAGCAAGAATGAAGGCGGGAGAGTACTGTACAGCGAAATTCTGTTTTCGAATATTGCTGTTTTTCAGTTGACGTTGCGGTATTCAGAGATGAACTCCAGCTGTTGTGCGTGACGAGAAAGTACCAAGATCTCAAGAAATATCAAGGCCTCACATTCATAACTAATGAAAACAAATGATAAAATGGAGCGATGAAAGAGCCTATGGCTGAAAGAATCGAGTGATTATCAATACAGACCTTGGATGAAGGATAAATAAATTGGAACGATTAATCAAGGACCAACACGAAATATTTACGGGAGCAAATTCAGCGATCCGTACCAGCCGGAAATTATGATACTGGATGTATACGTTAAAGACCACAACCACTTAGAGGACAGGACACACAGAAATGATTCAATATAAGGCCGACATAAGGTAGAAAAGCTGATTATGTAAACCTTCATGAGATTTCATGTCCTGAGATGAAACTTATTCCGCAGGTAGCCGGTGCTTTTTCAAAAGTCTAGTGCATGATTTGAAGTCTGTGTGGATTGTATGGATTTTACTTTGAAAAAAAAAAAAAAAAAAAAAAAAAAAAACCAGCTCAGTGGCAGTTCAATTACCATCGATGAAGTCGCTTTGCGCTGAAAATGTACTCGAATCTTTGACCAAATTGACCTTGCAGTAGGAGGTTCATTTGGTGTGGATATGATAGTATTGGATTGAAAATAAACGTATAAAAGGGTCCATCAGATATCCATTTTCTTCATTATTTATCTAGAACAACTTTTTTCTGAAAGTTGACAAACCGACCTATTTTCTCTAGTGATAATCACCAGGAAAGATGTCTTCTATACAGACAACTCGGACTCCCAGCGACACAACACGGACTCCCAGCCAGGACGTACGAACCGACGGAAAAAATCATATTGATGGGCTTTCTGTTTCATCTGTTTCAGAGCAAGATAAAACAGTTCCCCTTGCAATATCACCATCTTATGTTCAAGATTGGGATACTGCAGCCGCCTTCAGGGAGCTCTATCAGAACTGGTAAAAGTTTCTTCGTGTTACATGGCCGCGCAAGCTAAGCAATACTAGGAGAGACGCAATCGTGGAGCGATTCAATCTGGATCGTCTAAGCTTTCAGCCAGTCTATGAAGAAAACGATGATTACATTTCGATATTGGTACCCGAGCCTGACGGTCGATCTAAGCACGCTTTGGGGTTCATCAAATATGAAAAAAAGGCAGGTCGATTGAGCCTAGTCAACCCGTGTGCTTGCATCAATACTCAATGTCTGGAGCTTGGATATTCGTCCAAAAGGGACCATGACAGGCTTACAGGTTGTCACGGGGAAGGCCTTAAACTAGCGGCTTTGGTCATGATACGAAGCGGCTACAGTTTGAGAGTTGACACAGATAACAGCCATTGGGATTTCTGTTTCGTGGACTCGGATTTCAGATGTATAATTCGACCTTCAATGGGGAGGAACACCGATGCACCATCTGATGCAACTACTGACATGGCCCAGTTAAAGTCTCGGATTGAGAGAGACGTGGCCATTACAATCGGATCGGCCAGCGCCGAAGGAGAAAAAGCAATCTCGTTTGAAACATTTCGGACATGGACCAAGATCTCACTTGAAATTCGCGGAATATCCTATCCGTCTCATATCATCGAGACTGGCGCGGGAGATCTGATACTGGATGCAGATCTTTCCAATAGGCTATACCTGAACGGAATATTCTTGCCGGCAGCTTTTTCTAATCTGAAGCCGTACAGATTCTGCTACAATTTTACTCGAGGAAAAATCAACAGGGATAGACAAATGTTGGTTGACAAATCAGAGGAAGCCAATGCTGTGACAAAAATTTGGGAAGCTGCGATAGATATGCATGAAGAAACTGTGCTTCCGTTATACTTAGATCTTCTCCGGAATTTTCCCGAATCGCCTGATGTTGCATCAGCAGACATCCTCCTCAAGAATTCCACCAAAGCATTGATTTGGCGGCACCTATTGCGTGAAGCGGGAAATACAGGATGGTTTTACAGTGAAAGTTCACAAGCCCAGGTGTGTTCACAACAACATAAACTTTATTGTATCGAAGCTAACAGGCAAGCCAGAGTATTTCGATGATTCGAGAGGCCTTGAGAAAAGAGCCATTGAGACTTCCCAGTGTGCTTTGGAATCTTCTTCGAACAAATTATCCGCTCCGCACACCAGAGGAAGAACAAATTGAACAGTTTAGACTGGCAGAGAGCTGTCATTGCCCGCAATCTTCTTTCTCTCAAACCATCAGGAGAGCCCTCAATGCCTGCCTGCTCTTAATTCCTAACTTAGCTCCAACCACTGTACAGTTTGTTCAAGTGGACAATACCGGTGTGGATTGCTTTTTTGATAATGAAACGCGCATTGTTAAAATCCATCACAGATGGTTGAATTTCCATGCCATACACCAAGCATCACAATGTCGTGATCATTTTCCAGACGAAATGACTGGAACGAGATCCCCCTTCTTGTGTGGTCATACTGTCGAAGAGCTATTGCGACTTATCTGTTGCGAAATCTTCAAGCCTTCGATCCCGTCCAGAGAATCAATAAATGCGTTCATACGGAATGCTCAACGTTCTCTACGATATATGCCTCATAACATTCAATCGACACATGAGTTCAAAAATAGCCGTTTGATAATAACATGGGCGGATAACGAGACAGATTTCATTCGAAGTTCTCTCGTCAACGGTACTCCATATCACATCACCCTCCATGCGGAGACGTGTCTTCATAATTCGGACATCTTACATGATACAATAGGTAAACCGATCCCAGAGAATTCCATGTTTTGGAATCGATTTCAGGCAAATTGCTAATGAAGCAGCGATTCCTACAGCGGGGCATGCTCGATGTGGGTGCGCTCAGAAATTTACAGATCAACGCAATAGGATTGCAATATTCGACAATGTGGATTACACAAAAGGATACGTTGTAACAATATCCTTGAATAAGCGATTTGCCTTTTACGGAAACCCCTTTGTTGTCCGACACGTTAATTCGACCTCTGGCGTTGATGATAGTCACTCAGCAAGCGAAAGCTCCATTAATTGCCTGTCCGCCAGAAATGTCTCGACCTCCAAGGCTAGGTCGTACAGCCCCATCTTGATGTCAAAGACGTCCCAAGATGCTCTTCTCCAGCGAAAGATATCGGCTATGGGTAACAAAGGGCAGGAGCTGAGATTGACGAAGTGCCAGCAAGGTTTGGCACATGCGGAAGCCGATTATCTCAAAATGCAGGCCCTGTTAAAGAGAGGAACTGACAATGCTGAAGAAAATCAAACGCACAACCAAGAAAAACGCCCGAAGATGAGTTCATGAGTGTCATTCATCAGAAACATCCATTGTCTTTTTGTCGATCGATTCTGTACATACTGTATCTTTCCTCGTTATCTCATGCCCAAATTCTCTTTGACCAAGATCTGTCTGCGTCAGCTTCATGACCCTCAAGTCTATCGGATTTTCGCTTCCTTCAAACATCTTCAGGCTTTAACATCTAAGCCAATATCGATAATATACGCGTTCCTTGAAAATTGTTGGCATGGCCAGGATTCTCGACTTTGCTCCCTCACAATTAGGTTCTTCAATGGCATCTGTAGTACCGTGCTTCGTCCTTAGATTGATTAGGACATATTGTGGCTGTAGGTAGTTTTTTTTCACGTAGTCTGTATTAGTATGTGAAGCGATAGACCGTCATATGCTTAGACTGTTGCAGTATCTGATGGAGATAGCAAAAGCGGCAAAGCCAAAATGAAGCGCCGATTCTGTTCGCAAACACGCTCCACGAGTCATGTTTTATTTCGTCTCAGGATTAAGTTAAAAATGAACACTCCCCGTGTGCAAAATGGCACTATCTTTGCCTAGAAACTCCCAAGTCCACTTTACAAGAGCATCTGAGGACAGCGATACATCAACATTTACTAGCTAAGAGAAAAAATCAGGACCAGCTGGTTTATCGCCAAGAGAAAGAGCATGTAGTGATAAATCAGATCACGGAAAGCTTGATAGAATATGCACCTTTGATCCAGTTAAAACCTAAAGAATGCATCTGTACAAAATTGATCATTTAAGCTAATTGAAAGAAAGATCACCTCGGACTACGGCATTAGCACTGAGCGGCATGTACAATATTACAGTACGCAAACAATCAATGTAGTACCTAACTTTACCGTTGTTGAATTTTGCGGTGTGACCTACCCCTCTTGCATGTTAAATACTGTATACAAGTAGACGTTTCTATGTGGGTTGGATGACAAATCCAATGAAATACTCTTACGCTAGTCTTAGAAATAAAAATATAATAATTTACTTTGCTGAGGACTTGAAATGGAGTGCTGAAATGGAGTGCTGAAATGGAGTGCTGAAATGGAGTGCTGAAGTGGAGTGCTGAAATGAAGTGCTGAAAGTGTGCTAAACACACAAAGAAGAATTTGCTGGAAAATACATTTATCCATGGTAGAGGAATGGTCTAGGCCCACACTACCGTCAGTGCGGTTTTGGGTTTGGGCGCCTTAAATTTTATTAAGATATTTTTTGATCTTAAAGTACCTAATTGGAAGAAAGGTAAAAGTCGGCAGATCGGGCGGACAGCTAGGCTCATGTCTATTTCATCTATGATAGAACATTGAATCATTGGCTGCTCTCAGTCAAAAATACGGCGACAGTTTTCAGTTCATCAATACCGCACTCCAAACAATTTCTCATGGCGGGTTGCCAATATTCAGCAAATATTAGAGGAGGCTGAACAGAGTGTGAAATTAACCTAGGTCTTCTCACTCTGACGGCAGAAGCCACCCAGATGACGTGGGCTCAAGAAAGGGCGTCCTTTGGTACTGAGATCTGAATACGATTGACAAGATTTACATTCGTCGAATAGGATAATTCCAGGAGTAGAGCACACTAATAAAAGTAGCACATTTATTAGCTTTCGCCTCTTCAGGCTGATGGTTAACGCAAATAACGACATATCCTGGACCGAAAATCTCCGAGAACACACCGCCGCGTATTGGAGTTCAGAACGATAACCTCGATTGACTCGTCTATTACCCTGCCGGAGGATTGACTTAAATACGGCCCTTCATTAGTACTTAACTAGGATTTCAGAATAGACCATTCGAATATTTTCAGAGGCCCTTTACTGGGCTGAGGACCAATTGATTTTGTGGGGCCTAATAAACCTTTCGTTTTCTTCATATCACAAAGCCGCTTGATGTGCATATAGGTCTAGAGGCTCAATCAACTTAGTGCTATATAGAAAGGCTTACAGCCGGTAACATCCAATACATGAGGGGAGGAGGGAATCCTTGGTTGTTGATGTGAAGCAGCTCGATGACGAAGTCTAATTTCAGTTGTCTAGATATTCTGTAATGCCCTTTGTCTTCCTACTGGGGATATCATTTTGATGATCAATACCTAGGCATGCTCTAAGGATGAATAGGTAGGTACGATGCCGTCGATCACTGCTGGATCCTTACTAGTGATATTTCAGAGTCAAGTTCTGAATAAACCTGTCGCCTAAGTTTTGCACACTGTTTGCACACCTCTACTATATCTTCGCACCTAATCCGCATTGATTTTGCCCTCTTTGTTATGACGGATCTTCTATAATACATGACTTCGCACCTCTGCTTGCTTCTAAGCAAAGCTATCCTAAATGAAAGCCTAGAATCTGGGAATCATTAATGTTATCTCACTCGAAATTGCGCACTTTTCCACATATCCCTGACCGTCAAACCGATGAAGGCTGGAGCAATGAATCTCTTAATCAATCGCTGCTAGTAAATCATGTTCGATTAAGCACTTAAACTTACTACTCGGAATATTGGGAATGAGATTGCTCAGTTGAACAATTTCAGAACACGTTTTGCTCAGTTTATACGCCCACTTTGTTTTGAACAACTTGTGCTCGCTTTTACCCCATTTTTGAACATTTCGTATAAAATCGATTCATAGCTTGCTTTTTGCGCAATATTCGCTCAATATTTGCACTTATTCTGCACTATGTCCTGGTCTCTGATCACTCCTTTGATCACTCCTCCCTACCCTCTTTTGCCAACCTCCAACTGCGCTCCCTGCATGTATCACACGAACTCGCGGGCTTTCATAATCACACATCCATAGGGGAGCAATACCGGCACTCTGAACCGCAAATTTATATTTTTGACTCGACGTGAAAAGTCCTGGCGCGACATAATCGGAGCAAAGGCAGGAATAGCGGGTGAAAAAACACTTCAACATGACAATATCTGAAGAGCAGACAATTACAACGACGAGGATGCCTGATCTGGAAAAACTGGGAAGAGAGCGTCCTCAATTTTTTTCAGGGCCCTGGTCTGAGTTGGCTTTTTGTTTTTCGATAGTAATGTCCCAAATCCTAGCAGTGGGTGAATACATCATACCCAACAAGCCGAATCTTCTAACGTACGGTTTCAACAGGAATTTTATATCTCGGGGATCAATGTTCTGCTCCCAACTCTCGTGAAAGAACTACATATATCTTCAGCCTCCACAATATGGCCCACCACCGCCCTCTCTCTCGCTCTGACCTCAACGCTCCTCATATTCGGCCGCTTGATCGACATGTACGGTGGCTATGTCATCTACAACGCAGGTGCCATCTGGCTAATCATATCTTCGATATTCTGCGGCGTGTCTCAGACATGGCCGATGCTTATTGTCTGTCGAGCCCTGCAAGGGTTAGCTCTCGGAGCTCTCCTCCCATCCGGACTGATGATTCTAGGAAGTACATACCGCCCAGGTCCGCGGAAGAACCTGGTGTTCAGCGTATACGGCGCATGTGCCACGTTGGGCTTCTTCGCCGGGTTTTTTGTCTCAGGGATATGTGGTCAGTACTTAAGTTGGAGATGGTATTTCTTCATTGGTGCAATCTTGTCGATGATGATGGCGGCCTCGTCACTCCTCTTTATCCATAGTGATTATACCGAGAAACGAGAGCTTGGGATACAGATGGACTGGTTTGGATTCTGCTTATCCATCTCAGGAGCGACGCTCTTTGTCTTCGCTATTGCGGATAGCTCGTACGCCCCGCAGGGTTGGAAATCTCCGTATATTCCTGTTATTTTTACGATTGGTGTCACCTTGCTGGGTATCATGGCATATATTGAAGGATGGGTGATTAAAAATCCTCTGCTTCCTGGTGAAATATTCCGAGTCAGATTCATGACGCCTTTGATACTGGCATTGCTGTGTCTTTACGGAAGCCTAGGCATTTTCTTTCTATATGGGGTGCTGTAGTAAGTATGCCTCTTCAGTGGCTTATGCGGCTGAATTATCACTAATTCCACACAGCATGTCAGCTTTCATGGGTACCACCCCTCTCCAGGTCGTCGCCTGGACCGTCCCCATGGCAGTCGGCGGCCTCATTCTCTCAATGACAGGAGGCTTCATTCTGCACAAATTATCAGGCACAATATTGATGATTATCTCCTGTCTTGGATACGTCGGCTCGGGGCTATTATTTGCTATCATCCCCCTCGGCGGAAATTACTGGGCCTATGTGTTCCCAGCAATGATCTGCGGTACCATCGCCATCGACATCAGTTTTAATCTTGCGAACATATTCATTACGACTAGCATGCCAAAGGCGAAGCAGGGTCTGGCTGGTGCGCTGATTAATTGTACCATGCATATGGGAGTTACGGTTATGCTGGGGTTGGCGGACATTGTTGAAACGCAGACGAAGTATCTCGGTAAATGGAAGAGCTATAAGGCGGTGTTTGTGTTTCAGACAGGAATTTGTATTCTCGGTCTTTTGATCGTTTTGGGATTTGTGAGGATCCGTCATGCCGAAAGTGAATTGACGGCGGACGAGAAGGAGGACTTAGAGGGAGATAACCTGACCACAGGACATCCTGAGGCGGTTTGATCACGCCAGCGATATTAGAACGTCTTGAAACCCCCTTGGACCCCTGGACTAGTTGGTGGGAATGTTCGTGAATTCGATGAAGGGAACATACTCGTTGTGCTTGTTGAGACCAAGTTCGCTTTCGTAATCTTAAATCATTCCAAAACGCTCTCATTGACTGAATATGGCTGCGCAACATTATTCACGTAATAATCAAGCTCTTAGCAGTACGTCCCTCCGCCAGTGTCAAAGAGCTGCAGCAGCGATGCAGGGTCCGTACACGGGGAGATAGTAACTGGTTATGCGCGCATTATGACTAGGGTCCAGTTGCCTATTTCTTGAATTGGCCACAGCCCTTCCATAGCTAGAAAAATTAAGTGCGAGAGGCTGTGAAAGCTGTTGTGACTTCCGTAGGTAGATGCCCAAGTGATGGCGCAGTCGACAAGCGGGCTGAAAATTTTGTTTATTCCAACTGTGCCATTTTTCAAGGAAGCTTTTTTGCCAGTGATCGGATTGCCGTTTCATACGACAAGCTCGGGAATTTCATCATCTAGGATCCCGTTGATCCCGGTGACGAGTTGACACTTTTTTCTGCACTTCATGAATCCCATGCACCGGGTGTTGGAAGTGAGCATTCGGAACCTCATGCTGGAGATCCCTTATTCCGTTCAAAGAAGTGCGGCTCGCTTGCTTTATTAAACATTGCCTAATAGCGATATTTTTTGAATTCCAGGTCGGTCTGAATCGCGATAGCATTTCCATGGCCTTTCCATATGCTTCGATCAGATGCACCACTAATTCCACATTAGAAGTTTCTCGAGATGTCAGTATCAATTAATCAAAACGATAGTTTGGCTTGACTGTGCTGCAGACTGCATCCAACCAGGGCGACAGTTTATAGGAAAGAGGAGACAAAGTCGAAGAACGATATGTGAGACAAAGGAATTGGTTTGGAGTCTATACTAGTAACGAAAGGGTTGCCAAGTCCTTGACCCAGAACCACCTAGCGCAATGAGGGCCCATTCATACTTCCATCCCCCCAACCAACATGGAATTTACCAGCCTCTGTTCTGCATGAGGGGCTTTGAAGACATCAAACTTCTCATCATGCCATTGCCCAGCCGTTACCCATCGACCCTGACTATCCAAGTATTTTGCATCGTTTTCTGGGCGGAGGAAGAAGGCGATACTATACCGATCTGCGACATTGTCGATTGGGACAACTTGGTGGATACAAGAGAACAGTCTGTGACCGGAAGCAAAGCGTAACGAGTCTCCAACGTTAACAACAGCGTGTCCCTTCCTGGGCTCGACAAAACTCCAGGTATCACAGCCGGGTGGGAGAACCTGAAGCCCCCATTGTTCCGAAAAGAGGAGAGTGAGTGATCCGATATCCGTGTGCTTCTGGTGACCGATTTCCTTGCTTGATTTCGGATCACCGGGCAGGTACCGCATCATGGCGAGGGCTGAATTGGATTTATGCTCGTTGCGGTGAGCGTTCTCAAAGCGGGCCTCGCCACTCAGTCCAAGGGCTGTAGAGAGACAGGAGAGCATGGTCTTGGTAACGATGTTGGAATCGGCGATGAAGTCGGAGAATGTTTTGATGTCATCTGCGTTGTGGACAATCGAGGGGAGATTTGGGTTTGGCGTTCTGATCTCGTCTCGGGACACTTGAAGAATCTCATAGCCGTCCATTGTACCTTCCACTACGCCAGTATGGTTGCCCACTGGCTCGTAGCTTGAAATTGGTTAGCTGTATATGTAAAGAATGGTGGTGGAAGGTCATACCCGTGCTCCAGAGACGGGAGGCCAATTTCATTCTTCTCGCTGGGGAGCGAATTGAAGAAACGACGCATGAGAGAAAGTAGTCGCTGATGGTCCTCCAACATCCGTTTTCCATCAATATCATCAAGGTCAAGATAGAAGAACCCGGCATCCTGACAACATCGCAGGAGCTTGTTGATCTCATCTGGCTCTTGTGACAGAAGCTGACTGAAGTTGATTGTTTCTAGCTCACAGACGGGCACCTCCTCGCCGTTGTAGGAGACACTCTTGTTTGGGAGGTTAGAAGTGGTCATGTTGTCTTGGTGCTTTCTGGCTTTAATTGAGAACGGGCTCCTTTCGTGGATGATCTTCTGGGGAGGATCCAGGTCGGTCTTTATAGCTGGAGGTGATCATAGTGAATTTGCATTAACCGATATCCTATCCACAATCCCCGATCATAGCTCACAGCTCACGGCGATGCTCTCATCCTGTAGCATGTGAGTTCTACAAGAGAGCAGTGTCTGAATTGACTGAAAAGCAGCCAAAGAACTAAATGAATTTGCGGCACGATTGATATCGACTGTCAATATTGTCAAGCAGTTTACGCTTAAATCAATTGAATGGGTGAAGTTTGGCTCAATAGCCGCGAGGCAATTAATTGCTATCATTGATTGGCCGATGCTGAAAAAGCACAAGGCAGCAAAATCGAAACATTGCTAATATTGTACTAGGTTCATGGAATTCCATAGCATTTAACTGGGGGATGAAGAAAAGTTAAACGACCAGCAATCAATAAATAACCTTTGACATCAATCTTTGCATATCCGAATCTGCTTTGTGTATACAGACAAATATTTTAACAATGTTGCAGAGTGAAGTGGTCTATAGTGAGGTTGTCATCATTGGCGCAGGATTATCTGGGATCAATATGGCCTGTCAACTTGAAAGGAAACTTGGAGTTACCGACTACGTGATTTACGACCGCGCTCCTGAAATTGGGGGGGCATGGGCAGCCAACAAATGTGAGTGACTCCACATTCTGTTGGGGACTTCACAACCATCCACAACTCCAAATGTGTTTGCGACTTTGATACTAAATATACTCCAGATCCAGGGTGTGGGGTTGACATACCTGGGGTGTTATATTCACTGTCGTGGTTCCCGAGTACATCTTTCACCAGACCGTTCCCTGCACAGCACGAGATATTGGCTTACATCAAACGGCTTGGGCTCTCCCATAAAGTGCCCCACCGGACAAGGCTACAAACCGAGTGGGAAGGGGCCAAATGGGTAGAATCCTCCAATACCTGGCACATATTCCTTCTGGACATACAGACGCAAGAGAGGTTCGTACACGAAGCCAAGATTCTGATATCTGCTGTTGGTGGTTATACAAACCCAAAGCTTCCCCAGATTGCTGGACTCGAGGACTTTGAAGGCCCCGTGATTCACACAGCTCAATGGGAACGAGATTATGATCTTAAGGGGTTGAACGTCGTCGTTGTTGGCAACGGATGTAAGTTAGCCGGTACATGAATGAACCGAGACTTGACAGAGCTGATAGGTCTATAGGCTCTGGTTCTCAATTAGTTCCTGCAGTTATTGATGATGTCAACACTGTGACTCAATTCATTCGTGTATGATCTCGTAACTACATGCTGATTGAATGTTGGCTAATTGTTCGAGCAGGGGCCGCAGCATTATGTGCCAATGGCTGTATGCAATGATCGTTTTACAAGGGGACTTCAAATTTTGTTTCGCCTCCCTTTCGTCTTGCGATTCTTGAGATGGGTTGTCTTCTGGACACTTGAGACAGGGCTTAGTCAATTTTGGAATGACTCTCAAGGCAGACAAATGAGAAAGAGCCGGCTAGCTTTGAACCAATCATATATCACGAAAAATGCCCCTGGTACGTTCAGTGACATTTGGATGATCTGAGTATTCTGACATACTTTAAAGAGGAATATTGGCCATTACTCACTCCAGACTATGATCTAGGATGCAAGGTAAACTCAAACTATCATTTCCAGTACATGATTGTTAATCTTTGAATCAGAGGCGAATAATGGACAAGAATTATATCAGCTCACTCCACAACCCAAAAATGAAACTTGTCAAGGATGCCATTGGAACCGTCGGACCAAAGACTGTGACCACAATCTCAGGTGATGAGTATCAAATTGATTTCATTGTAAGTCCAGAACAGCTGCTTCAGGTTCATTATCTAATTGATGGTACACGGAATAGGTACTTGCGACAGGGTTTGAGTTCACACAATGGCAATCTCAAACCGTCATTGGTCGGCAAGGGAAAACCCTGCAACAACACTGGAACAGTCTGGGTGGAATTGGAGCTTTTCAAACTGTGGCGACAAATGGATTCCCGAATATGTTCTACTTGTTGGGGCCCAATTCAGGTAGTGGCCATACATCGGTCCTTTTCTCGATGGAGTGGTTGGTTCATTCAAGCAACTAAATAAAGCATGTCAAGCTGATAGCCTACTTCAGTGCGGTGAACCTTGTGATTGACTTGATTTCTCCAATCATCAATCGCCGAGCCAAATCGGTGGAAGTCCGAGAAAAAGCGGAAATCAAGTGGTGTGATACCATTCAATCTGCTTTGAGCAATACAGTCCTGACGCAGAGCTGTTCTAACGTAAGTCTCCACAATTAAACGTTTCAAGTGCTGAATGGAATTTATTGCTCATTTTGTAATAGCAATACACCAATGCAGAGAGTGGCTGGAATTTTTTCTCTTATCCTTTTAGCTCATTGAGCTTCTGGATAAGCACAAGGTTTTGGGAGAACGCACACTGGATATATACATAGAATGGGAGGCCGGCTTTCGTGGTTTCATATTGCATATGCCGATCCACAGAAAAACGGCCATCGAGGATTTGAGGCAGTATTTACCAGAATCAATATCCAAAGCATCTTGATGGCACTCATCATGGTCTTGAACTGTTCACTAGTGCAGCATATGAAAACCTTTGGCCTGCCATAATACACACATATAATAAGACTCAGTATCATTTATCAAAAGATTCAAGATATCAAAAATACCCGTGTATTGGGAAACAAGAAAGGTAGGCAAGAGAACAGAAAAATTTTCACTTACCTACGAGTCTGACATACATATTGGAGCTAGTACACATCAGCGAAGACCAGGCCTAATTAATAAAAATGGAATTTGAAGCATTCAGTTTATAGTAGGTGCTATTACGATAAAATATGCGCAGAGAAACAGTGTACATCTCGTAAATCTGGATTGTTACCAAGAAATTTAAATATATTTTGAAGGTAGATTTTTTGATAGCAGATACAATTCCAGAGCTGATGGAATCCAAATTTCAAATCATAAGCTTGAAAGAAGCCCAAATATTCAAAAGGCTCAGGCTCAAAGCGGCTAGAAGAATTTGGCAGAAATTCATCTTTCCAACATCAGACTGATTGCAGAAGAATGAGGATATAATGACAAGCACAGACTTTATGAATGCGTCTTGCATGCTCAAGACCGCATCCCGACTAAGTCCTATGAGCTCAAAGTTCCCTTGCTTGACGGAACCAACAGAGTAGCCCCCTGTCCAATTTCCCAAAAATAGACGGACCAAAGCGCGCCTGTAACTGCGGAACTCTTCACTTGAGCAGTTCTGCAAAATAATACAGTCTGTCATGGACATCCCTTCGAAAGCAACAAAGGCTTTTCGCCGTGGAAAATTGGTTTTCAAAGGCGATGTACGGAGAGCAGATACAATTCTCCAACGCCAGTCCAAAGGCTGCGAACAAAAGCTGACAGCTTGCTTTTCACATAAAGCGAGAATCTCATTTGGATGCGATGAAAACACTGTGCGAGTTCGTTCGTCATCAAGCATTTCACTTTGCAAAGCATCCAAAGGTGAATTATAATGAAAAAAGTTCGCGTAAAAAGCAGGGCTGTTTACTTGGAAAATGATTTCTCCGCATGTCTGCTCAGCAGAGCCTCGGCAGTTGCTGTGATGCGAGAGAATTTTGCTTCCGGTGTGGTTCTGATGAGCGTGTATAATTCTCACCCTTTCACAGTGTTCACCCGAAGTCACATATTTCACGCTTTTTATGCGGGTTTGTTGAGTGACCATGGCCGATAAAATCTTGTAGAAATATTTTTCCAATTTCCTGTGAACGTCAATGATTTCCTTTTCATAAATCCTCGTAGTGGCTGGAGAAGTCTACCTTTCGGATAACCTCGCAGATCTAGCAATGACCGTCTTGATCGGCTCAGCTCTTGTTTGCACATTGAGTTCGGCTTTCTTATGTGTGAGATATATCTGCGCTGCCTTGGAGAGAATTCGAAAAACAACCACACTGCACAGTGGAACCCACCACCATTTAAAAAGAAAAATGATCGAAGATCTTAAGCTTGTTCTGGCTGCATCGAGCGGCTGCCCAGAAGGACGAACCGTGGCTTGCATAACAGCTCGTTCTCCCTGCTTCAGGGTCACCATGATGTTTAGTTCCCTAAGTGGAGCCAGGCAGGGATCTGACGATTTGATCACGTAGCTGGCCGAAGTTGGTGTGAATGGCGAAACCTGAAGGTCTTTGTTGAACCTACCCTGAAACGAGTAAATGCCAGGGCCAGAACTCTGAGTGAGCTCGTTTCTCGTCAGCCACAATCTTCGTTCGCCATACGACGTTTGCAGCTGAACTATCATTGCTGTGAGGTGTCTTTCACCATCATATAAATACCAAAAAGCAAGTGGATTATTCAATTGCCAAGTCACCGAAGGCGGAGTCAACAGATATGCGTATGGCCACTCTGCAGGATCCTCTCCCTATGAAATATTGATAAGCAGTCACATGGAACGATATCAGAAGACTGACTTACTTCAGACAGAAGGAACTCTTCCAATTTCTGGACCATGGTTAAAGTTGCTCCACCGTTCAATGCGTGATCTTCGGGCCTGATGCTGAACCAAGAGCTCTTGAAGGGCAACAAATATATGGGACGAAAATCTGGCTCTACAGTCAACAGAGGGCTATAATTTGCACGCAAACCCACAGGGCAGCCAACGTAAAGATAAGAATGCCGGTAATCGTCCTTAAAACCTGAGCGGCGTAAATGCCGGAGCGTACATGGGAACATCATGACCCTTCCATTGTAAATTTCTTTGCACCATGCGTCCTCTTGGGTATTGGCGCGCTTGCTGGATTGACTCGTGAGGTATGTGGAATCTCGTTGGTCAAGGACTTGTTCATCATGATTTTTTGGATGGCCGCTAGCTGAGAGGCCCGAAGTGAAGTGAGATGCATTTGCAAGGGGATCCGTATTCTTCCTCCAACTAAAATAGTCGAAATACGTGTGCAGAACGGCAACGCCCAGATAAAAGCCAAGGACCACCAGTGCAACCGTCCAAGAGGTCTCATAAAGAGATGCCAATATAATGGGAAAAGTGGTGTCGAGAACAGCAAGAACGATAGAATCCCGCAAAAGTAAACGCACTGAAAGCGAAATGAACAAAAGGGATAAATTGAACACTTGCATGTTAGAATTTGGACGGTTTTTCAAAGTGGTAGATAAAAAAGAGGATGACGATCAAGAAGTTGTAACAATCTCTTGAGGGGTACAAGGAACAAGGAAGACCTAATGTAGCTGGAATAAAATGGAGTTTTAGTATTCATCCTAAAAGGTGCATTGTAGTATGTCATGAAATGTTCCAATTAACTTGTCTATTTCTGAAGAAATAATCTCTCTACTACACATCTACACATAAAGGGGAGGTAGATTTTTAACTGGAGACGACAACCAAAACCATGGATAGCATCCCAATCATACTGTATGTAGAGAAGGTCAAGGAACACTAATTCTATACTGTAGACCCCAAATGCCTATGATGAATAGGGCTGATGTAATTCCAAGATACTTAATCCATTTTAAATTTGGTGAAGGAATATCAATTGTAGTTTTTCTCATGCCGAACACCGAAACCAGTTCCTTGCTAGGCTAATATTTCTCCCACCTACAGTAGTGATCTTTATCACCTTTCGTTGTTTATAGTGGATCCTGCCTAATCAGGCTAGTGTAAATCTCAATTTCAAGTGTTATTTAATGTGTATATTGGTTGTCCGATTGAGGAGTTCTCTGGGTCACGACCCAGTGCTATAGATACAGGTCCAACGCTAATGTATAAGGGTGCTTATGAGAAAACAGGACAACACCATCAATACAGGTGCTCAAATACCAAGCAACTCATCCACAATTTGAGATTTGGTTTGAATTTCCACCAACCATCACTAATAGATTAAATTAATTTCCAAATTGGTCAAAAAAAACAAACTACAGATTGATGAGATTGAAACATTAACTTAATTATGGAGTGATGAAATGGAGTGATGAAATGTGATGCTCCGCCATAAATCCCAAGGAACTGAGTCAAGATAACCAATTAATCGACAGGCTAGGCGAACTTAGATACCGTACCAACCTTCTTAACACTTTGACGGACCCTGTAGATAATGGTTGGTGCCTAAAATATCCAGCCTAGATAGACTTGCCTAGTTAAAGATTGTCTGATCAGCTCGGTTAAGGTGAAAGAGACAAGGCCCTGACTATCAAGATATGACATTTCTCCAAATACTTTCCGGGTATTTTTGAAATTGAATTTATTACCGTAATAATCGGGGACCAGCATAGTACGTCCCGAAACTAGTGCAACCACTTTTACACTCTTCAATCAACTTTCCTGGTCATCGCGGATAAATTTAGTTCCTGGGAGGGCACTAATCCTGCCGAGGCCACTCGGGATTCTACCCTTCCTTTCCGTCTTCTTGGACTTATTAAAAAGCCACATTTTTCCCATCGAGACCAGATACTCTGTTCTTCTATCCTCATATAAGTCTGATTTCGACATTTTGCACAGAACGGTAAACCCAAAATGAAGAGACCAGTCTCAATTCGCACACATGACTACGGTGAATCTGGCCAGTCAATGATTGATCAACTTTGGGAAACTTTGCACAACCACAATCCGGCAACGACTTTATCATTTGATTCCGAGCAGAAATACATTCACATCACTGGCTTTCCTGATATGAACGACTCGGAATGCGTCAGAATACTTTCTCAATCCAATCTGACGCTTGGAATTTGGTCTTCAAAGAATAAACCGCTCAGGGTATCTTAATCATCAAGCTCGTCCCTCGTTCATGTGAGCGTTACATTGATCTAATTGAGCGTGTGTTTGCTCCAAGTGAGCGCAACGTGAGCGTGACCGTCAAAATAAGCGTGAGGTAGCTCGAAGTGAGCAGTACTTTCGAAGTACGCTTGACAATCGAAGGACTTCAAATGCCCTCCGCGCTAAACTGCAGCAAATTCGTCACCACTAGCGGACCCTACCCCAAGTTACCACGAATGAGGGCCACAGCTTTGTCTTATGATGTTCGGTTGCGTCTGTCTAACCGGGTCTACGTCAAAGTTGGTGTAATCTTCCTTTTCGAAATGTTATCAGCGCCTACAAAAGTTCTTAGCAGAGAACTCTTCCCGCTGCGCCAGAAGCTTTGCATGTGAGTGCCAAATCTCGCGCTTGCACATGCTCTCTGTGAGACGTCTCCCGGGCATGTCTTGCCTACTCGGGTTTGACTCAAGCGCGAGGAGAACTGAATGAGATTGCGGCCTTTGCGATGGTGACGATATGAACGAATGCTACTGCATTGGGTGAGATGGAATATTTCTACTTGGATAAACCTTGCCATCCATGTTTCGTGAAACTGACTAGGCCGCACCATATATGTCACGCTAAAAGTCTTAGCGCAGATTGCCCGTTGCTATCAGACAGTCCAACCAATGCTTTTTACATTTCGTGTCGTTTGCATTTCCCGCTCATTCTGACCCCTCTCAGCCCAGTGAGAGGGGGGCAGCTGTGAAAATTCACAGTCTTGTCTTGTGATTAGTATCTAAATCTGGCATGTGCAGATGGAAACCAATTCCTTGCTGGCGGACCTGTTACGACCTGCTGTCATAATTATTGCTAAAGGACAACGAATATAATTGCTCCTGGTTTTAAATGGACGTTGTCAAGTGAAAATCCAATGCGGTGAAAGTGGCGCACAAGAACGGGGACTGGGAACCTGTCATCCAACATGTAGTCAGTAATCTGGCAGATCTCGCATTACAGGCTAGATCACATATTAAGCGTTGTTAGAGAGTGTGCTTGCAGCATGTTGATAGACACTTGACTAGTCGGTGGTCGTAATACAAATTGCTTACGACAACAGCCGACTGGATAGTTAACTAGTATAGTGGGGAAGAGTGGTATGTGGTGACTAAGCATATGTGATGTAACTTATATAAGCCAAGTCGTGCAGAGATAGTAACTCAGACCATCTTTCCTTCTCAAGCCACCCCTAGGTTCTCCTCTCTTGTCTTCCACTACCCAAGAATCTGCCCCGGTGGTGTCTGGTTCGCAGACAGACACTACCAGCACCAATGACGCGTGCCCCACTTCACTAGCTAGTTCATCTAAAGTACTAAGTAGGCTATCATGCGACCTCACTTGCAAAACATTTCGATAATTTGAAACGCCCTAAAGCAAAACGAGCCTAGCGAGTTTCAAAGCAGTGCTTGAGAAACAATTCCCGCGAGTAAGTGGTTAAACTGATTTCGAGGCATCGTGTAACGTTAAACTGACGCAAGAGTGAAAGCGTACCGTACCACAAGGGGCAGTCACGTAGAAGAGATATACACGCGTATTACGTAATGTATTTAACAATTCACCTGATAATACAATCTTTTAATATGAGACAACCCTAAAACCAAACGCTAGCCAGGATACAGACTAGTGTGTTTCGAGGAAGCGTTCGAGAACAAATCTCCCTGTGCAAATGGTGAAACTGATTTCGATCTTCCCTGTACAGAGAAGACGCTGGCATAAAGGGAACAAAATATTCGTCGGAAATTGTTGCTTTCCAAAACATCAATGAAAGATCTCCGATGTGTTGAGTATGCGAATGAAATACTGTATGCAAACTCAGCATCATGCTGGTGTACCAGCTATCACTCCATCGTAAGTGTGGGGAAATTTGTATCTTGTCAGCAGATTTATGACTTCTAAGGCATCATTCTGTGACTCTTCTGACCCGTAGAATGATACCCGAGGCGCTCCCTTGCTATCCCAGAGCCGCAGGAAAGTAAAACAATCGATATGGTAAAAGCGCACTTCCCAACAGGATTTGTATCCATCGGTTGAGACGAAATTGGAGTCACCCATTAAGAGAATCAGGCGGTAGAAAAGTAACGAAGACGAAATATGGCATAAAAAGCCATAATCACGTGACAATGTTTCAAAATGCTCCAAAGAATGGCGTTGGCCTAAATTTGGAGGATGGCTCAACTCAAAATCTTGCGTAGACGGGTT
This sequence comes from Penicillium longicatenatum, assembly GCF_028827895.1. Taxonomy (NCBI): domain Eukaryota; kingdom Fungi; phylum Ascomycota; class Eurotiomycetes; order Eurotiales; family Aspergillaceae; genus Penicillium; species Penicillium longicatenatum. The sequence goes on along the minus strand of NW_026643121.1, from coordinate 1,946,649 downwards.
CCACCAAAGCTGGTCATCCTCCCATTTCACAATCTCCCTCTGTCGTCTTCGACCCGGTCCCCTTGGATTCGGTTGGACTGGGCTCCATTTATCCCCCCATCTTTCCTGCAGCTTATCGCAAGCTTCTCGCTCCTCCTGCCTTAATCGGTCGCCTTTATCGTAGTTCTGAAAAACCATTAAATCGATTCGAGGAAATGATCTGAGGGTCTTGAAAATTTGATCGAAATAGACCTTCCGATCTGTCTCACTAAGAGTTTTGAAGTGGGCGTATGGATTCTCTCCGAATGGGGAGACAAGTCGAAAAATCTCAGGGTTCACTATAGGCGGGAATTGATCATACTGGCGCTTTGGCCCAGTCTTGGCTATCGTTTCTCCAGGCCTCTTGAGCTGTGGTGCTGAACGTCTATCCATGAAATTTGAGAGGACCTTTCACGGAATAAATAATTGGATTCTGTTGATTGGTTTCTAGGAAATGGTGAAAGGCCGACAAACCTAAATTCTGCAGATTGATGATGTAAATCAAGACGAGAGGGTCGAGTGGAGGGATGTAACGTGCGAAAAGCAAGACATAAAGAAAGTGAGTGGCCCTTAAATAGATTTCTTAAAGGGCAGCAGCCTGTAGGTGACTAAATATACAGAAGATGGCAAATTGGGCGGTATTACGAGTCCCCTAGCACCGTCATGTCTGAACTCAAGGCTTTTACGTTCCTAGGAATTCTCAGCAGGTTTTATTTTGGTAGCCAATGAGCATTCTATCCTGCAATGTAACATAATCTTGATCTCGGCCTGTCTAAGCTAGGCCAAATGTTTTAGTCATACTCGCCATTCCTGTATAATGCTGTGAGAAAGAAGATCTGATGTACTTTTTGCTCTGCAACTAGCTCCATACTGGAAGGAAATCAGGACAAGATTTCGCTCTTCACTCAGATGCTCTCGGGTAATACGATACAAAGGCATGATTAAAATTGTGTACAAATGGCCTGGACAATGTTCCGGATAACCATAGAGTTATGGCTTTCGAGCTTAGCACGCAGAGTACCACCTCCTCAAATTATTTGCATAAGAGGGATAGTATAACATGATAATCCATATTACGCGTTCAATGTATGCCGTTCATTCATTCGCTCCTAGGAGCTTTCAATTCAAGGAGATATTAGCGTGATGGAGTGACTATGCACTGGTAGTGTTTAGATATCTCAAATTCTACACATTTGAGCCCTCAGAATTTTAAAATTTCTCAGATTTCACATATGAAGCAAAGAAATGCCTTAGGGGCAATTAATTTGATTCCTCCTGAAAAGGAAAGTTAGGGAGACGAAAGAAGCTCCTAGGAACTACTTGATCCGTAGTTGTTTTCGACTTTTGCTTGGAATGAATGCAATGGGCTTGCACATATAAAAGATACCTGCCATTTTGAATAGACTTCCCATTTTGAATAGATTTCCCATTTTGAATAGACTTCCCATTTCTTCAATGTTTGAAAATGGAGCTATCAGCTTGTGAAGTCCTCACCGAAAAACTTCTACAATGCCTCAAAAGCAAGGGAGTAAATTCTACGGCTAGGGTCCTATCCGACTTGCCACCAACCAAAGTGCTCGAAGAGGGCTTCTGCTATTGTCCTCGGATAGCTGAACTAAGGACCTCTACGAGAAAAAGAATTCAGACGCGATCTTTGGAATCATCCTGCCTCCAGGTGAAAAGGTTACAATCAGCGAATGATCCACATAAAACGCCGGCTTCAGAAATTCGACCATGAAATCTAGATGGCATGTAATGATGTAAGAAAATATTTTAGCAAGTGACAAGCAATGACGACTAATATGGATCTTTCTAGTCGCGAGGCTGGGCGGGATGCATAGTGCAAGTCACCTGTTTAGCTTGCAGGTACATTTTGCAATCCAAATTTGACAAATATCTGCCCACCGGCGTGGTCAAGCAGATAGCCAGATTAATCTCTTAACTGAGACATTTTCTCCCCAGGCACATGTCCTATTGAAGATAATTAGGCACATCAAATCTACTATATTGTTCTCTTTTTATTTCTTCTAATATTTTCTAAAGTTAAATTTGTTTCCTCAACAATGATACCTACAATGAAATAAACAATTGTTTGGTGAGAATGCAGAAATAAAATTGAGCCCTGAAATCGAGGAATTTGTTTGCGAACCGGTCAAGCAAAGCAAGAAATCACTCATTTGTAGAATGGAAAATCGATCCATTCATTGAGATGCCCTCGTTGTGTAATATATTAAGCGGTTGAACTGACAATGATTGTATCTGATATGAACTTTTCGCAAATGTCATTCCTTTCGGTGGTTGATGGGTTAGAAGAACATATTTGGCCAATAATAGCTACCTAGGGCGATTCTACCAAATCTGGGCAATAGTGAGCATGTAATGTGACGCCTGAAACATAGAAGTTGCTATGAGAGGAGTAATGTCTTCGCATCAGGACGATCTAAAAAGGAAACTTGTTCCCGATGGCTCGGGCTGGTAGCATCAGACAAACTTGCAAAGCACCCTTTCGAGTGCTGCCGCAACCCTCACAAGAAGTCAAAAGGCTAATGACGTCCCAAGGATACAGGAGAACTACGTACATTGTTCTTTGTCCTGCGCAGCCGCCCGCAAATAAGAGTCAGCTGTGTAATGTCATGAGGCAAGTAAAGACGTAAATATGGGGTAATAAGGCATAGGAGGCCATATGTCTACAGGACGTGCGTCCAAACTCAGCAAGCCGCGGTGGTATGACCGTGGTCTGAAGGCCAAAGCCTTGGAAATTTTGACTTGGGACTCAAGATGTAGAGCTGTGGACGCACGACCAATGTGGTCGTGCGTCCACAGCTCTACATCTACAGAGGTTTCCAGTCTGTCAACTGGCATCCACTCAAGCTATAAGACTACATTCGACGTAAGCAATTGGGCATGTATGCATGCAAGATTTATGCCATATGAAATACGAGTTCTGATTTAAATCTACCCACGGCGTTTTGTCCTGTGATCGTCATTTTCGCCTTGAAGCACACGCGCGATTGAATTCAAGGCCTCCTCGTTGACCACTAGGGGGTCTCCGAACTTCACAAATACTGTGTTATTGGCCCCATCCTCCACAGCAGCTTTGAAACATTCTGAAGGATGTACCTGACGCAAGGCCCGATCATAGAAAACTGCATTGCGTCGTCGCGCATTTTTTTCGGCCATTCGCTGGACGGCCGAGGGGTCGGACGGATCCACCTCCATTGTATGTATAATATGGCTCCATTCACCCTTCTCATCTTGCCCGCGGAACACAATAGTCACTCTTGAAAGACCTTCTACCGTAATTGGGGTTTGCACGGTCATTTCTGGATCTGCTGCTCGTAAACTGGAGAGATCATCGTTGTGCTCATTGGCTGTGGCCTTGATTATCTCATGGGCCACCTGGAGGATTCCAGGTGACGTTTCATGTTCTTCTTGAGCTACTATTATAGAGTCATTCAGTGCCGCCCGGCCATCCGGACTTGAGTTTTGCAAGTCTGTATCCTTTGTCGCTGATAGGTATTCTCTGTCATCACTCTCAACAGAATTTGGCTTTCCGCCTTCGGAATCGTCAGTGCGGCCATCATGGTGGATGCTCGCCAAATCATTCCTAATAGGCTCCATGGGTGCTACCAGTGATGTAGGAGATAGGTCTGTTATCATGGTCTCTTGCGGTTCTGACCGAAGTCCCCAGTCGTTATCTGTTTTGAGCGCAAGCCTCTGTTGTAGTTCGTCAAAATTGACTTGGGTGATGTGTTTCGCGGGCTGGTCACGGGATACTGCTGTTCCCAGCTGAGAAAGAGAAGTCATGATGTCACCTTCAAGTGTTTCCTGCGAAGGAAGGGCTGATAGATTGGTCAATGGCCGCCGCTGTTGGCGCCCGTACGGTTTCCACGTAGCCTCCTCTTTTCGTAATTTACCTTTTCGTTTATCAGTCCTCAAGGGACCATGCACTCGTGATAATGGGAGTCCCTCCAATTTTTTGAGAGTATTATCCCGCTCTTTAAGTGCAGAAGGCTGTCCTTCTTCTTCCGATACTTCCTCTCTACCAACATGCTCTTTGTCAGCATCCTCCGCGAACATACTTTCATGCCCGTTCATCTCCATCGGCATTTGTTCTTCTGCACTCATTTCTTGATCCTCCTCCTCCGATGTAAATGTATTCTCGACAGTGTTGCTCTCTGACTCAAAAAGCGGTTCTGGTTCAATTTCTAGAATGCAGTCAGCGGCGAAATTTCCAAATCATATACGCTGAATTTCTCACCCATCGGAGAGTCGGATTGGCATGGCTGCGGCGTTATCTGTTGGTCTAAATCTTCCATATCAATGCTTTCAATAGATTCGACGTCAAAGGTATCCTTGCTAGAGACAACCAAGGGCGTTGTTATTTTTTCCCCAAGAATTTCTGAAGGCTGTTCGTCTACAAACAATTGGCTCGCTTGCCGCTCCCTCTGCTGCCGCTTTTTCGACTTTCCTTTCCGTCTATCATTCCGTCGCGCAGATCTCTCATCTTCAGTATTTGGGCTGCGATTTGCTGAACTTGATGATGCAGAAGATCCGGTTTCGTCATATACTTGATTTTGGGAGGAGGGTGCAACAAAAAGGGATGACATAGATACTTCAGCTCTGTCACCGCTGCCACGCTCGTTAGTCGTGCTTGAGGTCCCTTCTGGTAATTTAAGCTTGTTAAAGAAGGTAAAATATATGCTACGCCTCACATAAGTGGTTGTAGCCTTCTGCAAGGCTGAAGCTGGACCATGTAACTGGTCTAGGAAGAGGAAATACCGATCTTGATATTGCGTCCTTTCATCTGGATGCCCAACCCGTGACTCTTTCTTCGTTTCCCTGCCAGTTGCACACTGGTGAGCAATTTCGTCACTCAAGGGAACGGCTTGTGAGAAGCACTTTGTAATTTCATCAATAAGTGATTCAAGCTGCCCGTCCTCGTATCTAAAACGATCTGCCTGCCGCGCTCTCATTAGAGCCTCCAACGCTATCTTGCGGTCTGGCGATTGCTGGATAATTTGCTCAATTTGAGGGGTTTTGAATCCGAGTCGTCTTGCAAGAATGGCCATGTCATGAAGTAACATATGATCAACCACTCCACGCTCAGCCTTCGCTGCAACATTTTTCTTCTGCGGTTTTTTAGATAATTGTGGGTAATACCGCATAGCATATAACCAGAGTTGCCTGTATCCAATCTCCAGAGGGTCTGCTTCCAGGGGAGAGTAACTGCGGAATGATGCTTCGGATACTTGGATATGGAATTGAGTATCCATTGGACTGAATGGTGAAAAAGCAGCACGCATTGTGCCTTTCATAGTCGGGAAGTCCTTTGAGGGTGAAAAAAGGTGCTTCATACAATTCACGCAAGACTCCAGGTACCATAAGTTTTTGAAAAAAGTATGTAGAGATGGAATGATTCCTTCTTTCTTCTTCATCCGCCTCCAGATGGACGAACGCTCAGAAGGAGTGAAGTTTGCAAATACTTCCCCACTATGTACAAGCCCTTTGACCTTCGTTCGGTCCTTTGACGATGCCGTAGGTGTCAGAAGCTGCAACTTCTCCACGGTATGAACGTCTATTCTGAGCATCCTCTTATGATCGTGTTTCATGAGCGATGACCAATATTCTCGTAGCTCGTTAAGTGCATGGACCACTTCCTACGCGCAAGTCAGTGCATTTTCTTCTCAGGTCAAATATTTCTTACTTCATCACAGTTGAGTGCTAAAAGCTCCGCAAGGGAGCCTATTTGCATACCATGCACGAGCAATGCGGGCACCATCAGTAATGAGTCGAAAGCAGATCGAATATTTGGATGGGACTCAAGTCCCCGAAGCCGTCTGGCTTTGTTATCCGACAGCCGTGCTAACCATCGGTTTTCGAAATGTGCATTTGCTTCTTGTCGGTACTGTCGGACTTTCCGGTAGATTTCGCCATCGCTTGGCACTCGCTCATTGGAGTATTCGTCGACAAGGCTGTTTTGAAGATCGGGACTAATGTCTTTTAGACCATTAGCTTAGAATACTCCGGACGGGGCAATCACGAGATTCCCGCTTACCGTTCAGATACAAATCCACTGTCCACCATTGATCATAAGGTGGTAAGTGCTCTTCGCCAGCCTTCAATCTATGTTGACCATGAAGACACTGGATCTGACCATTTAAGAAACTTAGGTGCGGGTAGCGATCTGGTCCGGCCATCATTTCGGCTGCTTCAACTCCTGCTACCCGAAGCGCCTCATGGAGGTCCTGTTTCGAGACTACTGCACTGATATGATGATGGATAGCAATTCTTCGACAGCCTTCTTTATGAAATACCTCACAGAGTCGTTCCACATTGTGGCGGTCCAAGTTCCGAGCGACAAATGAGTGAGGGACAATTTGGTCAATATTGATTTTCGCAGTGCCTTGGTATTTTTGACATCTCTCTGTAGTAAGGCGAAGCTCATTTTCCGTAGATAAGAAACCATTCATGACTGGAAGAAACCGGAAAAAAGTGCAGTAATCACTCTTGGAGAAGTGGTTGATTTTTACTTATGTGTCTAAACGTAAGTATTTGTCCTTTTTGTTGGTCCATTCTTGAGGGGCATCATACACAAGGGAGCATTAATCGTGAGATTTATCTTGATAATTGCCCTCAAAATATTGTAAAATAAAGAAAGCATTGAAAGCCCATATCGAAGGAGATCACTGAACCTCCAAGCTAATACAAATAGCTTTATTCGCTCTTAATTTCTATTCCTGTTTTTGAATGCATTGGGAGTTAATTGACATCTTTTCAGCTTCAGGATGCGTTTAAATCAAGACAAGCACTGCACCAAGCTCGACTTTGAGCCTTACAAAGAAATTCAAAAAATTATGGTCCCCTCACAGCAACCGGTCATAAGAGAATGGCAATATCAGCCTGAAGGGATGACCGCATTCGAAATTCCCACCCCAGAAAAGCAAATTCCCTCTGATATTAAAGGTAATTCCAAGAAAAAGATTAGCGGAGCTCCAAAGGAGCTAGCATTGGTACAATTAAGTGGCCAAAAGAAGACCTCTCGCGAGCTGGTCGTAAGAAAGGAGTCTCCTTGGTATACCTATCGTCGCACAATGCGATGTAAACTAGCAGGTGATGTTTCCATAGCTTCTCGTCGCAATGGTCCATCCCAGGTGATAGCTATCCGGGAATACACTAAAAAAAACAGCGCAAGGATGCTTGAATATTATACTAAATTTGACCATACCAACATTCTATCAGCGCAGTCATTTTATGAAGAGGGTGATTCAATGTATGCTCTTGTTGATGATCTTCCCCTCACACTGGGGCATCTGGTTGGGTGCCGATTTTTGTATCCGACGGAGACTGAATTAGCTTTAATGATTTGGCAGGTATGTGTGAAGCTACCTTTTCATTTTTCGGGATCTGTTGACGATGATAGATTTTGAATGGGCTATGCTACTTGAGCCAGCTTGGATTCGAGCATCAATCACTATCATGCCAGAATATCCTGTGGGGTCTCGATGGGGTCATAAAGATCGGTGGGTAAGAATGGGGACCAATATGATGATGACGCTGACTCCGTGTAGCTAGCTTGGAATCTTGTGTAAAAAGCTCTTCGAGTCAGAGACAAAGCCAACACGTAAAAACGTTAGGCTCTATCACCATGGAGCTTATGCAAAAATACGTGAAAGATGATGGAATCATAGGAGTCGATGACTTGAAACGCTGGCCAGTTGAATCGCATGCGTTCGGGTTCTTATCTGCTATTTCGGCAACAAATTCCATCGAATCTCTGAAAACGGTAAGTGGCTCTAGTAGTATATGGATTCCGAGTGGAAGTTAGACTGAAATATCTAGGATTCGTTTATGAAAGTCTATCGCCATTCATTGGGCGAGCTAGTTCTGCTTGCTCGGACAGTCTTATTGTCAGCAAAAATATTTTATTCCTATGAAACATAGCGGCTCTTTGACCCTTCAAATTAGACCCATAAATGCTTGATTTTGCCTTAATTATCTCAATTGTAGTAAGCGGGACCGCCAATCCATCGTGATAAATTGTTATCTAATTCCATAGCCTACGGAGAAAAACGTGATGTCCGCTTTGTATCGTTCTTTCATCATTTTCAACCAAGCAAGATTAATTGTTTATAGCCTTAATGAAAGGAAAATTTATACATGGGGTCGTTTCAAATCTGTAGCACGGGTTTAGCTTCTCTACATTATTAAGATACTGCTTGTGAAGCCTAGTCATAACTTTCATAAAGGGGGAACAAATTGTACTCTGACTAGGAATTGATGCAGTGTATCCGGAGACTGGTGTCATCACTTACACTCTTTCATTCTTTTGTTAACCCTAATTCCAAGAGAACGCTAAGCTGACTTTAGTATGGTATATGATCGGCCTGGTCTCCAGACAGTGTTCCGTGAAGTACCGTTTTACAAAGTATAATGACCAGGAATCTGAAGTAATCTGAAAGCTGAAAGCCGCAAAATTGACGATTGGACATACAGTCTACTCGCTTCATCGTCTTCCTCTAAAACTATGTAAGTCCTCTAGGACGGTTGATACTCCGTTTCAAATAATTTTACTCTCTGGTCAATATTCTCGCAAACTACTGCTCTCAAGCAATCTCGTATTTCAGGGGATGCGGATGCTAAAGAGTAAGTTTCTGCTCAGCGTTTGGGGCAAGAGACTTACTCATCACTAGGATTTCACCGCGTTCATTATGCGTAATTGCCAGCCTTTTTATATGTTGGCCGGATACCTCCTCTGAAATTATTTTCTCATATGGTGGGCTGCCATTAAAGACTCTTGCTCTTTGGTGCTGTCCGAACGGCTTTCCATGTTCTATCATCTGATTCGATACGACATAGAAAGACATCTCAAGGATCTTATTCATGTAGTCAGCGGAATAGTCAAAACAATCATAAAAGATGACATACGTAACCATCGTCCAACACGTCATCACTTAACAAACCATTAAGAAGTGGCTGGGCTGCCACTGCAATGTCTAAGAAGGTAAGTATTGTATTGGTTCATTGGCAATGACAGCGGCGTTCGACTCACCTAACGTTTGAACTTGCCAAACGAAATGCACTCGGCGAACATGTGACGTAGATGTGTTATATCCATAAAGAATGGCTTTCATGTAGGATATCACCCCGGCTATACCAAAATCGGTCGCGACCACTACCACACATTCAAACCGATCAATGGCGTGGCTGATGCCATATGGTCCACTGACAAATGCAGTCAGTGAGGCAAAACCCTCCCAGGCTGCACGAGCACGCATAGTTTCCGTAATGCCTCGCCGGGACTGGATGAATAGCTCAAGAACGTCTTGCTTATCTGGAGACCAAGACGTCACCATAAAGGGGTGTGTCTGAGTCCAAGATGTCATACTTGCTGTAGGAAGCCACAGACTCACATATTGACCAGCTTCGACCCTCAGTGGCTTCGCCAGTGCGATCCTGACTTTTAGTGGTGTTCCCTCTTGCCTATTCGGTACCGACGATTGTTGTAGTACATCGCATCTTATGGATGCATGGGAGTAGAGACGTGCAGAGAAAAGGCCATTCTTAAATAGACACAAAATTATCTCAATCAAGAGAAAAAAATATCATTATTCCAAGTGGAACCACAATATACAATCGGGGAAGCAAGCCCTTAGCTGACAAGTGGCGCCAAATACCATATATGCAAGTTGCCGCCAAACCTTGGTGCAGTCGAAGAAGTGTTTCATAAAGGTGACAGCGAAGAAAAAGAAGCGATTGGACGAGAATACTCGCGGCCGTTACACCCCCCTATATGAAAATCAGCGTCGTCATCCTGTAGACCGAAAGAAATACTGACAATCAACGCAAATAGGTCATTGCCTTCACGAAAGTTCCACTCTTTACCACCAAGGATAGCCAATATGACATGCAGCATAATGAGAACACCAGTCATCCAGCCTACGGCCCAATGGCCGCGCTTGCATGCCGCTATAGAAATGCCAAGAAAACTTGCAAGGAAAGATAGATGATGTGTTAAGAAGAGAAAGCCGACATTTACCACAGCGATCGTTCCAGTGCGGTCTCTAGCTGTAATCAATGAGGAGGCTCTATAGCAAATGAAGAACAAATTTGTAGTCGCATATACAAGAAACAAAAGAGCATCTGCTCGACTGCAAGGCGGAACAGTCTTGTGACGACCCCAAAGGTATGGGTACTTGAAGTACTTTGTTATGAAAAAAGACAAAAACCTCAAAGGTTGTTGAAACAATGGCGCTACACGAATAAAGAAAAGCAAAGCCAATAAACTAGCTGCTGTGATGGCGTAAAATATTGTGAATTCCATTCTCTTGTTGATCGTTCCAGTAAGAAGGGAACAGCATGAGGAGTGAGAGTAGTGATCCTTTTTGAGATTCTAAGATAAAAAAGAATATCAGGAACTATTTCGTACTCTTCAGGAATTCGCAATATATATAGCTGCTTAGATATTTAATCCACTATTCAGCGCCTAGTCAGTTAATAAAGGCTGTACTATTCATATTAGGTGTCTTTGTATTGATGAAGAGTTCAATCATAGTAGGCGTTTCATATATTTGTCGTCATGGTTTACAGTACCCAGGCAGACAAATTTTGGGTAATTTAAGTTGACCGTCCTGGCATTCCATGGAGTGATTAAGGAATATGGGGCATTGAACCTCAATATTGATATGCACTATCCTTCTCCTCCTTTGGTTATTTTGAACGGCACAGTTTCAGATAATCATCATGTTCATGTGCATCCTATCTGTGAATATTAATCCGCAGACTTTGAATTCTAAACTCCTCTAATTACATGACCCTTTGATCTCTAAAAAATGATGCGATCTCATATTATACAACTTGGCAGAAATGAAGGTAAAGTACACAGGAACCATTCCCTTTATAAAGTTGTCGGTCAATTTTCAAATGAATTCCCACTAACTTCTGTCGATTTAAAAACCTTAAACCAGCAAATGATGCAGAGAACCATGGGAGGTGCTGAAATACAAGTAGCGGAATGGAAATTAGATCCATTCAAATCATGACATACCCGTCTGCGCGTAGAGATGACTGAGCTGCAATTATTCAGTGACACGCCCATCATCTGCGATGTTTATGTCTTTTGTATGGGGGGATATCAAAGGCTCGTGATGCGTCTGGGGAGATATGAAGATACAGCCCTAGTTACCCGAATAGCAACAGTCATTTTTTGTTGTTAAACATTATATGTGATGATCAAAGTTGATGTGCAATTAAAAGTTTTGCCACTTGCAATATTCCACGTTATCGCAGTGGATAAAAGGTCGACAAATTCTGCCTCGAAGAAAGTTTAATTATTCTACGTTTCTTTTCCCAGAATATCCACAATTCCATTATGCCTTCATCTCGCAAGTCAAAAAATACAAGGAGCAGGCAAGAGACAAGAAGCATGAAAGCCGGCATAAGAAAGCGCAAAGATGACGAGTCCAAGGCTCAAAGTAGTACAATGAAGGAGATGAACAAGATAAACAAAGAAATAAGCGTGATTCAGGCTTCCATGGAGACAGAAGTCGACGATCAGAGACTCTCTGATTTAAAGGCCCGAATGACCGAGCTCATTACGTCTCGATCCGGGATAGAAGAAAGACTGAAGCAGCATGAAGCCAATATCCAGGGCGCTGATGATGAAATCCGTCAAATTGACCAACCGGAGGGGATGGAAATCGAAAGCGACGATTTCTACGCCCAGTCAGCTTCTGCAATAGAAAGCCCCTCCAAAAGCGATGAGGTTCCGGAAGGAGCTGTACCTGTTGAAAGTGTGACCGCTGTTGCAGAAGAAAATCAGGACGTTGCAATCACTGGGGAAAGAAATGACGCTGGAGAACGTGATGAAACTCACCAATCTACAAACAATAACAACAACAGCGAAATCAGCACCCTTGAATCGCGAGAAGGCAACAACACTCCATCAGTCTTAGATTCAGTTGAAAGCACTGTAGCTGCTCAAACCAGTGAGCTCAGCAAAGAGAATTCACAAAGTCAAACAGACAGCAGAAACGAACGTACACTACAGCCGCAGCATATCCCGAGGACTTATGATGATTATAATTCTGTGGCAATGGATGCTCAGATAAATAATGAAACCGATGGGATTTCACTCGAAAATGGCACCGTCCTGGTACAAACCCGGCAAGGTAGCCTATCAATGAATTCTTACGGATGGCGAAATAGTCCTATGTATATTTGGAGCCAACAACCCGCTTCTCGCAGGGCCGATCATGTGCCATTTTTGAGTGAAGCACCGCACTGTGATGCTATGAAGAAAGAGAAAGACGTACTCATATACAAGGGCAAAGTTGGAGCCAGTAGCATGGGAGCCTAGAAAAGGTGGTGAAACTATGCTGAGTATACTCAAATCCGTGGAAGAACTCAATCCCGCAAACAAGGAAAAAGGCAGGAAATATATATATCCATTTACTACAGTTCTTGTTTGGCTTGGAGACGAGACAGATGAAAATAGGATTTCGGTTTGGATTGGCCGAACAGATTACAGCAGACTACTACGTGGTGGAGCTAAAGAAAAAGCAAAGGCAGATCGGAGAATATATGAGATGGCACTTCGGCAAGTTAAAGCTTTTGCAGATTGCGCCGGAACAAGTATTGATCCAGGGTGGGAAGGCACTCCGAGGAAGGGAAGACAGTCGGCAAGCCTAACCCCACTGGAAAATACTCCAGAGACAGAGACCGTTGAAACGCAGCGCCAAGCAAGTACGGAAGACACAGCTGAAGTAACAGGTCAATATTCGTCCAGTCACGAACCCGTTGCTCAAGCTAACACACCTGAGCAAAATGCCTTGCCAAGAACATTTAGCAAGAAGGAATTTATTAAAGAAATGCAGGCTTTAATGACAGAATCCCACAATGCTACCCTCGAGACGCAGGTTGCGTACAATCGACTCGTAGTACAAGAATATGTCAAATACAAACATGACATGGAGTCTCAGAGATTTACTGAGATAGTTGTCTAGTTGATTTTTCTGTGGGGCTCAGTGCTGTTCAGTTGGAGAATCTCTTTTCATTTCTTTTATACAGTACACAAAGCTCAGCCAATTCACGATATTGCGACTTCTGCTGTGCCATTTTTGTCCGTTTTGTGCCTCGTGGAGTTATAGTTTTGAAGCCACATATCAAGCCTGCCAAGCCATTGAAATATGTATCATTGTGAAGAATCAAGTCAATTTTTCATTATCTTTGTTTCCACAATCTATGGATCAGCATCATGCGTTATTTCTGCAATAATGACAATTGATCTTTCATCAAATTACAACATTTGTTTTACCGCGTTGCTAATCCCCCCGATGAAACGTAGAGCAATAATCGTCTATTTACCTCTCCCTGTAAGCTCACAGATCGCTACGGGAAGCGGAAGAGTTTTGCATACTCTAACTCAGCAGCGAATAGCTTCAGTACAATCGTGTTTCCGATACTGTTCTAATGCCATAATGGACATGCTTCTGCATTTGAAGTAGGCCTTTCGATAACATAGGGTCATGACCCTTTCATTATCTGGATCATAAATTTGTCATTTACATGAAAACTACACTGCATCACAGGCATCAGCGCGAAAGATACCGGGGGGTAAAGAGTAGATTTGCTTATTGTACCGAAACCGATCAAAATCATCAAAATCATCAAAATCATCAAAATCATCAAAAGCATCAAAATCATCAAAATCATCAAAATCATCAAAATCATCAAAATCATCAAAATCATCAAAATCATCAAAATCATCAAAATCATCAAAACCATCAAAATTACCAAAATTATCAAAACTTATATGACTTTCAATGATCCTGAGGTAAATGGTGCTTATTAAGGTCTTCTTAATCAGTCATTATGGAAAATTTTACTCCCACGTGGGAATATTCTCTAATTTTCTATATATAATACATCTACAGCGATATACTCATAAAGGAAAACTGGATAGCGATTCGCCTTGGGAGCAAAGGTTTGCCGATCATCCCTATATTTGTAGGTCTCGTGGCTTACATCAACTAGCAAAATTTGTTATGGAAAAGGCATTGAACCTCATGAATGCGGCGGGAATACCTAATTTCCGCGGATTTGGCGGCTATCCAACTACGGTCAAAGGCCATCAGGAAACGCGCAAGGGCCTGCTGTACCGATCTGCTCACCCCGGGGCAATGACAGAGAAAGGCTTGGCACAAATTAAAGAAAGGGGAGTCAGATGCATCATTGACCTGACCTGCCACGATGAGAAAACCATTCCATATATCCTACCTTTGAACAAATTACAACGGGAAGGAATTCAAGTTTTGCATCGACCGATAGAAGAGGGGTACTTCTCCTTGGAGAAGTTGCTACTGAAGTATGACACATTCCAGGAACGAGGCGCTGAGGTACGTTCCCTGCCCAATACTTTCAAGCAATTGTACTAAATGCAGCTCACAGGCTGTTTCGAAAGCATATCTTGACCTACTAGAAAAAGGAAGCACAACCATTCGAGATATCATCTTGATCCTCAAAGCCAATCAAGATGCTGCAACGCTCATTCATTGCTCGCTTGGCAAGGACAGAACGGGACTGATATTTATTATCCTTTTCCTACTGATGGGAGTGCCCTATGGCATGATCGAAAAGGAATATTGTCTCAGTGCAACGGGTCTCATGGGTTCCTTGGAGATTATCGAACGTTTTCTTATGCAAAGAACCAACGACGATCCCAAATGCAGTCAAAGGGCCTTACAAATTATCACGACACAGTGCGTTCGCTCTCCATTAAAAATAAAAGTGAGGTCAAATGATAACAATCTCAATAGTGCGGAAACAGTCCAGCGAACAATTTCGGAAATACACTCGAGATATGGGGGAGCATATCAGTATTTGGAGAAACACTGTGATTTCACAAAGGAAGAGCTTAGCGAGCTGATAGATATACTCACGGACGGTAACTAATCACGGATTTTCTCTTTTTTTCAAATGAATATCTTGTTTTGAATCCTTGTCGGGGTGAACAAAGTAAAAGTTGCGACGTTAAGCAGCCAACCATGGGAGGTAATTCATGTACATTGCTTGTATAACAATGCTTCAAATTGTATGTATGTAGCTTACGCTCTTTCAAAGTCATTCGGAGTACTTCGCGGTTTTGGAAGTATGTGTAGATAGTCAGTATTTGGAAAGAAGCTTCTTCGATTTCCTTAGTATCGGAGATTCAATAGTTAAGAGAGCACTACAGCAGATTTCGAAAACATCCCAAAGCACATACTCGTTATTTCCCGGCTCGTACCCGGAACATAAACTAATCCAGTCGGGCCTAGTGGTATTCAATACTAGCCTCTGAATGGATATTAAATTACCATTTATTTAAATATAGACTGTACCCGTTTCGGGTACCAGCCGAGAAACAATGTGCGTGGCCTTGAGCAATAAACTGTTTTTGAATTCTGCTGTACTTCATAGATCTCTGGATGTACTAGTTGCCAGAAAAGGCACAAATGCCCCATGCTGAACTTCCACGTCGCACGTTCCTAGCTAGCGAGTAAGCTTCAAACCCCCACAGATGCTTCCTATAGTCCATGTTCTACTCCTTGGAAACTCACTGATTCGTACTATGCGTCTATTGCTATAGTAGCATTAAGATCAGATTTCGCTCAGTTGCATACACTTTATCATTCGCGTTCTCAAAGGCCCACAAAGGGATCTCATTAGACGCACACACGGAATTCTGGCAACGAAGCGCGTGTCTCTGAGGTTATATGTTTTAAGAATCGGTCGCATAGTCATCACTTCCAAGCTCCGGTTACTAGTCTACAAAAATCTGTAGATTGTGATTTAAAGGCCGATGCAACACAAAACCCATGCTTATAGCTCTAATTGGCTTTTTGATATTATTTTGCTATAGGCTCAAAAGAATTGCCTTATCAGCAATAGTGTGACACATGGTAAGATTGCATGCTCCGACTAGTTTTCACCCAGTTATAAGTAAATGGACTAAGTCTCCGAACGATTCATACAGACATAAAGGTGTAGAGATTAATAATGATCTGGCATGAGGATCATGCATCTACAAGTCACTCTCCTAGATCTGGCTACTGAAGTAGATCGAGTGAGATACAACGATTGCTAAGCTAGACCTTCCAATGCTCCAATACCCCAATGCATGTCTAAGATTCTTCGTTCTTGATTTTCTCGCCATTTTCTTTTTGAGAGACTCGGGCATGCAGTTCAATGCTAGAGGGATAAAACGACGTGCTTTCCGATATGCCGGATATCGTTGTTCTAGAGCTTTGTTTATAGCTCTCTGCATTGATTGAATTGCCTCTCCTTCATGCTTTTTATAGTTAATGGGAATACCTGCGCCACGAAGCTGAAGAAGCTTATTCTTTCTTTGACGCCGACCATCGCTTCCCAGGGGGTAATTCGCCAGTGGCCCTGAAGAATTCAGCTTCTCGTCAAGCAGTGTTCTTAATATAACCTCAGCGAAACCAGCAAATGTTCCAGCACTGAACTCGGCTGTGAGGTGCCTCCAACAATTTAATATCAATTGGTGTGATGGCGGCTTGGTACATTTTGGACATTCACTATCCCTAACCCCCTTGTATCGTACTTTGGCATTTGCGCTTGTATTCTGGAAGTCAAGACTCGACGGCTTAGGGACTCTTTCAAAGCTCACTAAATCCCTTGGAGACGAGTAATTCGAAGAAGTAACCAAATTCACAGCTTCGAGATTTGTTTGATCAGCTGTGGAAAATGGATTTAAATCCAAGTCAAGCCCCAGCTTTTGCTCTTTGACCTCACGAGGATGGTAATTGACAACTGAACGATACATAGCAAGCTATCTGATGCTACCATGCTCTTTGAGCTGGCTCTCGAATAGATGAATCTCTGACGAAAGTCCAGGCAATAGGTGGATATATCTAGCAAAAGAAAAGTCCTGGACAGAGTAAGGATAGCTATAAAATAAATTCAAGACTTCATACATGCGTAGAGCAAGGCTATAATATATCGGAGAAAATTGAAAGCTTTAAAGCTTCATTATGGAACAGAACGCGATATAATGTGAGGTCGTCCGTGAATCAAGTGGTAGACATCATTATCATACAGCATCCCAACCATTTGGGGAAACTGATGAGTCAAATTTATTCGTCAGCTAGACACACTCTACTAATCAATTGAAGACGCGATAGGATCGATGAATTGAATTTCCATACGAGCAAGGGTCTACAATAATAAAGGCTTTACCATGGACATACAGTCCCTTAAATCATTCCACTTTTTCGCCTCTCGCAAAATCCCGCAAATCTCTCAAAAATGGCCAACTATCTTGTATCTGCTGATTAAATTCGAATCCATGGATTGATAATCCAGGAAGCCACAGCATAAGACTCGAAGCATCTAATTGAGGAGATGAAACCTTGATTTATGACTTCATTATTAGGAAAATGATTAATGCCGAAAACATATTTAATGAGCTAGAGACCATGAGTTGTGCCAAAACATACTTGTCTAAATTCACTTGCCTCCCATTATGAGTAGAATTTACTTTTAAATCCCTTTTCTGAGACAATGATGCACCACAGATACCCTTTCGCATCCTGTATACTGATCCTATCAAGGCTGTGTGGGGCCCAAAGCCACTGCGGTAACATTTCCCTCACCAACAGTTGTAACTTTCCACTATATATCAAAGGCGTTTCAGTGAATACGTATCTTGATATTGAGCTACAGCCGCAACATATCATCAGTGAGCAGTTTCGCATTACTACGCATGGCACCGGGAATTCCCTCAAGATCTCCACTGAGAAATACAGTGATAAAGTCGTTCAAGTGGAGTATAGTGCTTGTTTTTATGATAGGGCCTCTGAGTGTGATCCCTTAAACACGC